>NC_138242.1:24888025-25558025 GCF_964197995.2 Scardinius erythrophthalmus | reverse complement strand
TGCTCAAAGGTTGTTTCGCGGCCCCCGGGAACAGAAGTCCAAAGATCAGCGCCGGCTCCCCACTCCTCACACCAGTGGCTGTATATCACTGAGTTCAGGAGATCAATGTGCTTTTATTGCATTGCTTCCTCTCTCTGAAGCACACGGGCCCCTGCCGCTGGCCCCTCGATCCATATATCTCCTGCTGTATTTACAGTAATGAAACATTCAGATGCTGGAAGACAGACATTGATTTTATTGTGGAAATGCTTTTTGAGTGACATTTCATAAATGGCACTGTGTGAAATTATAATGAGGCCACGCTGATGAACACTCTGCTTTAATAGTGAAAATCAATTTAATATTGAGGCTCAGCTAGGCCTTTCTTTAAAAAAAAAAAGAAGTGCACATAGCATTCATGACTATGTGTGAAAACTGAAAAAGTTAGTTTTTTTACATATTTATTTATTGAAATCTCTCAAAAGGACCTGTTTAGGAATCGATTTACTGGAGATTATTGATCAGAGGTGTCTGGTGTAGGGTTAACACTACAATGCCGTTTGTCAATAAGTGCTTAAAGACTGAAAACCTAATTAAGTTAATGATGAGCCAACTGGATAGTGCTAATTTTTGGTTAACTAACGATGTACCGCACAAATAAATCCACAAGAAAACAAATAGACTAACTTAAACATCATTTTCCCTTTGGATGCTATTTATTCTAATGTATGTCTGTGGAAAGCTAAAATTAAATGAAGCCTTTCATATCAGATGTGCCTTCGATGGATCATCATGTTTAAACAAATGTTGATTATTACAACATTAAGTTAAATTAACTGTGAACAATCTGCTTTAGAGACCCACCAAATAGTATATTTTATCAGAAGACCTGAAGAAACATTAACTATTCAACACTATCTCACGACCAATTTGTACGAATTCGTACGAATGAAAAAAAAAGGTGGCTAATTCGTACGACCTCACTCGTACGAAATTGCACGATTTGATGTGATGGGTAGGTTTAGGGGCGGGGTCAGGGGATTCGTATTGAATTCATACGAATTGGGAAATTCGTAAAATATGTACGATTTTGCAAAAATCGAACCGTACGAGTGAGGTTGTATGAATTCGTATCAATTAGCCACCTCGTAGAATTTGTACGTTTTCCCGTGAGATCAGGTTGGAATATCAGTTTAGCCTATATAAAATTTCTATGCCACTAGAATCTCCAAGCAGAGCACTTTACCACTCATTCCCCTCATCTACAGTTGGTCAGATAAATAAATAGTCCCGCCTCAAACCCACACCATCACATCAATGGGAATCAACCAACGTATGGCTTGCCATGTTCAATATGCAAAAGCTTTGAAATACCTTAAACAAAGGCATAATGATGATGATCAGCACATCTGCTGCTTTGTACTCTTTGTCAGTCTACTCAATTTCACCGTCACCACACGATTCTATGAAATGTATGTGTCCTGGTTCGAAAGTGGTTGGAAATTATGGCAAGAGAAAAATGCTCAATTTGTGCATGTTTACACAAACATCCAAATGAGCAGTCCTCCTCGCTGAACTGTCATGCTGTTTCCAGTAGGAATTTAACGAGTAAATGCTGGTTGTAGATTTAATTAGCCACCATGGGGATGTTTCTTTGTCTGAGGCGGAAAATTCAGACCACTGTCAGTCTGACACTGATGAATAATAAATTCTGCACACACACTGCACAGGTTTCACCCTCAAGAGTCTGCAGTGTGTCAATACGCACTAATATTTCAAGCATAAAATAATTGTCCTTTCCGATTAATAAGGGCCTGAGATGGAGAAAACCAGGGCTAGTCACACAGGGAAGGGCTGTATCTCAGTAACCAAACTAGCGACAAGGGTCAAATATATATTGAAGGCAGATTTGAAATGAAAGGTTGAATTGTGTTCTCAGCACAAGCCTACTTCTCATAAATGTCAGGTAGGTTACATTTATACAGTTTATTAATGACCATATTTGTTGGCCAATATTTGATATTTCTTGGGTGTTCATTTGAACTTTTTAAGTTTCGGGAATGGTTGCCTTTCACAAAACTGTTTAAAAAGCCTATAATAGCTTGTTTAAATGGCAGGTTTCACTGGCTTAAAAGTGAACCTAACCTGAAAACTGGGGAAAAAGGTGTGACAACTACTGTAGCCCAGGTCTTCCATGTAAACAATGTGTGTTGACACTTTTAAGAGCATTATACATTCGATTAAGGCACCAGTGGCACTTTGATGCTCGGATCTGATACAGATCGCAGTGTGTGCTAGAAATCAGATTTGATTTGCAGCTTCTTACCAGCCCTGTTTTCTTTGAGCCGTAGAATTAGTCATCTCGGCGAAATCTGATTAGTTACACTGACAATACGGTGATGTGGAAATTACTTTCTTGAGCATATCATTAAAGAATAATCGATATGATGGATGCGATGAAGGCTGGAGCTATTTATTGCGTCTGAGCAGAGGCCACGCGGGGCGTCTTTGCTTGGCATCTCCCTCATAATGAGCATTTAATTTGTCTAAAAGACAAAAACATCGGTGCAGGGTCAGAGAGGCCTGGCTGCGGTTCAGCGTTCTCTCTCTCTCTCTCTCTCTGTGTGTCTGCAGGACCGCCCCCAGCTTGTTCCAGCCCATGACTTAATTACCTAAAAATAAATTGGCCCATGAGTATATGTGAGCAGCACTTCAAGACGAGACCTCCTCACACTCCATGTTTTAATGCTCTCATTATCCGAAGGGATTTGAATTCTGGGCAGAACCAAATAGGGAAGAGAGAGAGATTGAACCTCAGCTTCCTGGTGGCTTCTGAACAGCTTCAAAGATTTAACGGTCAAATAATTAACTGACCTTAGCTTTACATGAGGTCTTTGTTAATAATGGTGAGCCACATTATGAGACTGGACAAAAAAAAAAAATACTTTCTGTGGAACAAGAGCTTCAAAGAAGAGTTCATAGAAATGCACGTTTTTGTCAACAAGAACACAACAAATCGGACAGGTGGATAAAATGCAGAGTTAAAACACTGCAAACAAAAAAAGGCAGGCATAAGACTTGTTTTATATCTTGAATTAAGTTATTTCTAACAATCTTTTGGTGAGGTTTAAAGGTTTTAAAACTAAAAACTAAATGAAATAAAAAGTTAATACAATATACATATAGTTTGAAAACAATAATATCTTCTTATTTTAACATAATATCACTTTTACTGCTTTAAGTAAATTTATTTTGTTTTGAGGACATTTTGAAATTTGTACTGGAAAACAAGACAATTCTGATTTAAGAAAATATTATAATAATTATTACATTTGTATTTAAAATATTAATATTATTAAAAAGTATTTGTTAAATATTATTTATTATTACTATTTATACTCTGTAAAAAAATATATGATCAATAATTTGACATGTTTTTACATTGCTTTAACTTTTTTTTTTAAGTCCTACAAGATTCAACTGACTTTAAGTCAGTTTAATGCAATTTAAAGGTGGTATCAGTGATTTCAGGCCCAAAAATATATATATTTTTTTTCCTAACGATCCGCTAGCTGCCTGCCCCACAATCAAAACCAAAACAAATAGTGTTCCAACCAATCACCGACAGGGGGAGGGTGCTGTGAGGTTTTGTGCTTGTGCACGGCTGCACGCGAAGTCAGAGCTGAAGAAAAAGCTGGCTCAAAACCTCACAGCACCCTCCCCCTGTCGGTGATTGGTTGGAACACTATTTGTTTTGGTTTTGATTGTTTGGCTAAACCATTTGTTTTTGTGTGCAGATCTCAGAGCCTAGGCTGCCTACAGAGACGCGTTTTTTTGACAGCATGCTTATGGGGCGGGCAGCTAGCGGATCGTTAGGAAAAATATATATATATTTTTGGGCCTGAAATCACTGATACCACCTTTAAGTTGAAATGATATACGCATCCAAGTTGATTTTCCTTAAAATTTAAAGCAGCAACAGTTTTTTTTTTTTTTAAGTAAATATCTCAAACCAAACAAAATTTGCCAAAAATATATTCCAGTACATGCGCGACTGTACACAAACTTACTGTGCAGTATGCATCTCTGAAAACTGACCTCTTTGTGCACAGTATTCAGTCCAAGACGTGTTGCACACCCAGAGAAGATCTGAACATCCACACATGAATTCATAAGAATTCTTGAAGCTGCACACATTTTGAAGTCATATTTTAGTTAGGTCAGTTAAATTGATGAAGAACCTGAGAGATAAAATAACTTTCAAGCACATTGGATTGCAATAGCATGACCCAACGCAAACCATCAAAAGACCCGTGAAATATTGGTATTATTCAGTAAAGTGTGTTCTAAACCTCATGCTGTGTAGGAAGTTTGAGTTTATTTCGGAGACATTGGAAGCAGATATTACTTTTTGACTCTATTACAAAGATTAATTGCATTAAAGGTGGGATTTTGTGTCCCAGAGTTCAACGTATGACATTTAAAACCAACAGGGGACTGAACTTCATTAAAAAGATTTATTACAAAGAATCATGTATAACATTTCTAAAACCATACCTTATTAACTCTGTTTTAAAAGTAAACTGAATTAAGTGCCACGTTATTCTTTGTAATGATGACATCCTTTCTGCACTTTACCAAGATAGACCCTGGTGCTCAGGGGTAAAATTAAAGTACACATGATGACACACGTCTCGGCTAAGAGAATGGGAAAGTTTATGAAACAAACTACCAGCTACCCTGAGACAATACACACACACACACACATACACACACACACACACACACACACACACACACACACACACACACACACACTAAACCCAGTGCAAAGTCCATTGCTGAAAATCATTACTTCAATTCCCCATAAATACCAACTATTAACAATACTCAATTGCTACACAATAAATAATATATTATACTCAAATTATGTCCAGTTGTTTCAACAAAACAGCCAAGCACTTCCCTAATCTAGCAAACGCTAATCTGATTGGTTGGCATTACAAATTCCAACCAATCTTCAGGAAGCCACTGTACGTATAGGTCTGTTTATCAGTCTGTAAAAACAAAGTAATACTTACAAGAAAGTTGATACAATTAGCATTAAGGAAAAACTAATCACTGCATTTGCCAATGTGGCATTTCGTTTTTGAGCCACTTAGGAACAACTAATCTATGTAGATATCCATGAGCAGAATCATATCTTTCTTTTCTGTTTTATGGCTATGGAATAATCAATATACTTTTGAACAAAAAGAAATTCTCAATACTAAGTCTACATGTATTTCTGAGAGCATTTGTTTTTTCAACACATCCAAATGCAAACCTACTGTTGCACTATTATTTTAATAATTTCCCCCACACACCACTCTATTGTATTAGTATCGACTATTTCTGATAAACCTGCCCATGAATGAACACACAAAAACATTTCCAATTGTGGTTGACCTCTTAATTTGTCCATCAAACAATTTCTTCCTGTTCTTGACTAAAATTAGCTGTAAAACTGACCAAACCTTAAGTGCAATCATGGGTACTTGTCTTCTGGGATCTATGAAGATATGGAATCCCTGAAGATATCTTGGGCCTTTGATTATAACTTCCTGTCTTGAAACAATAAAAGTACAAACACATTCAGTTCTTAAAAAGTGTTCTGGGACATGCAATAAATAATGAATTTCATTACAGTACACAATGTTTAATGTTACGCAGGTGGCCTCCAGCTTCAACGCTCAACCCCAGAGGCAGCCGCTTTGGCTTTTGTCTGTATTCATTTGTCAGTGCTTGCCACAACACCGATACAAAACGTATCCTTGAAGTATGGCAGCTAAATTAACTTATGTTCCCATGGTGGTATTTGATTGCATGTGTCCCGTAGAAATAGTGGTGATTAATTTCCTGCAACTGTTCTGAACTTCAAACAGTTTGAATTGTATGTAATATCACTGTATAAATGTAGTTTACTACCCCCTAGCAAAATCTAATGGTGAAGCGAGAAACAGTCCATCGTTATCCTTGAGAGCAGTCCAGATTATAATATATCTATGCAGGGTTTTTACGTTTCCATCGTTAGTGTTGTTTTCCTGATGATTTGTGTATGGAGCCATATTGTGCCTTGCTTTCTAATTGTGAAATTATGGGCCAGGAATATTGTCAAAACTTCATAGCGGCTTCAATTTGTATTCAGCAAAGGAGTGTAAAAGGTGTGCCAGGAATATATCAAAACTCTTGCAAGCCTACACGAAGCATGATTTCCCAGACAGACATCTCAAGCATCTGAAGTTGAAGGCAGTCGAGAAATCTGACACAACTGATGTGGAGAATTCAATATAATGACACGTAGAATGCTAAAGTTTTAATAATCAAAACGGGTTCTTCCTAAAAACTGGTTCAATCACAGACAGTGCAGTTAAAGGAATTTTGCATTTAATAACAGCATTTGTGGCATAATTTGGTTATGGTGAAGCACTTACAAAGGAAGTGAAGGGGCTGTTTTTTTTTTAGGCTTTAAAAGAAGAAATATGAAGCTTATAATAAAAAACACTAATTTTTTTTTGTTAAAAGGTGCACTATGCAGGATTTTAAAAAAAAAAAGTATAGACTAATGCCTCTCAATCATTACCTATGGTCCACTAGAAGCATCTGGTGGAGTTTGTGTCTACCGGGGCGTCTACACGACACTGTTTTCAACTAAAACGGAAAATGCATTTTTTAAATGCAATTTTAGCCTTTCATTTACACAACAACTGCGTTTTGGGTGCCTGAAAACAAAAGCTTTTGTAAACGGGTTTCATAGTGCAAGTTTTTGAAAATGATACTGTTATCATCTCCATGTAAACAACAAAAAAGTGAATTTGTGAAAACGACGCATGCGCATGTATTACGTTTTCAGTCTGTAGGCACGTAGTTTTAGTGATTATGGTGCCCAGTTGTAATGGAAACGAAGTTGCACAATTATATATTAAAGGTGGTATCAGCGATTTCAGGCCCAAACATAAATGATCACATTCATCTAATATTTCGCTAGCTGCACGCCCCATAAGCATGCTGTCAAAAAACCGCGTCTCTCTAGGTAGCCTAGGCTCTGAGATCTGCACACATAAACAGTTGGTATCAACATCACTCAAAACCAAAATAAATAGTGTTCCAACCAATCATCGACAGGGGCGGGTGTTGTGAGGTTTTGCGCTCGTGCACAGCTGCCTATGACGGCTGCATGCGAAAACCTCACAACACCCGCCCCTGTCGGTGATTGGTTGGAACACTTTTTGTTTGGGTTTTGATTGTTTGGCCAAACAGACTGAAAACAGCTGTTTTTGTGTGCAGATCTCAGAGCCTAGGCTACCTAGAGAGCAGGGCTGGACTGGTAATCTGGCATACCGGGCAAATGCCCGGTGGGCCGACGTGCTTTTGGGCCGATACATCTCATACTTTTTTTTTTTTTTGACGGCCCATAAAACTCGTACATCGGCGGCCCATTCGTTTTGTTTTGTTTAATTGACAGCGCTGGGTTAGTGCCGGTGTAATGCATTGGTCAAAAAAAAGGTAAGCGTTAGTTTTTTTTCCACTGACAGACCGGCCCATGAAACGCGTAGATCAGCGGCCCATTGGTTGTTATCTTGATTGACACTGGGCTGGCCCAATCACATCATTAAACACCTCCCCCTCTGGGCTCTGAGCGAGCGTGCAGTGTCAAGTGTGTATCTGTCAAAATAGTCTGAGAGATGGAGAGGAAACGCAAGGCATGTGCAGAGAAATAGAGTGAAAAATAGATACAGGCCCTTCAAGCAGACGCTGTAAAATGTGTCAAGATATATATGTTTTCTGCAGCAGCAGGACCTTCATCAGCTCCAGTGGCTGATGATGAGGATAGTGAGGAGGATCAGGAGAGAGAGATGAGAAAGTGTAACGTAGAGTCCGCGGTAAGCAGAACTACTTTCAAAACACTTTGGCTATGAGTGTAGGAACCCATAACCCAGTTACAGATAATTTCCACATCTGCATAGTTGACAATTACAGCAATTTACTAGAAGTTTAATGAGACACGTTTGTATCCATGTTTTCCGCCAAAATAAAAGCTCGATGCAGTTTCCGTCAAAATAAAAGATCATGTGCTTATCTCTTTCAAGTTTAGAAATTAGTACAAAACTAATTATGAAAGTTTTCTTTATTTTTCGGTGCATTATTTTTTACAATATATAGGCTACTATCATGAGATTAATAGTATAACTATTATTATGTAGTAGTGTAATATAGACAGACACTGTTATTAAAAGAGGTTTGATTTGTTTTCTTTGTTATACTTGCACACTGAATATGGGTTGGAGCTTTTAATTTTGAACCCTCAAACTGCACCAGATTGATGAATTTAACATTAAAATGCAAAAAAAATTCTTAGGGGGACCATGCCCCCAAACCCCCCTAGAGGTCCACCCACCACAGTTTTACCAAAATTCCTTTGAGAAACACTGTCAATGCAGCTTATAGCTTGTTTTTTGGATTCATCACTGTGGAGTATAGTTCGACTGTATTAATAAATTACAATTTTGTACTTATTTCATCTGTTAACTCTCACTCGTTTATACTCACTCATTACATGGCATTAGCGGTTTTAATGAATAGGAGTTAAACAAAAACATATTCAAAGGCGTGCAAAGATGGGTGGTGTTTATGATCATATTGGGCCAGTCTGGGCCAAAATGCCAGGGCCGATTTTCTGTCCCAGTCCAGCCCTGCTAGAGAGACGCGGTTTTTTGACAGCATGCTTATGGGGCGTGCAGCTAGCGAAATATTAGATGAATGTGATCATTTATGTTTGGGCCTGAAATCGCTGATACCACCTTTAACTTTAGTATAAAAGTTAGTGATTTTTTTCCATGCTAAAATCATGTTAACAGATTATTTGGGCCTTGTGTCTAAACAATTGAAACCGTGAGTATTTTAACATTTATAGGTTAGTCCCATTCCATTGAAGTATTAACATTGTCACTAATGCTGACGTTGAGTTTAATTAGTATTTAAACCGGAATATATTCCTTTAAGTAGCAAAGAATGAAACATTACACAGTAAAAATGTAATTAGCTGGTAAAAAGCCCAAAGTCTTATGCAGCATAGAGACAGATTCACAAATCAGAGCCCTCTCCTCAAATAGAACTCAAAGAACTTTTCAAAGAAGAGCCTACTCATGGCTCACATGGGAGGTATTTGGTTGACAAATCTGTGCAGTGATAGTCAAGTAAAAAAATAAAAATAAAAGGCTGTACTGTCCCGAACCCTCCAGTAACCCACATTCAAACCGTTTCTTTGAGTGCTACATCAGAGGAACACGCCTAGCACTTAAAAGCTTAGGACATGCAAAATGCCTGAGGCAACATTTTCATTGCAGGTACTCCCAAGCGATTCGATATCCAGAGCGTCTGGCCAAATACTGTAGTAAATTACTCAATTATTTCCTTCTCCTCTTCTTTTTTTTTTTTTTTTTTTTTACCTTGGAATGGATATAAAGGCAGATATCCATAATATTCAGATGACCCTGATGAGAGCAATGTCAATCCATGATAGCATTCTTTGAAGAACTCATAACGTCTCTCTGTTCCTGCCGCTGCCATGATCTTGGAAGACCCTCGGAGGTTAGCTGCAAGAAAGTGACTCCGTGAAGTTTCAAGGTGAGGCCGTTGTCAAGGCATCAGGTCTCTTATTAGTTTCTGAGCTGAGGCGCCTTATTAGGTATTCTGGAGAGAACCAGCTTCTCCAAGAATTTTAATTAGTGTGACTTTAACAAAAGAGTGAGGATTCTGCCATCTGCCTACCATAACAAGAATTCCTCACTAATTAAAACACAGAATAATACATAACGAAAGGAATTATACTGTTTTAGTGAAAATCTGAAGCTCATTTTCTCTTATTTGTGCATACACAAGAACAGCAGCAAAAAGACAGTGTTAAACACACTGTTTTGTATGTGGATGTTTCTTCAAATATGGGAACTTTTGGCCCTGCGGATTTAGAAAAAGAATAAGCTCTCTTAAAACAAGGGCTGCCCTTGACCAATGATTTATCTAGTCAACCATTCATTTAATCCATTAGTCAACTAATCGCACACTTATATTAATTTAATAACTTCGTTTATCCACCTGGAGCCGGATGGATTACTTTTGTGAAGGATGCATGCACATTTTTGGGACTTGAAGGAGTGGACCCCCATAGGTTCACATTATAACCACTGAAAGATCTAAGACATTTTCTAAAATAACTGAAAATGTGTTCGTCTGAAAAATGATTGACATATGCATCTTGAACGGTTTGAGGGTGAGTAAATCATGGGTTTAATATCATTTTTGGCCGAACTATCCCTTTAAATATAGCCTGGGTTAACCATACCCTAAACCATAACGGCTTTAATACTGTATATAGCCTATTCTACACTCAAGCACACACACATAAAGCCTGCTGCAAAGCACCAGCAAAAGTAATGATTTTGAATTTGTCAGAAAAAATAGCAGAGACGTTTTAATTATTTATTAATAAACTAGCGTTTTTTTGAGTCAGTGTCGGCTGCAAAGATGAAGTTGAGTTAGAGCAAGTGGCTAAGTTAAGTTGCTACTACTTACATGTTTAAATATTTAAGCCATATTTGAGGTCGATGGATGACAGGCAAACGTTTGGATTTCCTGCCCAACATATTACCACAAGGACCAGCTGTTAACGTTCACACGAACTGCGTGACTTAGGCACTTAACGTGAAGTTTTGTTTTCTTGGGTTTTTTTTGCGACTAACTGACTAATACAATTTTGGTCGGCTAACGGCCCATTCACACCAAGGAAGATAACTATAAAGATAGCATGATTCTAGAGTTCTAATAAACATTATAAAACACTGTTTGTTTGCTTTTTGTCATTATGCTCATTAGATTATAGATTTGGAATAATATATAAACTTAATTCAATAAAAATTAGGAAGAAGCATCCATGTACAGTATAACCAGAAAACGACAGCCCATTAGCGATAGGAAGTTGAAGGATAGTGGTTTAATTCTGCCTCAGACCTCCAGTGAGCCCTCCACTTTGCTTCTGTGGGAAGGACCCTGTGCGTGTGCAGGCATTAATTGATTGTTAAGAGGAATCGGGGCAGTGCGGGTCTGTTATTGTTGTGCTTGAAAAGATAATTTGCCTAGAATGAATTTGTCACAGAGCTCTGGATAGTCTTATCTGGTCTGTCACGATAAGAAAAGTAGGGTAAGTAAAAGTAAAGGCGCATTAGCATCGGCACGGCCATCACAATGAGGCTCAATGACAAGGATATTTTTCAACTCTCAAGGGAGTTCAGCATAATAAACCGTCACTTATTAAGATATCATCGCAAGTAGGAGGCTCACACCACTATTGCATGTAAATTTCAATATGCAATACAGGATACGCCTTACTCTAATCTGCTCCGTCAGGATATTTAAAGCCTAGAAAGCACACAATGGACCTTTTCAAGCAGTTCTTATCTTCCTAGTACCTACAGTTCCTCTGATCTAATGGAGCCTTCTGTTCCCACAGCAAATCCAGACACCTACACCTAAACCTCTTCAGCTCACATTGTGGGAAGTTAGTAATACCATTTGATAGAATGCAAATGCAGTGTGATGAGCCTTGCTGCTCACTCTATGGGATTTCCAGATCAAGCACAAGTCTGGTCGTCACAAATGAAAGCTAAAGTCACACAGTCAACAACAGCGGCATAAAAAGTAGTGAGAAATTAGTAATACTTTACAATAAGGTTTTATATTTTAACATTATTTAAATGCAATAGGTGCAAAAAAAGAATTATTTGTATTAATATTGTTTAATATAATGTAAAAATTCATATACAGTGTAAAAAAAAAATGTTTAACGTATAAATTAACGATAGTGTCCAATATATTCTGGACAGAAATGAACAACAAACAGTAAATCTAGAAATAGGAAATATATCTTAACCTAGATTTATAAATGCTGTAATAAGGTTCACTGTTTGTTTATTATTATATTATAAACCTTGTTAACAAATTGAACCTTATTGGAAAATGTAAAGTGTAACCAAGAAATTGTGCTTAAGAATGGACAGTGTTGAATATATATTCTGAATAAAGTCAACGTGTCTATAGCCAAAAACGAATGCAAGTTAAAATAAAAAAAATAAAAAACAACGATTTACACATTTAATTTTACATATTAGAAAAAATGTACAGTACTGCATTACACCATGTCCTAACCAGACGCGATGCGATAAGATTCCAGCAACAAATAATTTGTCTGTCCACACTAGACGCGACTGCGAGATGAGTCAAAATTAATCAAAACCCACAGCCGATCAGAACAGCGTGTGGGCGGAGTCTCGCGGCAAGTGCACAGCACCAGAGAGTAATCTTGACGGCACTCACAAGAAAATGGATAAGTATAGGCTACATAATCAAATTCACAAATATTACACCATTTAAACATGATTAATAATGCATAGGCTACTGAGTTACTAAAACCATCTTTGTCAAAGAATACACTTGTTTGTTCAGAGTTTGAACGTTTGAATGTACAAATTTGATTAATCACAATTTAAGGCAGCTCAATGTTATAATGAAACGGAAAATGAAACCTATTGGGAGGGACAGACGAATTCTCCATCTGCAGCAATATCTACAATTAAAATGTATTGCTCAAGGTCAAAGACTGTGTTGTGGTGACTGATGAGATCAATTTTTACAAGGACCAATGATCAGATACAGTGTGCAAATAGAGTTTACAATAAAATGGATGTCATTGGGTTTAAAAGTTCAACTGGGGGCATAATTTGATTGTGATCCGCTTGTAAGCTCAGTAAGATGCATGATTTTGCCATTCAAAATATAATTGCTTAGAAGTATTCAAGTACTCAAATTCTCGTATGTATAAATTCGCTAAAAAATATATATATTTGTAATGGAGTACAAATACTTTTACTTTGCCTGATCAATTCCTTGCGTCTGCATCTGGTTGAAGGACTTTCAAATGGGAGCCACCGTCAAGACGTATTCAAATGAGGTCAGAATACATATTGGCTGATTTCTGCTGAGACCTCTAATGTAATGTCAGGAAGATGGAGAGAACAATGTTGCCTCAATAGGAGGTTGGGAATTTTAAGAGGGTGGCTTACAATATGAAATACATCCCAGAGGATCTCAGAGCTCAGAGGAGGAAAATTACAGCTATAAGACCCAACCTGTTTGGGGTTTCAATGATCCAGACCAAGGGAAAGCAACGTGTTTGGCTGTAATTGTGTGGTAAAAGGAATCGCCATTCAACTTCGGGTCTGTTACACTTAATGAACTAGGTGCAAATTTGTGTGTGTATATATGTATATAAATATATGTGTGCGCTGAACCACGTTGAAAGAAACATGGTCCATGTGACTCATGCGCTATATCCCAAGTCTTCTGAAGCCATACATTTGTTTTGTGTGGGAACACACAAACATTTGAATCATTATACTGAAAATCTTGTCATTCGCCCGAGCTGTCCTTAGCATATTCATGAGGAAAGCAGCAAATGTCTGATTCATGAAAGAATTGTTGATTTGAGATGGGTTTTATTCAATGAATTTGACAGACTTTTCTGCTCATACTGATCATGTATAAAGTGTCCAGGGGCATTAAAAGTGATTTTCTGACTGGATAGCATTCAGGCGGGTACAAAACTGATATAAAAGATCTGTTCAGAAATCAGACAGTTTTGGTTCTCAAAATATGACTCACTGACTGAGGTCTAGTGGTTAATAGCTCACTGGAGCAGTAGATCATTTTTTGTACATTTGGAGTGCTGTCAATACAGAGAACAACGACAAAAATCGGTGTTGCCTACACCGAGTTATTCTATTTTTAATATTTGCACCCTGTTGACTTCAGTGGGGCAAGTTTTAAACCTGCTTTTAGCCTCTTAACATCCTTGATGTGCACAAGTGCACAGGTCATGTGAGTGATTCCTTCAGAGTGAACACGGGTGAATCTGACTGCAGTAGATGTGAAAGATATGTATAAAAATGATGTTATTTAAGCCAGCGCAAATACCTGTGTTTACATCCTGTTTTCGGTCGAAGTCCATAGTAGTTGATTGCCGAGTTCACGCGCATAGGTTTAGTTACCTATGATCACGCGCGTGAACTCGGCAATCGACTACTATGGACTTCGACCGAAAACCGGATGTAAACACAGGTATTTGCGCTGGCTTAAATAACATCATTTTTATACATATCTTTCACATCTACTGCAGTCAGATTCACCCGCGTTCACTCTGAAGGAATCACTCACATTTTCTGTGCACTTGTAATGGCACATCAAGGATGTTAAGAGGCTAAAAGCAGGTTTAAAACTTGCCCCATTGAAGTCAACAGGGTGCAAATTATAAAAATAGAATAACTCGGTGTAGGCAACACCGATTTTTGTCGTTGTTCTCTGTATTGACAGCACTCCAAATGTACAAAAAAATGAGTTCAATGTTAAAATTGACCGGAGTTCTCCTTTAAGAATAAAGCTTATTGGCATTAACTGAAGAACCTTTAAAATTCATGGAATCTTAACGTTGTACAAAAGGTTATTCTATTTTTAAGAGTGTACTTTGATGACCTTGCATCCTTTTTCAAAGCTTCTTGTTCTTGTTCATTGCAATTTCATGAAAAAGAGGGACCAGAATGTTATAGAAAATCGTTAATTTGTGTCCTGTAAGAAAATCATACAGGTTTGCAAAGACATGAGGGTGAGTAAATGATGGCAGAATGTTCTAGGTGAACTATAAAACCATTCCACATTATCTACACATCAAATGCAAAAGCATGTCTGACTTTGTTCTGCTAAAAAAAAAAAAAAGAGACACATAGCTCCACAAAGTCTCAGACTCCACATGACCAGATTAGTGAAAGCGAAGTGACGTACAGCCGGTGTTAAGTAGTCCAGATCATGCTCGGTAGGGAGGACACACTTCTAGGGACATGCAGAACCTTGCTGTAGCTATTCTGCTATTATTAACTCCCAACATGCATCTGGGCAAATATTCATGGAGATCAATGTCATCACAAAGACATAGCAGGCGAGAGAACATGCCAGGAATGATTCATCCTCAGCTTGGGAAATGGTGCCAATATTTAAACCCTGTTAGCCCATGCTAGTTCACAAACAGCCTGAATAGACCATGTGCAACGGCTCCAGAGAAGAGTCAGCAACCTCTCTCCAGAAATTCATCTGCCGTTAGATATCATATTAACATATATTTGAGACCTTTTATATTAAAGCGTAATATTCCAGTCTCATGTGATATGGCACAGCTTCAACGCAAGTCAATGGGTTATTTTTCCCTTTTAAACATCCACCAACTGAAAACCATAAGTCTGAGCACAAATGTCCTCAATAAGCCACACAGTTTGATCAATCATTCATGTATGTAGCACAAACAAATTCTTTAAAGTATGAGCAATAGTTACAGTGATGCATGCCTACGTAAAATAACACCATCAAGATCTCCAATGGCTCCCATGGTCATTATATTTTAATGTTAAAAATGCAACTATGGGTTTTGAAAAAGTGATTTTGGAGGTCAGAGTATTTTGAAGAATTCTGTTTTATATTTGATTCACTGGAAACTGTTTGCAAGTGTGTAGTCTCAGTTTTTTGGACATTTTCCCAAAGAACCTTTGGGAATAATTGCGGCATGATTTCAAATTCAACTTAATCAAATGTATTTATTTTTCCCATTTGCTAGGTCTTTGAGAAAGAACTGAGATAAACTGCAGGAGTGCTTGCTAAAGCTCTGTGCGCCAAACAGATTCCAGACCTTTATTTGTTCATTTTTGATCTGTCAAATTGGTTTTGAAGGGAGTCAAAATCAGGGGGAAAAACTGTTATGTTCAGTTGTGGAAAAATGCTCTGAGCCCAACAATAGCATGTGCTGCATACTAAGCTGGGGAAGCACAAAGTCTCATACATGAACTCTGGCCTACTGATTCTAGCCTGTGTTTTATATGTGTTTTTTTTTACTAGGGTTGTGCAAAATTCAGAATTTAAATTTAAATTTAATTGGCCACACCACACAGAAACTTGAACTGGAATTTGAGCTGAAATGATAAAAAGAGAAAATTACTTACAATATTTCCAAACTTTGGGGTAAAAAATGCATATTATTCAGCAAGAACACATTAAATTGATCAAAACCATTGACAATAACGAGTTTTACATTGTTAAAAAAAAAGATTTCCATTTCAAATAAATGCTGTTCTTTTGAACTTTCTCAAAGAATACAAAAAAAAAAAGTTTCATGGTTTCCACAAAAATATTACGCAGCACAACTGTTTTCAACACTAATAAGAAACGTTTCTTAAACACCAAATAAAATACAATTTTCACAGAAATAAATCACATTTTAAAATATTAAAGGTGCATTGCGCAAGTCTCTGAGTTTTTGCAGAACTATGCCCCCTTCTGGCGACACGCGAAACTGCAACCAGAGTTGTGCACGTGGTTACGTGGAGTTTGCGTTGGGGTTTGGGATGAACTAAGCCGGTCTCTTTGAATCCATCTTCTACTTTTGCCAAAGTCGCTTGAGTTGTCTTCGCTGATGCGGATAATGGCGGCGAATACACAAACCTGCCAGACATAGCCAGGTGAGCGTGAACGCGCATGACGTCACGCCCAGTCGATTCCGTCCCGAATCCCTCTTATTTATTTTACTGTACAGGATTATAGAGGCAATCGCAGAGATCATAGAAGGGCTCATTCAGCCCATCAGGCAATTGTTTAAGCATGTATGGGTTAGAAAAACGGGTATTTTTAACATGAAAAGTTGCTTAATGCACCTTTAAAATAGAAAGAGTAATAATATTTCACAATACTACTGTTTGGGTTAGGGTTAGGGTTAGGGTTATTTACCAAATAAATGCAGCATTGGTGAGCATAAGCGACTTGAATGAATGAATGTCTTGTATATGAATTTATTATAAACTGATTTTAATTCTACTTCAAATTCAAATTCAATTCTGCATCCTTTTGCTACCTCAATTCAAACTTGAACTGAAATGGAATTTAAATACATTGGATCCTCAGGCTAGAGCGGTTTGTCAGATGCTCTTTAGTAGCATTTGCTTTTATAGTGACATGCTTATTTTTGATAGACACACCTACCTTAACAATCGTGAATCACTATGAGCTCTGCATATGAATCAGACCTACGCTGTTAGAGAAGATTTCTAACTGACCGCAGCATAATAGGTGCATTTTCTGTTAACCATCTTTTCATCCGTGTTAGCATTACTCTTATCCTTCCTATTGACTAGCCTTTCAGCAGTTACACGTAAGTGGCTAACAGCTCACTTGGAAAGGTGTGAAAATTGTACTGCAAATTGAACCATCAAACATCACGGCAAAGAAGAAAACTCCATGAAAAGAAAAGCCTGTGCCTGATAACCCTTTGAAAACATCGTCTATCACATTAGAAGGAAAAGTTTCATTTCAGAATCCGTTGGCTTATGCGGTTACGGTTCACTCTCCAAAGGTTGAGCTCAGGTTCAGCGGATGATTCTACTGAGGCTCGTCGAGGCCTCCTTTACGCCCCTATTGATCCATAGGAAAGAAGAAGTGGACTCAAGAATCCTTTTGAAGGTTTGTTGCTCAGTTTCTGCTTAACCTCTACTACACCAGACAACACTCAAAAAAAACATAAAAGGAGATCATGATGATTTCTCTCGTCAACGAAGGAGATGCAGCTAATATGCTTTACAACTTTTTACATTTATTCATTTTTGGTTTTGGTTGGAATTTATATAGTTACAAATAAGCTGACAACAACAGTTGCCAATCACAGGCAATGAATGAAGGATGGTAACAGTTTCACTGACCAACAGGGACCTAAATAAGGGGGAACGATCAGTTACTAGAGCTGTACATGCATTAATGGAGACCTGCGTAATCCAATTCACAAACAAATGACTACTGTTCTTCAGTGCATCAAAAACATTCTGTAGTGAGCATTAAAGGGTTAGTTCACCCAAAAATGAAAATTATGTCATTAATGACTCACCCTCATGTCGTTCCAAGCCCGTAAGATCTCCGTTCATCTTCGGAACACAGTTTAAGATATTTTAGATTTAGTCCGAGAGCTTTCTGTTCCTCCATTGAAAGTCAATGGACGGCATACTGTCCATGTCCAGAAAGGCAATACAGACATCATCAAAGTAGTCCATGTGACATCAGTGGCTCAATCTTAAGTTAATCAAGCGACGAGAATACTTTTTGTGCGCAAAAAGTAAACAAAAATAACGACTGTATTCCACTATTCATTTCCTTCTCTCTGGGCCTCGAGCTATTTCACGTAGTGTTTTTGCGTAGCGCGTCTGTGTTGTACGTCACAAGTAGGCTCACTATTGGCCGACGCTGGTCATGTGTGTGACGTTACACAGACGCGCTACGCAAAAACACTACGTGAACTCACTCAAGGCCCAGAGAGAACGAAATGAATAGTGGAATAAAGTCGTTATTTTTGTTTACTTTTTGCGCACAAAAAGTATTCTCATCGCTTGATAAACTTAAGATTGAGCCACTGATGTCACATGGACTACTTTGATGATGTCTGTATTGCCTTTCTGGACGTGAACAGTATGCTGTCCATTGACTTTCACTGGAGGAACAGAAAGCTCTCGGACTAAATCTAAAATATCTTAAACTGTGTTCCGAATATGAACGGAGGTCTTACGGGCTTGGAACGACATTTGGGTGAGTCATTAATGACATAATTTTCATTTTTGGGTGAACTAACCCTTTAACTCTTAAAATGGTAAAACTATTCATCAGTGGACCAAAAACACAGAGCAACCAGCAAAGTCTGAATCACAAGAAGCAAATTACTCATTTAAACCAGTTCTTTATCTAAAACATACAGCATAGCCAACCCAGACAGCAATAGTGTAGGCACAGATCCGGCCCACATCTGGACCGTGTGGAATCCATGTGTACCAGATGTGGGTCGGATCTGGGCTGACAATGTTGTTGTCTGGGAATGCAGTCCACAATAAAAAGATACACAAACAAATGACTAGTGAATTGTGATTACATATTGTCCAATTTGTTTTCTCGACCTAATCACTGCAACCAAATATTATACAATAAATATTACTATAACACTTTAATGGTCTCTGATTGAAAATGTGATTGACATGCAGATAGGTTTATGCCATTTTGGCATTGATATTGTACAGATTTATGTCAAGGCGTGCACGATAGCTTGACAAGAATGAAAATAAGTTGACAATTCTGTGCAACAGAGGAGGTTTACACAGACTCCAAGACAGCCTGTGACTAAAAAGGCAATTGCATATTTCAGGAAGTTAAATATGTCAGACAGCAGGCAGTTCATCATTTTGTCTGTGCTGGGGTGTTTCTGGGATATGAAGATATATCTATGAGCCATAATGCTCAAACAAACGGATGTTAAATATAGAATTGTAAATGACTGCATGGAGAAAAACAGCTCTTTAAATAATTTATTGATATATTTTGAGCTCCTCATTCCCACAGACAGAACGAATCCCGTTTCCTACCAGATTTAGAGGAGACAAAATATGATGGTTTCTCTCTAATGCCTGTGCCATTTTTGGATTTTACTGCATAATGAAAATTGTCTTGTGATGTGTGACAAAAAAAGTCTTTTGACAAGTAACTGGCAAGCTTAAATTCTGTTGCAGTTTGAGGCGGTGTTGATAGCTTTGACATAAAGGCTATGTAAAAATTTGTGAAAATAAAATTAAAAAGCTACAAGAAGTCGTCATAGGATTGCGTATCATTTTAATTTAGCGATACAGATTCATCTTATCGATTCCAATAAGTAAAAAAAATAGATATCAAACAAATATTGTGTCTTTTTGTACTGTACATAGCCTGTTTATAAACAGACTACAAGGCAGTTAGCAAATAATCTGTTTAACGATATTAAAATTCTGAATCGTCTGACAGCCAATTTTTAAGAAAGCAGAGTCTGAATGAGCTATGGATGCTTTTTGGAGGTAATTCAGGTCAGTTCTGTAGGCGATTGTCTCTAGGCAGCTGTAGGTACAGTCTGTCCAGCTCAAAGATCTTAATATCGTGCTGCTCTGCTTCACTAACCACTGCATCTCAGTTCCACACCAGAGCACACCGCAGGTATGTCCACTTTATATACGCATTTCCACCTGCAGTGAAGGAAGAGGAAGAATGAGGTGAACTTCTGCTCTGTCTGTGTCCAACTTCGGTAATGAATCCAGACTCCCCACAGCTACCCGAGCAGTTCTTAATAGGCAACCGGGGGGCTGCACACGGTGACCGACCGGAGCTACAGTGTAGGTGGGAATTACATGGGATCACACCCTCCAGAGACAGACGCAGAGTCCCCTCCTTATTCTGCATCCTCTCCCTGCATATTTCTTACTCAATTACAGACATCTACCTCAGGACACCTGCTGGCCTGTCATTTGACTGGTCACATTTAGAACAGAGACGATCATAAGGAGCTGTCTCCGTTTGTGGACAGGTAAAAGTTCTCAAAGATGGCATAATAAAGGACTATATCAACCAGAGACCCCTAGGTAAATGTTAACTCTTAATTTCTGATAGGGCTGGGCGATATGGAGCAAAAAATATATCTCGATATATTTTGCTATATCTCGATATACGATATATATCTCGATATCTTTACAGGAAAAATAACCCCCCAAAAACAAATATGCCAAATACCACAGTCTTTTTTTTTTTATTGAAGTGCAAAGAGGTAGGCAGTTCATGTGGGAACAAAGTGCTTCTGCGACATTTAAAAAAAAAAAAATCCCCGTAAACAAAAATAATAATTTAACTGTAAAATAAAAAGAAGAAATAATACATACAGTATTGCCTTCTTTTCATTCAAAAATAAAACAACTCAACTCAACTCAAGCTCATCTTTGCATTAACTCTGTTGTAGCCATCAACAAATAGCCAAAAAACAAGTTTGTGTAACTCTTTTGCTAGAAGCTTTGGTTGGCACCAACTTTCGGCATTTAGGCAGTAGACATCTGTCTGCTGTTCATCCGACGCCTTAAAACTGAAGTATCTCCATTAGGGGTGTAATGGTTCACAAAATTCACGGTTCGGTTTGATACGATACACTTGTGTCACGGTTCGGTTCGGTACAGCAAAAAGAAAGAAATGGCAGAGAAATTGATTTTTTTTTTTAATTAAAACTAACATCATAAAGTATGATTTTTTTTTACTTTGAGCAATTCTAGAGCTATAACTGACTCTTCTTAGGAGCATATAAAACAAAACAAAACAGCTACTTGGAAAAAATGAAATGTAATATTGTAGTAGTTATAAACAAAGGTTTATTTTATTTCAGATTAACATTTGAGGGCAGCAATTGTATTCATAATGTCAAAATAAAACGTAATGTTACTTGAAGGCATTATGCCTACTATTCCTGCCAAACTTCCATGGTTGCAGTTAGTGTTACAACAGTAAATCCATGGTGAATGTTGCTGATCTGTGGACACTGGATAGTTCATTCATGGCACAATGTTTCTTCCTGGTTTCCACATCAGCGCTGTTTGACCCGCTAATAACGGGGAAATGTAAATGTTTCTCACTAGATCTCGCAGTGATGTTATTACTTCTGTGGCGAATTAAAATGCTTTCTTTACTGGATCTCTTATTAGCACTGTGTAGTAACAGTGTCCCATGATCACGATCGGCTCGCGCTGCACTAGTCCAAACTGATAAACGGTCCTTCAACCACACAATAACGAGCAGTTTCGTTCCGCTTGCATTACGGTTGCCATTTGATGTTGGGCAATGTTGTGGTCGCGCTGGCGTCTCTTACATTATGAGCACGCTTGCCACACATTTACGCCTACATTTGAAATAACGAAATTTTGGTCTGCAGGAAAAATGGACAACGAACCGTTCAGTTTGAAAATACGTACCGAAAACCGAACCGAAAGCCTCGAGGGGAGGGGGAACAAAAGCAAGGAGGCGGGGGCGAGCACACACAGCACAGAGAAGGCAAACAAGCAAAGTGGCGAAATCAGAATTAAATATAAACAATATATCGATATATACGATATGTCAAAATCCATATCGTGTTTAAAAAATATCTCGATATATTTTAAATATCGAGATATCGCCCACCCCTAATTTCTGAGCCACAAAATTGCAAAAGATGTTTTTCAAACATGTTTCCCAAATACTACTCACATCTGCTATTGGTTTGAACCAAGTGTGCCGCACAAGCCCTGAAAAGTCAGAGATTTGATAATGTACCTTGTTTGTTTGTGTTGTTGAAGCATAATAATATAAAAAAAAATTATAATAAATAAATAAAAGCCCTGAAAAGTGAAGCCAAAGTGTCTCGATCGGACACTTTGGCGGCTTCACTTTTCACCAATGGAAGAGAGTGAAGGTTTTTTACAGCCTATGGTTTGGACGAACAGTCCCACCCCAAATGTTGCAGTGACAGACTAGTCACGATTCTCAAACAACACTGTACACATTTTCAGCAAAACCAAGCGGATTTCAGTTAAGTAAGATAAGTACGTACTGAGAAAACAAGCAACAGTGAATGACAGCACAAGCCGCCTGTCTATCAGTAACACCCCATTTCTGTCTCTCCAGCAGCAGATAATATGGACAAATACAAACACGTAATAGAGTCTGTCTTCTTGGAAATATGATGTTTATATTCACCTCAGTGAATGTAAATGAATGTAAATCTACAGTTATGTATGACACTAGTCTGCATGACATCAGACATCTTTGAATTCCTGAAATATTCAATTGCCTTTGTAGTCACAGGGTGTCTTGAAGCTCTGTGTAAAACCTCTTAGCACAGAACCATCGACTTATACTCATTATTGTGCAGTGAAAGTGACAAAATAAAGACTTGACATAAATCTATAAAAATGAATCCTAATATGAGATTAGCTCATTTACATGTCTCAGTCAAGTGTCACACTAATAGTTCATATTACAACAATACAATATTCAGTGGTTGGAAATTTTTGAAAAAAAAATAAATAAATCATGAAGTAAACAAAAATAAGCACTCCTTATGTGCAATATACATTTACATTTCCAAACCAGCAAATTCAAGATAAGTGGAAAAGGTGGCAATATAATAATAATAATAATAATAATAATAATAATAATAATAATAATAATAATAATCGTCATATACAATATAATTATTGTCATTAATCATAATTTTATTTAATGTTAATTAATTAATAATAATGATGATGCCTTTTATATATACACATGACCATGCAAAAGTTAGGGGTCAGTCATTCTTTCTCTTTTTTGTTAAGAAATGAAAACTTTTATTCAGCAAGGAAACATTAAAAGGCCTTTACAGTCAGTTTCCACAAAACATTGATAATAATAATAATAAATATTTCATGAGCACCAAATGATATTTTCTGAAGGATCATGTGGCAGTGGAGTAATGATGCTGAAAATTCAGCTTTGTCATCAGGAATAAAATGCATTTTAAAATACATTATAATAAATGTATTTTTTACTTTTAATTGTAATATTTTGTTTATACTATATACTACATTTATTCGTCATGTCACAGGACACTTAAAAGATTCGGTTCAGATCTTTGCAAGAGCCTTTAAATGACATCAGAACTAGCATCTAAACGCATTAAAAATGATCCGTGCACAGTGCTATGCACAATGCTTATAGCTCTACGTGTTTAATTTCCAGCCTTTGCATAAGTGTGTTTAACTGTAAGTTAATGAGCAGGATATAGTAGAGTGATTTCTGTTCAAGCTCACCACCATCTCTCAGGATGTGTGCTGTCTGAGTCATCCAATGAATCAGCACAGGTAGCGGTGTGTCTACACTGCAGGGGCTGTTTCATTAGTGCTGGCCATCATACCACTTTCTTTCTTTCTCTCTCTCCCTCTCCCTTTTTGAACTCCCCCCACAGCATCTCAGTAGTCACCATATGGACCACATGAAACCCAGACACATGCAAACAGTACCGTATTAACTTCTTTGTAAACCACAGCGTAAACAAACACACACAGAGACTAACCCAGCCCACGCCGAATGCCCTTCCAAAATCTCTAGCAAAAATGGTAACATAATAAAAAAGTTAATGGAACCGGAAGGTGATTAAAAACAGTCCCTGCGAGAGATTATGAGTTAATTACATACGTACGCCGCCTCAGGCTAAAAAAGTACGTCCCCTTCACCTTCATCTGTACCAGCTAATGTAAACGCTCTGTGCTAGTTAATGCAGAGCGTCAGCTGATATCTTTATATGAGCTGATAGTAGGCAGGATTGATATGGCAGTCAGAGAGCAGGGAGAGGTGTCTAATCAGTTTTGTGGCAGGCCCTGATCAATAGATGGCAGCGCTTGTTTGCAATGAGGAATGATGAAGCCAAGGATAATGGAGACAGTACGAAAGGATTAGCTTTCTGACAAAGCGCCACACATTGCTAAGTGAAGGGGGGGAAAAAATCATTATTTTATAGGGACTTTTTGAACATGGAAGTATGGTAACATACAGTGGCGAATAAACTTGCAATTCTGACTTTTTTCCTAGCAATTGCGAGTTTATATCCCACAATTATGACTTTTTTTCCTCGCAAAGATGAGACATAAAGATAGACTGTTTGACTCAAGCAAAACAAGTCGTCATGTCTCGCAATTTTTCATTTGTCTTGCAATTCTGACTTTTATGAATCAAACCGTCAGTGATTACATCTTACAATTGCGTTAAAAAAAGTCAGAATTGTGAGATAAAAAGTCACAATTACCTTTTGTATTTTTTATTTATTCCTTGGATTAAAACAAGCTTTCATATTAATGCATGTCACTTAGTTGAAGCCACATGAGACAGATGCCAACATGGGCAGGTCACATGATATGTCCCCAAACCTGACTGCTCAGAGCATGAAAGGTCAAAATTCAAGAGACTAAACATTCACACATATCCCAAACCCACTACCTGTCATATCTCTTACTAAATATAACATGGATAAACAAAAAATGTTTTATGACGAATACAGAACTGAACAGTACTTTTCTAGCTAAAGTGGAATTCGGGAACATTTTCCCATTCCGTTCATCAGGAGGGAGGTGTCTCACATTAGTTAGTGACTGCACTTGATTGAACAAAGGGAATCCTTCATGCTTTCTCAGCTGTCAAGGACAAACAAAAGACAAGCCGTGGGGGACGGAGAGACAAAAAGCATCTGTTGTTGTCATGCTTGCACGCTCAAGGTAGTAGAGGACCCCACGGCACGCAAATCACCATGGCCCGAGTCTTCGAAACACCTGACAGACTTGCTTTTCCTCTGATTTATTATTTCACGAGTCAGGATTCACACCAGCCATGGACAGATGGGTCCACTCAAAGGCTAATGCAATTATCTGCCTTGCTGGAACTGATGCTGATGGATTTTTACATTGTGTAATGCATTTATCTCTCCGATGGGTCATTTTACCATCTAATTCACTCTTTAAGAGTTTTCAGTGTTTGTCTATGCCTATTATTTGAACGCTGAAGTGTTTGTTGGTTTATATCATTCCATCGGTCAAGCTTGGGCAGGGCTACGTACAGAGAAAAGATGTCGCTATCGCTATTTCACGCCACAGTTAACAAATTAAGCATGTGATCAATTAAAAAAGAAACAAATTAAGCATTATACCAAAAAAAAAAAAAAAAAAAAAAAAAGCCAACAAGATAACCTGAAACATTTGGGGCGGTCAGCTAACTGTCATGAAACGCAAGCCTGACTTTGCGGCTTTTCATGCTGATGTCGTTAACATGCCAATCAGCTTGCCTGAGAGCGCAGAGAGACCCAATCAATCAAGCTGATTGGTTGTGTCACAAACGGCCTGCAATCAGCAGCGAGTCTAGACCTGTTACTGTAACTTAATCGACAAAGTCTTTAGTTAACATTACCATAAGCCTTGTGTCTGTGTGGTAAAACAACCCTGCAAAGCGAAGCATGACTAGGGAGGATTTTAACAGCACTAAAAGCCCATTAGTGGTGAGAGAATCTATACTTGGATATATACTGCTCAGTGCAGTATGAACTCACAAAAACATAAAATAAAAATAGCCAAGCCAAGCGTTTGCCACCCCAAAGGGAAGTAAAACATTCTTATTTATGTGTCTCCTTCTCTGGCCCATCCCAGGAGAGAGCAGGATTGCTTTGGCCTAAATAGTAGACTCAGGAGAACAGACAAATCCATCTTTAGACACACACACACCTATGCAACACAAAGCAACAGAACAATAAATCTGTTATAATATGCCACACACATAACCACTCTATATAATCAGCAATGCAACTATGTAGAAAAGGAGAAAAGTGCTAACAAAGGTTTATCTGAACATAAATGGAAAGTTGCCAGTTGTTGCATTGTCATCTCCTCTTAGTTTACCTGTTCCAGTCAGAGGCATAAATGGAACCGTATAGACTGCATACTACATATTCTGAATAAAACATGCCACTGTATGTGTTTGTGTTTATTTGTAGCAGTGTATGAGACCATTTCTTCTCATCTTTTCAGCAGGTGCAATGCAGAAAGAAGATAACGACAGTCTGAACAAAACATACACAAACCCTGAGCCCTGTAGTTTACTGCATGCCTACATAGACAGTTGCCTATATATATATATACATATATATTAGTGGTGGGCATAGATAAAAAAATTTAATCTAGATTAATCTCACTGTAATCTTGGAATTAATCTACAGTAGATTAATAATCTAGATTAAAATGGCTCATTTGAATTCTGCCGAAGGCATTCAGAATATGTGTGCTACCCAAATAATGACTAAACGGCACGTGTTTCTTAAATACAAAGTGACATTTAAAAGAATTTGTGAAGAAATGCCAGAGATTTTTTTTTTTTTTTAACTAACATAAAGTGTTTTTTTTTTTTTTTTTTTTACTTTGAGCAATGATGGAGCTATAATAGACTCTTCTTATGAGCATATAAAACAAAAGAGCTCCTTGGAAAAAATTTAATGTAGCCTAATATTGTAGTAGTTATAAACAAAGGTCTATTTTTAGTTCAGATTAACATTTGAGGGCAGCAATTTTATTCATAATGTCGAAATAAAACCGACGTAACGTTACTTGAAAGCATTATAGCCTACTATTCCTGCCAAACTTCCATGGTTGCAGTTAGTGTTACTACAGTAAATCCATAGTAAAATGTTTCAGATCTGTGGACACTGGATAGTTCATTCATGGCACAATGTTTCTTCCTGGCTTCCACGCACAGTTTTATCTGTTAATAACGGAGAAATGTGAATGTTTCTCACTAGATCTCGCAGCAATGTTATTACTTCTGTGGCATTCAAATGCTTTCTTTAATGGATCTCTTAGCGCTGTGTAGTAGCCTAACAGTGTCGCATGATCACGATCGGCTCGCGCTGCTTTGGTCCAAACTGATAATCAACGATCCGTCAACCACACAATAACGAGTAGCTCAGTTTCGTTCCGCTTACATTACGTTTGCCATTTGATGTTGGACAATGTTTTGGTCGCGCCAGCGTTTCTTACATTATGAGCGCGCTTGCCACCCGCGCAACCCGCCTACATTTGAAATAACGAAATTTTGGTCGGCAAGAAAAATGGTCCAACGAACCGTTCGGTTTGAAAATGCGATATACATCCGCGCTTACGCGCTAAAATATCAAGGTGAAAGTCATCATAGCTTGCGTAGTATAGACCCAGCTCCCAACCCAACTTTGAGAATAGATTAACGGCGATATTTTTTTTTACCGCCCGATAAGAGTCTCACGTTAACGCAGCACGTTAACGCCGATAACGGCCCACTAATATATATATATATATATATATATATATATATAACTTATATGGCATTTTCATGAGCTCAGAGACAAATACAATAAACAATACAGAATACACAATAATCACAACATGGAATCGGAGTCACATGTATAGTCCTGAGTGAAAATATACATGTCTGACCCAACAGTCCAGATAGAATGAGCAATAGAATAGAGTAAAAATATGTAACCAGAGTAGTCCCTCATGGGGTGGGTACACCAAGCAACCAGTGTCAAACGGCATCTTGCATGCCACAGAGCCCAAACAAGAGCAAATTCCAAGACCCCAAATGGAAAACTAGAACACTCAATGATGACAGCCACCTCGCCACAAAATCCTTCCGCCAAAGACTCAGCCACTCCATCCACAGCAACAGCGCTGCAAACACCGTCAGGTAGGCAGTCTGGTTGACTCAGATAGGCTGGATGAGACCTCAGGAAATGGAGCAAAACACCCCCGACCACCAGTCGGAATCACGAAAATGTAATTTTAAAAGTCCATTTTATGAGTGTGTGAAGTTCATTTTTGAAACAGCCACGACAAAGAACAAAACAAACATAATAAAAGCACCAGTGTGAAGCGGCAGCCAAGCGTACACATTTATGATTTTTTTGAGTTCCCTGCAGAAAATAAAAATAAAAAACAAACCTAAACTTGCTGTCTTAGCTAATTTAAGCAATTCTAGTTAATTAGTGGGTGTTGATGTATGTGGTTGACTAGCTGACAAGTGCCCAAAACCTCTCTAAAACCAAAAACCAGCCAGGCGAAAACTAAGAGAACAGATAGCCAAACCACCTTGAGCTGATTTAAGATAGTATTACATTCTGGGATTGCTTTCTCAATAAAAGTATATGCTATACTTCCTTAGAATTGGTAGGATTTTTGCATGATTTGAGATAAAGAACCACAATTTATGATACATTTCTTGTCAGATGTTGTTCCTGATTTGAAACATTATTCAAGTAACAATTTTGTCCTATCCCTATTTAAAAGCTGTGCTTGCATGATTGGTAAAAGCTGTTTGGAGACTGTACCAATATGGCCACCAATTGTCCATGAATATATTGTGAATTGTAGAGTGAACTGAATCGCCTTCAATAACCACAACTGAGATCTAGATTAAGGCATAAACTGACAGTAAACTAAAAGCGCTCTACGTACATCACAGTGTCCTGACTGTGACGGCAAAGCTGCTAATGAGCTTGTAAGCTTTACACATTCCCTGTGCATGAAAGCTGCAATTGCTGGATGCTGCAGAGAAAGGAGTTTCTCTCTGTATTCAACACCAAAGCCCAGCTCCCATTGATGCAGCACTCAGCACACGGCTGCTATAAGAAGACGTGAACTGTGCCTGTGGCCGTCATCCCATAACCCTGGCTGTCCATCTCCCACGATGGGCCTTTTAGACACATCAATATTTAACCAGCCTCTTTCATTGACTCAGCAATTGTGTCTTAATTAATATGTGTTTGATTACCATCAGACATCACCAGCTAGACTGAGCGACGATTTCTCAAAATCAGCTATTTTTCTTGGCGTGAATGTATGTGCAGGAATATTAGAAATTAATCTGTTTGGTTGGAAGGGGGGAGGCAGAAAAATTAGTTTTTACATGATGAATGAGTCAGCAGTCACTTTTTAACGCAGCGTCACAAATATGGAGCATGTGCATATTTACCCTGAGCTAATGCATGTTTACAAAGTGAAAAAAAAAAGGAATACGTTTAGCAATATAGTGTCACTTCCATCCATCCATCTTCTTCCGCTTATCCGGGGCCGGGTCGCGGGTGCATCAATCTAAGCAGAGATGCCCAGACTTCCCTCTCCCTAGATATTTCCTCCAGCTCTTCCGGGGGAATAGACAAATAGGGGAATAGAGAGGCGTTCCCAGGCCAGCCGGGAGGTATAATCCCCCCAGTCCGGAACACCTGCCCGGGAAGGCGTAAAGGAGACATCCGGAACAGATGTCAGAACCACCTCAGCTAGCTCCTCTCGATGTGGAGGAGCAGCGGCTCTACTCTGAGCTCCTCCCGAGTGACAAGCTCCTCACCCTATCTCTAAGGGAGCGCCCAGCCACCCTGCGGAGAAAGCTCAATTCGGCCACCTGTATCCGGGATCTTGTCCTTTCGGTCATGACCCACAGCTCATGACCATAGGTGAGAGTAGGAACGTAGATCGACCGGTAAATCGAGAGCTTCGCCTTGCAGCTCAGCTCTTCCTTCACCACAACAGACCGGTACATCGACCGCATTACCGCAGAAGTTGCACCGATCCATCGGTCTATCTCCCATTCTATCCTTCCCTCACTCGTAAACAAGTTCCCAAGATAATTGAACTCCTCGACTTGAGGCATGAACTCTCCACCAACCTGAAATGAGCAAGCCACCCTTTTCTGACTGAGAACAATGGCCTCGGACTTGGAGGTGCTGATTGGAGGAGCTGCCCCGGACCCCATACTCCCAGAGCACCCTCTACAGGACACCGCAAGGGACAAAGCACATGTGGATTGGTTGGACAAACTCCCATTAACCCTCCAGCACCCTGAAGAGGGTATAGAGCTGGTCCAGTGTTCCACGACTGGGAAGAAATCCACACTGTTCCTCCTGAATCCGGGGTTCGACTATCGGCAGAATTCTCCTCTCCAGTACCCTGGAATAGACTTTCCCGGGGAGGCTGAAAAGTGTGATCCCCCTGTAGTTGGAACACACCCTCTGGTCCCCTTTCTTGAAAAGAGGGACCACCACCCCGGCCTGCCAGTCCAGAGGTACTGTTCCCGACTGTATAGTATATATAGTGTCACAATCACTTAAAATGTGGAGATAGTTGCTGAGATAATGACACTGAATAACATGTGTAATAATAAGAAAGAATCAGTCACACACACACACATGCTAAACCATCCAGCCCAGCCAATCAAAGCCACCGATTCTGCGTTTCAACAAAGAGGCCAGCCTCCAGAGGCAAAGTCCTTTTAGATGGGCAGTTTGACACATCAATCAAACAGCAACTGTGGCCTCAATGTGCCTGTGATGTTTCCGCCATAGAGCTCAAGGGAGGAAAAAAACTGCAGTGGTGTCACTTTGCTCAGGATGTTATAGATTTTTTTTTCCACATTATGATGTTTGCCAGCATCCTTCCGGGTGAAGCTGCGGGATTCGTGTTTGTCCACAGTCGAGCATAAAGATGCCGCATTCTGTGAAACGGTCTGCCTTCTAGAGGACAAATTTTGATGTATCTGTAAAACCTTTTTGATGAATCTTCAAAAAAAAAGACCAGAGCGTGACAAACGTCACCGAGCTCTTGCACAGCTGGTAACAAACAATAAAAACAGACTGGAGCTAAATGAGAGACCATTTTTCCCCTGCACATACCATTTAAAAAAAGATTATGTCATAATCAGAGTAGAAGTCAATCGTGTCGAATGTATGATGTCTAATGCAACAAAGTGCCCACCTACTGTTTCAGTAACCTTGGTTCCAGAAGTATTTTTTTTCCATTCAATTTCCCCTCTGGGTTTAAAAAAAAAAAAGTTTACGTTAAAGAGTTAGGCCTATGCGCTATGAACCAAACCAACCAGCTATGAGGTGAATCACACCATTTCAAGTATTGCAAGTATAGAAAAATGACAAAAAGAGTAAGGTACAAGATTGTATACTTGAATGAGGGAAAGAACTACAATCCAAGAAGTATTGCACCATCGATTAACAAACAAGTAGCTCACAGTAGGTCTATATTTAACAGTTTATAAGTTATCATTCAAATCAATTCCCCTATGGAAAAAATAAATTAAACTTTTACTTTTGAAACCCAACTGTTGCACTCTATAGGACACATCTGACAATCTGATGCATAATGCACACAAAAAAATATTTAGCTGTACTGTTAACAGTGTGAAAAAAAAAAACTGGTCAGTCTAATTTTTAACATGATGGCTTTTTTTAAGGCCATGACTGTATGGACAATGGCAGAACATTCATCCTCCAAAATACCCGTGGCTTAATTTGTTTCTGAAGTGATTATGACTTCGCTATTGGCTAATTAGGAACTCTCATTAAAATTTCCTATGAAAGCTTGTAATGCATTAAGCAGCACTGATTGAATATGAGATCCTTGATGACAGCTTGCAGCAGTCGTAATGCATCTGAAAGTAACCTGCCCGTCAGCATGCAAATTCTGCTGCCACTACTCTCGCTGAACAAAGCGGAACTGAATGAATGTGCTTTTATCATGTGCTTTTATGTCTCAATTACAGTCCAGTGAGCTCAAACTGTAGTCTTCTTTGGAGACCAAACTAAATGGCTTGTGTATTGTTTGAATAATGGTATAGGATTATGCCAAAACAATTTTTTTAATAAAATACATGCATATACAGTGAGGTCAAAAACCTGAGTTATATTAAAAAAATAACCTGGTTCTTCCAAGCTCTATAATGGGAGTGCATGGTACCCTAGATCTTGAAGCCCAATAAAGTGCATCACCATCACCATCTACAACCAGAGCACTGACTCAACAGCAGTGCACTTGGGCTTAAAACTATGTACTACTATATTACTAGAAACTTGAAGGGAGAACACAATTTCAATCATGAGTCATCATGACCTTAACCATTAAGTCAAAAGGTCTCATAATCAATGAAAGTGTATGGGATTTTTTAACCAATTTGATCATTCTTAAGGTGGTAATCGTAAACCACACTCTTTATAAAAGTAATAGCACGCTATGACATATCCATTTGAGGTATCAACTCATGTCCATAGAAAAAAATGGTGCCCGAGACCCCAAAATGCAAATCTCTCACCCAGAAAAATACAATACAATCCAATACAATATAAAAGTACAGTAAGCAGACATCTAAATCTACAATTATATTACTACATAAAAAAAAAATCCCACGATCGACCCTCAATATAATATATACATTTAGTTCAACAAGTGAAGTTGAATATTGTTGATCATATCCTAAAAAGGCCACATATTAAAGGTGCAATAGGTGATCTGGGAAATGCTAACTTTAGCCTGCTAGCATTGAAAGCATTCAAACTCATCCTCCCCGCAAATCACCATCCAAAGCCACGCCTCCTCCAAAACTAATGAACACGCACAGACCGAGAAACGAGACGACCAGAACCAACGTTATTAGATTACATCTTGTGTCATTCACTGGTGAGAAAAAGAAAACAGTATTGAGGGGAGAAACAGAAGCGCTTGCTTGCATACATAAGTATGTGATTCTGAAATGACTCCCGTTCAGAAGTTGTCAAAGGAAAGAATGCACTGTATAGAGAGCCTAAGTCCCGCCCCTCCGCTTCCGGCTCATGGGACCTTACTTCGGAAAAAATATGTATGGAAGTAAATGGCGAGAGATAACTTATCTTTTTATTCCGTCTGAACTGTGCCCTGAACTACACATATGATGTTTGTCAATTTAAAAGGTAATTATGAAAGTCAAGAAAGTCGCAGTTTGTCATAAAACAGAAGAGTAACGTTTAGTTTTATGTGAAAATCGCTCAATGAACTACATCTCTCGTCTCGCACTATGTACGTCACAAGATCCGTTGCTCGTATGTGTGTATTCTGGCTCAAAACACTCAGGCATGACGGCGTTACGTTACGATTATAATGTAAGACTATGGAAAAAATGTCAGACGTTAGCTTCAGTAAAGTTAGCTTCATTCATTGAGAGAAAAGGTATGGCGTCGCATGTGCGCCTTCTGGGTTTGTAGTCTTTCTAATTACGTATTTTCACAGTCTTATACCTCAGCAGTTTTACATCAAACTGCGACTTTCTTGACTTTAAAATGTATCTTTTAAATTGACAAACATCATATGTGTAAATCAGGGCACAATTCAAACGAGATCAAAATATTTGTTGTCTCTCGCCATTGACTACCATACAATATTTTTCCGAAATAAGGTCCCATGGTGGTCGACCGGAAGGGGAGGGACTTAGGCTCTCTATTTCAGCTTTATTCATATGCGATTTCAGGACATAGTGGCAACAAAGTCGCATCTCAGTGATTCATCTGCATAGGGCAAAGTCATCAGTACATATAACTGTACTGTCAAACCTGAAATGTAGATGAATTTTTGTCGGTTCAGAAGAAAAGTCAGGTTGTCTCCCTGCCATTCTCACTCTGTCTGCACAGCGTAAATGAAACATGTGAACAGGCTGCGCTGTGGTATGCAAACACACGTTGACTGACAGGGAACACATGGTATCATTTTATTCAGACCGAATTAAATGATTGAACAAAATCATTGAAATATGAGGAGACTTTCAACCAGCATAACAAAAAATGTTTCACCTATTGCACCTTTAAGGTCTGGGTAGATTAGGTGGTAAGCTAACAATCACTTCTCGTAATCAAGGTGTTGAATGCAGGAGAAATGGGCAGGAATAAAGATCTGTGCAACTTTGACAACGGCCAAATTGTTATGGCAATGCGACTGGGTCAGAGTCTCTCTGAAACAGCAATCTCAGCAATCAGAAATTCTCAGCAGTGGTGAGAATTTACCAACAGTGGTCTGAAGAGGGACAAAGGAGGGACAAACCACAAAACGGCGACAGTGTGTTGGACGCCCATGGCTCATTGATGCACGAGGGCAACGAAGGCTGTCATGTCTGGTCCGAGTCAACATAAGGTCTACTGTGGCAGAAGTCACACAAAATATTAGTGATGGTTATGGGAGGAATGTGTCACAACACACAGTGCATCACTCTCTGCTGCTTAGTCGTAGACCAATCCTATGTGCCTATGACCCCTGTCCAGCTTCAAAAGCCCCTACAAATGGACACGTGATCGTCGGAACTGGACCTTGGAGCAGTGGAAGAAGGTCGCCTGGTCCGATGAGTCCCGTTTTCCTTACACAACAGCCGTGAACATATGCGCTGTATACCTGCTGAAGTGATGGCACCAGGATGCACTGTGGGACGATAACAAGCCGGTGGAGGGAGTGTGATGATCTGATGATCTGTTCTGCTGGGAAACCCTGGGTACAGCCATTCATATGGATGTAAAATTTGACACGTGCCACCTACCTAAACATTGTTGTAGACCAGGTACACCCCTTCATGACAATGGTGGTCTCTGGTGGAAGTGGCCTCTTTCAGCAGGATAATGCACCCTGCCACACTGCACACATTGTTTAGGAATGGTTTGAGGAACATGATGCACAGTTCAAGGTGTTGCCTTGGCCTCCAAATTCTCCAGATCTCAATCCAATTGAGCATCTGTGGGGTGTGCTGGACCAACAAGTTCGATCCACAGCGGTTCCACCTCGCAACCTACTGGACTTGAAGGATATGCTGCCAAAGTCTCGGTGCCAGATACCACAGGACACCTTCAGGGGATTTGTAGAGTCCATGCCTTGGTACTATTTGGGCAGTATGCGGAGGAACAATGGCATATTAAACAGGTGGTCATAATGATTTGGCTCATATATAGGAGTCACCTAGCTATCGCATTTTTTTTTTTTTTTTTACAATTCTAAAATCGATTTTATTTTTTTATTACAGAATCGATATTAATTCAAATTCAATTGCTTTATTTTTGTCCTTGCTTGTAGATGAGGTTGACAGAAGTTAGCCCCTTTCGCTCCAACAGAGGATAAAATGTGTCGTTATCTATGAGTATTAAGGGACGTAATATCCCAAGTGGACGCGTGGAAGAGACATGAGACTGAAAGCATTGAAAAGCCCTTGCGCTACTCATATGCTAAAAGAGAGATAAGACAATAGAGCTGCACGTTTCATCTTTAAAAGACTGTGATCTCGATTCAAACACCCACGCAATCTTTCAATTCGTCTGTGTATACAAAATCATATCGCAACATTCAAAGCTGTGTTGCCGCTGACCCAGAGAGAGTTGTCATGAAACCGCTTCACAAACAGTCTTTTCAACCTCATAGTATCATTATTTCTGTGATGCAATAGTTAAAATTATCATAGAAGTACTTAGATAAAAGTTTAAAGTTCAAATATAAACACTGATGTCTACGATAGCGAACAGCTTTTGCTAGAAACTTGGTGCTTAAAATAACTAATTTATCGATTACTTTGCTTTGCCACTAAGTGGTGACAAGTGACTGTTAAAAAATTGATTTATTATTGAATCATTATTCAAGAGAATGTAGTATTAGTATGATGCTTCTGAAATAAAAGTCAGAAAGATGTGGTTTGTTTTTGTAAATATGACTCATCTTATACATCATGTACAGTCTGTATGATTTAACTTTTCCCGATAGTCTAGTGTTAAAAAAAATTGCAATGTATTGCAATATCGAATTGTAATACTTGTAGAATCGCAATTCAAAAAAAAAAAAAAAAAGAAAAAAAAAAAAAAAGAAATCGCAATACATATTGTATCTGCAACCAAGTATCGTGATAGTATCGAATCGGGAGATAGGTGTATCGTCCCAGCCCTAGTATATACACACACACACACACACACACACGTACATCTATCTTTATGAGGACATTCATTAACACAATGCCTTCAAAGGCAGAAGAGTCAAGTGAATGCGATGCATTTTGAAAAATTTACTCCTAATTTCAACTTAACTTTACTCTCATTCCGTGCAGTCAACTAACACTTCTTGTGTCTATGAAAACTGATTACGCGAGGTTTACAAATGTGTATTAATTACGCTCTGTTATCGCTGCACTTTTGCAAGTTAAATAAAACTGCTCTTTAAAACACCAGAGAACTCCAGGGAAGACGTCCCAAGGCCAGTGTTTAACAAGTGAGTGAAGCGTTTTGCTAAATCGCACACTCATTAAGTAAAAATCTGAGCATGCAGCACAAATTAATATAGATGTATTGTTGCTGGTAAGTAATCTGTGTTACTGTGTAAGCAAAGCAGAGAGAGATATGTGTGCACGCTCAAGAGAGAGACACAAACAAGCAGACGGTTTGTCTGATTCAGCTTGGCTGGAGATCGGGCCAGACTGTCTTGCTCCATGTATCTCATCTATCACTGACTATTTCCAGAGATGCACCCCTTTCTCACCTCAGAGAAAGAGGATTCAATCTTTCCTGGTTTTCTGTTTATCTCTAAAAAAGCATTTATTTGGGTCTCATGGGGAAGCTTGAGCTGCCAATGATGGGGCCGATCGTAAAGCGGATGACCAAGAGATCCAGAGCCTTCTTCATATATTCTAACATCAATTTGTAAGGGCCCCAAAGCACAGGACATCTGCTTATGGGTCCATGCTACATTCACAAGGGTTCAATGAGGGCATTGTAAAGGAGGGACAGAATGTAATCATGTTCAGTTTGTCAAAGTATCAGCTGCAAATTCATGACAATAATGACTAATGGCACAATAACAGTCTAAAAACGTAACTAGAAACTATATACCGAGTATATTGTATATATGTCAAAGGACTTGTGATATTGAATGTGGTTTGACATTTGATTATGACAATGAAGAACGAGCAAAAATCTATTTGAGTTTCCAAATGTTAAAAATGTAATTGAAAATAGAACTGAATTTTGTTTGCTTTAGTGGTTCCGATGTTTCTTGAAAATGTATGAGACAAAGAAAAAACAGTGTTACCTTTTGACACATTTATATTTATCTGGGGCTCAACACGTTTACAGCAGAGAATTTATATCCACCTGTTAGAAAGAAAGAAAACAAATGAGGGAAAAAATTGTTTCTCAATGGGAATAATCAACTTTTGCTTCAGTCTCCTACTTCTAAGATGTTTTTTTTTTCAGAGAAAAGTCTCTACATGTCAAACTGTACTCAAAAATGCCAAGATTCCAATTTGCAATCAAAAGTCAAAGACTTTAAAACCTCAAACATTTATCATTAGATTTTTCCAAGGCCAAACGATCTGAGCTATGCCATCCACATATCCTCTTAGTACTATGTCAACAACTGACTAATTTGCTTCCAGGTTCATCTCTTTTAAGAATTTTGACACTTAAACAAAAAATAACGGAAATCTCTATTAGTTTCGTTAGCTATAAGAGAGCAAACTCTGAGCAATAAAAATGTTCTCCAGTCCAAACCTCAATACCCTCGATGAGAGACAGACCTGAGAAGCGAAAGACCTTTGCACATTAATGTTCCATCGGAGCAAACAGCAGTTTAGGAAAATGCAACCCCAAAGCTTACACATTTCCTCATATGAGAGCGGAGAAAATGAAGTGCTCACTTCAACACTGCCCCCAAGTGGTGTCTTCAATGGCCAGTCCGGCCACAAACAAGAAAGCACAAGATCGTTCATCCTCTGAAGGTAATTACACATTCTGATCAGATATCGCAGACATAAACATGATTTAAACACTGCGATGGTATATTAATAACAGAGGAACAGTTTGACTGAAGGTTATAAATCCTCAGAGGAAAGTTTTAAGTGCTGTGAGTCATGCTCCCCATCACCTATGTCTTCTCATACTCAGGTGAAGTATATATCTAAAGGTGACAGAACGGAGGAGGTATTAAATGATCTACTCGCAGTGTTTATCACAGGCGGCATCTGTGTGTAGGGCGAGATAAAGGAAAGGTTGACGGAAGAGCGGGAGCTATACTAGCTTATAATTACGTAGTGGTGAAGCTAGCGACTGACCTCTCAGCAAGAGTCGCTGATAAGAGTTTGTTTTCACCCTGACATCTGACCCTCTGCAGTGAATGTGCTTCGGCAGTGTTTGAAAACACGGATGAAAAAAATAGAAGCTCTTTTTGTGTAAATGCATTGTGGCGAGATAATGAGACAGTGATGAATGTGAAGGTATTACTCTATAAGTGAAAGCCGAGGGAGGTTGACCTGATACGTTGACATGCGGGGCTCTAATCGGTAGCTACAGCTTTCAGTGTGGTGCAGAGCCAAGCCACAGAGTGGAGCTAAATAATTTAACAGGTGCAATATGTTGAGGCTGGAAAATTCTCTAAAATGGCTTCCTTGTCCCCGAGTTGTTAAGAGCCATCAAATGTCGGCAAAACGTTAAACTATTGCCCTTGTTTTAAGCATTGTATTCTCTGGTCAGTGTCACTGGCAAAATGTTGTGCATTAGCTTTTAGAGATGTTTTATTGATTTCCAGCTTGTTTTCATGATATCAATTTAATATTTATTATAATATGCATGTATATAATATACAGCTATGTGTATTTTCTCTAGTAAAATATATAAAACAGTATATCATATCAAAGCTGATTTTATAAAAATAATGTCATGGTGACATATGCTGTCAATGGACAAAATGTATACATTCTTGAGATATTATATATAGTATAGAGAGAAAACTCTCTGTAACATATATTCACCTCATAGTTTGCCAGCTTTTTGCCAGTTTTAAGCTGTTGTATCCTCCGGCCAGCGGCAAAATTTAGTGGATTTGTTATCTATCACATCCCAATTTCTTTGCCCTTTTTTGAAGATGTTTTATTGTTTTCCCAGCTTTTTTTGCCATCAAGGCTAGGTTACCATGACAACAAAGTGGAATGTCATGCTGAATTTCACCTTTCCTGTCTCACCTCATATGGCGTTCTCAACCCACTCAAATATGGATGGCACGGCTGCCATACAGATGCCTGATATCGCCCGGATGGCTGCTGGGAGCTGACCTTGAGAGGGTGGCCCTCTGAGTTTTGGAAGCAGCTGCTTAATTCCCAATCTGGTGAAGCCTCAAATGGTGGATGCCACAACTGCACTCAGGTGAAACCAATGGAGCAAAGGTGTGAGGTTGTCGGGCAAATTGAGAGGCTGCAAAGTCTGGCCTATGTGACAAACTTGTCATGTAGTTGCATAAAAAGGGTGGTCAGGATTTTTTTTTTAACGAGAATGGTCACCTCTTAGTGTGACAAAAAATCGTAACCCTTCCATGCATTTCTCAAGAGTTGCCACCACAGTTCGCCGAGAGACAATCTCTCCTTGTCATTCTAAAGTGGCAGAGAGAATGACAAACGTCCTCTAGTGGAAAATACGTTGGGTCTCTGATTTCACCATGAGGCGTATCGTAAGAAACCTGTCAGTCTTCCAGACAATGCTACTTGGGGCGGTATAGGGCGAGTAAGTGACAATAGCGGGCGATGCTGTCAGAGCTGACAGCTGTATTATTCACCTTGACTAATATGTTTGAATAGGAAGAGGATAGGAAGTCATGGATCAAACCACCCATAATCCAACTGGGCCACTATAATCCTCATCCTCTCAAGAAGTGATGGACAAGTCCATTATGGCACTCCAGAGGCAGGGTCCCTTCGCTGAGTAAATTTGGCAGACGAGCTGGAATATGTGGGCTCATGCATAAGAGGAGAAGAGCTGCTCTTGACATGCCTGACATCAATTGTTAGAGCCGAGGGGGGGGGGAATCAGACGGTTGGAAAAATCACAACGACAGAGGCAGGAATAAACTATTTTACTTCTGCTACGTTCCAAATAATGACCCCACATCCAGATAGACACTTATTCTTCGCAAATCACAACATGTCAACAACTGGCAAAAACAAACTTCAATGACGTGAATGCATTTTAGTTATCTGAAGTAAAATAACATACTATTTGTTTCCATAAAGCTAATATATTAATATCAAATTAATTTCAAATGTATAATATTTATATTAGATCGATACATTTTCAAGTCTAAGGCTTATATTATGTAAAATTGTCTGTTGAATCAAAGGAATGACTTAGGGAAATGGCATTTGATCCATGTCCGCAGCTGAATATCTCAAGCATGATAAACACAATCACAGCAAAAACAATCTTGACCTCTCCTTGAAGACAGACAATCTCAAACATTTTGAGATCACAGACTAGAACGCACCATGAGTCTTCCACCACGCTCGAATCAAAGCCCTCAGACAAACCACACATAAAAAAAAAAGAGAGACTTCATACACGAGTAGAAACCACAAAGGCCACAGAATTGAGTTCAGCTCAAGATCACTACTTCCCAGGAATATACCTCTGTCAGTTAAAATAAAACAAGGGGAATGGATGATGTGAATTGTGGCCCTGTGGGTTCCCTGCATGCTGTTAGGATTCATTAGACTGAATAACCCCTATGGATTAGCTTTGCTTCAGGGTTCTGGCACCAGGCCTGCCACTCTGACAGGTCATTATTGCGCATCAAGCTGGGACCAACTGCGGAGCGAACCGCAGCGGCAAGGCCTTTGAATCGCATCCCGCTCTCTCTACCCACATTTCACAGGGCCGCAGTGTTCCAAACGTCCTCTCACCTGCACCGTGGGGCTCTCGGTGGGACGGCGGTTCGCTACACCTGTCTTTAGGTGCCACTTGAAGAAGTACGGCTGACAAAAGCATGTGACGTCAGAATAGATGAGACGGAAACTTCTGATTAGACAATAACAGCTGATTTCCCTGGACACAGATTAAGACTGGGATTGCATGATGCTGTCAATGGACAAACGCATCTAGATAAATAATAAATAAAATAAATATAAATATTGGTCATTAAAATCAAATATTGAATATTATATAAAAGTCAAAATCAAATGTATACAAAAACCATGTGTGTGTGTAAGAAAGGACACCCTTTCTTTCTATGAATTCTATGGTTTTATGTATCGGGACATAATCAAACTATGTAAAAACAACCTCAGATGAACCAGAACATATGACATATTACACCGTGTTATTATTTATTTAACAAAAACTAGGGAGACGCCATGGGTGACAAACTAGGATTTGATAGCTTGTAGAGCCACTTTTAGCAGCAATATCTTGAAAGAATAATTTACTATATGACTTATCAGTCTCTCACATCGTTCTGGAGGACTTTTGGCCCACTCTTCTTTACAACATCGCTTCAGTTCTTTGAGGTTTGTGGGCGTTTCTTCATGCACAGCTCTCTTAAGGTCCCACCGCAACATTTCAGTCGGGTTGAGGTCTGGAAATTGACTGGGCCAGTGCAACACCTTGATTCTTTTCTCTTTCAGCCATTCTGGTGTAGATTTGCTGGTGTGATTGTGATCATTGTTCTGTCGCATGACCCAACTTCGGCCAAGCTTTATCTGTCGAACTGATGGCCCCACATTTGACTCTAGAATACTTTGAGTCGACCATGAAGTCGTCTGTCTGTATACCAAAGACTGCAAGATGCCCAGGCTGCAAAACAAACCCAAATCATCACCCCTCCACAACTGTGCTTGACAGCTGGTATGAGGTGTTTGTGCTGATATGCTGTGTTTAGTTTTCGCCTAACTTGGTACTGTGCATTATGGCCGAACATCTCCACTTTGGTCTTGTTTGTCCGAAGGAAACTGTTCCAGAAGTCTCGTGGTTTGTTCAGATGCAACTTTGCAAACCTATGCAGTGCTGCCATGTTCTTTTTAGAGAGAAGAAGCTCTCTCTTGGAAACCCTTTCAAACATGCCATACTTGTCCGTCTTTTTCTAATTGTACTGCCATGAACTTTAGACTCAGAGTCTGAGGTATAGTTTTTTTTGCGATTTCTCTGAGCACTGAACGGTCTGACCTTGGGGTGAATTTGCTGGGACGTCCACTCCTGGGAAGATTGGCAACTGCTTTGAATGTTTTCCACGTGTGAATAATCTTCCTCGCTGTAGAATGATGGACTTCAATCTGGGAAGGGTTATATGGCCATTTCCAAACAATTTGATGGCAGCAACAATTGCTTCTCTAAGATCATTGCTTATGTCTTTCCTCCCTGGCATTGAGTTAAAGGGTTAGTTCACCCAAAAATTTAAATTCTGTCAGTAATTACTCACCCTCATGTTGTTCCAACCGCGTAAGACCTTCGTTCATCTTCGGAACACAAATTAAGATATTTTTGATGAAATCTGAGCCATGTTTCACTCCTCCATAGGCTTCCAGTGTGACCGAAACTTGCTGGCCCAGAAAAGTTATTAAAGAGATCGTTAATATAGTCCAAGTGACTCCAGTGGCTCAATCTTAAGTATATCAAGCGACGAGAATACTTTTTGTGCGCAAAAACAAACAAAAATAACGACTTTATTCCACTATTCATTTCCTTCTCTCTGGATGTCTAGTTGGTTTGCGTAGTGTTTTTGCGCAGCGCGTCTGTGTCACACGTCACCACGTAGGCTCACTATTGGCCGACGCCGGTCATGTGTGTGTTGCGTGATGACGTGCAACACAGACGCGCAGCGCAAACACACTACGAGGCCCAGAGAGAAGGAAATGAAAAGTGGAATAAAGTCGTTATTTTTGTTTGTTTTTGCGCACAAAAAGTATTCTCGTCGCATGATAAACTTAATGTAGTGCCACTGTAGTTACTTGGACTATTTTAACGATGTTTTAATAACTATTCTGGGCCGGTGAGTTTCGGTCACACTGGAAGCCTATGGAGGAGTCAAAATTCTGTCAGATTTCATCAAAAATATCTTAATTTGTGTTCCGAAGATGAACGAAAGACTTACATGGTTGGAACAACATGAGGGTGAGTAATTACTGACAGAATTTTCATTTTTGGGTGAACTAACCCTTTAACACGCACCTGAATGCTCCAGACCAGCAAACCGCCAAAACTTCTGCTTTTATAGAGGTGGTCACGCTTGCTAATGATCAATTAATCAAAGGCATTTGATAAGCAGCGCCTGACTGCTACTTATCCCTTTTAAATTCCTATTGAAAGCAGTAAAGGTGTACTTAGTTTGTCACCCACGGCTTCTCCATTTTAGCCCTAGTTTTTTGTTAAATAAATAATGACAAGGTGTAATATGTCATGTGTTGTTGTTCATCTGAGGTTGTTTTTACCTAATTTTAAGACCTACCAAGGACCAGATGATTTTTTAGATGGTGTCCTTTCTTTTTCACATGATTGTATACAATATACACTCGTCTGTGAGTTAGAGATGCGCGGATGGGCTATTATTTCATCCGCACCCACATCACAAAACTCACCATCCGTCCACCATCCGTCCGCCATCCATCCGCACCAACGTTTTTGACCAATTTTCAAAACAGCACCCGCCCGCCATCCGCTGATTGGTGTATACATATATTTTTTATTTGATTGGTTCAACCGCCCGCCACCCGCCCGAATTTAATTTAAATATTATTTTTCGTCACGTCATCCGCCCAATCCGCGGTTTATCCGTGGAGTCCGCGGCTGTGACCACCAACCGCGCATCTCTACTGTGAGTGTCTATTTAGTACATTCTAATTTCTGTTCTGATATATATACACTCCTCCAAGACACTGAACTTTTAAACTATTCAATATATGTAGTCAATAAATACCGGTTTGCAAGAGTGCTTTTCAACAAAGCTGTACAGAGATTCCACAAATAATCATTTTACAACCTGCAACTCCAGTTTGATATCATCTTCTTGTTGGCATATCTCATGCAGATAAAATCAGCCACTTCACAGGGTCAGAAGATACAGTGGGGGGGGAAACAGCACCAATAATAAATACCCAGATACACAGAAAATCAATAGGACTTTTGTGTGGGTTGATATTAACAATTGACAATGTCATAGAGCTGCATGCTGTGCTGAGGAGATACATGAAGGCAGATGGTATTGATTTGTTCTCCTGTTTAAACAAAGCTCTGTAATGCAATTCTGAGGGTAACTGACAACCAAGGAAAAGCTATTATTTCTCAATATTGCAAAACAAATTGTAATTAGAGGATGGGGCCACAGACGATTGAGAAACGGCGTTTGCACGGAGCACTCCGAATCGATCAGCTCTTTTTCACTTGACCCCGCCATAAACTGCTCAGATTAATACGGTTTAGATTATGAACCCTCCCTGCGCTGGGCGTTTGATTGGCAGTCTTTGCTGAGAGGGGCTGCAGATCTCCAGAAATGAAAAAGAGCTTAACCTAAAGACTGCTTTCAGGGGCCGCTCACCTCTAGAACGCACGCCTCCACTGCACTTGGCCTGGTTAGCAGAGACTTTAATAATAAAACAGTGGAGAGTGGGATTTATGAACAGGTCATTTAGAGTGCACCGGAAAAGTGCTCTCAATCACACAATATTGAGAGATGATTAACGATGACCTGTTTGAACTCGAAGAAATCATCATGAAGTCATCACAAGAAACACTCTCGTATTCATGGCTAATTAGCGTGCGGCCTGCCAATCAATCTGACAGCTCAAGTCATGTAAAGTAAAAAATTAGCTGGAATTCTAAACTCATAAAATTCCAGACTAAGTTTAGAAATAGTTTAGGAACAAACCTGTTGACAAACCAAGCAGAATGTGAATTACTTATTTGACTTTTTCCAGGTGCTCTTTGGTTGCACTTTGGTTACTGCCTCAACTGAAAGTCTGTGAGTATCTATTTAGTGCGTTCTGATTTACCAAAACAGTCACCTGACAATTCACAATAATGCAAATGAAACTGTAACATAGCAGTACAACATGGCTTGTAGGAAAAAGGTAGTTTTATTTCCTACTAAAAACATGGTTACCATTAGTGTTTGAGTAAAAGGTTAGACTTTAATGATTAGGTTTATCATCTTTAATGATTAGGTTTAATGAACGGTTAGACTAATGATTTAGGTTTAATGATTAGGCACCATTTTTAAAGGTGCTGTATTTCATTTTTTTGACTGTACTAAAGCATAATACTATAATATGTTTGTAGATACAGTATTTAGGAAACATGCTAATTTCACATACTTTTTTCTCTGAAAAACAATGCTACAACCAGTTATTCTACTTTGAAATGTGCATTCTGTGTTGGAATATCTGTTTTTGTTTTGGTCTACGTGAATTTGCCCACTGGCAATTTACCCAATAGTATTTCGACACTGCAGGTTGCCAGTTGGCGGAAAACACAGCGTATTGCAGTCATGGAAGCCAGTAAAAAAAAAAAAAAAACTGGTTCAGAGATCGTAGTTTCTACCCGACCTAAAAAGTTTCAGCATCCATCTAAAAATCTCTATGAACAGGAGCATATTAAAACGTAGATAAATCAACTTGTCAACATAAGTCTCTTTGCCTTCCATTGTCAATAGAGTTCATTCCTGTTAATTCCTGGCAACCCATGTGAGCGACGGATGCCCAACTCTCTCTCTCTCTACAGAAACACCTTTCTAATATTTTTAATTTGGACCGCAGTACCCATTTCAACTGCTAGCTGTCAATATTATAGCCTGGCTAACGTCAGACCTCTTTCTCATTAAGACGTGTTCTGGGAACCACATGTTCATTTTCTCGTATTTGAGGCGTGGTTTACGAATCCCCAGAGCCATTTATTGGGCGCTACGAATGTCTATCAAATGCGCCTGCGCGTAGCTCATAGCCAATCGTTTCAATTATACCAGATGACGCATGTTGAGCGGCAGAAATTTGACGAGGAAGAAGACGAAATAAACTTGCGTTCTAAACTACTTAGAACACTATCTAAGGCTGCATCAAAAGGTAACTTTGCGTCTGATGCCATGTTGGATCCATATATATAAACAAACTGCTTCGGTGTGTCGCATAGACGTCGTCATCGTCTTGCTGCTCCCTCCCCGTTCTGTGATTGGTTCCCTTTTTGAGGGGAAAATCTGATCCATAGAGTCCAGGCTCGCTAGCAGCGTGAATAAAATCGCATGGGAAACCCAGGCTATCAATATTACATACTGCACCTTTAATTTCACAATTTTGAACAATTATGACTAGACACTGGGTTGGACTTCAGTAGTTAGTCATAGTAGTAGTAATAAAATAAGTAGTAGAAAAAAGTTGTTTAAAAATGTCATTGTACGCATTCTCATCCTTGGGCGTCATATACTGACGCTTTTGACATTTCGTCTACATCGAACGCACGGCACCCTTTAGCGTCAATATGAGACGCACAGAGCTTTGTTCACTTATGGGTAGGTTTAGGTCTGGTGTATGGTTAGGGTTAGACCGCTAGGAGGCACCTTCTGGCCCATTTCTATCTGCGTCTCATATTGACGCTAAAGGGTGCCATGTGTGTTCGATGTCGACGAAATGTCAAAAGCGTCAGTATATGACGCCCTAGGATGAGAACGGGCTGGTTATTTTTAATATTCGCTCAAGTTTGTATGTTGTGATATGTGTTCTACTGATAATATTATATTGAAACATTTGAATTTTGGTATTGCAAGATAAAGAATAAATATTATTGCAAACCTCTTAATATTTTGTTTAGTATGTAATTAAACCCTTTGTTGAATTACAGGAACTGTAGCAAATACAATGTCATTTTCTAAAGTTTGATGTGGTATATTGTATTTGACTGAATAAGATCAAAGGTCATGAACAGTCTTTCAGTGTATAGGTTGGCCCAGGCTGATTACTCCTCTTTGGCTCCATGTTAAACTCAAACTGTTGATCCAGATTACTATGCCAATTGCGGAAAAAGTCAAATTCTTAATCTGGACATACAGGGTCATCTCTCTCTGCATCACAATTTTAATTGTTCTTGATCTAAGGATTATATCTCAAAGACATTCGACTGCACACTTAATTCTTTTGATATTAACTTTGCCACACAGAAGACACATGAAGGATTACATCAATTTTAGCAATTACTGTTTGGCTTATAGTTGACTACACAATGCCTCGGAGTTTACTTGCAATTTGATTTCCAAGCCAATGTTCACTGTAGGAAAATCCCAGGATGCCTCCATAATCTGCAGCCAAAATTCTTTTTGACTGAGGCTACACCTCTGCCAGAAACTGTCTGAATCACTTGGGCCGCGGTTTTGCAGACTTAACAGTTATTTCGAATGTACAAAACGCCCAATTCAATAAACGACTGTAATTTCACACATAAGCTGCAAATGGGCGATCGAGGAATCATTAACTAAAGGAATTCTTCAGTCTTATAGTGGCACTCGGAGTTCAAATGTCAGCCATCTTTTCAATCTAAACTTTGGAAATGACTGTGATGAATTTTACACTCAGTTCAAATACAATTCTATCCTTATTACTTGGGTATCAATTTACTCCCTCTGCTCTTCCAGAGGATTCCACTGCTCATGTGAAGTGTTTTTCCAATAGTTGCCTCACGTAATAGTCTCACACACACTGACACGCTCACACATATTCACATTCATTGGTATGCTAGATGTGATCTTACCAGCATCCTTTTGAGAAAACCTCCCACCTGCTTAAGGAGAATGATGAGACATTAGGAGACGTGTTCTGTTCAATAATTCATGTTATTAATAATGAAAGCTACAGACATATCAGTGGATGAGAAATATCGTTTCTGCTCAGTAATTTTATGAGGTTCTAACATATTGCCAACTGTGCCATATTGCTGCCTTGCCACATTTTCTAGTTTTTGACTTGAAATTAGCTGGGCATGAGATGCATTGATAATCTAAACCCTGTCCAAACAAAATAGATTAATTTGCACAACAGTTACGGTCCTCTAATTCAAATGGCCAAGCAAAGTTTAAATACTGATATTATTTAGTGTAACAGCAGGGACGCTTCACTCTCTGTATCACTCTGCATGGCTGTGTTGTTCACAGCATTTAAAGCAAGAATACGTGAGTGGAATAGCAACTGAAGTGCCTACTAGGACTGTGCAAAGTTCAGAATTAAAGAATTGGCTTTGAAATCATGAGTTTGAATTGAATTGGTAACACCCCACAGGAAGTTCAATTGGAGTGAAAGAAAGATACATTGAATTGAACAGGTAATGCATTCAGGGAAATCAAGTGTTCCTCCTCCCTGGTTTGCAAACGTTAATTTAATAAAAATTATGACATTTATAAGCTGAAAACAAATGTATATAGGTGGTGTTTCAAATATTTATCTATAAAAACATCAAACTTACACATTTAACTTTTTTCAAAACATTCAAACAAGGCTTTGTCAAGCTAACATGTATTGCTATTGTAGTTAAAAAAGTTCAATTCATTATAACTCTACCTAGTCACATTTAAATTGCAGTTCTGTATACTGTTTGTAACCTTTATTCAAATTCAGGACGTTCTCAATTCAGTTTTGAATTGTGCACAACATTGGTTGACAAACACTTAAGTATATTTTTTAACTTATAAACAGGTCATGAGCGCGAGTTAAAGTTATCATGCAGTGCTTCACTGACAAAACCTCATTTTCAAAGTTCACCATCATTGCTGCCATTCAAAAGTGCAATGGCTTTTGCTCTGGTATTTTGTGTGCAGTGTTAAGCCAATGACGAACAAGCGTTTCACAGCATGGCTCTGGGCAAACGGCCCAATAGATCCCTTTTCAGCGGCAAATATAGATCCTTGTGCCCCCATTCCATGTCCTTCTTTCACTCCTCCTGAGTGAAAACCCATTTGGGATTCTAACAACAAAAACCTGCACAGGATATCTTAAAGCGCACACAAGCTGACTAAGATTCAGTACTGAAGGCCAACATACAGCTGGGTAAGAATCCCACTGCAGTCATGTCAGCCCTGTTTGGCATTCAGCGAAGGAAGGGAGACGTATTAGTCACAAAGAGTCTCAGAGGGAACCGTTCTTACACATTCTGATCACTGTCCACCCCAATGGCCCTGAAAAAGCCAAAGCCAGGATTTATACATTTCTCTTAGATCGCCATAAATTTTTTACACCAACACAAATATGTCCGTCGGGAATAAGCAAGGTTACTGCAGATGAAATAAGTCGAAGATTCAGCTGGGCTTTCAGACAGCACAAAAAAACTAATGAGATGAAGACCAGCTCTGGCCTTCATTTTGTCAGCGCTAAGTTAACCTGAGCTATACTTTAAGATGTGATGTTTGGAGGAGGTAAAGCAGTGACTTTATGATTTCAAAGCACAAAAGCTTAAAACACACTACAGTACATAAGGTTATTTTACTTATTTGTAACTATTTGCTCGATATGCAGCTACATCCAAGCCAGGCAGCCGGGGCCCATTAGGGGCCCTTAGTAAACTTCCAGGGGAGTCCAACAAGTCATACAATTATTTAAATGAATTTATATTTACATAATTAAAAAAATAAAAAAATAAATAAACTCAAACTGATATCATATTTTTGAGTTTATTTGTTTTTATTGCAACAGAACTACTAGTTACATATCAGCCTAGATAGAGGATCCTTCGAATGTGGAGTTAGTCACGCGGAGATAGTCACGTGTAATTTAGTAAGCATTTTCTGACAGGGACAAGAGCTCATTACTGAAGTCTCAGGTTAGATTGAAATGGTGACCTTTGTGATGACTCTCATCAAAGACATTAAACATCTATTATTCAAATGAATTACTTCACCTTCTCTCCAAATCTTACTCATTCGGACAACGTCATGAAACTTTCAGGAGTTGCATGCATGAAATATTTACAGCGAAGCCATCACTCATTCCATAATGAATAAGCACACCTTGCCATTGACACATTTACTCTTGGAGCACGAAGAGAGAAAGCTGTGTCCTTCACCGGGCATCTTAATGTTCATCCTCCGCTTTATTCACCACAGTAAGCAAATTGTTGTTGGGACACACACTGATAGTGTGACATCAGAGAAAGTGATATCATGCATTCTGTTTCCTACAATGACAGTTTAAAGCTTACAAAAACAATAGCACAACTGTGCAACTACACAACGATAGACTTTTCGTCTATTTTTAGATCCACAGCTGTCACATTTACCCTGTTGACTCTCTAGTGCTTTACGTCACTGCAATCCACCTTTCCTTTCACAACATACCGGTCCCAGCAGCAGCTTGATGTGACCCTTTCCGTAGGGATGGGCCACAGTCATTTTATACATTTTGAAGACCATGAGAGCAGACAAGAGTCAGCATTCATGATGTTTGTTTGGCTCCTGCTGAAACAGTCAGTGTGCTTTAGTCTCGGAGAGGACAGCTCCTACCTGGACTCCTAGACTGGGTGGACGGATGCCCCAAACGCCCCATGACCTCTCCGGTTGTCATGGTTATTCACAAACACCAGGGCTGTGTCACAAGGCATAAATCTCCAGCACTCACTGAAACAAAAAGAACTTACATTTGAACAAATAGAAGAAAACTCACAAAAAGCATAAAGGGCAAGAATAAAGTTATGTTGTGATGTGAAGATAATCTATATTTATCATATGGAACATGACAGCTGTTTTTTAGCTGGTCCAATAGGTTCATTTGCTGGTCAAACTGGTCTTTGGAAAATTCTTATTGGTCTTAAAATAACATTCCTTACAACCAATCAGATTTTAGGGTTAGATTATCACCTGGGTTAGAGCCTTAAGCATTTTGTATCAATCTCTAATTTCCATTTTATTACTACATAATATATTATAATAATATGAGATTTATGATATTGGCATTCACAAATACAAACATACATTTACATATGTACTTTTATATCCATCCATCCATCCACACAAACACACATATTACCACACCATACCCTACCTACACTATAATCAAACTAATAAAGTAATAATTTGCAAAGTAATAAGTTACACATACTATGCAAGTGTTGTAGATTTGAATTGCTAGTACTTACTGTTGTTATTATTACTAATAATCACAAAGTATAAGTCAACCAATCCTGGTTGCATGCAACTGGTGTCATGAAGTTTGTTGAGCTAAAAATGGCTCACTCACAGACCATTTCAAATTCGTCACAAGCTCGTTTTGATTCGAACCGAAAGTTGTGGTTTCTGAGTGGGTGGAGTTAATTACTTTGAAACATAGTCTATCAATTTCCACCAGTCCAGTTCCTCCCATCCAGTTTCCGATTCCGAATCCGAACCAGTTGTGGAATTGAGTTCACTCGAGCAAGAGACACGGGCATTTTCGTGTTGACGCCAATCAGGATGAAGAAGAGAATATGATAGGCGGGCAATATTACTTTAATAGGGTAATAATCAGCCAATCAATACGAAGTTGTTAACATGATAGGCGGGCATTATGGCAGTGACAGGTTATTGAGCCAATCGTAGCGCTCAGAGTGGCTATGAGTGTCTCTGAGTGTCCCAGACAGGGCTTAGATTAAACTAGGAGAAGGCCTTAGTTCAATTAGGACATTTAAGTAGCTTTTACAAACGTGCCTTAGAAAAAAAAAAGATTAGGCTACTGGTGTGCTTGAGACAAAACAATAGCACTGACACATTTTAAGATCTGTCAGTAAGTTGCTTTCTGTTAAAACATGAATTTTAGTCTGGCTAGGCTAAAGCCATGGCTGTGAAACCAGGGGATAGAGTGCAATGTAAACACCTTCAGTAGCTTGCTAATGAAGATATCTTTGAGTGTCAGTCCTTTTCAATAATATTTACCAACCAAATTATATATGGCCTTGACCAGGGGTTTTAATACTTTTTATTTCCACGGACCCCTAAATATGATGCTCCATAATGATAATAATATATATTTTTTTTACATTATTCTCTGAACTTTTTCACAAACCCCCTAAGGCACCCTGGATGTCCTCAGACCCTAGTTTGAATACCCCGCCATAGACTAAACCCTTGGGAATCCATGTAGCTAAATTGAACCACCAAGAAAAATCCATATATAAATCAGGACTTGTCTCCACATATTTTATGTGGGTGGGCCACCTCTTCCTTTTGAGCATGGGACAGTTGTCCTGCCTAGGTTACGTCCCTGACAGAAATGATATTTATCTAAATGCAGATAACCTCATTAAAAATGTTCTCCTTGTATTAGAGCTCTGAAGCCCTTTGATAGCCTCATTGCGTTCCCGCTGTAGGTAGAAAAGCACAGCCATGTCCTTTGATGTGTCCTGCTAGGCAGTGTTGTGCTGTGGGCTCATGGTAATGAACCGATGCGGCTCCTGCAGGTGAAGATCTACACAGACGTTGTCATCAATCACACATGTGCATCGGGCGGAGGGGAGAAAAGGCACTCGACCTGCGGCTCGTACTTCAATGCCACCCGTGAGGAGTTCCCATCTGTGAGATACTCTGCCACTGACTTCAATGATGACAAATGCACCAGCTGCCATGGAAATATTGAGAATTACCAAGACATTTATCAGGTATAATTTCAAAAGTGATAAAAGGGCCCTTGTTGGGAATGCCATTGGACATAGACAGAAACTGGATTTTTTATTCTCATCTAGGCGAAGCAATCAAGAGTATTTGAATATCAGATGGGCTTCATATGATCCACCACAATCATTTTCCTTATGTTTACATCAAGGACGATAACTATAACATAAAGATATAAGCTGTGTTCCAAATGACGTACTATACACTATGCACTCTTTGTACTCAACCATCTAGTGTATGGTTTAGATGTATGGTGATTTTGTCATCCAGCATCAGATTCTGGTAGTATTGTTAGTATTTGTTTCTGCAACAGACTTTTTTCCTCACGATTGCAAGTTTATATCTCGCAATTCTGACTTTTTTCTCAGAATTGCGAGATATAAACTTGCAATCGCGAGGAAAAAAGTCTGTTGCAGAAACAAATACTAACAATACTAACAGAATCTGATGCTGGATACTAACAGAAAATAAAATGTCACAATTACCGATTTAATTCTGTAGGGGAAACAAGTAGTTAGACCCTCCCCCTCTAGTATCTAAGTGCATATAGCATATAGTATAGAGTGCAATAGTCGGGTTCTGGAAGTACACAGTCATGGCTTTTAACCGTTTTATCCAAAACATTTTTTATATATCCCTATGGAAGAAATAAATGGAAAAATACATCCGGAACCAAAGCAGCTGAAAAAGGGGGCGGGAACTAAATGTACTCATTTAACGGTGTGAAGGTTGAGTGTGTGGCTGTGTCTGAAATCGCATACTTACTATTTTGTAGGCAAAAAACAGTACAAGACAAAAGAAGCATGCCTGAATTCACAATATTCACATAAGAGTAGGCAAAAATTACCTAGATGAACTACTACTTCTGGTGAGATTCTGAAGTGTGCATATAATGAACACTTTACTGTCCCATGAGGCCACGGGAGAAGATTTGTGAATGGCAGTGAAGCAATGCAACTGATGCTGAGAGATCACATGAGAACAACATGGCAAATGTAGTATGTCCAGATTACTTTCATACTACACACATTCATACTATATAGAACATACTTCGCACTCGCAAAGTGTGTGCTTATTCAAAATAAGTCCCTACTCAAGAGATTATGCGCTTTCAGACGCAGCATAAGAAGTGTCTAATATTTCACGCTTAATTTAAAAATGCATCATCCATTTGGTCTTGTTGTGAACATGCCTGTTGTTCAATTGGTCTTAAACTTACCAAGTTTTTTTTTTTTTTTATCCCATGGACAGTGGTTTAATATTTTCAAAGCAGAAAATCTCAAATCTCATGCAATGTCAAGAGCAACATGATTGATAATGAAAACCAATTAAACATTTGGAGTCCCAAAAATCAAACCTGGCGCAATGCATCTTGAGAATCTTAGATCTCAGAACTACAGTCTAAAGTACAATAAACAAATAACAGCTAATCTTCCGAGTCGAGCCAGCCCTGGTCACAGTCTTTCTTGTGTATTGTTTGTGTTTGTCTGAGCTTTGCTGTATTGACAGCACCATCTGTTGCTGTGCTGCTGGAAGATGAGCCGGCTGACTGATAGCGACTTTTAAATTTATTCCCCTTCACTTCAAAGGCACATGTTGTGCGTGCAAAACAATACCGGTACCATTAAACATCAGGATCCGACCTTTTGCAACCTTGAGCGCACAAACAACCCAGATTAATAACAATATTAGACATAAAAGTATATATAAACAACATAGCTATGGTCTTGAAATTGGGCAGCAGTTTCAATGAAGATGCCAGATGGCAGTATTATTTCCTTTTATTTTACTGTATTGCAAGAAAATCGGTTCCTAAAAAAATCAAATAAAAATTACAATAGATGATGATGGACTTCAGCCCAACAGGACTCAACAGCTGCAGTCTGCAATAAAATAGAAGGGAAAATATGTGAATAGTAATAAGATTTATGTGCGACAATGAATGAATTTTATTTTATGCTAAAGGACAGTGCTGAGGCAGAAAAACATTGCTTGACATTTGGAAGAATTCAGTTATTATTACCTATATATTTTTTGATAAAAGCAAGCAATTTAAATAACTCTTTTAAAAGGATATTTTAAAGGATATGAAGTAAAGATGGAGCTCCCGTAGGCTCATGACTGAGGTAATTTGATGCAACATCAACATCATCTTAAACAAATAGAAAAAAAATCAAGCTTAAAAATCTAGAAGCTCTAATAATAAACATTCAGTACATTTTCACCAACCCACTCCAACATACGGACAGCTTGAAAAATAAATACATATAGTGTTGATCTCAAAGTGATCCTTAACCCACCAGTTTAGTGTTTTTTCCCTCCTTTCTTTGAGTCAGCAGATTCCTGTTTAGGTTTTGCAGATCTGGCGAAGTGCTAAAGTTTAAGTTAAGGCATACCGTTATTTGACAGAAAAACATTTGTAATAATAAATCCTAGATGAACCTAGACAAAAACATAAATTCCAGCATGTCTAAAAACAGCTCAAGTGGATCTCTACATGACTCTTCATCTATACATGTCTGTCAGAGTGTTAATGCAGAGAACGGCTGAAAACAAAGGATACCACCACAAGAGGTCTGTCGTTGAGTATATATCCATTGGTTTCCTTTAAGGCCTTCTCCGCGCTTCTCTCGTTGGGGAGTTCGACGAATGCCTGACCTTTCATCCTCCCCTCTCTCATCAAAACAATACCAAACCTGACGGGAACAAGCACGCTTATACATCAGCACATGTTCATGAAGAACTCGCCTTTATTCATCGCTCCTGAGAACAATGTTTGCTTTTCAATGGCTTTGATAGTGATTTGAGGAGTTGAGGCCTCAGACAAGGGCCTGAGGCATTAGACAGTGGTGCTTACATGTTTCTCTCCTCCTCTGAAGAGATGTCGATATACCGGCCATAGATGAACTTCAGATCCTGCGGAAAAGATTAAGATGGGTTATATACCTGGTACTAAAGTGAGAATTATGAGCTGTCAGGCTGTTCTAGACACATGCTGATGAAGTGGTATGTGATCTTAAGAATTTGCTATATATAGAATACAAATATGTATATTTGGTGTATACTGTAATGATAAAGAGTAGTGATATTGGTAGCACTTTATTTTACAGTCCTGTTCCGCATATACATACTATGTACTTATTATAGTTATTACAATAACTGGGTAATAATCCATTCTATTATCCAGATGCTTACTTTTTCTTCAACTTGCTTTGCAATATTCTTAACGTAAAGCCTGCAGGTTGGTTCTCCGGGTTCGTAATTTTTAAACACAGACATTTTCTTTATCTCTGTAAATGTAAAAGAATCAATAACAAAATAAATCAATACAACAGACATACACAGTCATGTGAAAAGTAAATCTGAAACAAAGTCGTTAAAGGAATGACTGGCTGACTTAAAATAAATGCCTGCCAGTAATCACTAGCAAACATCTGAAACATACAAACAGTCATATGACGACAGCCTGGTGTGCTATCAAATATTAATTTCCTCTTTAAAGACTGACTGCATCTTTCTTGTGAACACTCGAAGCTAAATTCTTTAGTAGAGCTTCTCAATTCTATTTGATGTTCGGTGTACTACAAAAAAGAGAGTGTTTGCGTGCACAATTTGAGAGTATTTCACCGTCTCTGGAGAGTCTGCCTCTCTCTAGCTCTCTCCTAGAGATGAACTCCGAGGGGATGTCCTCATCTTCCTCCTTCTCTTCCTCCTGTCTGGGGACCTGAGCGCTTGGGTAGATCTTCCCGAACCCTTCTGAGGCTTCCTGAGCGGAAACCTCCTTCTCTGCCGTGTCTAGGAAGAAGTTGCATAAACATAATTAGAGCGAGTTTTGAACTGTCACGGTGCTCAATTTCAATCTGTTTGTGAAAGGCTGCCTGTTGCAGATTTCAATGATGACAAGTGAAAGGCGGCACCGAAGTCTTGTGTGAACAACACGCATCAAAATGACAAGCCTTTGACTCTTCAAAACAAACTAGAAAGCACAGGATTGTTTTCTTGTCATGCAGAAAAGCAGAATCAATACCTGTAATCAATAACAAAAGGCACGTAAATTCAGATAAAGTGGAAAATCCAAGCCAGAGGAAAAACAGGCGAGTGTATTAATCTCAGAGGGTGACACTGGTGTGTTTGCGGGGGGTCACGCTCCATGGGGTTTCCTTTCAGGTTCTTTCATAGCGCAGTTGGAGATGTCACCTGGCAGTTGGCAGTAAGCCGTAAGCAAAAGCGTATGAGGAATTATGGGAAGCAGCGAGGCTACACAAATCCTCTGGAAACTTGTCTGACAGATCTATAGTGCCTAAAGTGTACTAGAGCAGGAAGAGCTGATAAGTTCCCTCAGAGAGGTGGATTTCTTTGACGTTTCTCGTCATTTAAACATCAGTAGAAAGCAAGTATAATGAAAATAACTACCAGCCCTGTGCTAGTTTCTTTTATAAAGAGGGTTAGGAAAGCTCTTTGACTTTGAAAGGTTTTCATCTCCGTTTTTTGGTCATAGACATTAATGGAAAACAAACAGGAAGATAAAGTAAACAAAAGACCGGGAATCTCAATTTGAGAGCAGAGGGTGGCTTTTATTTGCTGTGTCTGCATGTGCCAACATTAAATAATTGCAAAGATGTATTCGCACCGAAAAGTTTAGTGTGCGTTTTATTTTGTTTACGAGTTCCATCATTCATGATTCCTGAATTAGGTTTGCACAACAATATATCAAAACAGAACTGATATCATAATAAGGCTTAGTGCGATTATCAAATTGCACAAGCTGCGATTTAATTAAGTAAATATATATATGCTACCGGTTCAGAGTGAACCACGTCATTTACACACGTGTAGTTCATGAAACAGTGTCTCAGAACAGCTTGGTTCAGTTACTGTGAATAAAGCTGTTCTGAGATGCTGTGAGCTGCATGCGTGTAAATGAACATACAGCGCCTTCACTCTGAAACTGCCAGCACATTTGTTTATTTGTTGGCTACCCGTCAAATTAAAAGCTTTAAGGTATGCAGTTGAACAAATTAAGAAGTAAATACTAGTACTGTTTTTTTATTAAATTCTATTAATTTATTTTTTATTTTAAAGTACAATTGTACTATTACAATATAATTATTTTGTTTTGATTTATTTAATAATAAATCACAATAAAATAATTATGTGTGAATGTGGCCTGTGAAAACTCAAGTGGAAAGAGATTTTTTTTTTTACTCTGTTAACTTTATGGCTTAAGTTAGATTTTGCAAAGAGTAAACGCAAGTACGTCTTGTTTTGTTCAAATAGTTCAGCCTTAAATAGATTTCGCACTTAAAAGTAATTATTTAGTCTGAGGAATTTATTTATTTATTTATTTATTTATTTATTTTATTTGTTTTCTATGCAGATGCACTCCCCAACAAAATCACCTAAATTATTCTAGAATTAATCATTCTTTCCAAATAGAGATATTCAAGTCATCTGGTCAAACTTCCTATACTTGTTCATATTGCAGAAAAACTAAATATTGCTATTTTTGACGATTTAATGAGTTTTCTTTCCAGTATCGTGCAGCCTATTCCCGAATAAAGTTTCAGGGTTATCCTGACACAGGGGAGGGTCTTGGCGCCTCATGGTGAGAGCAGCTCGGTCTGCTGACAGCCCGATACATTAAATCTTCTCTCCAGCTGAGTCACTATTCTCAGGGCTAATTGCTGTGTTAATTGAGCAGGTCCGCTCAGGATGGATGGGTGAACCTGGGGCGCATTCGGTGATGCAGGCGGATGGATAAATGAATGATGGGATAGAAGGAGTGGCGGGGGACCTGAAGCCTTACCTTCAGTCACATCTGCGAATTGCCGCTCTTGATTCTGTCCAGGCCCCTCGAGGATGGTGGACACCTCAGCCGATATATGGAACTCAATTTTCTTCTGTCCGAGCATCTGAGGTTGCTCGAACACGTCTGCTGGCTGCAGGGCTGGGCCTGAGGGTCTGAGAGATACAACATTGAGCTTTCAGCAAATCTCTTTGTATTATAAGGTGGTCTTTTGAAACTATAAGGCGTTGCTTAATTTTACTAATTATAAAGAAGCTTATGGTTGAGTGAAATTTAGATGACAGCTTACCCGTGGGAATCCGGTTTGGGAATAAACAGGAAGTCTTTTAGTTTGGGTTTCTTTCTCTTGGAAGAAGTCTTTGCTCTCAGCGGTCTTTTGCATGGCTGGTTAACAAGGCCCATCAGTCTGATCATCCTTTGTGGAACGCAGGGAGAAGAAGTGTGAAGCTATTAAACATGTATGGCTTTTGAAAGCAAGGCAAAATACAGCAATGAAACAAACAAACTGAACACTTTGCAGCTTTTAGCTGCTGCCATTCTGGAGGCTGACAATCTGTCATGAGAAAACATGCCAATGCTGATGATGCATAGTCAAAAATACTATCACATTTATTTTTAGGCATTTAGATTTTAGACATGTGGCAAGCACAATATTTGTTAGTAATCTGTCTGTCTGCAGGGAAAACGCCCATTAAGGCCAGAAAAATCTGGTTTGTTTATTATTGTTGATATTTTGATATTGAACATTTAATTGTACATGCTCATTTCTCATGTTTTTACATTTACGACTCTGGTTAAAATATAAATTTTAGCATTGAATAATACTGTTCAAAAGTTTAGGGTCAGTATGATTTTTAAATGTTTTTGAAAGAAGTCTCATAGTAAACGAGTAATAGTGTGGAAATGCTACAATTTAAAATAACTGTTTTCTTTTTTAAATATGTTTTAAAATGTAATTTATTTATGTGAAAAAGCTTAATTTTCAGCATCATTACTTGTCTGATATCTGATGTACTTGATGTTACTAGTCTTATGTGTCACATGATCCTTCAGAAATCATGATTTTCTGCTCAGGAAACATTTGTTATTATTATCACTGTTAAAAACAGTTGTGCTGCTTAAAATTTGGATCAACTGAATGCATCCTTGATGAAAAAAATCATACAGGTTTGCTATTAACATGTTCACAGTTTCTGAGAAACACTGTTGATATTTGAAATGAACCCAAACAAACACACCCCTCCCTTCTTTAAATCTCCCTCTTGCTCTCTCTCTCTCTCCTCCCCCATCATGAGTGTATAGACCCCCTACTGCTGATTGGCTGTGTGATGTAGTGCAGTGCTCGGTTCAATCCACTTTCTACAGCGTTTCTCAGAAATCGCTTACTGCTCCTTTAACTTTAACTAACTCTATAGCTACATAGCCCCGTTTGGAAACACTGAAGAACGCAACACATACATTGACACATTCAACATACTTTACTACTGATTTTCGAATTCAGTTCGGATACACTTCAGAACACAACTCGCTTGCATACACTGCGCTTCAGACATTATTTAGATTGCACGCATCTACTAATAATGTCAAACTACTTAAACAACTTGTAAATAAAATAGAAAGATGGAAAGCCAGCTACCTCTCTTTATCTTCCTCATCTCCACTCTCATACTCGGATTCTTCTTCACTGCCCGACGCCCCCTCCTCGTGCTCCGGGAGAGGAGGGTTCTGTGGGGGGAAGGGTGGGGGCATGGGCGGCAGTGGGCCTGGGGGCATCTCAAACTGAAACGGTGCAGATGAGTGGGTTACACCTTTGTGTAGCTCATCAATATTAGCATAGCACTTATATTGATGGGATTCAGTGAAACGCAAAGCATCAGGGATGAGGTTGACTTTGAATTCAGACTTCAATTTAAGATAAGATAGACATTCACAAAAGCGCATATACCAACTCACCATTGGCGGACGAGGCGTCACTGGGCCGAATGGGCTGGGGAGGTTCATCTTATTCATCAAGTGAAGAACCTGTGGAGGAACATGTTCATCTGATGAAAAAGTGAGTGTGTGTGTGTGTTGTATTCACACACCTGGTGCTGCATATTTCTTGGGCACAAACATTAATTGTGACCCTGGCTCCATATGTAACCCAGATTGCTGCATTGGAATATATTTAGGCTCAGTGATGGCTCTAAAACGGAGCTCTGAGCAACAGATTTAATGTGATTAAAACACCAGCCTGTTAGAAGAAAGCTAGCGCCACCAAAAGGCAGGCCAGATTATATCATGCTGTTTCACAAAGTGGTGCGGTGTAGCTTAAGGGAAAATGTTAAATACATCACTCATCCCTCCCACATGAGCGCGATATAAATACCATCAGAATAATTCCCTTCAAATATTGTGGTTTGATGTTTTAGGGACTGGACTTGATTCAGAGAAATCACATTAGTGCCACTCTGAGATCTGTGAGAACGTTTTCCTATCTTTTTGACCTGATATGACCTAAAAACCTGAAAGAGGGAGAGAGATGCTGGTACACAAGAGGTAATCATATAGATGTGCTTGTTTACACATTCCCAACAACAAAGACAGGGGAAAAAAATACTTTGTTGTCTCTACTCACTTGAACGTAGAACTTGGGTACACTCAAAAGTGTGTGTGAAATGTTTGTCAAAATTCCACTCGAAGGAGGAGGGTATAAATATTTCAGCGTTGGATTTGTTTGAAATTTCAACCTGCGGGAGGAAAGAAAAAAGCATACATGAAAAATTGCAAGTCGTTCCAGAAATGCTATGCTACCCATGACAAAATCCATGAACATAATGGTGAAGCATAAATATAAGAACAAGGAACAAATATTTGGCTTTGGTAAATGCCCACGCCTGCATTCAGGAACGGGTGAGCAGCTACCCTTAGTTAGCTACAGTTACAGCTACAAGTTACAAACAAAAAGTAACTCTTTTTTATTTTTTTTGTGGCCAACATTTTATAACTAGATTTTATATTTTATTATTTTTATGATTACAGAATTTACACACTCTAAGTAAGTTTGTACCATCATAACTTTTATTATACCAATACTCACCAATACTGAATATTATTACTGTAGTACCTAATTTAGGGCAGGCAATATTTAAAATATTCATAATGATTTTGCTGGTAATATAAAATTAAGCTTTTAATGTATTTAAGTCTCATAAAGTCGCCATTAAACTAATTTAGTGATCGTTGCCAGTATGAGAGCAGTAAGATTTTAGCAAGATAATTAATTATAATATTTGTAATAATTACAATTAAAAAATACCTAATTCCATTATGATTATTATTATTTATTAATAAGTTTGAAAATAAAAATAAAAATGTAAGTGTCTGCTATTAGATATAAATAAATAAATAAATGTTTTTATATTTGAATGTATATATATATAATATATATAAATGTATATATATATGAAGAGTTCAGATGCAAAAGCCTCTAAGTGCCATCTGAAATTTTCTTCTAGAATGATCATTTTGATCAAGCTCGTATATTTAAGTTCAGTAATTTCACGTAAATGGCAATGAAAATGACCTATTAATCGTCATTTAAATGAAATTACTGAACTTAAATATACAAGCTTGATCAAAATGATCATTCTAGAAGAAAATTTCAGATGGCATTTAGAGGCTTTTGTATCTGAACTCTTCATATATATACATATTATATTATTTATACATATATATTTATATTATATATATATATAAACATACACTGATGAGCCAAAACATTATGACCAGTCACAGGTGAGTCACAAGGGCCAAATTGTTATGGCAAGGCAACTGGGTCAGAGTATCTGTGAAACAGCAAGGCCTGTGGGTTGCTCCTGGTCAGCAGCAGTGGTGAGAATTTACCAACAGTGGTCTGAGGAGGGACAAAGGAGGGACAAACCACAAAGCGGCAACAGTGTGTTGGACGCCCATGGCTCATCGATGCACGAGGGCAACGAAGGCTGTCATGTCTGGTCCGAGTCAACATAAGGTCTACTGTGGCAGAAGTCACATAAAATTTTAGTAATAGTTATGGGAGGAATGTGTCACAACACACAGTGCATCACACTCTGCTGCGTAGCCGTAGACTAATCCTATGTGCCTATGATGGCCCCTGTCCACCTTCGAAAGTGCCTACAATGGACACGTAAGGGTCTTAACTGGACCTTGGAGCAGTGGAAGAAGGTCGCCTGAACCGTTTTCTTTTACATTAAGTGGACGGCCATGTACATGAGCACGGTTTACCAGGGGAAGTGATGGCACCAGGATGCACTGTATAACGACGGCAAGCCGGTGGAGGGAGTGTGATGATCTGATGATCTGTTCTGCTGGGAAACCCTGGGTACGGCCATTCATGTGGATGTAAATTTGGCACGTGCCACCTCCCTAAACATTGTTGTAGACCAGGTACACCCCTTCATGACAATGGTGGTCTCTGGTGGAAGTGGCCTCTTTCAGCAGGATAATGCACCCTGCCACACTGCACACATTGTTCAGGAATGGTTTGAGGAACATGATGAAGAGCCCTGGCCCCCAAATTCCCCTGATCTCAATCCAATTGAGCATCTGTGGGGTTTGTTGGACCAACAAGTTCAATCCACAGCAGCTCCAGCTTGCAACCTACTGGACTTGAAGAATCTGCTGCTAACGTCTTGGTGCTAGATACCACAGAACACGTTCTTGGGTCTTGTAGAGTCCATGGCTCAGCGGGTAAGCGCTGTTTTGGCAGCACGTAGAGGACCAACAGCATATTAGGCAGGTGGTCATAATGTTTTGGCTCATCTGTGTGTATGTATATATATATATATATATATACCCACAACTCCAAGATCCAACTTTGTAACGGACTTTCCCTCACAAGCCAAATGCTTTGAATGTCAAGACTCTTTCAAGTTGAATTTGATTGCATGTTCTATCATGGAAACGGTCTGCACCTCATTCAGAGCATCACAGCACTGAAAAACACTTTTCAAGCCACCCTGTTCTGTGCACGAGCTGCTCTGGTGGAATTAAATAAATAAAAATCTGTCACAGCTCCGCTCGTTAAGTGAGGGTGAAGTGCAGGCTCCTTGTGCAAAATTATATCTTAGCCCACGGTCTCTTTATCAAAGGCCACCTGGTGCCACCACATGGCAAGAGCAGACGGGCTGTCACCGCAGAACAGACACTCTGAGACATGGGCCTGTAATTGGACATGAGACGGATGGTGACAACCACTCGCCAACTTCCTCTCTCCCTCTTTCTCTATTCGCTATGGGCACTTCCTACAGGATTACCAGGGCCTGAACTACTGACACCAGGTAAGGGATGTCAGCCGAGAGCGTTAGCCTGTCTCAAATCTCCAGTGACATCATAAACACAGTGACACAGTGAGATCGCAAATGTGAGAGGAAGTCAATGTGCTGATGAAACAAACACAGACGCACGTGTACACCTACCCCAGACTGGGAGCAATGCTGTTGTCCATCATAGGAACATTGTGTTGTTGTTGTTGTTGTTGTTTTTCTTTCTTCTCCTTTTCAGCTTTAGCACCAGCACCACTGAAACAGAAGGAAAACTATTATGGGGGGCGTTTTATTATAAATATAAGCAGTGTTGCGAGTAAGGCATTACAAGTAACGCAAGTTAAAAAATCAGATTATTTTAAGTAACTAGTGAAGTAACACTACTTTTACATTTACAACAAAATATCTGAATCACTTTTTCAAATAAGTAACACGAGTTACTTTGTTTTCCCATTTATTGACTGACACCTCTCCTGTCCCCATGTTAAGAGAAATTGGAAGTAAGTGCAGAGGCGTTGTGTGCACTGTGTGAACATGATGGTTATTATAGATCTACTAAATGTGAGCATGTATTTATCTCTATGCATCTCATTTGCATAAAAACAGATTCAGTATTCCTCAAAATGATTAAAGCAGTGAAATGCAAAATCAGAATACGCAAACCTGCAATAATTAAATGTAAATAAAACAAATATACTTTATGCATTTAATCTCACTTAATGAATCAATGTTTTTGCTGCTGACATTCAATGATCCAATTCAAGCATACCAATCAGTAAAAATGGCTTTAGATAAACATCACATTTGTGTTTTATTTTTTTGTCTTTCCTATTTTTCTGCAACCCAGAATGGTAGCAGTTTGTCAGGCATGAATTTTCATTTCATTCAGTCTGATTTTCTGAAAATAGAACTTTTAGTTTTTATTATTATTATTACAAAACAAACAAACAAGCCCAGCCCAGGTGAGAAAAAAAGTCATGCTACAGTATAAAAAGTAACACAATTATTTACTTTATTAGGGAGTAATGAAATATTGTGATGTATATGACTTTTCCCCAACACTGAATATAAGGGTGTTTCTTCAAATATGGACTATTTTTGATCATGTGAACTTGTAGAAAATAAACTATCTTAAAACATATTTGTCATAAAAACTACTACTTTAACTTGTCTACTAACGATGTTCAGCAGTGTGTGTACATGCATTATGGGAAAATTGTAATTTTTCCTGAAATATCATGAAAATTTCCAAATCCTTTCTAATTATGAATTGTGTTTAATATGATTAGGCTATGTGTTGGAAATTATATTTTTAACATTTTTAAAATAAAATAGCAGACTATTGTGTCTTTCTAAGGCTAATTTCATAGCTATAATTTTATGTATTCTTAGATCCTATAAATATTTTCACTATTTTTTGGCATAAAAAAAAAGATTGATTAGAAATGACACACAACAAAAATATTTGTTTTAACCTATATTTACCTAATTTTTTTCTTCACACAATACAATTCTCATTTTACATCAAATAAACTGACAATTTTGTCGAAAATTTTAATAAAACTATATTGGCAAAATTGTTGGTCAGAAATTAAATGTTGTGTAGTTTTGTAAACAATGTATATAATCTTTGTGAATATTATCAATGTTTTTAAAATATGTAAGTCAATTGAGTTTTTCCTGAGACAAGGATCATGCAAATCTATTCAAAAAAGGAATTTGAAAAGTAGCCAAATAAATGATTTAAATTTCCAAGAGAGTTTTAATGTGAACTAGCCTACATATAACTAAATTAAATATGCTTGTTTGAATCAACCCCTGTCACGTAAAAGTGCCCATATTTGAAGAAACATCCATAAACACAATAATGATAAAATATAGAAATGGACAGTTAACCAATCAGAGACATGTTTGGACAATGTGTATTAGAGGAGAGAAGGAATAGGAATAGCTGAAAGTCTATTGTTATGATTGATTTTGCCATTTACCTGTTAGACACAGGTGGGTCTTTCAAAACACTGACATTGTCTTGATCTTTAGCAAACTCAACCACTAGTGTGTGACCAAGGATTCTCAGCTGATGAAGTCTGTTTAGCGCCTGTGGGTGGAGAAAAGCAATTTGGATTACTAACATGTCGAAGCCATCTCTTAAACCACAAGAGGAGCATGTGTATTTTAATTTTACCTTAGAGGCTGAGGTCTGACTGCTGAAAGTTGCAAATGCCATATGCTTCTGCAGACGACAATACAATCAGGTCAGCTGTATTTATTCAATGCATCCTTTACCCACAGCAATTTGCAACTTTTGTACTTCCAAATCTTACGACTTACTAGTGGTCCCTTCTCTGACAGCGCTCTTACGGAGGAGGCACCAAAATATTTCAGAAGATCCTCTTTCTCATCTCTGTTGAGTTCTCTGGGCAGATGCCGTACGATGAGGGTTTTGCTTTTCTTTGTTTGAACGTCGGCCTCGTCCGTCTCTGCCATGATTCTACATTCAAAGAAAAACAATTAAGTCCATTAGTAAATTTCTTAGTTCATGATGCAAATGGCATGTGCGTCTTTAAAGCGAGCAGAGGGTAAAAAAGCATGTTTTCATTGTAGTTTAGTGAGCCAAAACAAAGACTTGCTGAATTATAAAAGTTACAAGTCACCTTAATTTTGATTTCATGTCCACAGCTTTCCCTTACATTGGACATCAAATTAGCCTAATGTTTTTAACATCAATATAAATGCAATAATGTGCATAATACATTTAACCAAATGAATGTTCCCAATCTAAAATAAATAATAATAAATGTTTGCTACAAATTTGACCAATAAATATATTTTTTTTTCTTGAAAAGCCATTATTTTGTGGCAATTATGCTAATTTCCCTCACCACATGCCAATACTGCAACAGCAATACATACTGTATATATTTCAATCCTGCCCAGACTCATTAAAAATAGCTGGACTGTATAAAATCTCAACATTATAATATAAAAAAATAAGTATCATTATTTTTTTGCATTGGAATAATAATAATAACATGTTTTCACATTAAAGGGATAGTTCACCCAAAAATAAAAATTCTGTCATCATTTACTCTCCCTCAAGTTGTTCCAAACCTGTATGATTTCCTTTCTTCTGCTAAACACAAAAGAAGATATTTTACAGAAGGTTGGTAATTAAACAGTTGCTGGTCCCCATTGACATCCATAGTATTTTTATTTATTTTTTCTACTATGGAAGTCAATGGGGTCCATCAGTCGACTTTCTTCAAAATATCTTCTTTTGTGTTCAGCAGAAGAAAGAAAGTCATACAGGTTTGGAACAACTTGAGGGAGAGTAAATGCTGACAGAATTTTCATTTTTGGGTGAACTATGTTTCCCTTTAACGAGAACTTGCGAGGGACATAAATAAATACTGTTCATAAAATAATTGGCTTCAAACTGGATTCATCTAGACAGTTATTACCTTCATTATTATATATTATTAGTATATTAAGTACATCTAAAAATTAAATAGAATGCATGGGTTAATGCATTTTAGTTATTTTCAATACTATGACAGAGCAAACTTTCTGCATAATCCTGCAGCGTGTCTTTCCGGAACTGAAGCTAAGCATCTATTGTTGTTCAGGGGGAATGAAGTCCTGGAAACACAGTATCTGCACAGGCTAAAGAGGACTATTCTTATATCTGACCCTTATCAAAGACTGAAGGACACGTTGAATTTGCATTCAAGGAGTAACAGGCTTAAGATTTTGTTCGTAAGTAACGTTAAACAGTTAAAAAATTTGCAAAAGCAAGTTGAGAGGTTTTGTTGTGAAGCGAGCCTGACAAAACATTAGCAGCAACAGAAAAAACGAGTACAGATAAACGACCGTTTATGGTTGAAATAAAAATTAATAAATAAAGCATTGCGCTTCTAAAGAAATATAGAGCACCATAAAGATCGTAAATGACACAGTCAAGGGTTAAGAGCGAGAGATATGAGACACACATACCCGGTTCAAATTCACCCTCTTCCGCACTAAGTTTGTGGGCGTGTCTAGTGAGGTCAAGGAAATCGGATACCTGATTGGTTGTTTGCGGGCCATTTCCTTCACTGATTGGTGCGCAATGGACATCAATCACAAACGGTCAACTTCCAGAAAATTCTTCTCTCTTTTTTTGGCCAGGAGATGGCACTGCTGATAACGGAATTAATCAGGATCAGCATTTTAGTCAGCATGTATTCAGTAAAGAGGTGCTTAACATTCAGAAAGTGTTGAAATTCTAAGCTGTTTGATTTATGTATTCATTTAATTAGTCAAAAAATGTAGTATTGTTTGTAAAGTTGCAATATATATTTTTCTAATAATGTTGGTTACTGGATTGAATGGTTGAGCTTTGAATGCGGTCAACGTGTATTCGTGTCAGTGTGCCAAACACAAGCTGACTTTTATGAGTGCTAATGGCTTCACTCTACTGGTCTTTCTCTGTAATGCTCATACTATGTGGAGATCAGACAAATGTGTGTATGGCTGGCATATAACCAAGCCAAATCTTTGCCTCCCTTCTTCCTTCCTAGTCATACTGCCTCTCTGTCTCCTGAGTCCTACTTATTCAGAATTTTTTTTCCATGACACCCCTTTTCACATTTTCAAGAATCCATATTCAATGAGCTTGAAAGATAAATGTATCGTGTGGTAAGTTGGCAACAGTTTATATTTGCCTAGGGTGGCCTAGCAGTTGCAGATCTGGATTGGTTGTCACCATTGTGCCTTATAAATACTTTTTTTTTTGCCAAATTTCAGTCCCATGACATATTGTCTGTTAGTTTTTTCATTTTTGAGTTATGAAAGGTAGTTGGAACCTCATTAGTATACAATTTCAAACTTGATGACAGCTTTTATGAGTTTGTGTTATACTCTGGTAACAGTCACAGAGAAGTGACCCTGGTTTAAGGGCCAACTTAACTTGGAGAGCGTCCTCACCATTGTCAGACAGCCTCCAAATTCCAGTGCAAATTAAGTTTTTTTTCTTCTTTTTTTCTCCATTGCGGACAACATGGGCATTCCTTACGGGGGGAACAATGCCCCCTTTCAGTCTGGCCGGCTCTGAAATTTCACAGGTGAAGGGAGGAGCGGAAGGTATCTAATCCCTGGCCTGAACAGCCAAAGCCTGAGAGAGCGGGGAACGGGACTGCCCGTCTCTGACCACCCTGTCAGCTGGCCCGGCTAGTGACAGAAACGTGTCAAGAAGGAAAGGTTTGTGCCCCATCAGCATTGCCTTGTGAAGCATAAATCATCTATCATGCTGACTACTTGTGGTCGGACAGTACTGTGAACTCTCCAGAAGCCTGTCGATCATTGTTTGATGGTGGTGACGGATGTTAATGTAAAGTAGTTTGCAATAAAATATATTATAGACCTAATAACATGGTAAATGTTTATTATATTGTGTTATTTGCAGTATGTTTAAATGGTCCTGTGATGTTATAAAAAAATTTTTTTTAGATAAAGCATGCAATCTCTCTTTCTAATTTTATTTATTTATTAATATTGTATATTTTGCAGCTTATTTAAATGGTCCTGCAGCATTACAAATTATTTACTAAACCATGTAGTCTGTCTTTCTTCAAAAATATGAAATAAATAAAGAATTATTAACCATGTCTCTCTCTATATTTATTTATTTATTTCGGGGGGGTTTTGCAGCTCATTTAAATGGCCATGTGATGTTACAAATAGATTTTTGCAGATAATCCATAGTTTAAAAATAAATATTCAATATTGTATTTTCTGCAGCTCATTTAATTGGTCCTGTGGTTACAAATTAATCTTTGCAAGTAAACCATGTAGTATATATATATATATATGTATTTTTTGCAGATAATTTAAATGGTAATGTGGTGTTACCAATTAACGTTTGCATAGTCTTTAAAAATAAAAGTGCTATATTCTATTTTATGGCGCTTATTTAAATGGTTCTGCAGCGTTACAAATTATTTTTTGCTGGTAAACCATGTAGTCCCTCTCTATTTTAAAAGGAAGGGTAAAATTTTATAGAAATTAATAGATTAGCAGTGGTTAGTGGACAGACGTACAGTTGATTTTTACTGAATATTCATTTTTCTAATGAGCTAAATTAGAGATGACTATATTAAAACAAACTGATTCAGAACGTAATCCATATAAGAAAGCCATTCAAGATTGAACTGTACCACTGTGACCATAGATGCACTGCAATGGGCCGTGGGCAGCACAGAAAGTCTGAGTTGTTTGCTAGTAACAAACATTAATTTGGGTGAGAGTGGGTGTGGGGGGCTAGAGATCAGTGTAACAGGCCTGTCTGCAGTAAAAGTGCTTTCTGGATCAACACAAGCAGTGACACTACATTCCTCTTGCTGTAATTTATATGACAGCTCTAAAACAAGCCTGCTGTCCTTGCTGGAGGCAAAGAATTCTTAATCCCAAATGTTCAGAAACAGCCAGAGTCCTATGCCTAAAGGAAAGTAAGTAAACAGATAAACAATCACAAATTTCCTGTTTATTCTCTTTGGGAATGTATGTGTGCTTTTCCCATTTTTCAAGAGTTCCTGGTTAAGACATTTTATCTGATTCAACATAAAGGGAAGCAGAGGCATCACAGGCTGTTTATTATACAGTTATTTTAAGACGCTTATAAACTTTTATCCTGCCTCTTAGAACATTCTTAAAGGGATGGTTCACCCAAAAATGACAATCCTATCATCATTTACTCACCCTCAATTTGTTCCAAACCTGTATGAATTTCTTTGTTCTGCTGAACACAAAGGAAGATATTTTGAAGAATGTTGGTAACCAAACATTTGTGGGGAACCATTGACTTCAATAGTATGGGGTCATAGTCAATGGGGCCCATCAACTGTTCGGTTACGACAATCTTCAAAATATCTTTTTTGTTCAGCAGAACAAAGAAACTCATACAGGTTTGGAACAAATTTAGGGTGAGTAAATGATGACAGAATTTTAATTTTTGAAAAGTGCATATGCGTGCTGTTTCTTGCCTTCGACCAAACTTGCATTAAATATGGAATTTTGTGGCTTTTAGTCCATGCTTTTATAGCATACTCCTAAACATATTCAAAATTGTTTTGTAGCGGATACACCATGTGCATTTAAAAATTACAGTATTTTACAACCCGATCTCACGGGAAAACGTACAAATTCTACGAGGTGGCTAATTCGTACGAATTCATACGACCTCACTCGTACAAATTAGTACGATTTGTGCAAAATCGTACATATTTTACGAATTGCCCAATTCGTATGAATTCATACGAATAACCTACCCCTGACCCCGCCCCTAAACCTACCCATCACGTGGGTTTAGACAAATCGTACAAATTCGTACGAGTGAGGTCATACGAATTCGTACGAAAGCCATCTTTTTATCATTCGTACGAATTGGTCGTGAGATAGCGTTGGTATTTTATGAAAAGTAAATAATAATATTGATGACTCATCATGGTGTTTTTGTCATATACAATTCTAAAGTTATTGACTAAATTAATTGAGGAAAAAGCATGCATGTCTTTGTTGAAAGTGTGTGGTTTAAGTTAGCAAAATGACTTAATTACTTAGCACCTTTAAATCACATCGACCGTGAGGCTGACGCAGTTGCTTCCCTTTGCTGTCTTCCTGTCTTGAAAAGTGAAAGGAAAGATTTAATCAGAAATAATTGCAGAGGAAGGAAGCTACATTCTGTCTAAGTAATTCCTTATGTCATTGTGTGCAAGCATGCATCAAGAAAACAGACGAGATCTACTCTGTGTACCACACTTTCAGATCTCTCCTTATTCTCCATCTTTTTCTAACCTCCTCTCTCTTTCTGTTTCTTTGACTTCAGGCATGAAAACAGGTCAGGGGTAAAAAAGGTGAGAAGGCGGCATTAATTCCATATATTGCCATAGCCATATATTGTAAAACAAATGCACTGAAAAATAAAGGAAACTTTCATAATTAGTTTTGTACTAATTTCTATACTAACTTAATCAAGAAAAGAACCAATGGGCCGCTGATCTACTCATTTCATCGGGTGTCAGAGAAAAAAAACTATTTACTACTACTATTTATCACGCATTAAAAATGCCCCAAACCAGTCGTCTGTATGATAATCTGAAACAAGGACTGTCCTGCTTCACTTCACAGATGCTGAGTGAAAGGAGAATTATAGAATGAAAGGATACTCATTTATATGACACTTTATTCATCACGAGAACAGCTCGTTCAGCTCGTCATACGTCGTCCTTTCAGTTTCGGTTTTCAATCGATCAAGTTTTTTCACGTTCTCTCGATAAACCACCCCTTTCAATCCAATCGAAATTATTTGTAATAGAGCTGACACTGTGAGTTTTTAACGGGTAATGTTAAAGCCCTACTTGTTATTAATGTTTTTATGAAATATCTCTAGTGAATGCATTATCATATCACCGTATTATTTACCGCCATGCGAGCCACAAATTAAAGCTTGGCGAGCCACTTGAGGCTCGCGAGCCGCGCAATGAATAACACTGCACTAACTGTTACTTGTTTCCTGCTCGCTCAGCGCTCACGGCGCCCGCGCCCGCTCGCGATATTATCTCGCCCACTTCTATGTCAAAATGTAAAAATAATGACATTGGCAACATCGCTGTCTGTATCTGACAGGACAGTTAACATTGTAAGCTAACTTACCTCAGGCTTGCTTTCCGACGTGCGGTTCTATGTTCGGCAGTGTGTCCAGTTGTCAGACTCGCGGTGTAAAAGACTTTGAAAACATTTCTGCCCGTTACTCTGACTCGTATTGGCTGTCATGTTTCGGCATTAGGAATGATGATTGTTTTTTAAAGCTGCGAAGTTTATGGTAACTTTATAGGGGATAAATGCTGGCCTCGACCTCGACCCCCCCACCCCCATTCAATATTTTCTCATCGGATCTGCACAAATCACGTAGGTGACCCTTTTAGGTTTTAAAACGGCGAATTTCGCCGAAAGGTGAGGAGTTTTCATGCCTGGACTTTCTCTCCAAAAGGCCTTCAGCACCTGCCAATGTCTAAACAACATGCTTTTGACACATAGTGCTTACTTGGGGGTTGTTTTGGATCTCAGTCAGGTTGTAATTATGACAGATGAAACACTGCGCCAGTGGAGTGGATTCGAGTTATCATTTCTTTAATTAGTCCCAGGACAACAGAAAATCAAGTCCATATGATGGTGATATCAGCACAAACCAGATTCCTGAGCAATGTGCCATGCAGATGTGAGTCCAATACAATGGGAACAACCTATCCTTTGTGATGCCTTGCTCTGGTTTTGATATGACAAAAGACACTGAAGCTTGTGACAGAATGTGAAGCAGACAGATTTTCCATTTTGCAAGACAAAACTGCGAATGGTATTAAAAAAAATTCTTTTGTAAAGCTGTGATCCTTTTTTATGTTTTTTTTTTTTCAGTTGGTAGGTTGATATACAGCAGATGTACATAATACCAGTGTTTTCAGACAGTGACTTTGCTCCAATGTTTAAAGTGATTGTTTTCTAATGTTTCCAGACAGTCACTGTTGTTGGCTATCCTGTGGTTTCAGATGGCACCTGTGCGCCAGTTATTTCAGACAGTAAGCTACCATTATCCAAGTGTTTGTTTTCCAGTAAATTCAAACAGTGACTGTTCTTTTCTGTGACTATTTTGCCAGTGTGAATAGGAATTCTAAAATTCTAAGTAAAACCGTGTGATCTGAAGAAGAATTTCAAGGTTTTTTTCCTCCCTCTCTCTCTGCACCATCAATGAAGTGAGTTATAAGTCCTGTGGCATCATTCCCTTGATCACAAGAGCTTTGAACTATGTTGCTTTGACTGAGGTTATCATATAACTGTTTTGACAGATCAGCCAGGCTCAAAATGAGTCCTGCATTGACATGTAATATCAGATTAGAATCATTTGGGATGTTTTCAGAAAAGTCTTGCCTCTTGCACACATTACTCGATGTGTTAAATGGCTGACCTTATTCTCATGTTTCAATGTCCCTTTGTGCAGGATTTGAGTCGAGTTTGTTAACAAGGAATTTGAGGCAGGGCGCTCCACACTTCAGAAAAAATGGGAGATTCACAAATCAAACCATGTCCTTTGGGCTGGGAGGAACCCAGTGTTTTACTCTAGCCCAAAGGACTTTGCAGTTTTCGTTTTGTGAACTGTTTTTGTGGTTATGCTCAGAATGCTCATAGACTAGAAGTGATGTACATAATTTGAATTGATAATTTAGATGGAAAGTCTGAACGAGGTTGAATTTACACAACAAAGAATGGCCTTGTTAGTTTTAGAATTAGACAAGACTGAATTATTAACAAGTAAGGAATACCCTTCGATGCCAAACCCTAACTGCAGCTAATTGCTATAGCAATGCCATTTATTACTCAACTTAGCAGTGCATAAAGCTTCAAGGTGACCACAATGTTCATGCATGCGGAGGACATGCTATTTTGGCTTTTGAGCCCCACTAATAAGAGATTTGCTGAGCAGTCTAGCTTGAATTTTCTTTTGATCTACGTTTCATGCACCTCGCCCAATGCATAGGCCCAACCAGGCAGCAATATCCCAGCTAGCAATTATCTCGGTGATGCTGCGCCCCACCCCACATGGACCACATGGCCATGAACACGTTCACCATAACCACTATAGCGGTCTCCTCCTTCACCCTGGTTATACCATTAATAATCACTTTGATGTTGCACACATGATTTCTTTCTCTTTTTTTTCCTTCCAGAAAATGTCTTCATTGCTGAGTAGAGTAGGCAGGCAATCTTGAAATTCTTGATGTGTAGACCACCTGTCCCTCGTTTTGTGGGATATGTTTGAACTGCCGTCATGTTCTATAGAGTGGGAACAATAATCAACCAATGCATTGGTTGCAAGCAGGGACGTCACTAGGATTGGAAGAAAGGGGGGGCTTAGCCCCCAGGGTACACTTTACAGGGTTTTTCCTGGTTCAAAATGAGGCGGACGTGGTAAAATCCTAATAATGTATTTTAATAATAAGGTAATTAAATTTGTATTTTTTGTATATCATCATGGTGTTTCTCACACTATTTTTGTTGGCGTAGTTTGGTACCTCTAGGGGGGTCCGGGGGCATGCCCCCCCGGAAGAAAATTTTGTACATTTTAAAGATAAATTCATTAATCTGGTGCACTTTGAGTCACCCGAAACTATTAAAAATAAATAATCCACCCGCAAACCGCCCATATTCTCTGATTTAGATATCTGCATCTGATCATCACATTACAATTATTCAAATTCTCAGTGTTAAGCATGATAATATGGTAACATATCACACTGAAGTAGGCTGATTTAAAATGAACATTTATTTAAAGTAAAAGTTCTTCTTTTGGCAAAATTACATTTCCTTAATAGCCTAAACAGAGGCTTTACTCCCTTCAAACTTAAATTGTCAATGTTTCATTACATCACTGTTTGAAAACACTCCTTTATAAAGGGCATTTTTCCCTAATTTTATTAAATGTTTGCTCCATCTTTCATTTCAAATTCTTAAATTTGATCAATATATTCAATTAAAATAATAAGACACTAGGCTGTTAGTTATACCAATCAAATTAAATAATTTACATGGAAAAATTATAACTGTATTAAATGAGATTATTTTAAATATTTTTGAATATACACATAAGGAATGTTGAAAAGAATGATACTTTATGAAACTAAACCGCCAGTAGGAGGCGGCAGGCGACCGTCTTAATGAGCGAGTCATTGAGTCATTCATTCAAACGATTCGTTCAAAAGGCTGATTTATTCAGAATGAGGCAGTTTATGAATGGATAATTGAATCTTTGACTCAATAGATTCGTTCAAAACGCTGAATCATTCATTAATGAAACACGGCTGAGTGTTGCTGTGAGATGCGCTATTGTTCTGTTGTTTGGAACTATTTTCGCTGATGCTGAAACAGAACAAAAACAGTCATTGCATGTAAGTGATTTAATTTTAATTATTTGTTTATTGAACTGTTATGAAATCAGTCTCGGTTTCAATCTTGATGGCATTCAGGAAAACAGCTCTCTGGTCGTGTGTAGCCTAGGCTATATATTGTTTCTTAACAATAATAGCCTATGTTATAAATAACAGCGCGAGCCTCAACAGCGCAACTTTGTTACCGTGGGCATAGATTAGATAGGCTATCTATGACCGTCAGTAGCCTACATTATAGGGCTATCAATCGCCACTTACAATAAATGAAATAAAACAGAATCTTCCTCACGTTTTCGGTGATTCCCTAGTTTTTTTTATTTTTATATTAAAAATTGTTTTAATCAGGGCATTTGTCCGGATGGGCTACAATTCTCTCTCACTTTTCCCTTCCAAAAAAAAAAAAAAAAAGCGGTATTGTCGAGTCCTTGTTTTCGATATGTTCGATGTTTGCCTTGATTGGTTTTCCCTGAAGAGAATTACGTTATTGAAAACGAAAGTAGAGTGATGCACGTTTCATTGTGTTTTACCGTGATGAGGGGGGGAGGGGTGCATAGCAAGTTCAACTTCAGACTAGAGTAACGACGAGACGAGATGAATCCTCCAGTTTCTTGCAGCGCTCCGGTCTGCAACGCTCTGAAAGCTGCCACAGTTCACACCAATGCAACGAGACGGTGCGGTGCATCATCTTTATAGCACAACGACTCTTTGTACTTCAGTCCAACTTCCGACTTTTCGGCTATTTTTTGTAGCTGTATATATCATTTGTTGCGTCTAAATATGAATGAGGATACGGTTATTGATAAATCGAATTGTTATTGTTGTTCTTATTTTCATTTAGGGGGGCTTAGGAACATTTTGGGGTAGCTTCAGCCCCCCTAAAATAGGCCTAACGACGTCCCTGGTTGCAAGATGCTCTGAATTTGATAAAATGCATTTACTGATGTATAGTCTGCAGGGCTGTAGTAGCTAGGCTATCCGGGGCCCTGGTGTGGGTTGTTTCTGTGGGCGCCCCTCGGTTGAAATCACGTTTTCGTGAAACCGATTTCCCCTTCAGTCACTGCATGTCACTTTATGTCACTGCAAAGGCTTTCCAACGTATGTAAATCAATATTGGAGGCAATACAAGGACGCTAAAGACCTTAGGCTGCGTTCACACTGCAAGGCTTAATGCTCAATTCCAATTTTTTGAAAAAATTAGATTTTTTTGCAAGGCCGTTCACATTTTTAATTAAATGCGACCTTTTGTGATCTCCTGTGTGAACGTGAAATGACCCAGAAGTGACCCGCATGCGCAGAAGAGTACTCAACGGTCAACGACGTCACTTGTTGTTTGCGGAAGTAGCTAAACTACAACTAACTGTGATTCACTCACACACACACACACACACACAACACACGAGCGCGCACAGCGACCGTTACACAAGAGCCAGACAGCAGCTGCTGACCTATCTAATACCAGCACAAATAAGTTAACATAACGTTAGTCTACTCTTATTCGCATTGGATATATCATGATGGTGGCCGTGGGCTTTTATTTATTTTTTTAATTAACGGGCTCGTCGAGGTCGACCCGTTCGGCAGATTACCTCAGCTCGACGAATATGCAGTCCGTTTTCAAGCCGACAACTACTTCAACGTAGAATTATGACGTTTGTCGTGTATCAATGACGTGCGGGTCGGATACATGCGACCTGGCCGTTCAGACTGAAGTCGCATTTCAAAAGATCGGATTTGGACCACATACCCAAGTGGCCTGGGTCGCATTTGAAAAGATTGGATCTGTGTCGTTCAGACTGTCATGAAAAGCTCAGATACAGGTCGCATAGGGGCAAAAAAATCGGAATTGGGTCGTTTCAGCCTGCAGTGTGAACATAGCCTTAGTGTCAGTCACTAGTGCACTTCTTGAGGCCAGGGTACTGAGGTTTAACTTACGTGCACAGATCTTACTAGCTGGCCTCCGTTACACTACAGTAGTTTAGTTTGGATTTCAGTGTCATGCAACAGCATCCTGAAAAAAAGGGTCAAGATGATGGCCAGTGAACAGACATTTCAGGAAAGCTCGTCCATTAGCATTTAGCTGAACTGTAGCTATGTTGCCATCTCAACCTAGTTTGTGTTTCACACTACTGTACATGCATACTTATTTAGTGACTTATAGGTTTTATTTAGCTGCAGTTAAAACATATAACTATCATAAATGTATACTGCACTGAGGAACAGCCCTAAGGGATTTTAAAGCATCTGCACAGTGTAAGCTTTTACACTGGAAACTGACAAGCATAGACATGCTAGTGGTTCAAGTTTTTTGCAAGATGAGGGTCTGCCTCTTCACCTTTTAAACTGCCATACTTGTTGCTAAAGCCTTTAGTGATGAAAATGTCTGAAAGTTATGTTTCAAAGGGCTACTCCCCCTGTATTTGAAGCTGCTGGAACGTTGTGATTACTTCAATATAGACATTTTCTTCCACGAGGGGTGTGTTTGAATGAGGGATGTGAATATTATCTTTCCCTTTTTTGCCTTTTTTTACTCTTCAAACCACTCATTACCTTGTTAAGGGTCATGACTGTCTGAATGCAAATGGCTCCATTCTTCAATATAAAATCATGCATTTTTTTTTTTTCATTTCAAGCTGAGCATATCTTCTCTGAAGCACTCAAATCTTATGTAGGCTACATAATTACCTGTCAGCATACAATATTATTTTACATAATTTTGTTGAGAAAATGTCTGTCAATATGTACCAGTATAGTTCCTCTTTGATTATTCATAAAAAATAGTTTAAATATGTGGCTACCTACAGAAGTGTTCATTTATAGTCTGCCTTATAAAAAGGTTTTGGGTTGAAGCTTTAGTCACTGTGCATCAGATATTGTTTATTGCGTTATATGTTAGTTGTTATTTGATGGTGGTGAGTAGCCTAAGACAAATTTCTCAGAGTTCAGACACTAAACTATTATTATTCATATTTTCTGCCAGATATAGGGTTTCAATGTAATTGTGTGCTTAATTTTATACAGTACATTTACATTTTTTGGTATATAGACAAAAAAAATACAAAGAAATTGTTTTTATATCGGAAATATAATATTGCATAAATATATATTATATAATGCGTGTAATATACTGATTATGTACTAGTTTTTCTTAAGAGATGGCTCAATGCAATAGGGTGTTGTAGGTCGCCAGGGAGTTGCCATATGACTATATAGGCCATTTATATGTGGTTGCTAGGGTGATCTGGATGGTTGCTAGGTAGGTACTATATACTGGTTTTGTCGACAACAAAATAAAGCCTTTATGATATTCGTTTGCACCAAAGTTATATTGAAAAGAGTGGCAATATTTTCTTCAAAACAAAAAACAACAACGATAAATGAATTTATTATTATTATTATTATTTATTATTGTGTTCCACAGAAGAAATAAAGTCCTACAGGTTTGGTGAGTATCTGATGATGTCACGGTCTCTTACTTTTGACTTATAATTATCAGCTGTGTCTTATTTAGTTCATTGTTATCTCCTTCATATATATATATATATATATATATATATATATATATATACTCTCTGTTTTCTGTCCTCTGTTAGTTATTGTCTTTCGTGATGTGTTTATCTCCAGTCTATTCACCTACATTCATCATTAAAGTCAATTTTGGTTATTCATATCTTGTGTGTGTTGCCTGCTACACCGACACATTACAGATGTCAAAATGTACTCTCTTTTTTTTATTTATTTATTTTTTTTTTTAGATAAGCTTTTAATAATTACCTTACAATTAGGTTCCTAACTTATGGGGGTTGTTGCAATTATCCACTTGTCTCTTGATATGGCTTGGATTACCTCATTAATCACTAATTATAGACTAATTATATACTAATATAATTAGGTTTTGAAATTGACGCAAACCAAAGCCTGCTTTTTTTGCACTGCACCTGCAAGAACTATAATCTCAGTGGTTAAATGTCTGACTGTGTTTGGCAGTGTCGGCTGGGGCTGGAAGTGGTCTGGAGTTGGTGGGGCATGACTGGGATAGGGCAGAGATCAGGCTGCCGGGAGAGGAAGGCAGTGCAGGTCTGAACAGAGCCGAGACAGACTATGCAGTTAGACTAAGAGCGCGGGACTTGGATTGCCATGGGTCACAGCGTTTAGGTCATTTACGTCAAAGTCCCTTTATGGCAAGTCGACTTTTTTAAACTGACAGGAGGGTCTTCCAATCCTACAGCCAGCATATTGCATGTTATGATTTTTTGCATAATTTTAACTACAGTATGCATGGTCCTCTTCCTCCTACTATAAAATCTCTGCTGCAGTTCAATAATAAACCATGTTTGTTTTAATTCTATCTTTGCGATAGAGTTTTCTTTGCACAAGCATTTGTAATTAAGGAACTCTTAGCGTGCAATCGTGGAAAATGTTCTAGAGAGGGATAGTAATTTAAGAGACCGTGATTACAGCCACCCAGTGATCAGCATGTGAGATTTGTTTTTATTTTGGTGACTCGAGAGGAAAGATGTCATTACTCTGTTGTCTTCACTTCCGTCATCCTGAATGCACAACATTTTATATGTACATATGAATATATCTAAAATGTTTTGAAAAGAAAAAAGTAACCCATTTTCAAAAGTTTGCGTTTTCAGGCACCCAAAACACTGTTGTTGTGTAAGGGAATGGCCAAAATGCATAAAAAGTTTTACGTTTTTAGTTGAAAATGGTGTTGTGTAAACAGCCCCTTAAGCTGTTGAGGGTATAGGCAAGAGTTTCTCTCAGATGTTTCTTCTAAAGTATCTTAAGTTAAAGGGGTGGTATAATACCCTTTTCACAATATGTAAAATAAGTCTTTGATCTCCCCAGAGTGTGTATGTGAAGTTTTAGCTCAAAATACCCACAGATATTTTATATAGCATGTTAAAGTTGTCATTTTTTGAGGGTGAGCAAAAACGCACCGTTTTTGTGTCTGTTCCTTTAAATGCAAATGAGCTGCTGCTCTGGCACAGGGGGCGGAGCTTCAACAGCTTGTGTCCTTTTACCTCACACAGACATGCACTGGAAATTTCAAAAACTTTTTGCCTTTTTATGTTCAAACCGAAGTCAGAAAGATGGAGAAACTCAAGGAGAAGTGACAACATGTAGACAACCTTTCTGAATGGTTTGTTGGTGAATTTATGTAGCTTATGTGTAGTTATCTTCTAGTCATTGATTAGCATATTCTGTCTTGATAATCTATAAATCATGTTCCCGGGGGCAGGGTTTGAGTAAATTTTAGGGTTAGTGATGTCACTAATCCGGGAGGAAGCTTGTGTAGTCCCTACCAGCCGTTTGTTGTAGTCCTTAAAAAGCAATTTCTTTAAAATAAAATATCTCCCTTTGTTTTGAACTTTGAGCTTTGTAACTTTGCAGATGTTGTTAATGCTCAAACAGCAACATTACACACTAAATAAATAAAGTTAAAACAGTGAAATCATATTCAACCACCCCTTTAAACAATATTAAACCAAGTGAATAAACCAAGTGAGAAGATTGTTGATGACACACAAAAGTGCAGGGCTATAAGATAAATTCAGGGTGAATAACTCAGATAATTTGGATTTGGATTAATCTGATGAGAAATAGTTCACAGTGAGATCTTTGACTTTTGATTACAGACTTTGTTGTCTTGGTCAATCTAAGCACAGTCTGAGATATTGTTGAGGTCTCTTCTGAAACTAGAAACATTTCTTCAAAAAAGATACATGTGAGCTAACTTTTTTTTTCCTCAGAAAAAAAAAAACATCTAAGAAGCAGGAGATTTGCTTGATGCTGAAACAACTGAGACATTAAAGAGATCACTTTTGTGATATTTCTTATAGGGTTTTCTTGGAATCACTAACATCAGCAAGTCGGAGCCATGTGCATCACTCCAAGGCTGGGCAAATATCTCCTGGTGTGTCGGAGTGCTTTGTTGAATCAGTCTGGAGCTCCTGATGTGTTTGATCAGATGTTTCCTGTATCAGTGAGTTGTTGTTTTACCCTCCAGATGCTGCCAAAATGTTCAGTCAGGCTGAGTTTATCAAGCATGGAAATATAATTAGCTGTTGGAGTGGTCAGATACATTCAGAGTTGTTGTGTTATGCATAGGGAGAAGGGTGATAGACCACACCTATGTGTTTTTAACAATGTTAAAACATGAAGTTTAACAGCAATGCTGCAGATATAGAGAAGATGTTCACTGAAGTTGATTTAAAGGAACACGCCACCGTTTTTTGAAATAGGGGTTAAAGGGTTAGTTCACCCAAAAAAGAAAATTCTGTCTGTAATTACTCACCCTCATGTTGTTCCAACCCCGTAAGACTTTCGTTCATCTTCGGAACACAAATTAAGATATTTTTGATGAAATCTGAGAGCTGTCTCACTCCTCCACAGGCTTACGGACACTATAACTTGCTGGCCCAGAAACTGTATTAAAGACATCGCTAATATAGTCCAAGTGATTCCAGTGGCTCAATCTTAAGTTTATAAAGCGACGAGAATACTTTTTGTGCGCAAAAACAAACAAAAATAACGACTTTTTCTTCTTATTTCCTTCTCTCTGGGCCTCGAGTCTTTTCACGTAGTGTTTTTGCGTAGCGCGTCTGTGTTGCACGTCACCACGTAGGCTCACTATTGGGCGACGCTGGTCATGTGTGTGATACGTGGTGACGTGCAACACAGAAGCGCTACACAGTTATACTACGTGAAAAGACTCGAGGCCCAGAGAGAAGGAAATGAAAAGTTTGTTTTTGCGCACAAAAAGTATTCTTGTCGCTTTATAAACTTAAGATCGAGCCACTGTAGTCACTTGGACTATATTAACGATGTCTTTAATACATTTTCTGGGCCAGCAAGTTATAGTGTCCATAAGCCTGTGGAGGAGTGATCCAGCTCTCAGATTTCATCAAAAATATCTTAATTTGTGTTCTGAAGATTAACGAAAGTCTTACGGGGTTGGAACAACATGAGGGTAATTACTGACAGAATTTTCATTTTTGGGTGAACTAACCCTTTATTCACCGTCTCCCCTACATTTAGATAGGTGGGCAAATGCATTTTTGTCTCAGTGCATGCATTGTCTTAGTCTGGCAGCGCCGCCGCTAGCTTAGCTTAGCATAATGAATGGAATCCTTTGTTGCCGGATAGCATGTCATGAGTAAAAGTGAAAATACAAAATAAAACAAAAAACCCTCTCTGCGCCTTGGGCAGTGCTTCGCCTGTGCTTCCCCCCAGTATAGTCCCAAGTCAATATCTGCCTAGGAAATCGCCTAGTCTTAACCGGCAGAGCTATTTGTACTCGTTGTGAATACACAGGCCACAAGAAGTAATTAGTGTTTTTTTTTTGTTGTTGTTGTTTTTTTTTATCACTTTTACTCACGACATGCTATCCGGCAACAAAGGATTCCATTCATTATGCTAAGCTAAGCTAGCGGTGGCGCTGCCAGACTAAGACAATGCATGCACTGAGACAAAAATGCGTTTGCCCACCTATCTAAATGTAGGGGAGACGGTGAATAACCCCATTTCAAAAAACGGTGGCGTGTTCCTTTAATACCACTGTATAAATAAATGGTAATTAAAATGACTTAAGGGCTTAAGGGCTTTGATTCATTTATGATTGTCTTCTGGCTATGAGCTTTATGAGTCAGTCTCCCACATCATTTGACTTCTTAATCGATGAGCTGTAATTATATTAAGCAAACTTTTAACCGACTTCATGCAGCGTTCTCTTCAGATGATTAGGTTATTGCATTTGACAGCATCAGAGAGCATGAAATAATTGGCACAGCCACGGCAACTAAACATCATGCCCAGTGGCAGAGCTTGACTATGGTATGTGGCTGCTGAGAAAGGACTGGGTTAGATGTAATCTCCAGAAACTGGATATCAAAAAGAACATTAAATATAGTATGGAGTCTGTTCGTCTGTCTGTCTGTCTGTCTGTCAGTTTTTCCAGTTTTCGACCAGTCTGTCTGTCTGTCTGTCTGTCTGTCTGTCTGTCTGTCTGTCTGTCTGTCTGTCTGTCTGTTGGTCATATCAGTGTTTTACCAGTCTGTCTGTTTGTTTGTCTGTCTGACTGTCTGTCGCTCAGTCGTTCCAGTGTTCGACCAGTCTGTCTATCTGTCTGTTTGTCGTTTTAGAGTTTGACCAGTCTGTCTGCCTGTCTGTCTTTTGTTCCAGTTTTCTGTATGTTTGTCTGTCTAGTTTTATCTATCTATCTATCTATCTATCTATCTATCTATCTATCTATCTATCTATCTATCTATCTATCTATCTATCTATCTATCTATCTATCTATCTATCTATCTATCTATCTATCTATCTATCTATCTATCTATCTATCTATCTTGGCACATACTGAAGAAATAAGACTCCCATGCTGTTATTGTCATCCTTGATCTTTATTTTTTGTGATTATAAAATGATGTTGAAAAATTTTCGGGCCTGGGTAATCCTGTGTTGTAGAACTTGACTGTACTTTAAAACATACTTATAAGCATGCTGACAGATGATTATGATGATTAAAAAAACAAATTCAATTAATGTTGGGATTTTAGGTTAGATTAGGCTACTTGTGAAGACTACCCAAGAAATGTAAATGCATCTCCACTACCCTGAGCCAGATGGGTATAGACAATGTGTGGTCCCCCTAAATGTTTACTGAGGAAGTTCTTTAAATAAGCGCTTGGAGACAGGCACACTTGTATATGTTTGGATAAGTAAAACATAAAGTTTCCAGAGGCACTAAAGAGGCGTCTTCCTTTGTATGTTTGAATTATACACTTGTTAAACTTTATGGGACATATTTCTAAAGTGTATGAGTAAGCAGTGGAGAGAGTGACCGCAGAGAAAAGATGAGGTTGATGGGCTTTACTGAAGTCAGTAATGGAAGAGTAAGTGATCTGATCTTTCATACGATGTCTCTTTTGACTAATTCTAGAGAGTGATGCCAAGGCCCTGACGCCCTGACGCTGGCAGATCATATCGATGTCAAGACCATATTTCATGTTCCAAAAGGCCTGACGAATGGATCTTTCATGGGCTTGTCCATTTCGGCTACTTTCGGGGGTTGTGAATGCCCTCCTGCAGTGCCAGACCACCCATCTACTTTCCCTGGGACCTCATGTCCTGGACACAGGGTGCGTCCTGCTCACCTCACCCTTCCGGCAGTCCATCTGGGATCATTTGGTTTGACCCCCAATGACTGACTCACTGACCTTTTTACAGGTTTTTTTTTCACTCACCATACGTCCTTGGTGCTCCTCAACGACCCAGGAGTGTTGCACAGCTATGTAAAGCCTGGTGCGGTTTGTCTTTACTGAAACCAAACTGCTTTTTAAATAGTAGGTTTATGTATCATAGCATATGTTCTTCATATGGTTTTAGAAGATTGCTTTTGCATAACTTGTTTTATTTTAAACACCTTTGAGTCTGGAGTAATGTTCTACATCTGAAGTAATGGGCGTCACGCTTCCTTAGGTGTAGAATGCTTGCCCAGACAAAATGGCATTTGTGAGGAAGAGTGAATGAACTACTGTGAGATTTGACATCTACAACCCAGCTTTGAATAACTGTGAGGGCCCTGGGGTGAGTTTCCAACCACTGCTAAACATGAGCAGAGAGCCATTCCCTCCTGTAATGTAGTATGTTTGTGATCAAGGATGTAAGATGACTTGAAAAGTGTGGGATATTAATGGAGATTTGCTACCTAGTTTGTGATCCACTTTGTTAGGTGTTAGGTGACTGAAACTTGACCTCCATCAACAATAAACAAAAGCTTTTGATCATGTGGAGGTGATTCATAGGTTTAGTTTGCACTTATATCTGGACATGAGTCTTACATTATATTTGTATCTGTAAATAAGAGGCTTTAAACACTATATAAAGGAGTACAAATCAGCCAGTCAATAATCAATGTATATGATTTCTTAAACTTTCAGCCTGGGCTTTTTAAATGCTTAATGACACCACAACAAAGTTCTGCGCATTTATGAACCTCTAACCAAAGCTATTTTGAGCTTGTGTAGGCTAATTATGTATATTTACTCAAATAAAGTTAGCAGCAGTCCCCCCCCCTTTGGCTTCCACTATGCACAATGTGGACATTACAGATGTAGACGCTCTTAAAATGGAAGTGATATTTAACCAGTATTCATTCTAGTACCAACCATGGTAGACCACAGTTAAAATAACCGGCTCACAATTCCAGAATGACAGTCCTACCACTGTCTAGAATTTTACCTCAGAGAGTAGTCTCAAATGTACAGTTTGAGCATTTTCGATTGTTTCTCATGTTTAAGTTCACTCCCCAGGTTGAGGGAATGTGTTCTGTGGGAGTTCTTTGTTGAACACAGAGCACAGGTTGTATGTTGAGTGACTGAACTCTCGGTCTGCTCTAGTCCTGAGCTGAGACAGAAAGAGCCCTTTATACTCCCTCAGGCTGTGTGTGTTTAGACTCTGATGGACAGAAGCTAGTGGCTGGATAGTGTGTGCCTGTGAAAAGTCTCCCCTTACGATTTTACTTAAGGTCAAATAATAAAGCTGAAGGGACTAGTCATATCTAAAAAAAATTCTTAATGTTCTTCACATTAAAGGGATAGTTCACCCTAAAATGAAAATTGAGTCATTATTTACTCATCCTGGTGTTGTTCTAATGCCGCATGCCCTTCTTTCATGGAACACAGAAAGAGATTTTTTTTAAATGTCCCGCTCGCGCTCGTCCATATCGTATAGAATAGCGACAGGCATCAAGCTTATACTTAAAAGTTTCACAGAATGATCCCATGTGGCATATGCCATAATATTCCAAGTGTCCTATGGGTATATGATAGGGCTTAGTGAAAAAAACTGAAATTAAATGTAATATTTAACGAAATTCTTGACCTTGGGTGTTGGGCTTCTCTGCAAGACATGAAATACAACTCATACCTTCTTTTCTGAGGTGTTATCGCATCACATCTCTCATTCAGACTGTCATCAGACAAACAGAGTTCCAGTCCAGTGATATTGGAAAAATTTCATGTATTTCATGATGCGTTTTTGTTAATTTCGATTTCTGTGATACTTTTGCATCTTTTTTAAAAAGCTGGTCACGATTCACTGCCATTATATGAACTTTTTTTTTTTTACATTCTCCTTTTGTGGTCCATAAAAGAAAGAAAGGCTTACGACAATAGAACAACACCAAGGTGAGTAAATGATTACTTAATTTTCATTTTAAGGCAAACTTTCCCTTTAAGAAAAAATGTTCTTTTAAGAATTGTTAACTGAAAGTTTTTTTTTCTTAATGTGAAGAACATTTTAGGAATCTAAAGAACCCTTTTCCACTTTGTTCATTTTCATTCGTTTGTTTGTTTGTCTGTGGTCATACGATCATAAGATTTTGAACCATCTCCTGCGGAGTTCACCCATGGACAGTCCTGGAACTGAACTGAATTTACTATTGTGAAGAGATCTAGACTGAGCCAAGTCATGTATAGTATCATTGAAGATAAAAATGCAAATACATTAAAAAGTTGCCTCTTAATTATCTTGCTCAAAGCATGCAACTATCATATGACAGGAATATGAGAATCTGTTCTGCACACATCTTTACACATGTTCTTGGCAATGAGGAGCACTTTTTATGTTTTATTTATTAATGTATATGATAACTTTGTGATTATCCACCGTGTTCACACCCACTGCACACACTATGATAAATAGCCTATAAGAATGCCAAATTTGTTATATAAGAGCCATGTAACTGTCAGAATGTGTTTTGACCTTTGATCTTTGGCAGAGTCCATCAACACAGTGAAAGGTAAGGGAAAATTACTGCAAATTTTTTTTAAATGCACTTCATCATAATCAATTAGTCAAAATATTTTCCGACAATGTAATCATGATCACAGGCGTTACTGCATGCAAATAATCTTAGGATCTGAAGATCTACTGTGCATGTTTCTGCAGACAGTTCACAGAGTGCAGTTCCAACTTGCCCTGAGGTGATGACATAATGCTTGTATTTATATGAAAATGAATTATCTCACTGATTTTGTATTAATCATTTTATTGATTTTGAATCTTAATGCAAAATGCCACAGTCATTTGTTATTTTTTCTTTTTCTTTTATTCATTATTTAATCAATTCACAGAAGAGATCTGGCATGCTAACAAAAAATTATTTCTGGCATGGATCACGAGCTGGCCGCGTGCCATTTGTTTGTATAGCAAGTTCATTTTATTCATATACATTTTAGAAGCGGAGCTAAACTAAATGATCATTTACAGGTTCATAAATTATATAATGTTGAACAATTCCATTTCAAACTATCATGGTACTTAGACTTTAAATGGCTATTTGAATCAGAACTAGAGACATTTTCTGAAACGACTAGTGGAATTTCCTGCAAACCAAAGAGATGCCTCTTTTTTTTTTTTTTTACTGAATGAATCATAGCCCACTAAAAGACGCATACCATCATTTTATTGATACTTTGATTTGTTTGTGTTTGACTCTGATTTTCAGTCATTATGTGGTTGACTAATTTCTTCACCTTTACGTTGCAGAGTGTGGAGGACTGAAACTGGGAAAAGTGATGGGCCGTCAGTCAAACATAGCCCCTCCCACACAACCTCCACATGCACTCTTGAAGAATAAAGGTCTGCAAAACATAAGGTGTTTTCATTTGATTACTTTCTTGTCTTTTATACTTTTTCCTGCTTATTGACATTCAAAGCCACACTGTAAAAAGTGAACAGTTGACTTAAAATTGAGTTAATAAACTTCATGCGTAACTGAACAAAAGTAAGTTATGTGGAATTGTCAAGTTCACGTAACTTAACTTTTTCAGTTCACTAGAAGTTTATTTACTTCAAATTTTTAAGGCAACAGGTTTTCTTACTTGTTTTAAGTTAAGTCAACTAAACACTTTTTAGAGTGCAAGAGCTGACAAATTTCTCATGGATTTCATCAAAGTTTCTAAATAACCTTGATGAAATACATAATAACAATAATAATGTTCTAAATAACAGTTGACGAAGGTATGTTAAATCCAGTATGTTAGTTCTATTCAAAATTAATGCTAATGGACTCATCATAAAACGCACAGCTCTCTGGAATACTTGATTCGGTAAATACTTTGAATACTTGATAACAGTAAATTATGCATTATTACAAGTAAATAACCCTAAACCAGACCCTAACCCCAACCGTATAGTGTAGTTAATACATTTTACTCAGTATTTTTTCTTTACTCAGAAATTTTTTGAATTAATACAATGTAGGCTAACTACATCACCTTAAAATAAAGGGTAACACTGTCATTGTAACATGTTACATGTAGTTACTATAGTAATAATGGTCCCACTTTAAATTAAGTGGCTTTAAGTACTATGTTCTTACATTGAAATTAATAATTTGATACAATGTACTTATTGTGTAACTACATGTTTTTACATTGTACTTACATTTTAAAAATTCCTGCATGTAATTACAGCTGTAATTAATTCATGTAATTACATTTGCAATTACACAGTTAACCCTTCCCTTACACCTTAAACCTACCCAATCCACCACACCTGTCCCTAACTTTACCCGTATCACACCTCAATAGCAGCAAAAGTGTTTTACAATACAGCATGAACACAATAAGTACATTGTACTTATTTATTGATGTAAGTACATAGTACTTAACGCCACTTAATATAAAGTCGGACCGTAATAATTATAAAGTATGCATAATTACATAAAACAATATAAGCTACCTAAATTATCTGGTATAAACACATACTTGTTTGATATAGGCTACATTAATTATCTGGTAAGCATGCTTGTTTATGTTATCAGAAAAGTTATAATAAATGGTTTCACCATTCTGTTGGTGATGCAAATATGCCTAATCCGAAAACGTACAAACATTGAAGAAATATGGAATTGCTTGCATGTTCTCTCTCTCTCTCTCTCTCTCTCTCTCTCTCTCTCTCTCTCTCTCTCTCTCTCTCTCATTCCCAGGCTACTCCAGGGATTTTTTTTTTTTTTTTACCGGCTTTCGTGGGGGACGCGCAAGAGTGCGACCAGGGGAGGCTTTGGAAAACTGATGGGTGGATCCCTAGCCAACTTTCAAGCCCCGTGATTTGCTAATCGGGGTATTTTTCCCTTGTCATTTTCCTGTAATCCAGGGTCTGGGTCCAGCCCTCTTGACGGTGAGGCGATCGAGCGCTCAGCGTCTCATTTTGATTAAAGCCCGATTCCCTTCAGTCTGAAGGCTGGGCGCATGGAAAGGAGGATCTAAGGGGGCCCGGCGAAACAAAATACCCTTCACATATGGCTGTTTAGAGCAGATCGGGCACATTTTGGGATTGTAGAAGGGAGATCATTTTCAAATAAGCAGAGGTCGCCCCGGGTTTTGTACACATTTGTGGGCGCCCCAACCATGGAAAGGCCAAGGTGGTCCCCAATGTGGAAAACGAAAAGGTGGCTTTTGGATTCCACTGTTTTCAAATTCCTCACAGTTTCCCTCGTCCTGGTTCTGCAGGCTCCAAATGTCAGAGCAGGTAAGGAAAGATAGACTTCCAAACTTTTGATGAAGTTATAGGGACTGTCAGATAGGAGATGCGCATTTGCGCCCGCGGATTTTAACGCGTTTAATTTAGACAGGTGATCGTAGATCTGCATCCCATGTGTGTGTGTGTGTGTGTGTGTGTGTGTGTGTGTTCTAAAAGATAGAATAGACTACCAGTGCATGAAATCAAAAGACATTGTAATCATGAAATGAAGAAGACTGTATTCTTTGGAATTCGTTAAAATAAAGCCATCAGTTCCCCAAATGATTTCACAAGCGTTTAATACAATTAATAATGCAATTTCACGGGCATATAACACATAAGGTTCATAATGCTTAACTTATCTACAATATGTGCATTGCATGACTGGATCGTGATCACAATGTTAAACACGGAAAGGGTCTGAGTCTGTAATTTCAAATAGTAGTGAAAGTATGTAAGTAGACTTTTGTGCATGACTTTGTTTGTTCTGCCCTTTCAATTTGCATATACCAAACGTTTTGCGATTTTATTTTATATATATATATATATATATATTATGTTATATTACACTCAATGAGGGGGTGAAGAGGAGGAATGTGTCAAGAAAGTGTCACGGAGAAACAGTTTAGGATTTACTTTGGGGCAAAAAAAGCTCTTTGTTTGAACCTGTGGTCCGTTAGGTGTGTGTGGACACGGTTAGCATGGTGGAATTCCTCAGGGTTTTACATCCATGCCTTACATTTAAGAAAATAAAAATGGAAAAGTATCTTCTTGAATGGTGTGATTGTGGTGATGAAGTTGTGTGCCAAATTAAGTGCATTCAAAAAGAGGCGAATTAATAGGATATTATCAGTAATTGATATCAGGCTACTAATTTATGCTCTTAAGACTTCATAGTGAACAAGTGTTCTGGCCGCATTGACATGATTTTTTTTTGTGTGTGTTATGAGCTCTCACAATCTTTGGCTATGATAAGAATTTGATTTATAGTAACTGAGACCTGGGAGGTCCAATTTACAATGGGCGTGACTGATAATAAAAACTGCAACAAGTAATTTTTCTCTTTTCAGTTACAGAAATATGTAAATGTGAATAATGCACTTGTAATTTATATATGGTATAAATGTAACAAATAAAATCTTTCCCTTTTGAAAGTTTTTTTTATTTATTTTTATTTTTTAATCTTGTCCGCTTTACACTGTACATTAGAGATTGCTGCGAGGTAATGAACTAGCGTTGAGCCCACAGTGGGCTATAGCCAAAATCACCCTTTCCCCATTCACCCCTAGCTCCACCGAAGCCCAAGTGGTGGCTTTCGCAACATTGTGACTCCCATGTCTCTCTAGGTCCACATGATGAGTTTCCCAGTGGGAATGTTTCTCTAAGTGCCTTCCCGTTATTTGATGACTGTCCTCTCTGTCCATCCCTATTATTTTGGAGGCTTCAAAGGGCCCAGAGCCACCCAGGGGCCCCAGTCTGGCCTTATGATAGGTCTCACTCACCCTTACATGAACAAAGTTCCTTGCAAAATTAAATTAGGCATTTATTTTGTTTGAAAATGACAAAGACAATGGATTGTTGTTGTTCTCTTATTTGCCATATTTATTAAGGCTGCTTAAAAATAACCTTAATCTTTTTTTTTTTTTTTTTTTTTGCCTATCAAAACTGATAATGGATCTTATAATGTATTAATCCAATTGGACTTCTGAAGCAATGCATTATATCCTTTGCGGTTTGTGGCTTGTGAAGGCATTTCTACCGGGTGCCCTCTTGAGCTGGCAGTGTACTGACATGTTTTCTCAGCCCCTGGGGCTGAGGAACATCAGATGTGCATTCCTTCAAACAATGCACACATTTCAGAAATCTTTCCGTACTCTTATGGTAGATGGTGCTGACTAGGTATCAAATCCATTTGGGCTATTCACAAGTCATGCTTTTGCGAGAACTCTATGCATGCTTGTTGTGGTTCAGTCCATTTTTGAAGTAAATGTAACGTTTTGATGTTACATAATTGCATGCGGTTCTCTCTGTTGCATCTTAAATGTACACTCTCAAAAATAAATGTTCCTAAAGGGGGTTTTCGCAACGATGCCATAGAAGAAACATTTGAGAACGTTTCAGTACACCGTTCTTCATTTTTATGTAAAGAACTTTATAATCTAAAAAACATTCTTCCACTATAAAGTGCAATGGAAAGGTTCCACGGAAGTTAAAGATTCTGCATGAAACCACAGATGCCAATTAAGAAATTTTTTTTAAAGAGATGTTCAGACAAAATAAACAATCCGTCATCATTTGCTCACCCTCAGGTCGTTCCAAACTTGTATGACTTTCTTCATTTCACGAAGGAGATATTTATGTTGAAGACAAAACACATACTGTACCTGTTCCCCATCTGTTTCACACTAGAACGAATGTGTTTGGAATGACATTAGAGAGAGTAAATGATGACACATTTTTAGCTGAACTGTCCCTGGAATATTAGGTGAACTGAACAGTGTTCTTGAGAAGCAGATGGCTGAAAGGCTTTATTGTTCTTTGATGTTTCTCTACAGTCGTGAGGGAAAAGAATTTTAGCAAAAAATTTCTCCAATGAGGTTGCCTCACGGAGAGCCTGTGGCATAATGCTTTCTTGTTCAAGCGGCACGCATGTGTCAAAGAGGGGAGAGCGAGGGGAGAAGGGGGAGATAGAGGATGTAAAAGGGAGAGAGAAAGCGAGAGATTCTGACTGAATTCATTATTAGAGTCTCAAGGAGCAGCAGGTAAAAAGGTCTTCTGTTAATATCATCCCAAAAGGCGAAATTCTAAAACAAAATCTGAATGTATTACATTGCATTCCCTTGACCAAATGAGAGCTCATCCATTGGAACAGATGCTATTTTAGCACTACATTTGAGTCTTCCTGTTACCATAAAAGGGAATTTCAAAATTAAATGATTTATGCAAATGACAGAAGAGGCCCCTCCCACTTTGTGGTGTCCCTTGGAATAGTAATGATGGCAGGTTTATGATCTTGATGTGCAACTCTCTCTCAGTTAGTACCTCCCTCCACATTCACACTCGATGTCTAATCAACCTTCTTTCCCACACACACAAGCCTGCCTAATGCAAAGAATGAATGAAAGTGAAACAGATCAGCGTGTGTGTTTGCACAGCAGCCTGGTTAAAATCGCACCAGGTCATCAGCTGCGCTCTCCGAAAGGCAGCACATTCTCAGTTGGTATTCTGAAGTATTTAGGAGTATTGACATTTTTCTTTGGCACTTGAATGACAAAAGGTCAGAGTCGAGCGACAGCACCCGCATCTGGATTATATGAGGCCTGAGGTTATGGAGAACGTCTCAAGAAGATCCCTCATTGTATGAGATGAATTTGAGCTTTTCCTTTTGTCTAGCTTGTATGTTCAGCATAAAGCTCGGTCTAAGTCTCTCAGATCGTGAGGGAGCATTCCACTCAACACAAAAAAACGGCAGAAGAATGGTGTGTCACCTTTTGCTTTTCAGACTTTTAAATGGGGTGGTAAATGTTTTCTCAGCACTGGGAATGCCTCAGCGTCTTTATTATAGCGGTTTAGACCTCCCAGTCCATCCTTTTGTGATGTAGCATGCCTTTATTGTTGGCGGTTTGAGCGTTCAGTTTTATGTGGTAGATGCCAAAAATTCACACAAGTCCCAGAAGACATATATGGGACTGTTGGTAGATTCTAAAAAACACCCAGATGCCAAACATGTGCCCCATCACAATTAATCATGAAGACATCCTTTTCAGTGGTGCTTTAAGGTTTTGAGTTCTTCCGCTCAGTGAAGTTTCAGGGTGATCCAAGGTAAACAGTGTTTATCTTTCATCTCGCTTCGTAAACCATAATGAAACCGTTGGTTAAAGTTTACTTAACCCAGCTGTTGCTGAAGTGTCTCCCAAAGAGTTGAAGGTGATATCGGGAATTTCACAAGGGTCAAATCTCATTTTTCCATCTTTTTGACATGTCGACAACACAAACCACCAATTCCAGGCCTCAGCTACAACTACAGTGTTTGAGGACGGGTCAAAGTAGATGTCGTTCGCTGGCAGCCAATGAAGACCATTATGTGGCATTATGCAAATGTGTTACATTGTTATGTACGTATATAACAGAAAGTGAGTCTGGAATTTCGAACGACTCGTTTCGGCAGTTCAGAATCACTGACAATAACATTATTCATCGTGGATTTTGATCTTTAAAACTTTGCAGACCTTTTACATTCACAAACAGCTATATTATACACTGCATGAAAGGTAATATTTTAAAAAAGTATTATTAAAAAACGTTTATCTGCTTACCTATGAATATTTCTAATGCATTCTCCTTCTTTATTCATTTATTTAATCATCTTTTTTGTGTATCTTCTCAACCCCATGCAGCAGAACCTGTGGATGTCCTTAAAGTATTAGATTTTCCCACTGTCCCAGAAGGAGTACAGAAAACTTCAGGATTTTGCACAAACAGAAGAGCATCACAGCCAGACACGGCCTACAAAATAGGCAAGAATGCCCAGATCAGTGCCCCAACCAAGCAGCTTTTCCCAGGTAAGCCGAACCCCATGAACATGTCTCCATATCCTGCCTACGTTTAGCTGCGTTTAAATGTGCCCTTTGTTGCGGTTGCCAAGGCTTTTGACATGAGATGCCATCTCTGATTGTGCAGGGCCATGTTTCACTCAGACGCTTGTATTGTTAAGCGGCAGGAGAACTTGGCTAAAATCTCTTGACCACAGCATGGCTCATCTGCTTAGTTGCATAAGAAATGAACAGAAACGTTTAAAGAGATAGTTCACCCAAAAATACAATGTCATTACACATGGCTTTCTTTCTTCCATGAAACAAAAGAAAAAAGAAGATTTTTTTGCAGAATGTCCAAGCTGCTCTATTAACCATTCAGTACTACATTCCAAATCCTCTGAATTTATACGATAAGTTTGAGATGCATTATGTAATTGGAATGTGATCATCATTTTGCAGATGTTTCTTTATAATGGAAAAACAGATGCATGTTTATTGCCGGTTATTATTTCTTCAGCCCAGTTAATGCCATATATCTGATGTTTATTATCAAGGCTCATGCATTTCCCCTTTTAAGTATATATAAAGAATTACATCTGTGTTTAAAATGTCAAATCTTCTTCCAATGCTTTTCTCATTTATGGCCTTTTTAGTTAAACAATGTAAATGCACTAATATAACATTATAAGATAATTAAAGCATGAATAAAACTTCTTCATGAAAGCCAGAACATGCTTTAAATAGACCGATTTAATTCAAAACAGTTAAATAATAAATCCCGTTTAAATTTGACAAATATATAGATATTTTAGTAAATGTCTTTTTTTATATTTATTATGTCACAATAAAATAAAATAAAAACACATGCAACTTTTAATCGCTAGCCAATCTGATTACAGTAAAATTTAGCCAGATTCATTTGAAATTAATAAATCAATTGATTCCTTTATTTTATTTTTAACTGGCACTCCTATTAGTCCTCCATAATGGTTGCAAATTCAACAAAGCAATTAGCTGTTTGGATGGACCTCAAAAACTCAATGAACTCTTCAGTGAACTTGTTTCCTGTTTGTGCTGTTTTCTAGATGGAGTGTTCCCTGAAGACTTTTCCATCCTAACCACCATCAAGCCCAAAGCTGGGATCCAGTCCTTCCTTTTGTCCATCTACGACGAGAAAGGCGTCCAACAACTAGGCGTCGAGGTGGGCCGCTCACCTGTCTTCCTGTACGAGGATCAGACAGGCAAGCCTGCCCCGGAGGATTACCCCCTGTTCCGCTCTCTCAACCTGGCTGATGGAAAGTAAGTCACAGACCATAAAGCCAAATGTACAGGGGCTTTTTTTAGACCTGTTTAGATCCATCCTCAAAGAGAAAGACCGAGACTGACTCCAGACAGGGTCAGACAGAGGTCAGTCATCAGCCTGTACCAGCATGAAGTCATTTGTTACCAGCCGGCCCTAGACTTTTACACTGTAGTCCTGATCCATTACATATATATATGAAGACATTTCTGGGACCGTTTTAGAGTCTTTTCGGTTGACAAGCAGACAAATCAGAATTACAGGTGACTATTGAGGCGTTAGTTATATGTGATTTCTTCTGCGAGGCAAGCCAGAGGAGATCTCGCTGTAACTCTGGATTGATGAAGTGAAGCGGACAGGGCCGCAGGTGATCTGACCTCCAGGGTTCTGTTATTTTAGAAAGATGGAAAGTCTGATCCATTGGGGCTGAAGCTTGATCTTAATTAACCTTCTTGGTTACATCATCAGGAAGCTCTTACCAACATGAACAGGCATTTTTGGAAGCTTGTTCCTGCCTCAAAGTAAAACATAAAAAGGTAATTGTGAGATAAAGTTTAAAATAAGACAAAAAGCACATTGTGAGGTATAATAGTTGCAGTGGCAAGAAACAAAGTCACAATTAAGAGATAAAAGGTTACATTGTGAGATATAGTCACAGTTGCAAGAAATAGTCACAGTTATGAGATAAAAAGTCACATTGTGAGATATAAATTCATAGTTGTGACAAATAATCACATTTACGAGATAAAGTCACATTGTGAGATTCTGTATAAAGTCACGTGCAAGAAATAGACATAATTTCAAGGTAAAAAAGTCACATTTTGAGATAAATTCAGTTTTGAGAAATAGTCACTATTATGAGATATAAAGACACCGCACAGACAAACACCATCAAACAAGTTGGACGTTGGATTTAGTATTTAGTGAAAAATAACTGTAATGTTCACACTGCCCCAACAGACACCAACAAACGCTGATTGAACATGTCAATTGGCCTTAAAGTTCTCAATAAACACAATTAAGGGAAAAATTCACATTGTGAGATATAAATTCATAGTTGACAAATAATCACAGTTACGAGTCACATTATGAGATACTGTATAGTCACATGTGCAAGAAACTGTCATAATTATGATAAAAAGTCACATTGTGACATAAATTCACAGTTTCGAGAAATAGTCATAATTATGAGATAAAAAATCACATTTATGAGAACTAAAGTCACAATTACAAGATATAAAGTCACATTTACAAGAAATAAAGTCGCAATTTTTGTAATCTGAGGTGAAAACATGCATCTTTAGATATTATTATTATTAATGTTTTGCAATGCTTATTTTTGCCTAGAAACCCTTTGAGTCTTATTTTGACACCCCCAAGTGCTAAAATGAATTGACAGAACAATTTAACTCAATGGATGTGCTTTGTCTTATTGGGCCCTATCTTGCACCCAGCGCAATTGACTTTGTACACCGACGCATGTATCATTCCTATTTTGCACCCGCGCAAAGCGCGCTTTTCCCTCCACAGAAGCACGTCGCTAAACTAGGGAATGAACCTTGCGCTCCCTGGGCGGTTCAGCGCAAAAAAGGAGGCGTGTTCCGGCGCAAACGTTCCTTCATGCTATTTTGCAGGTTTAGAAAACAATTGCGCCACTAACCAGGAAAAAATAGTTTAAAGTCAGTGGCGCGTTGGGCATGTTATTCATATGTTATTTTAATGGCGCATGCTTGGCCATAATCAATGAAGCGTGTGCACAACGCGCACTTTGATTCTCTCATCTACACAGAAGCAGCAGTTTTCATTTTTTCAAATCATACATTATTACGAAAGATAGATAGATAGATAGACAGACAGACAATTTATTATAAAAGCATACATCTAGCTTACACATTTACCCAAATTATCATACGCCTGTTTAACCGAAGTTAATTTGGGTGGGTTTCTCCATTTCAATGTAACTTCTCTCTCTTTTATGGCCGTGACGAGAGTGTTGCTCTCCTTGGCTGTGAACCGCTCCTGGCGCGCGCCTGGCAAATCCGCCGTTACAATAGCAATCCGCTATGGAAAAAGCACGTCTGCTCTTAAAGGGAATGTGAGATGACTCTCTGATTGGTTTATTTCACGTTACGCCCAAACCACACTTATGAATAATGAAGCTACTTCAGACCAACCCCTTTTAGATTTGCGCCGGGCGCAAGAGTCATTTATCCCGCCGGGAAAAAAGCAACAGCGCCCAAGACCCGCCCACAAAGTTACTTGCGTTCTGCGCTTGACACTTGCGTTTCAGATCGTTAAAATAGGGCCCTTTAAGTGTAAGAGGCTTTATTGTAGGTATCAGTTCAATGGGGTGTTTTGCTGCAAAAACAACAATATTTCTGTGAAGGATTAAAGCGCTTATGTTTCTGATAGGGATTTTGGGTTAAATGTACCGTGATTGGGCTAATTCTGTCATTCCAATTCCCTTGTGCTGGAAGAATTATAGTTGCAAGTGACTTTATAAAAAATTTGTACAGCTAAACAGATTAGCTATAACCATTTTAATATAAATTGCATCTGCTTTTGTGGTTTATATTTCTTAGAAACATAAAAACAATTGCTTTTTAGAATGTCATGATGGAAATTGTATCTTGTGTAAAGAATCTGAAATGCATTTATGAGAAATGTGTAAAATATGTTGCTCTACCATACAGTATGATAATCGGATAATGCAAAAATGTGTTGCTTACATAATTTATGCATATGGTACATGGAAAGATTAATTACACGTCCTTAGGGAAGATGGTTTATTTTTGATGTAAAAAATGTGTGACTTTAAATCATTGCATCTGGCAAGTCCAGGAATTAACTAAAGTTTTAGAATATTCCCAGGATGTTTTTAATACCTTAAGGCATGAAGCACGAGAGTGTGGTTTTACACCGTCACTCATCTATCAATCATTCGATAAATCTCTAAGTCTTAACCATGTAAATTGCCTCTTTTTATTCCGTTAACAGGTACTTTATCCTAAACATTGGTTTCTAGCCACAGTAAAGCTAGTTCAAGTTTGCCAAGTACTTTAAAGACACGAGCCAGAATAAAGGTTTTTCTTTCTAATGAAGTGGATTATGGGAAATTGATCACCCTCGAGGGTGCTATTGATACGCCTTTGAAATCTCGCTGTGGCTTCTTACCGCAAGCCCGTCCAACAGTTTCCCTCCCCAGCTCAATGTTTTGACTCTACAGTTCAGTTTCTCTGCTGTACCTTCCTGACACACACTTTCTACAATGTTCACAGTGTCTGTCATGCTGGATAACTCACAGGAGGGGATTTGGTCTAGGGTTTAATGAGTTTAATCCAGTGTTAAACAAGGCCAAAGTTTGAAGGCTGGAATGTGGTCCACTCAGGAATGTTATATCTCAAGAATGGAGGCGAATTGTCTAAGGTTTTAAAGTAAGACACGTCTCACGTGTGGCGGCCTTTAACCATTTGCTGGGTTTGTAATCGCCTACTCTTCTTGTTCCTCACAGGTGGCATCGTGTAGGCATCAGTGTTGAGAAGAAGACTGTGACCATCGTTGTCGACTGTAAGAAGAAGCTAACCAAGCCCTTGGGCAGGAGTGACCGTGCCATTATTGACACCAATGGTGTAACTGTTTTTGGCACCAGGATCCTGGATGAGGAAACTTTTGAGGTAAAGCTGTTTTCAATGCAATAAAGCACGGATATCACTCTGAAGGCCTAACTTTGTGAGATGCTTGATCAAGTATAAATTGACAAGTATTTGAGGTGTTTAACATTATGAAAACAACATCTGTTCATTTGAGAACAGGAGAGTAAGCCAGAGTTGGATTTATAGTCCAGCTCCAGGGGGTTTCGCAAGCTCTGTTCAGCCCATTTAATGACAAATAAAACTAGCATGGGGTATAAATAAACTGGCCTGTAAATAAAAAAAGGTTCTTCTGAAAAGTTTTGGATTGAGACTAAAATCTGGCCTTTCCTTTTGTCCATCTTGTGGATTGCAAAGCCTTGTATCCATCATGCATTTACATCTAAAATAGTTAACCTTCAAAAACCCACTGCAGCTTAATTTCATCACAATCCATTAAATAATACATGTTTTTCACTAAATATGTGTTAAATCTGCATACAACAACAGCTCAGGTTTTAAACTTTATCACACCAACAAGTTAAGCAGGAATATATGTGCATTTTGCTATATTCATTCATGCTTAATGTGGTGGCTGCCTATTGGTACCTTTGCTGAAGGTTCAAGATCGAAATGTTCAGTTATGAAATTTGCAAATAACTATTTGGCCTGTAACATTTTTCCTCAACTATTTCGTTCTAGATGAATGGCAACGCTTTGCAATTTTGGGGTTTCTGAGGGTTAAACAACTGCCTACTTGTATAGTTAAGGACTATAAAAGGAGAGTTTCTTTGCAAATGTCATAAAAGTGAAGTTTGTGGCATTTTATGTAGGCCTATGCTTTGTGTTTTCCACAAGCTAACAGCTATTTGCATTAGCATCCCATTCATTGTTTTGTCTTTTATTTGTTTACATCTCTATGGCAACCTGTCAGCATATATTTATGTAACTTTGTGGTAACATTGTTCTCTTTATCCTAATGCGGCACTTAATTGCACCTTAAGCAACTAAACTTAGGTTGTTGTAAAGACTATGAAAGTAAATGTAGCCCTTATTTCTCCACATATTAGACGCAATTCTCAGATTTGACCAGTATTAGAGATCAGTTCCATAATGGCAAAGGTGATTATTTGTCCCTCTGGACTCTGGCTTACTCAGGATAACACAGACAGACCTTGTGTCACTGTTTACCTTTAAGCGGTCGGGTTTTCCCCTCGCTTCCTGTTATGAAGGCTTCTTTCTCCTTGTAATTAAAGCTACTCAAAGCCAGAGGAGCCTCTTCATGCAAGAATTGCTCACTGCCTCAGCTGAGGCCTTCATTCGACATGGTTAATGTTGTGAATTTTAAGTAAAATTATAGTATCTGCACCATCGCACAATGCATTTTAAAGATTAACCCGATTATATTCGTTTGGTGGTTTAAGGTATTAAAAAGTGTTTTTTACCAAATTACTTCACACTGTACAAAACATTTTTTGTGTGTGATTCAGACCATAGAGATTTCTGTAGGGGTGGCATATGTATGTATTAATTAGCAGACATGACAAGTTACAGGTTTAAAGGAAAGTCAGTAGCCCTGCCATCACCTCGATTAGAGCGGAAAACGCTTATTAATGCTAGTTATTAAAATATTTTCACAGTCATGACTGCATGTGATACATTATGGCATATATAGATGTGCTCAGAAACTTGTTTCTGCACTTTTTATTCATGTATCTCTCACATATAAAGTTTGACTGGCAAACTTGTGTCTTTTAGGTATCTTGTTTCAAAGTGTTATGTGTGCGTTTGTTCTCTTGCGTTCTTTTAAAAGTCACAATTGAGGCAGTGTGGAATGTTCAGGGTCAGAATGAGTTAAAGCTGTAAATAATGACATACAATGGGCCGATTGACAGGTGATATTAAAATGCATTGCTTCTTGTTAAAAAGGAGGGCTAGCTGAGGCCTTGGATGTGTGTTTGCCTGTGTAACTGAGAACTTGCTTACTGGGGGATGGGAATTATTTCTTATTAGCCCATATTGTTGTTAAAATTGCTTTAATTGAAGTATTTTTAATTGGGAATTCTTGTTGTTAGTGTGTGGTGACATTATATATTTGCTTGACCCTTACCCTTGAGGTTTTGCACTGTTGTGAATCTTGTTTACAGTATGTTACCGTAATTCCTCATGCATTGTTTCAAAACCTATTTTATGAGAAGATGATGTTGAGAGAGCTGTCAGGTCAGGTGTTCCACAAATCTATGATGGCTGTGATCATATGTCAAACTTTAATACTCAGTATTTGACATTTATCTATGACTAGCTGGGGAAAAACAAGATATCATGATCAAAATTAAGAATTCATTCACACAACGTATTAACTTCATGTGCGTGGCTCCGTATATGTGCAACTTCTTTTTAATTATTATTATTTATTTTTTTGCAATATAACATTTAAACTTATTGGGCTTTTGGCCATAACATTTTTTAGAGGGTTGTGATAAAGGTCATTTCGAAGTGGTCTCATACAGTTTAGAGAGTTTCATCCTAGATATATTCTTAATTTTTTACCTCTTGCAGCATATATAGAAAAGCTATGAGAGGTATGCCCAGTATTTGGCGTGTCATCTGGGATTTGTATGGAAGGAAACACAGAGTTCTCTGTGTGAGAGCATGAACACCATGACTGTTCCCACTGTATGGCTACTTCTGAAGTGTATTTTGGGAAATATGGGGGAAATACCTGGTCAGACCCGTAGGAACAACATCCCTAGCCCTGGATGAATCGACACTTTGTAAGGCCTGTAGAGAAGCCTTTGATTTTAGCAGATTCTACATGAGCATACAATGCAGGATAGTGGTCCAAAAACAGATATAAGTTAAAATATAGAGTTTATTTTTTTTCTGCACTTAGTTCCACAAGTCTAATATCTGTCTCATAATGAATAAGAACCTTTCTTTAAACTACCAGGGTTATTATTGTTAATTAAAACTAAAACCAATAAAAAAACCTTTGTTACTTGAAATAAAGTAAATGTTAACTGAAATAAAATTAAGTAAAAATACTTTTATACCAAGGTATAATTTCTTCTTTTCAATTAGTTTCCAGTTAGATGATCAATGTTTATATGGTAAAAAAAGCCTAAACTAAATCTGTTCTTCAAATTAAGTGATCTCGTCTTTTCAGATGACTAGGATTAAAATGCTCAATTTCATATTACAATCTCTTTATAAATGTTTTGAAGCGTCAGATTTTTGGTTGAATAGACTTTCAGTGGAGGGATAGAAATCTCTCAGGTTTAATAAAAAATATCTTCATTTGTGTTCCGAAGATTAATGAAAATCTAATGGATTTGGAATGGCATGAGAGTGAGTAATAGAAGAAAGAAAACTATCCCTTTAATAATAAATAAATAAATAAATAAATAAATATGACAAAAACACACAGCTAAATTAATGAATATTTAAAAGTAAGTAACCTGGTTGCCTTAAAATAAGGTAATTGAAATTAAGTTAATTGAATTTAAAAAAAAAATGAGCTAATAAAACAGACATTACTTTTATCAACAGAAACTGAAAATATTATGTTATCTGAACCACATAAATTATCTAAGTTGATTTGACAAAAGAAAAAATGTGATAAATCATGATTTTTTTACAGTGTTTGCCTAAATATGACAAAACACACAGCCAAATTAATAAAACTAACTAAAATTAAAGTGGAAATATAAAAATGAAAATTATTAGTAAAGGATATTTCCTTTGTGAATTGTTGCATTGATCATTGACATTTGAATGACAGTTCAGAAACCCATCCACACTTTTTCCTGAATGGCCAGGTTGTTCTCTTAATTACTATTGTCTGTGAGGTGAGGAAATAGCGTTGACCGCAGCTAATAGCGTTGGGTGTGTTGCCAGGCCGCTGAGTTCACGGCTCTAGGCTTGGATACATCAAAGTTCACTGCTCCTTTTGTTTCCGATTTGGTGTTCGCCACCATTGGCTCCCTCTAGTTCTGTAATTAGAGCAGTTAAGCACAATTAAATGACTGAGGAAAATTGACCAAATTCTCTCATGTTGTAAAGCTGAGGCATTATGGCACTTAATGAAAGGTTTCCTACTGTGCTATGTTGCTATTTGAACAGTTTACTGTATACTCATGCTGGGGGTCTGCATCTTAAATAGTTTTTCACACACTGGGCCTTACAGACAAACAAGCTTTTTAGTACAAAGCTGAGATGTTTACGAATGACTCATGGGTCATTAGTGAAAAGCTGTTGAGTGATGCTATTGGTTCATGTTATTTAAACATTTCTGCATAGATTCTGCATAGATGCCTAGGTTACATCGTTCTATGGATTGCACTTTATATTGTATCTGTGACAATAGAGAGAAAGCTGCTGTAAAAAAATTTACAGTTACCAAACAAACATCTTTTACGATATACATTGCAAGCCAGCATTTAAGTCGGCATGAAATGGAAGTTGCGATAGTCTTTTCTTCCCTATTGTGACCTATATCATAGTGAAATTGTTTCTCGAACAAGAAAAATTTAGGGCTGGATTGTGTCGGTTGGGAATTGATTGGATGGTTGTGGTATAATAAATACTGCAATATTCCATAAAAAAAAAAAAAAAAAAGTTGTCCATTTTGATTTCATGGCGACTTTAACATAAACCACTGGGTGGGCTTGATGTTTCTATAATTTGCTTAAGTTTGTTTGAACTGATTCAGTGCTAGTCTTAGACCAGGCTTTCATGCATATCTTATTCAGAATAAGCTCTGCAGGGTCCAGGGAGTTGTTAAGGTGCATGGGTTTCAAATGAGGTAATACGTGTCACTTTTATTCAGCCGTTGGCTTGATCTCCCTGTTTTCCCCTCCATCTTGGCACCAGGCTCTAATGCCAAGCCTGGCTTTTGGGGCCAATCCTGGCTTTCATGGTCTGGTAAATGTACTGTATGCTACTGGGCCAACAGGTGATTAATGCAAATACGGCTTGGATTTACTTGACTACAGCTTAGTAGTGTGATTTGACTGTTGATATTGATTGTTTTTTTAATGAATTATGATAATTATGACATAAAAGTCTGCTTAAATATAGCCTGAATGACTCATATGCACTATTTCAAGTATAGCTTTGTGTGAGGAACAGATTGATTGACTTCTGTGACTGAATCATTGATTAAAGATTCATAGACTCAAAGAACGATTCGTCCACGTTCTACTTATCTCGTGAACTATCATGAGTTTGGATCTAGGGTGGTTTTCAAGATTTTCACTGAAAAATACTAGTAAAACTAAAGGTAGAATAGGCAATTTTCAGAGAGGCTAGCAATAGCGAGTTAGCTTTGAAAGAATATTATCCGACTCTCCCTTCAGAACTTCTCCAAAGCCACACCTCCTTCAAAACATGAACTTGTGCAGCAGGGAGCAAACAAAAGCATCACGAGGGACTGTGTTAAAATACCTCATGTACCTCAAAGTACATAACATTAAAAAAATAATGAACGTAAACAACTTAAATAGCACTGACCTGTACCAACTGACTGCTGCAGATTCACTTTAGCATTGATAGTGTTGCTAAAACGCATAAATTAGAGTCACGAACCGCTCCAAGAATATAACATCATGGGTTTCCATCTCTTCCAAATTACAATAGCTATGGCGTAAATGCAGCATAAGCTTGTTGTTTTGGTTCAGAGGAACTGTAAAAGGTGGCTGCTCTTTCGGTTACGGTGTTCAATGACTGATGTTTGTCTAACTGCATAGCATGAAACGCACTGATGACGTGTGATGTCTGCACAAGCAGGTGCGAATTTAGGTGAGGAATGGAAATACACATGGTTGACAGGCTTGTAGGACATTCGGACTGAATGCAGTGATTGGACGAACATTTTATGGTCCGACGCCTTCCACATTAGCCTGGTTCTACCAGACTCTAGTACATTTCATTTGTACAGAGAGTCTGGCCTCTCTCCATTGACAAGCGTTAACTTCCTTGTAGGAGGGTACTCTGTTGAAGTTTAAAACTATTGGATCTGCCCAGAGTCACTCTGCCATAACCAATCGCTAACCTTTGGTCGTGACGTAACCCTACAACTCAAACTAGCGCACGACCTCAGCGTCATCGTTCTCAGCCACTCCCTCTGTTCGCTGATTGGACCGCCAAAAAAAATTATCGGAGAAAACCAAAGAATACACCACAATCCCAGACGTATACTGAAGGGAAATAAAATTGAGCGGAAGTACGCAGGAGGGCGGAGCCAGGCTACTTCCACATACAATATACATATAAATACATTTAGACCACTTAACGTAGTGATTGCTATCACGATGTCAAGAGACTTTCAACCAGCTTAACAAAAAAAATTCTGGAACAAATAACCTACTCTGCCTTTAAATTTCAATCTGTTCTTCACACAAAGCCACCAGATGACTTCTTAAGTTGTTAATTTTAACCACTTGTTAATTTGAAGCTTTAAAGCCCTTTTCTCATTCACTTTGGATGTTATTCAAAAATTCACATTTTGTTCATTTTGTTATTCACATTCACAAACTATTCTCTTAAGTGTCTTATTTGCGTTAATTAAATAATAATGTTAAGAGCTGGTATTTTGTTCAAATAAGGAGGTCAAACACACCTCTATTTTTACTATGGGCACACCTTAGCATTTTGCTGTTTATACAGTTGAGTTTACAGAGAGCGGTATAAAAATACACAGACACACATGCCCCTAACAAGTCCAAGCCTGCTGTTTTTCTTTTTTTTTTCAGTGGTTGCCTTGCTGCTAAATCGCACAGTCTCTCTCTCTCTCTCTTTGTGACAGTGCCAAGGAGAGACCTCAGGTTCGAACACATCCCCCAGATCTACTTGTGGAGTACTCACTGTAGAAGTCATGTGTGTTCCTCAACAGACCCTGGTCATACTGAACCAATCTAAAGCCAGCAGCTGAACAGAATGATCTGAATCAGTTATAGCCTATAAGAGACATGTGGCCTTAAAATGGACAAAAATAATCACTTAAATCAAAACCTCACACAGTAAATGATGTTTTTAATCAATAGGTTGTTGATCATAATGCAGGATGAATGTATGCTATTGTTTCTGACCAGAATAGGGCAAGAAACAGATTTCACTCATTTGGAAGAAAGACGATGTTCGGTTTCTTTATAAATGTGTGTTTTAATGTGTTGACCAGAAGGTTTTATGAACTGTTGTCTAACCATTGTTGGAGGCCGCATTTTATATGAGAGGAAACTTCCTGTCTGGGTTTCCGTTACCAGGTGTTTCATGATGAAACACGTTTTATTTACCTGCTTATAAAACAGCAATTTCCTGAACCATGTGACCCGCGCTCCTCATTGTGAAAGTGGTTGATGATTCGTTATTTTGTTGCCTTGACATTCCATCATTCCATGCATTTCCTGCTATCCAAAAGTGGTATTTTTGTTCTGTTTGACCAACCACAACCTTCAAAAATAATGGTGGGATTTTTTGCAATGATGCCATTGAAGAACCATTTTTGGTTCCCCAAAGAACCTTTCAGAGAACAGTTCTTAAAAGAACCAATTTTTATTAGTGTGAAAACATACCTTTCATAAACAACCTTTTAGTCTAAAGAACCTTTATAGCTTCCCATTATAAAGAGCCTTGTGTGGAATGGAAAGGTTCCACCAATGTTAAAGCTTCTTCAAGGAACCATAGATGCCAATGCCAACCATTTCAACCATGATTCCATTACGTCTTAGTATAACAATAGAGGTATTTTTGGTAAATGAGCACATGTATCTCATGTATCTTTCTGTCATTTGTTCCCTCAGGGTGATATCCAACAACTGCTGATTGTGTCCGACCCTAAAGCAGCTTACGATTACTGTGAACACTACAGCCCAGACTGTGACGTCCCCCACAAGGACACACTGCAAGCACAAGAGCCCGGGGAGGAGGTTAGTATAGACCATAAGCCTTCCAGAAGGCCAAACGTTTCTAGAAGTCTAACACGTCGTTGAGACTTTTGACACTACCAGTCAAACGATTGGACACACAGACTTAGACTTTGTCGTTGTTTTCCACATGTTAGAATTAGAGGGAAGTCATCAAAATTATGAAATAACATTGAAGAACAGGAAGTGACCAAAAATGTTAATTAAAATCATACTTCGACACATTATTATTCTTATTATTATTCTTATTATTAAATAGATACAATTATTTTTAGATAAAGTATGGCAAACTACAAATTACATTTTTTTTAAACACGTCATAGTGAGGAATGATCATTATGGCAGGAATTTTTCTCTCATGCCACAAAGATAATAGATCAAATAAATTTTAGATATATATTTTACACTACCGTTCAAAAGATATTAATCGTACCGAAATTGATAAAAATTCCAGTAAAAACAGTAATATTTTGAAACATTATTACAATTTAAAATAGGTTTTCTATTACAGTATATTTTAAAATGTTATTTATTCCTGTGATGGCAAAGCTGGATTTTCAGTGTCACACGATCCTTCAGAAATCATTCTAATACGCTTAAGAAACGTTTCTTATTATTGTCAATGCTGCTTAATTTTTTTGTTGAGGATTCTTTGTTAAAAAGAAATATCCAAAACAGCGCATTTTTTGTTACATTGTCACTTCACTGTCACTTTTGATCAATTTGATATGTCCAAAAATTTTGGGCAGTAGTGTATATATTATAAAAACATATCACAGGTCAAAGGTCAGCCTCACCTTGGCACTTCTGACCTCTGTGATGGCTCCTGTAAGCACAGACACCATATGTCATTTTAACCCCTTATATCCTGCCGAAACAGGGAGAGGGTCGTTTCCTGAATGTGAGAAATCAATAACCCTGAGATGCTCTGCTCATAAATCATCCTGGGCCAGGATGAATGGGGTCCAATCAATGCTGAGTGATCACCAGCCGTGGAAGAGGGCCTGATCATCAGCGCAGTGTTTTATGAGCTCTTATGCTGTATGAGAATTAACATATACTTATGTTTGATGGATGAAGCCCTGGAGAGCCCGACTCAGTGGTTTTATTGGCTTTTCTGCTCCTTTAACAGCCGTTATTTGTGTTGAAGAAGCAGAAACAGAGAAACTGCTACACAAACATAAGCAAAATATTTATTAAACCATCCATTCATTAATTAAAAATGTGTCATAATTGATGAATGCATATAGAAATCCCCTTTTATTATAGCCAAATCTAACATTTTTATTAACATTAAGCTTAATATTCTAAACGTAACACTTAACATTTATTTAATGACAATTATAAAGTCTAGATATTCATTTAAAACTTTGTACCAGACACAGGAAGTTTTATAGCTATTAGGACTTTTGAAATCAGAGTTGACTCTTTCTATAGGTCTGAGCCTTTAATCTGCCTTTGCTTTAGAAGACAGATGGGATTTTACACTCATATAAAGATGAGAAAGAATAAAAAAGGGGGTTCACTGTGAAAACAACCAACATGTGGCTGTTCATCTTCTGCTTCAGACATGCAGGGTCTTTTTATAGGCTTTTAAACACCCACCTGTAAATCAGAATAAGTACATCACATGTTATACATTAAAGTAATTAATGCAGTATGTTAATATATACTGAACTCTCACACAATCCAGTAACACAAACGCAGTAGTTTTGCTTTCTTTTTAGGATTCTGAGATTGTTTTGATCATGACTTAGCACTCTAACGTGGCTTATTTTCATTGGACGCATTAGCAAACATGAAAATATGCTGTAACAGGATTGCTGTTTCTAATTCATCTGTACTGTATAAAACCAGCTATACAGTATACCTAACCATCAAGTATGTAATGCACCCAAGGGTAGATTACATTCTAAATAAATTGTGTATGCTTTGCTAACCTCTCTCTCATCCTCTCCCTGTGTGCAGTACCCAACTGGTGTTGAATATGGGGATTTATTTGATTATTATGAGGGAGCAACCCCCACAGCGACAGATGAATATTCTGAGCCGCAGGTAAATAATGTAGGAAATGTGTGATGTGTTTATGTCAATCATGAGGTAGCCACACCCCCTTTCATTGTCCTATTTACAGTATATTACATGGGCAAAAGTATGTGGTGTGGGCTGACCGGTGTATGGGTCTGTCAAGTTGTTCCACCGTGGTTTCTTGGTTTCTAGTCATCGAGCAGTTTGGTACACCCTGTACTACTGGAAATGTTTGTTTAAGGAGATTATATGTCTGTATGCTAGACTTTTACTCTTAGTGATTTACACGACAGTTAAAAAGTGTGTGGTCGGTAAGATGCTTTAATGTTTCTGAAAGAAGTCTCTTATGCTCACCAAGGCTGCATTTATTCAATCAACAATACAGTAAAAACAGTCATATTGTGAAATATTGGTATAATTTAAAATAACTCCTTTCTATGTTAATATATTTTAAATTGTAATTTATGTATGTGATGGAAAAGCTGGAAAAGAAGTCTTCAGTATCACATGATCCATCAGAAATCATTAAAATATGCTTTTTTGTGCTCAAGAAACACAAATATATTTTCTTCAGGATTCTGTGATAAACAGAAAGATGAAAATCACAGAATTGTTTTTGTAACAATATCACTCTACTGTCACTTTTGATCAATTTAACGTGTAACATTACGTATAATTATCTAAACATTTTTGATACATTTTTACTTTCAGGATTCTTTGATGATTCAAAGTTCAAAAGAACAGCATTTATTTGAAATATATAAAGCATGTAAAAGGCACTTTTGATCAATGTAATACACCCTTGCTGAATAAAAGTATTATTTTCTTTCAAAAACAATAATAATCTTACTGACCACGAACTTTTGAATGGTAGTGTATCCCAAATTATCTTGAAGCTATCCAATTAAGCCACATTTGACGAATAATAACTGGATCTTATTTACCTTCTAACATGGATGCCTTGATGTGTTGTGTCTTCTTCCCTTCACCGTAACCTTTTTCCAGAGAGTGAAACGTAGTGTCTCCATGAAAACGAAGAGGACGAGAAAGTCCCCTAAGTCTTTTTCCAAACCCTATAAGTACCAGGAGCAAAAACAGGCTAAAAAGTTAGCCCCTAAGAAGAAGAGAGATGGATACCAGCCACTGCTACCAAGAAACGCCATTCTAGGGGTAACAGTACAAGTGTAGTTCGTGTCAGAACCCATCAAGATCTCTCTTTCAGTGAGGGAAATCTCTGATGATAGTCTGAGCGTGCCGTCCGCTACTTTTCCCTAGATGCCGTCCTTGCGGATCCATTCTGTAACGCTTGTGGAACTGCTTGAACTGTGTTAATTCCTCCTTTCTTATCTTCTTCCTTTTTTTTCTCACTTTGAAACTGCTATAGCTTAACAATGTAGATGGGGAGTACTATACAGACAGTGAACTTGACTACGGAACAGTAGATGCTTCCAAAACTCGGTCTCCTGTCGCAACCACTGGACCAAACCAGGTAATCATTCGATTATATACTTTGACAGTAGGGGTGAGGGTCTCTAAAATGTGGGACAGAAAGAGGAATATTCCAGGCACACGTCTTATAAGGAAGTATTTGATTGAAATGACAAAGACAAAACAACAATTCATGGCAATTGTTTTGTGTTTTTTGACTCTGGAACTGTCACTGCAAGGGAACTGTTTCATCCAACAACATAAAAGCTGATATTCACCATGAAACTGCCAAGTTCTAAATTTAGCCAATCCACTTCCTGTCATGTCTGAAACTTTGGACATGTCTAGAATATCAAGTATGTTTCTCAGTGGATTGACTTTTAGTTGGTTTTCAGCTTTCTGTTGTGAATGTCAATGATGTTTAAGGCTGGATTCAAGAAAAAACAGCAATCAACCATCCTATCTAAATCTAATGCAGTGATATCTATGTTTGACTTAAAATTGATTGCTAAAATATTGACAGGTTGCCAATTTTCTAGCCCTGAATATCATTGAGAAGATGGCACATCCCATTCAAAACAGTTCCCTCAGTAAGTGACCCAAAGAGGGCTGATGTTGAAGCGTCCACATGCTAATATGTGGACCTCTGATGAAGTGACAAAACATCATTAGTCCCTGTTGTAGTCTGGTTGGATAGTTCTGGCACTAGTTGGCAGAACTATATTCAACAGAATCGAGCTCTTTCACAGCCATTTAGATGTACGTATATACAGATGTTTATCTTTGATATTGCATATCTTATAATAAGCAAGAGTGTGTTTTTCTTTTGTCCCAATTGTCCCATGCGCTAAGTACATTTTTAGGACCAAAAAAAAAAAAAACCTGTTGTAATCAAATGCAGATTTCAGAGACACACTTTTAGTTGATATGATAAGTTAATTTAAATATGATCTTTTCCTGCATTTGATCACACAATTAACATTCATAAACACTGCAGTGTGATTTATTTCTGTCGTCTTTTTCACCTCTAAACATAATTCCATTTTACCATTATGTTTATTGTGGACAAAAGACAGGAATATCCTAAAGTCTGTCATAGACTTGTATGTGTGATTATTAAATTAGTAAATATCATAATGTTTTTTATATAATTAACACTTCGTCTGTCTCTCGGCTTATAACACACAAAAATGCCTCCAAATTTAAACATGCACGTTACTGATTATCCCTGTCCATTACTGTAACCTATGCAATTTGTCAGTTACACATCAACAAATAATTTGTGCCATAAATTCACATCAATTGATCAAAATCCTTTTATACAATCCGAATCATCCCAAATATTTCCATTGAACGGGACAAAGAATGTAACCCCAGCTAACAGGGAATATTCTCCAAACTTTAGCTACATTTAGCAAACGTTCTTCCAGTAATGTTTATAGAATATTCATTTAAAGTTATCTGGTCATTAATAATGTTCTCAAAACGCTAATACAAAAACAAATCATTCATGGAACTTCATGAAATCTTTTAGTTGGACGTTCGTCTAACATTTTTTAAATGTTACTACTTGTTAAAGAATGTTCAGAGAACATTTAAAAGTAACAATCCCATAATGTTTGGAAATGATCAAATGGAATGTTCCATTAACATTTGGATAACCAAGAAGAAATGTTTTTAAATGATTTTGAACGTTCAGAGAACATTAACTTGAAGTTAGCAAGCATATTTCCTTTAGCTGGGACCTTGTTGCTGCCAAAAATTGATGTGATATTCTTAGTAAATATCTCTCATGCAATTCATTTTGCTTTTGCTTTGCATACAGTAGTAGATTAGATACAGTAGTATTTGCTTTAACTGCTTAAACTAACATCCATCTTCCCTCGAACTCCCTTCCCCTCGACCCGGCCGCATTGCTTGGGTATAATAAGGCTGTGGAAGAGGAAGTTTTCGGTGACTATGTCACTGAGACGTCCCAAGCTGGTCTGGATGCGACCGCTGTCCCGGAGGCCATGCTGCCCAGCGGCACCGTCGACCCCGTCGGAGTGGACGAGTATGACTTTAAGGAGTATGATCTTAAGGAATATGATGTGACTGGGCTTGACAAAAATCAGTATGAGTACGGGGCGTATGATGAGTTTGGCAATGCGGCTCCGAACCCTACGTCCACTTACGAGGACAGTTTTGGGCCAGGGGTCGCCGCCGAAACCGACATCGCTGAAACAGAAGTGACGTCGGACGTAAGTATTCCCCTCCCCCAAAATGAGGGTGTCGTCCTGCAATCGGGAGTGTTGGATGTGGGAATCTAGCATGCATTGTTGGCTTTGTAGTGCACCATTTTGCATGGGGTCCATTCATTTTTCTGTTCAGTGTGTTTGTTTATACTAATTTCTGTCCACTGGATGTTATTAGCATGTTTTGAAGCACACAGACCACTGCACTTTTTCCTCACTTGTCTGTATTAGTTTCGTATTATAGATCACATGGATTCACAGATCACTTACATTCACACTCTCATACCTGAGGCCCATGGAGCTGCTGTAGATTACACTCCCTGACTGTCAGCACCTCATCTCCCATATTGCCCCAGGACACAACAATTACCCCATACCACAGACCCAGCTGTCTGCTCAGACACACCCTTCTCCTAAAGAAGCTTATTCTTCCCCTCCGTCAAACACTCCAATACCTGTATCTTATCTATCGTTCTATCTATCTATCGTTCTATCTATCTATCGTTCTATCATTATATGGTTCTATCTGTCATATGTAACCTCTCTTGTATGTTTGCAGTTGGGTAGAGGTGCTGATCTGGGTCAGAAAGGAGAGAAGGGAGAGCCTGCAGTGATTGAGCCAGTGAGTGAGCGGGCAATTCTTGAATTTTTTTTCAATCGCTTTGGCCTATTTTTCTAAATAAATACAATGTATTTATACAGTATTTAGCTGTTGTTTAGGGTTGTGATGTTCCTCCATGTTCAAAAATGGTAGTGATTGTGCTGGGCAAACTCCATATATAGATATGATTCCAAACTTGATTGGTTGATTGGCAAGATTGGGATTCCTATTACAATGGTAGGCCATTTGCCAATTTAGCAGACATTACAAACATTCCTTGTCAGATATTTATGGAATATACATGCTTGTCTGACAGATTTTGATAACTGAATGGATCATTTTGCATGTGATGAAAAAAAGCTGTGAAGAACTTTGACAGTTTCGATGAGAATCAACTCATCAGTTTTGAACAAGCCATGTGCATTTAGTTATTTTTCAAATTGTAGACAATTGTACTTACTCTTTTGCTCACATCTTCCAAAACACATATGATTTACTTCAATCAATAAGAAATTCAAATCTGATGTGAACAAGAAACTTATTGTTCAGAGATCTGAACTTGCTGTTTTGAGACATTTCGAGAAATTAGCCAAAGTTAATGGATATTCATTTATTAATTTGATGTTGCAATCAGTTTTTGATTGTAATTCTGATTTTGTTGTCTGATTCATAGGGCATGCTGATTGAGGGACCTTCTGGACCACCTGGGCCTGCTGTAAGTTACTTGCATTTTGTTTTTTTACCTGCATCAGTTATAATATGAAATATTCAACCAATGTGTTCTAGTGAATTTTATGAACAACAAAATTATCTAAATTCTTTTGGTAATTGGGTTATCATTGTGATCAGATCTGTCTGTGTTTAATTCTGTTTTCTTTTTGTCTTTAGGGTCTTCCAGGCCCTCCAGGTTTACAAGGCCCCCCTGGTTCAGCCGGAGATTCTGGTGACAGGGTAAGAATTTGTTCCAGTCTCCGAATCCAGGCTATGTTTACATATGATGATCACAGTTATTTTCAGGATTTTAACAAGGCTTAACGTTTAGGTCTCCAACTTTTTCTATCATATTTTGGATTTTGTTTTACAGAAATTGAATTAGTCTTTGACAAGAAATGAGGCACTGATTAAGTGACCAAAGAAGCATGTCAAATGAAATGTGTGATGAACAGCTGCGACACAAAGAGAAAAGCTTAAGCCTGATAGGGGTTTGCTGGAGACTAAGTAAGAAATGCTTAGAAAAACAGTCTTTCTGTAGTAAACTGCAAAGTAAACAGTACATAATGCTAATTTATTCTGAACGGGGTCATGGAAGATTCCTGACCCTAAGGCCACATTTACACCCACTCTGACATATTAGGTTTCAGATGTGAAACTCTGAGCTTCTTTTTCAGACACACAAATTAGAGCAAGATAGTAATAGTGAATACAGTATCAGAGCGAGTAGCTCAGTGGGTAAATCGGGACAACATTTCTGATTAAATGCACCACAAAACTCTATCAATTTCTCTATGCATAATACATCTATTGCTCACAATCTTCTGTCTTAAACTGTTTGAGAATAATTATCATTAGACATTTCCAACCAACTCCAAAGTCTGTCTGGTAGTCAGATGTTAGGTTTGTGTTTTGGGTATTACACATCTACGTAATAACACACTCTATTGAAAAGCACACACACACAGAAGAATGATAATGATGAAACTCACTTGCATGAGTATACTTAAGTTGTAGACAGATACAGTTAGTAGTTTACAAGTAGCCTAAATAAAGGAAAGAGCATTACAATAGAGGATTTCTAAACAACTAAATGCAAAAATGCAAATCAATAAAATGTGGGACTGAAATGAACATTATGTAGGTCTTGATTACTTCCTGTTAAGATTTTGTCCATAATGCAAAAACAAACTAAGGGCCGGTTCACACAGAATGTGTTTTTGCTGTTAAAACCGTGAGATGCAGGTTGGTTACCCTGTGGACCTTGCCAAGTAAGACGTGTTCCTGGATCAATATACTTTGTTGATAGTGGAACAACATTCCTGTCTGAAGTTTTAGTCCTAACCCTGTCCCTACCTATAAACCTAACCCTACCCATAACTTATCCCTAACATCAGGGGGAAATAATAGGTGAATAACACTGATGTAGAAGCACTTAACCCTGGTTTTAAGCCTAAACTTGACATAAACTGTAAATTTGTCTCTCAAATCTGATTGGTTGATTGGAATTTTGTTCCAGGATCAACAAAGATGTTGCATGTATTATGCAACATGTTGTACTTGGTGAAATCCCTTTTACCGACACTGGTCAGTGGAATGGAAAAAAGTGCAAGACTCGTTTTTTTTAAACTTCTTTTAACTTTTTTTAGAATGCTGTGTCCTGACGTTCGTCTTAAATGTTCGGTTAAAGACGTTCGTCTAGTGCTATTTACATTGAAAAACAATGGAAAAGTAAAGCGCAGTGGAAGGGAAAATAACATTGTGTTTGACTTTTCAAAATGTGAAATGACTTTTAATATCCTTTATAAGTGTTATTTAACATCTGTACAAGCTAAACCTGTTGCAAAAGTAAAAGCCTTTCTTAGTTTGTTGTAATTAGACGTGTTGGAGACAACATGGAACCATCTGGATGGGGAATATGAAGTGTCATTTAGGCAAAAGTAATAGTGTGTCACCCCTGTGCTCATGAGCTTGGAAATGAAACCAGTCAGTATCTTTAAAATGGGCAACTCCACTTAAGGGTAATGGAAGTGAGAGGTCTGTCTCTCTATCGCTCTTTGATCTTCCTCCCTTTCTCATTCCTCTCTTGGCATTCTCTTACCTTGGTGTTGTCAAGTCAAGAAGTGTCAAGTTACTGATTTATCCCATCTCTCTCTCTCTCTCTCTCTCTCTCTCTCTCTCTCTCTCTCTCTTCCTGCTTCCTCAGGGTCCTCCCGGCCGCGCTGGTCTTCCTGGAGCGGATGGCATGCCAGGACCCCCTGGTACTATGCTGATGTTGCCAGTAAGTCCTCCAAAAAACCTTCTGCTGCACAAGTTTCATGCTTGCATTCAGCAATAATTCATACATTAAAATAATAATAGCATACTTATTTAGAATATATGATTTTGTAGTAGTTTTTAAAAGTAATTAAAACCCCTCTAAATATTAATTTAGCTGCTTTTTCATATATGTGACCCTGGACCACAAAGCCAGTCACATGGGTCAATTTTGTGAAAGTGAGATTTATACATTATCTGAAAGCTGAATTAATAAACTTTTGATTGATGTATGGTTTGCTAGGATAGGACAATATTTGTCCGAGATACAACTATTTGAAAATCTGGAATCTGAGGGTGCAAAAAAATCTAAACATTGAGAAAAGCGCCTTTAAAGTTGTCCATTTATGTTTGCGATTGTGCTGCATTCACTCACAGAAATAAATGTTTTAAATATTTACGGTAGGAAATTTACAAAATATCTTCATGGAACATGATCTTTACTTAATATCCTAGTGATTTTTGGCAGAAAAGAAAAATCGATAATTTTGACCCATACAGTGTATTGTTGGCTTTTGCCACAAATATACCCATGCGACTTGTGACTGGTTTTATGATCCAGGGTCACATATAAGTTGAAAATCATAATGCTTTTTATATTTGAATGACTTACATTATAGTATAGTATGAAGAGTTATAGGCTACATAATGATGCATAAATGCAAATAATGACTGCATACTTTAGAACATGTTGTTTTCAAAATGTTTTGAAAATCATCTTAATCCTAATTAAATATTCATAATGTTGCTTTTCATGTTTGATTGACTTAATATTTATAGTATAGTATACAACTGAATTAAGTGTTATATGTAATGATGATAGGCTAAATTCCATCTAAATCCTTATTAAATATTCATAATATTTATTTTTGTGTTTGATTAAGTTGGATTGCACAATATAATATAATATACTATAAAATGTTATAATGATACATGCAATTTCAAGATATGAAAATAATTACTGCATACTTCATTTTAGAAAATATTTTTGTGATTTTAGTAATATTTTTATATTTCTATGTTAGTAGTAGATTTTAAAATATTGAAAACCATCTAAATCCCAATTAAATATTCATAATTTAGCTTCTCGTATTTGATTAACCTATAATTTACAATATATTACAGTATAAAATGTTATAGATAATAAGGACACATATGAAATAATGACAGCATACTTCACTTCTTTAGAGCATATTGTTTAGTAGTTTTCAAACTTATTGAAAATGCCACCTAATAATCCTAATTAAATATTCATAATGTTGCTTTTAGTGTTTGATTGACTTAAATATTTATAGTATAGTATATGATGGTGTGAAATGTTTTTTCTAAATGAAAATGATCATTAATACTCTGCTGGTGTTTGACAGTTCCGTTTTGGCGGAGATGGGGAAAAGGGTCCGGTGGTGTCGGCTCAGGAAGCCCAGGCTCAGGCCATCCTGTCCCAGGCCAGGGTGAGTACGAGACCAGGCCCAGGCGAGCAGAATTAAAGGGCCAAATGGCCCCGGAGCTCCAGCCAGCTGTTTGCTAATGGGGGAGGTGGGGGGCTCTTGACTGTTTGTTGGGAAGAGGTGGAGCGATGGGTCAAATGGTGGAGAGGGGATTTGCTCCGGACTTGTTTGCGCTAAAACAAGAGTGAAACGGAGCAGCACAGGCTGCTTTGACTCATGCAGAGACACTAGTTAAAAATACTAGCAAGGTTCACGACCCTGGAGGCCGACCCTGACAGGTGTTGCAGATTAGCGTGAGCGCTCAGATCTGTCCTTGACAAATGCACACACGGCTCCACCTCCTCTGGGTAAAGAGAGTAGATGTTCGCCAGTCGTGATTGATGTTTTCGATTTTTTGGTTTGTGTCCGCAGCTCGCCATGAGAGGTCCATCAGGTCCAATGGGTCTCACTGGAAGATCTGGCCCAGTGGTGAGTTTCAATGACCTCATGACCTCTGCAAAAGTCTCACCCAATCATTCTGCGAATGACCATTTGACTGACTGAAAATCTAAGCAATGCAATTAATGATTCAAAGTTCATCACCACTAATTATATGCAGAACACAATCACTGTCCCATTCATTACACAGCCCTGCATCTTCCCAAAAATAAGATCAGTATGCTGAAAAATATCAATAAAAACTTTCCATCATTCCATCAAGATTTTTCCATTTATATATACTGTATGTATCAGCTTTAATGCACTTATCAAAAATAAAAATAAAAAAAGGAAGTCAAATGTCAATATTTTAATTGCAAAAAGAATAGTTCAAAATGTGTCTTTTAACTTACAATACTGAAAAGAGTGGAACAAATTGCAAAGAACTTTACATAAACATAAAGTTATAAATAAGCTTTTTTTCATTAAATATGTAATTTTCTGTCGCTGTTTGCATTTTCTTCAGTCACTGGCCATAATTCTAACATTGAAATCAGGATTAGGCATAAAATAATGTCACATACAGTTTTATGGGCTGAGAATTTAACAAATAGTTCATATCCTGGCTCAGAGAAAAATAGGAATCATGTCTTTCAATGTATAATAAAAGACTTCTTCACCGTTCAAATGGTTGTCAAAAGCAAAAATGCAAAGAAATTCATTTTTTGAGAAAGTGTGATGTGCTAGAGCGATACAAATATTGGATTTCATTCAGCAAATATGATATATAATTTTTACAACTCAGATCATCCCACCAAGGAGGACAATGTCCTTGCACAATATCACAATATCTTTTCTTTTACTGCTTATTCAATGAGTAGAGAGGCCAGGTAACCAGATTAATGAACTGTCTGACCTGTTGAAACACTATGGGCCAGTGAACTCAAGCCTAACCACTTCAGGCGTGAAACAAAAAACCTAAAATAAGCATGAAAAGCACAGTCCTGTCATACTTATCCTGCATAACTGACTGTGACTTTGAAAATCACGAGAACTGTTAATAGCTAGTTGCGAATCCTCAGATGTGTCATTTGAAAAGCAGACAAATGAGAATCTTTGAGTTTCCAAATGATTCTCTATGGTAGGGTACAATTTTAGGAATAAACTCTTAAATTATATTTTAAATTAGCCATAAAAAAACTAGGACTGTCTGTCTGGGATAGCAGCAATTTTAAAATCATTTCTCAGATGCATGTGGTGCGGTGCTAAGAAAAACAGCAGAACTGCTATTTTAACTTCTGGACTTTTATTCTGGGCTTATTTTTATGCTCTAGGAGAGTGCAGAATAATGTGGAATTGTTTATGCTGTGAAAGATTGCCATCTGCTGTTTGGTTATATATAGTGCAGGCATTTCAATCTTTCTGTAACTGTGTTAAAAATGTGTTGGTTTGGTCTAGTCTTGGTCTAATGCATCTCTCTAATGTCAAACACATTCAGGGTCTTCCAGGTCCTCCTGGACTGAAGGGAGAGAGTGGAGACCCTGGTCCTCAGGTAAGACACAGCGTTGCTCACCACCCATCACCATACAGTCCAGAACTACAGAAATACTTACCTAAATAATCATGTATCTTTCCGCCATAGGGTCCAAGGGGTATCCAAGGCCCACCAGGGCAAATGGGGAAATCTGGCAAGAGAGTGAGAGATTTCTCTTTATCTTTCACACACACATATGCATTTCTTAAATTTTAGTCAGTGGATAGATACAGTGATACACTATGGTTCCCAGTAGTATATAATCTCTGATCTCTGTGACAGGGGCGTGCTGGAACCGACGGGGCCCGTGGAATGCCTGGAGAATCTGGATCTAAGGTACAAGAAATATTCTCACCCACGTTTATGCCATACTATGCTATTAGAGACAGTATTGTGCCGTTATACAGTGTATATATAGCCTATATATATATATATATATATATATATATATATATATATATATATATATATATATATATATATATATATATATATATATTGCTTGACTGTTTTATCTGGTCTTCTTCACAGGGTGACAGAGGTTTTGATGGGCTTCCAGGTCTGCCTGGTGAAAAGGGACACAGGGTGAGTATGAACACATACAGAACAATTCAATAGACAAATACAGTAAAATCAGAGTAAATGATGAGGGTTGTATAGAGGGGGTTGTAAAAAGTAGATGAAGAGGTTCACAACAATTGTCCAGCTTTTGCTAATTTCTGTATTATCTCTTAGGTGCAACTTTGTGATAACTTTGTATATTGTGTTCAGATAAAATCAAGGGAAAAAAATGTATGCAATATGCCACAAACAAGTTAGTTTCTTCATATTGCATTATCTCTACTTAGGCTTTGATTTAGGTAAATTATGGGCTTAAATACATTAATTCAAGCTGAATTCTGAATGATTATATTGCCCAATTCGTTTAACTCCCATTTTTGGTAATTTCCCATTCATCCCCACTATAATTTTTCTAACTTGCTTCCAAACAGGCATATAACACATCTTCTTTTTATCAAAGTATTTTGCGGATTATTATCATAATGCTATTGATTAGCATTTTTATATTTCGCTAAATTTATATTAGCAAAATTTGATATTTCTTTGCAATAAATATGTTTTTTAAACAAAAAAGTAACAATAATTCAAAGTACATAAAAGCTACATAATTCAATAATTCACCATTATTTTGGTGCATAAAAACTGCACCAACAAACAAAAATTCACCTTTATAATAAATATATGGTACTGAGAAGAAGTAGAAAGAGCCTCCTATCAGGAAACCCTACAGTAGGGTATTTCCATCCTGTTCCCATCTCAACAAAGGTAATAATTATAGGAATCCAAAATGGCTCCCTAGATCACATGCAAGCAAAGGTGAAATGATTATATATTAAGTTTGATGTAATAAAGTTTGATGTCTCTTTATGACAGGGTGAGAACGGTCCTCCTGGTCCCCATGGACCTACCGGAGAAGACGGACCTAGAGTAAGTGCTTTTCTGAATCACCCGAAGAACAAAAACGACCATTTTCATAATTTCACTGGTTCAGCTGTTAGAATAACCACATTCACTTCTTCCTTCTTTTCAGGGAGAAGATGGAGAGATTGGACCAAGAGGACTTGCTGGTGAGAGCGTAAGTGTGTACTTTTTTTTTTTTTTAGAAGAAGAAGAAGAAGAAGAAGAAATGTTTTATTTCTAGTTTGCCACCAGGGGGCAGAGACACCCAACAGCCTATTATGATTCCTATTAAAATTCAGATGAGAATACTTGCCCTTTTAAATCAGGACCTTTTTATCGCTTTTTATCTCAGGGGCCGCGAGGTCTGCTCGGCCCTCGAGGCCCTCCTGGACCTCCTGGACAACCTGTAAGTGATTGAACTTTTAAATTTATAATCTTGTGGATCTCATGCTGATTGCTCGCTTCTAATCTTTCACTATTGATTTCTGCAGGGCATTGCTGGTGTTGATGGTCCACATGGTCCCAAAGGAAACATGGTAAGAGACATGGATCTTGTAAACCTGGCATTTTGTAGATAAAATCAGAGGAGCATGCTGATAATATTGAGTAAATCTCTGTGGGTTTTGAATGTGTTGTGGCCTTGTTGAATATATAGGCCTAAGACAGACTACTGTGAAGTTTAAATCGCATTACTTACTGCCACAGTAACAACGCTGGTGGATGAATAAACCTTGTGTAACAAAATAGCTCTACATTTAGCGTATCAAATTCAAAACAACTTTTGTTTTTCCGAAACCAAATTATGATGATTAATGAAAACAGCTAATTCAGGATAAATGCTAAGTCATGACCCCTCAGATATATCCAAGAGCTTTTTTTCAGAACTAAACTGATATGCCATGAAAAAGAAGGTTCTCTGATGGCAGTTAATCTTGTACAGTAACTAAACACACTTTAAAACACTTTCGGGTGAACGTACTGTCAAATATGAGAATAGTTTAATCATAGTGTAGTAGGCCTACTAGCATTTTCCCAGCTAACAGGGAGTTATAAGCAAACATTCTTCCAGTAACATTAATAGAATGTTCGGTCAGAGTTATTTGGTCATTAATAATGTTCTCAAAATGTTAGCACAAAACTGGACTTAACATTCAGAGGACTTTCAGAAATAATGTTTTCATAACTTAATGGGAATGTTAGCAAAATGTTCTTGAAACATATCCTATTTGTTAGCTGGCCTGAAGCTTACATGGTATAATGGCCTGCCACCTTTGATAATAATAATCATTTTGTCAGCATCGTGTTCACCATATTAATGTTTTAGCATCATATTTGCATTAGAAATATATAGACCAGGGTCATATAGCAAATAAAGCTCACATGTCAACACAAACAGAAATATATGAAACATTGCTGGATATTTGACATATTCAGGGTGCAGTTGATGCAAAGCATCTTTTTCTGTTGAACAGGGACCCCAGGGAGAGCCGGGCCCTCCTGGACAGCAGGGAATCCCAGGAACACAGGTGAGTACAAACACACACTTCAGACACACAACCTTGCAGGTTCTACTAGCATTGAGTATTGAGATTTGAGCAAGATCCAGTTTGGTTGACTTTGGATCATTGGAATTTAAATTTTTATTTTGTTCCCAAGGTCCTGGAAATGTCACCGAAATTAATAAAACCTTAAAGGTCATTAAAAAGTCATGGGGATTAAATTTGTCTAAATTCTATCTTAGGTGCAATCCCTCTAATATCTTAATATTTTGAAAAGAAAGTATGGTCTTTTGTGTTAAATTAAAAGAAAAGAAAAAAAAAACAGTAAAGTAAAAAAGTGTAAAAAATAATATATATATTAGTATAGAAAATATATATTATTATATATTAAAATAAATATATTACATTAAATCTTTATTTATACACTAAATTACATATATTAATTGCCACACAAACATGCTAGTTTCGTCATATTTTATTCTCTCTACATTTAAAAAAAATTGGTGTAGAACCAATTACAAAGAAACGGTAAGTAACACTGAATTAAACTGGAAATTTTGAAGTGGAAAATGCACTCTAGCAATCTGTTTAATTTATAACTTCAAAAAATATTTTTTTGCAGTGTACGATGGCTTTGATTTTGCTCAATTATGGGCTGAGCCGCTGAGTTCTGAATTATTATTCAGCCCAATTCACGAAACTTTTTGTTTGATAATTTCTCATCCCCACCATAATTTTTCAATCTTACTTCCGAATGGCTTTGTCGCCCTGAATCTCAGAGGGCACGATGAACTGATCTGAAATATTTCTGTAAGCCTCTGCTCGGCCCAGAGGAAGCGGGCAGCTGAAAGCGTCTCATTCATAACGCCCCACCTGCAGCGGTCCAATCAGAGCAGGGAGATCAAATTTCCCTGGAGTGAACTCCTGGACAGCACACACACTCTTACATTCACAAACACACAGAATCAGACACTGTAAACACACACATAGTAATCATGTGTGTACGCACACACTCTTCAAGCACAACTGTGTAAACACGAATGACCCTGCCAACACACACACAGGGACAATACAATACGTCTATTATTGGGTGTAAGTCATCGGAAAAGACTCCTCTTTACCACACACCTATCCCTCTATCTCCCCCCCGCCCCCGCCCCGCTGCCATGGCAACAAAGCTTGACGTTTGCTGTCTGTTTTCTGTTGTACAGGGTCTTCCAGGTCCGCAAGGCCCTATCGGACCGCCTGGAGAAAAAGTACGTTTTCTATCATTTTCATGCATATCATTCTCAAGAGAAAAGAATGAGGCCAAAAAGAAAGATTATCCAACATATCATGGTGATATAAAGCTTTAGATAATTTTGTTGGTTCTTTATTACTTATCCCTTATATTCGTTTATGTTTTTTTGCTCCTTTGCTTTGGATAAATGAATAAATGCAAATGTTAAATGTAGCTTCAGTGCAGGATAGATCATACATCATTGGAACATGCATTTTATTTCGGTAGCATTCATTTTCGAGCGTACTTCCTTTTTCATAAGACAGATGGATCATGATTCAGTGGATGTTTTTTCCTGTAGGGCATCTGTGATCTTAGAAATCCTTCTTAATCCAATCGAAGTTCTTTTTCTCTGTCTCTTCATTCAGGGTCCTCATGGAAGGTCTGGTTTGCCTGGATTGCCTGGCGCAGATGGACCTCCTGTAAGTATCAGTGATACTAATATACCATGTGATTCATGCCTACTAACTACTGATTGAAATACATTTCACAGTATCATTACTTTAAAAGTAATGTGCTACAATATTGCATTACTTCCTTAAATAGTAACTAATTATGTTACTTAGTAATAAGTTACGTTACATTTGTGTTACTCACCTGGGCTAGGCTTGCTTGTTTGTTTTTTAATAATACACATAAAAAGTTACATTTTTTGGCAAATGTAAAGACCCATTTACGCCCAAAGTGAAATGAATAAGACTCTGGCTGATGGAAATGCAAATTCACTCCTGTACAGTAGAGGGCGCAGCTCCTCAGACAAACCTTTCAGCTGTGCTGCCATTTTAGATTGCTGAACAATATGACACAGGAAAGAAAGTTCAACACTTTCATTTCATTTTGAGGAATTCTGAATCTGTTTTTGTGCTAGCAAAATGAGTAAATGCAGATTACAATAACCATCATGTTTACACAGCGCACACAACGCCTCTGCACTTACTCCTGATTTCTCTCAACAAGAGGACAGGAGAGGTGTCGGTCAATAAATGAGAAAACAAAGTATTCAGTACCCAGTAGTAACTCAGATATTTTGTTGTAAATTTAAAAGTAATGCATTATTTTACTAGTTACTTGAAAAAAAGTAATCTGATTATGTAACTTGCGTTACTTGTAATATGTTGTCTACAAAACTGAGCATCATAGCAGAGAAAATGTGTTTTGTGACTCTTTATAGCAATCTTTGAGAACTACTAGACACTAAACAGTCGGTTATGTCTCTCTGTCACTTTATAATACATATCTGTCTTTATTCTACAGGGACATCCTGGTAAAGAGGGCCCACCTGGAGAGAAAGGAGCTTTGGTAAGCTAACACATTTTTTGGGAGTATTTACACTAAATATGTGTTGATCAATTGTATATATATATATATATATATATATATATATATATATATATATATATATATATATATATATATATATATATATATATATATATATATATATATATATATATTATCAGTTTATGAACAGTTAGCTATCAGACCAGTAAACCTGCAAAAGTGAACAAATAATAATTTTTTGATTGAGTGTGTTTTTTGTTATCTGCCTTTTTATACATTATACATTTGTTCTCAATTAAGAAGTTTGAATGCTTAATTCAATTTCAGATTAAGAAGTCAGTGTTTGAAAGTTTTTGATCTGTGTTTAGCTATAAACCTCTTGCAAGGTTACTTCAGTCATGGATTTTCATTCCTCGCCACACACATTTTATAATTTTTCATTGTTGTCATTTTCAGGGCCAGCCTGGTCCCCAGGGCCCCATCGGCTATCCTGGCCCTCGCGGTGTGAAGGTAAAGCAGTTTTTGTGTTTGATAGAGATTTATTGGTGTGCGATGAGTTTGTGAGCTTTGCTTGATCACATGCTATCGGTCTTATAGGGTGCTGACGGCGTTCGTGGTCTGAAGGGAGGCAAAGGAGAGAAGGTATGCATAAATCCACATCTTCTTTAAAAGAAGATAGGGAGAGAGTGTCTGTGTCATGCTGTACCCTCAGCTTGACGTTATAACTTGTATTAAGAATCACTGCAATGACATACTGGTCAGTAAATCTGCATAAAAAGAGTTCAATAGCTACTACACATTCACATCATAAGTGCTGTTTAATCATGCAGAGAGAGTGTCATAACACTTATTCAAGACACAAAATCACTCCATCACCATTAAGTACATCCAGATCCACACAAACCTCTTCTTTCCCCTTTTCAAAAGCCATCAACACATTTCGAAATGAATGCTAATCAGATTGCAGTCTCAAATGTTTGACAATGATACTCAATTGACGGTTGAGTTGCGGTGCCATCATGACAAAACCGAGTGTGTCCATATCCACATAAATAAAGCATGAGTTGAGTTGACAATGCAGGTAATGTGGTCACAAAGTTGCATCTTGCAAATGAATGTGAAAGATTCATACTGAAGCTTAGTGACAGAAAATGAGAATTCAATCATAAATCATAACAATTAGCATACTTTTCTCCATATTCACATTATTGTTCCTTCCAGACTGAATACAAGTAATTGATAGTGTTGCTGTACTGCTTTGCTGTCAGCAGATGGAGGTCTAGTACAACTCCAAAGAATTGATTGTTGTATTTATATGCAGAAACTATAGCTTCATCACTATATGTTTTCCATAATGTATTTTCTTCTCATCCTACTTTTCAGGGTGAGGATGGTTTCCCGGGTTTCAAGGGAGACATGGGTCTCAAAGGCGACAGGGTAAATAAACAGCCTCTAGCCTTGCTGGCTTCCAGCCCAAGCTAATTTTACCCTATGAAGGGCTGCACTGATTGGGTTATTTTCTGTGTATGTTCAGGGTGAACTTGGATTGGCTGGACCCCGAGGTGAGGATGGACCGGAGGGCCCGAAGGGTCGTTCGGGCCCCAACGGTGAATCTGGACCCCTGGGACCCGCTGGAGAAAAGGTACACTGCTTGTTGATTTCGGTTTACTGTGATTAGTTGATTAGAGAGGTGTGGAGAATCAGGAAGTGATGCGGAGTTTGTGTTTTGAATATTAATATTAAATTAGATTTTTGTTTGTCCAAAGATGTTCCTGCACTAATGATCTTTGGCTTGTTTTCCTCCAGGGCAAACTTGGTGTTCCGGGATTGCCTGGCTATCCAGGACGTCAAGGGCCAAAGGTATGCACTTATATTGAACATGACACCTGTTTGTGCATCACGATTGTTTCACTTATGAGCTAAACAACAACTTGGCTCATTAGCATGAACTAATGCCCTCCTGAGAATGCATTATGCATGCTGCACCGAGTAAGGCTCTTTTAAAATGAGCAGCTCATGCCAGGATTGTTCCCTGTGCTGTTGGGGATGCTGGTCACGCAGGCAGCGAGGAGAACTCTGAGCACAGATGCATGTGTCAGACCTCAGCGCCTTTCATCAACAACAGCATCAGCTGTAACAGCAGTACCCAATCTGGTTCAAGCCAGCCCCAAATTAGACCTTAAGTGGTCTTGGAGGTCTGGAAACCTTCTATAATGTTGACGTCATTACAGGCAGCTAGTTGGTAAAATGGAAAGACTTGCATTGCTTGGTAAATCTGTAAGTGCATTGTACATGTATGGTCATTTATCATTTATAATCAGTTATTTTTGACAATTTTTAAATATGTTCTAAATGTCAATTACTCAAGCCTCATGTCATTCCAAACCTGTAAGACTTTTGTTTTTCTTCAAAACACAAATAAAGATATTTTTAATTAAATCTGAGTGATTTCTGTCATATGCAACTCCCACTTTCTCGCTTCAAAAAGTTCATGAAGAGATATGATTTGGGCGGTTAAGTCCAAATTTTCTGAAGAGACTTGATCATTTAATATGATGAACAAATTGAATTTAGGCTTTTATTCATATGTAAATATTGACCAGCAAACATAAACAAGCTCAATCGTACAATGAACCTCATTGGTTCTTTCACGTCAAGCGAACATGCTTGAGCTTTGGTTTACCACGACTGATGTGTGCGTAAATGAATGTTTATATGTGAATAAAAGCCTAAATTAAATTCGTTCATCATATAAAGTGATCGTGTCTCTTCAGAAAATTTTGACTAAATCGCTCAATTCATACGGATTAGTTTTACAATCTCTTTATGAACTTTTTGAAGTGTCAAAGTGGTAGTTGCGTAGCTGTCAATGGAGGGACAGAAAGCTTTCAGATTTTATTAAAATACTTCATTTGTGTTTCCAAGATGAACTAAAGCCTGTACGGGTTTGGAACGAAATGAGGGTGAGTAAATGATGACAAAATTTTCTTTTTTTTATTATAATTTTTTTTTGTGAATTCAGTACCAAACATGCTTCTGGAAAAAAAAAATCATTTTTTTTTTTTTACTTTTCAGCAGACCACTCCATTTAACATACTATATTATAAAATGTTACTATGCTTATTGCTACTCTATCAAAACCTCACTCTGTAGTTTGAATTTCCCAATTTACTCGACAGGCTCAACCAGTGGCGTGCGGTTCTGTTTCTCAGTCTAATGGCAGAGTGTTCGGGAAACCTAATTCACTATTTTTGCAGTTCCTTTTGGTGCCGATAGTAGAGTAGAAATTACACCTTTAATGCTTATCTTGAATTGACTGGAATAATATGGAAAAAAGCCCAGTCCTAGCAGTCTCGTAAATCCGCTTCTATTAAGCAGCATTAACGAACGACAGACAAGTGATGTGATTACAAGCACTTTGACATGCCATCATCTCTGGAATGGATTCAAACAGCCTGCCAACTCTCAAATTATCATGAAGTGCACTTTTGAAGACCAGCCATCACTGTCTGAGTGGTTACTCGCTTCAGAGTTGTGGCATTGTTTTATAGAGTGTCATTGCTTATTCGTCAGTGTCTCACCTTTACAGTTTCAGAATATCCTGTATGGTAAATCAAACCTGATTTCTGCAGGGCAGAGGAAATAGAAATGTATGTGTAAACCAGTGTATTGATTTTCTTTCTTGAATGCTTATACTGCTGCCAGGATTGAGGAACGTGGGTAAGCTGTTTTTAATTTACTGCACTGAGAATGAGAGAAAGAAACTGACAGATAGTGAGAATGAGAGCGATTAAGACTCATGACTCTTAATCTTAACTATGTTTGGTTGTTTATCTGACTGAGTGGCCATTTGTTTTCGTCCAACAACTGTTGTTTTGGTTGATTATATCGTCCTCCATCCTTGGTGAACCCTGTTGTATTTCCAAACTGACAAGCGATCCCTTCCAGAGCTCTCCTGCGCTTTAGTCTTGTGCAAACAAAACAAGGAAACTGATAATCGAGATCGACCTTGTTTATCTTACGCATTCAAGTCTACCGCTCGCATGAATTATGATTCTTAGAAAAAAGCTTGCCTACAATTGGGACAAAGCAGTCTCACAGCTATTTAAAACTCTACAGTGGAAGTAGCAAAGCCAAAGATGCTAATGCTAACAGATTGTAATGGCATTTAACTGTCGGAATCAGTAGGAGAGTCGGGACTCTTGGAGTTCATCCCTCATTAATATTCAGGTCTTGCTGCCTTCCCTTCCTCCCTTAAGTCTTTTTCTTTGATTTGCAGGGTTCGACCGGTTTCCCCGGATTCCCAGGAGCCAACGGAGAGAAAGGAGCCAGGGTGAGATGGATTCTTCCAACCTGCTTTGTGTGAAGTGCACGCTGCATTATAACAAACACATGAAAAAGGCTGATTGATTCCTTTTATGAAAGGATTTGTATGATGACTTTGTACAAAAACATGGACACGAATCAATACCTGACAACAAAAGATGCTAGAATGATTGTGTTCTTCACATGATTTAACGATGATCACGCATCTGGAAAACTATTCACTTTCAGAAAGTATGCAAAAGTGCCTCAAGTCAAAGGTCATCTCTGAATTCTCCTTTACATTTACTTTTGCATGTAGGCTATAGTTACTTTTTCTGTTCATGTTTACCTTTACATTTGCCTTTGCATTTACCTTCACACTTACCATAAATTTACCTTGCACTACTGTAGTATGCACTATGCAGTAAAATCGAAGTAGTTTCATTAAAATTTGTTTCCACCTGTTAAATTGAGTCCAGATACATTCCACTGACTGAAACTATTCAGTGCCTGATTAGAAATCTTACAAAGTCACTTTATGATGTACAGGTATGTTGTCTAAACTATATTATTATGGCCATTAATGACATTTAAATTATATTTTGCTTATAACAGTAAATAACCAGAGCTGTAAATTTGTTTTTTAGTTAGCTTTTCTTTTTTCAAGCTACCGCTCAGTCTACCAGCTTAGCAAACTAGGCCGACTAGCCTACTAGCTTAGCTTATCCCCAATGCAAATTATGTTTTTAAATTACATTTTGTTTTGTTTTATTAGCTATCACTTTCAACACTAAAAAGGACCTCATTAAGAGAGTTAGCAATGTTGTGCTAAAGAGAGCCTGTGGTTTACTGTGTAAAATTCCACTTACATTTAGATGCATTTTGTTTATCAAAGCAATGGATAAGTGTATACTTCTATATTTCTTAAGCAGTATGCTGAGTAATATTTAATGTAAACCTGAAGCACTAACAAGAGCGAAATACCTGTACCAATACAGCGGCATTGCTTGATATTAGTTTAAATAGATGGAAACTATTAAAAAATGTCAACACATGTTGACTGAAATTGCATATACAGAAAAAAAACACTGACTCTGTACAGTACATCACGATCTGTAAGCCCATATATGGTATAGAAAGGACCACCGGGGAAAACTAATCAAGTATTTCCTTTGAGAGATTCTCATCTATTATTGTAGTGGGAAATGCTCTCAATTGGAAACAAACCTTGGGTTTTCCCAATATTGTTCATGGGAAACCTCTCAGTGAAAAAGCAACTGTGCTTTAAGCATTTATGATTATTCATAATTAAATGTCAAGTTAGCTGCAATTTTTCAGAGTGTTTAGATCGTGTGCAAAATGCCAGTGTATTTGTGTATGTTACTACACCTCATCTGATACAAATATTGCTGTGGCTCCCAGAAATCCTAGGGGAAAGTTTCCAATGCTTGTTTTCCCCTGCACACACTGCCATCTCATCTTGGCAAAAAAGAGCGGCAGCAGCTGCAGCGATTGGATTTGCTTTGTGTAGCTATTGAATTCACTCTCAATTTTTACCACACTCATTTTTCTTTCTTTTCAAAGGGGGTGGCAGGGAAATCTGGTCCAAGAGGGCAAAGAGGTCCGACGGTATGTACCGCTTCAGCACTTACCCAATCACCTTCCATTTCCACTTAAATTTGCATTACAATAATAAGCATTTAAGCTGAATTGAATTATGCAAGTCATCAAGTCCTAATTGTTCTGAGTTTTTAGGGTCCCCGTGGCTCGCGCGGTGCCAGAGGCCCAACGGGAAAACCAGGCCCTAAGGTAGGCTACTACTTCCTTCAGACTGTGCTTGTGTCAATCACTTCCATTGCACAGTCCTTATGCTTCACCTCTCTTATTATCCCACAGGGCACAGCAGGCAACGACGGTCCACCTGGTCCACCCGGAGAGAGAGTAAGTGCCACCAAAAAAGCAATGCAGCAGAAAACATTGTCCTCCCATCATTCTATCTACAGTGAGATGGTGTACGGCTTGAAGTGCTCCGAGAGGGTGCTTTTGCAGGGAGCGCAGTGAGGATTAGCTCAGCATGTGGGTGCACTCCAGATAAGAGGACTTACCACCAGACCTATGTTTTCGTCTGGAAGCTATTATAGATTTATGAAGATCTCTTGAGCATTAGACCACTGGAAGGCTGTTGTCCAAGGCTCACATCATTTGAAATCTGATGTTGTACTGTGTATATCTGCTGTGTAATCCTGTTCTCGTTTTTTTCCTCTATTTTTTCAGCGTTTTCCTCTTTATTAATTCCGGTTTTCAGTCTGAATCTGTAGGATTTTTTAAGCTTGTCAAAAGCCTTTTGACTATACCTACATTGTACTTTCAACATAGTTTCAACTTATAATATTTTATTGATGCTTTGTTATTTGAGTTTTTATTCAAATTATCAGGTCAGATAAACATTCACTTCTAGCACACATTTCTAATTCTGATTACCTTCTTTATACAGTATATAGATATTCTGAAACATGTTCTGCTGCTGATATTCTAATGTGACAATCTGTCCTACTTGATTAAGTAAGACCAAGGAAAGGAGTAGGCTTTTCACCAAATATACTTATTTTGTATGGTCTGTTCCAGGGACCTCAAGGGCCCCAGGGTCCCGTTGGTTTCTCAGGACCAAAGGGCCCCCCTGTAAGTATCTGTTTTTGTTACAGTATTATCCATGCTGTTTTATATGCTAATCATTTTAAAAGTGTCATTTACACTATATACCACCACATTTTGTGTTTTAGGGACCACCTGGAAAGGATGGGCTGCCCGGTCACCCTGGTCAGCGGGGAGAAACTGTAAGTGTTTCCAATCAATCACGTTTATAGATCTGCTGCCCAAATAGCAGTATACAGTAATAGTTGTACTTGATGGTCCATCAACGATAGATGGATGGATGGATGAATATATATATATATGTAGATAGATAGATTGATTTATTTATTTTTCAGGTGGTAATTGCTTTGATTTTTTTTTTTCCCTAGGGTTTCCAAGGCAAAACTGGCCCACCAGGACCTGGAGGTGTTGTTGGACCACAGGTAGGCGTTCATGTTTTCACAGCATTTATTACTGTATTCTCATTTGAGCTAAGCAGGAAGACCATGCCTTTCAATATCACTCAAATATATCTGTAATGGCCTGAAAGGGTCCAACAGGAGAAACCGGCCCTATTGGTGAGAGAGGACATCCTGGACCCCCTGGTCCTCCCGGAGAGCAAGGTCTCCCAGGTGCTGGTGGGAAAGAAGGTGCAAAGGTAAATGACTTTCATGTTTACATAACTTTTAGCCGAACTGGCATACAGAATTTAGACAGAAATTAATTGAAAAATAGAAAATAATTGATTGTTTTGGAATCTCAATAGCTCAGTTATTATTCAGCCCCTTCTTATTGGAAAACTATATAAACTAATAACAAAACCAAAGTGCCTAGCAAATAAGTAAGGTCAAACAAACTAAAAATGATTGATTATGACCCACATTTATTTTTTCTTTGACAAAAAAAAAAGAGCCAGTAAACATCAATTTGTTGGCCAAAAACCCGATCTGTCCAAGTGTCTATAACATCAATACTGTGGAGAATTGTTGAATTTCCTTTCTAAATAGAGTCTAAATTGTTAGTAGACGGGGCTTTTAAAAGCTAAACTCAACTTCTCTGAGTGTCCAACCTTCCTGTCTCGGTTTCAATTCCTGTCACTCCTAAACGGAGACACTTTAATCAGCTTGATCGGCTCACTTTAGACAGTGTGTCAGACATGAGTGAACAGCCCAGAGGCAGAGTATGCTGCTGAAGTCTGAGTGGTCAGACTCACGGTCCTTTGGACGTTTTCCTGATTTTGCTCTTTTGTTTCCTCTTCTTATTGGACATATGACACTTTCAGTGGTCCAGTCAAAATGCAGAGACACTGAGGTCAAGTGGAGATTGTCTTTCAAAGGGCTAAAACTGTAAAACTCAAAATTCACTCTTGAGTCCCTCAGGCAGGCACGTATGATTGCAGTTTACTGCATTTGCCGGCCCCTTAAGACACATTTATTATTGTTATTACTTTTTTAGGCAGGCTTGCATTAATTGTGCTGAAATATTACCTACCACCGCTAGGGCTTCATGAACAGAAGTTTATTTGGAGCTATTAATAATGTAATGTACTGTATAAAAGTTTTGGGTCATCATGTTTTTTATGAAATAAGTTAATACTTTATTATGCAATGACACATTTAATTAATCAACAGTGACAGTGAAGACATTTATGTTCCAAAGGATTTCTATTTCAAATAAATGCTGTTCTTTTGAAATTGTAATAACATTTCACATTATTACTGTTTTTTCTGTTTTATATAACTATCCCACCATCCCCAAACTTTTGAATAGTAGTGTATGAAATTGTCTTTTAGTTGAAATTTGATCAGCATCAGTTAGACATATCAACATATTTATGTTTAAATGTTCTTTTCATTATATTTTAAAGTTCTACTCATTCCTATTCCAGCCTGTTTCCTCAAAAAATGTGCTGTAAAAACGTTTTCAACAGGCCAATGTTTCATTATATAAAATTTACACACTTCAGTTTTAATCATGCTGTGAAGTCAGAAGCATTAATTGAATCGACCTGCCAGTGCTAGCGACGGTGGATTTGAAGCTAGCAATAATTCTGAATAATTTCATCAGTTCAAAGCTCATTAGCATCAGCTGAAAATTCATTTGGTTTAAATTTCCTGTTCATTATATTTGAAGTTCAATAAAATATGTCTGTCCGCAGGGAGACCCAGGTCCTCAGGGCAGTCCAGGAAAAGACGGTCCTCCAGGACTGAGAGGGTTCCCGGGAGAAAGAGGTCTTCCCGGAGTGACGGTAGGATTGTGCTCCTGTAGCGAATAAATCACTGCAATAAATCCTCCTAATCTTAGAGGTAGACAGAGGGTTAGACAGCAGCCTTGGCTCATTACAGCCACAGAATTGGACTTCAATACACTCCACCAAGACTTTAATAGGGCAGAGAACCTCTAAAAGGGCTAACTTTGCATTGTTTAATGCAAAGGTACATTATGCTAATTTGGCTGCGGCTCACATTTACCACCTTTTGAAGTGGCTGGGCTGTTGTCTTTTATATGTATTATCTGGCCAGAGAATGATTTAATTGGAAATGTTGCCAATTAGATTTTTGGAGATGAGGTTGTTTGTTCATTGTTGATGTCTGATCTCAAGGTCAGTGGCAGAGGCTGGCTCTCCATGAGCTGCCTGATTATTTTCTACTGGGGCGATTTTTTTACCCCTCTTAGGACAGCAACAGTCATTACTGAGACCACTGTGTGTGTCTGCCCTTTAGAGAGGCAATCTCAAGCCCTCACACACATACGCACAGGAAACACGACGGCACCTCCATGAACACTGACACACACACACACGCACACACACGAGAGCTCTTGTCAGCTCTTTGATTTTTACTGTGCCCCTGATGACAACTGTCCTATGAGAGAAAAAGAGGCTAGTAAATATCAATCGTGTGGAAGCAGAACCAGCAGGCAGTCGAGTTCTGTGGATTTCTCTCTCAAACTGAGATTAATGAAAGCCACAGTCAGAAGAGACCAAACCCACTGTCACATTGCGCTGTAGTTTGTGCAAGTAGAAAAATGAGTTTAGAGGCAGTAGAACTCAATGGTCTGTAATGACATGGGTATGTGTGTGATTCTCACGTCCTCATTTACTTTTGCTCATTGTTAAAAAAAGAAGTCACTCAAAAATACAATTTTGTCATCATTTACTCACGCTCATGTCATACCAAACCTGTATGATGTTAGTTTTTCTGTGGAACAGAAAATACAACCGCAAAAGCTCCATACAAGTTTCCATACAACTACAAAAGCTCCATAAAGTTGCCATATTAGTGGTCCATATAATATGTGCACTATAAGAAATCATATGCTAGCTCTTTAGAAGACTTGGAATAAAGCATACGTATGGTCACGTGTCATATGGACTATGTTTATGGTGCTTTTATGGTGTGTTTGTGTACCTTTTTCTATCTATGTAAAGATTCTTTGAAAATATATGTTTGTAGCAACATGAGGGTAAGTATATAGTTTTGGGCTAGCTATTCCTTTTAATAAAAAGCTTAATAATATGTTGATGAAATCTGAGAGCTTCATGAGATCACCATATCTCTGGATTTATTTATGGAATTGCAGAATAGTTCATAAGAATTCATTAGAGTAGTATCCTCTCTGGATTTTGTATCTCCCACAGTGTTCCTGGTAATTTTTGAAGCATTTAAGTCGATGAGCGAAACATCACAGAAATAGAATCATTTTGATCCTGTGCTGAAAGTAATAATTAGTCTAAAAATGATAAATAGAAAGTTTGTTATCTTAAACGTCATTTACCGTCATGTTGTTCCAATCTTGTATGTTTATTTGTTTTGTTTAATATATAAGGAGAAGTTTTCACATAAATGTTTATGTGGTTACACTTCAGTTCCATTGTCCACTTCAGACATTTTACAACCTAAAAGTAACTTTGTAACTACATGTCTGTCACGGGTGGCTGTAGAAGTAACGCACAAAGATGAAGAACTAGGTCACACAGGCTAAACTAAAACACAACGAAACTAAACCAAAACAGAGCATACATGTTACAATGTCTCATTAGAGTATTAGTAGACTGTAAGGTTAAGTGTTAGGGTTTGGGTTAGTAGAATTAGTTGAATGCAGTTGCAAAGTTACTTATAGTCAGTGAATTTCAGTTGGGGGGGACCATCAAAATAAAGTGTTTGCAGATATTAAAGGGTTAGTTCACCCAAAAATAAAAATTATGTCATTAATGACTCACCCTCATGTCGTTCCAAGCCCGTAAGACCTCCGTTCATCTTCGGAACACAGTTTAAGATATTTTAGATTTAGTCCGAGAGCTTTCTGTTCCTCCATTGAAAGTCAATGGACAGCAAACGGTTCACGTCCAGAAAGGCAATACAGACATCATCAAAGTAGCCCATGTGACATCAGTGGCTCAATCTTAAGTTTATCAAGCGACAAGAATACTTTTTGTGCGCAAAAAGTAGACAAAAATAACGACTTTATTCCACTATTAATTTCCTTCTCTCTGGGCCTCAAGTGAGTTCACATAGTGTTTAAGCGTAGCGCGTCTGTGTTGTACGTCACACGCATCACACATGACCAGCGTCAGCCAATAGTGAGCCTACGTGGTGACGTGCAACACAGACGCGCTGCGCTATTACACTACGTGAACTCATTTGAGGCCCAGAGAGAAGGAAATTAATAGTGGAATAAAGTCGTTATTTTTGTTTACTTTTTGCGCACAAAAAGTATTCTTGTCGCTTGATAAACTATGACCTAATTTTCATTTTTGGGTGAACTAACCCTTTAAGCAGACAGTCTACTAATACTCAAATTATAGTTATAGTTAGAATGTCTACTGGACCATCGAAATAAAGTGTTACCGTTTACGCTGCTCCTTTCTAAACAAAAGCATACAGACCACAAAGCTCCAAAAAACCCAATATGACTTGTGCACTATATTCCAAGTTATCTGAAGCCATATGATAGCACACAATCCGACATTTAAGCCTGAGTTCTCAAATCTTTTTCACACTTTCATAGATTCAAACTTAGCACGAAAGATGTGTAGAACTAGGTTAAATGTCAATAATGAAGGCTAACGCCACAGGTTTTTTGTACATCGTTTTTGGTCACGACACATTTGCAAGAACCAAAGTTTGAAAAAGAACAACCATGAGCACTTTCAGTGTGGATTCTCAATAGCTTTCAATGTGAAATCTCCATTATGAGTTTTTTTCTGTGTTATCTCAGACATGAGCTGGAGGTAGACTTGTTTGCTCAGATATGATGCACTAAAACATACAGTACATGTTTATATATGGTTTTGAGCATCAATAGATAATGTGTTGGATAATGTTCAAGAGAAAATAGCCAGTGCTGACACTTTGATATGAAGCTGTTTGTTAGGCCTATTTACTCACCCATTTTTGTTCTTCTTTCTCTTTTGCCCTCTGCAGGGTCCACCTGGTTTGAAAGGAGCTGAGGGCCCTCAGGGCCCCCCTGGTCCTGTTGTAAGTACTCTGTTTCCATGGTTTCCCTTCATTCAACGTGAAAAGCTCATTCTCCCAAAAGCGGCATTCAATATTTAGGAGTCTGAGAGGGTTGAGGGACTGGTCAGGAAGATCTAAGGCTCAAAAACACCATTAAGGTGTTCTTAAAAAGTGTTCTTTGCCACCGAACACACGCGCAAACAAAGAAGAGTGCGCAGCTGATTCATACTCTTTCTAAATGAGAGATACCGAATCGTACACGGTAGGATCGATGTCTCCCGCAGTGCCTCTCAAAAGACCATGCAGTGGCATTAGTTAACACTAGAGGGTGTGATGGTGACCACCACAGTGTCTTGAGATAAATTCACAGCACTACTTCATAATTACCTCCTCTTGACATTTTATACCATAGCTGTTTCATTAGATTTTATGTGATGGGCATGACGTTGAATGTCCTCAAGCTTCTTTAATTAAAATCAAATTCTTTTCTTCACCGATTCATTTCTCTTTAGGAAAAAAAATAGACAAGTATTGTCACCCTATAATTGCTCTTTTTCAGGCCTTGACAGTGCACTGCAAGATTAGAATAGATGGATGAAAAGTCATTGAGGAGTTTTAAATTCAACTGTGTAAGTCCGATAAAGGATACATTTGCATTTGTATGAAGCTGCGGGGGTCTACAAATTAAACCACATTTAGAAAGCGAGATAAGGAGTCTAAGGGCATGTTCGCCCACTAGTAAGAGTACATTTGGCGCCGAACCGAAAGTTTTACGGTCCTTGAACAGCTCCCCTCAGAGCTGTCTGTGTTGTTCTGATCGTTTGATTCCGTCCGCACCACGCTGTAGTTAACTGCACTCGCTAGTCGCAAAGTGTTGCACGGGACCGCACACGCATCCTCTGGGATGTTTAGGCCATTTGAAGACCCTCTGTACTGTCCCTGTGCAATGATTTATTTAGCACTGCTTGCAAAGGCAAAGATCACTATCAGGTGCAATTTGGTGCATAAAATGTCCCACATGAACATGACGTGATACCACAAGTTTATTGTTGGGACTAAAGATTTTAAATGGATGCTAAATCCGATAGAGTTTGATTAAGAACGCTCAGAACACCTTACCAACCACATATACTGTAAAACTGGCCTACCATCCACATGGTAACATGTTAAAAACACTGAGAACAACTGCATAGCAATGGCCTAACATCTGCATAGCAATGTTCAAAACACTAAGAATGCCTTAGCAACTGCATAGCAACGCCCTAACACCAGCATAGCAATGTTCAAAACACTCAGAAAACCTTAGTAACTGTATAGCAACACCCTAAAATCAGCATAGCAATGTTAAAAATACTCAGAATGCCTTAGCAACCACATAGCAACACCCTAACATCAGCATAAGAACATTACACATTAATAACTGCATAGCAACACCCTAACATCAGCTTAGCGATGTTAAAACACTCAGAATGCCTTAGCAACCACGTAGCAACACCCTAACATCAGCATAAGAACATTACACCTTAATAACTGCATAGCAACACTCTAACATCAGCATAGTGATTTTAAAACACTCAGAATGCCTTAGCAACCACATAGCAACACCCTAACATCAGCATAAGAACATTACACCTTAATAACTGCATAGCAACACTCTAACATCAGCATAGTGATTTTAAAACACTCAGAATGCCTTAGCAACCACATAGCATCACCCTAACATCAGCATAAGAACATTACACATTAGTAATTGCATTGCAACACCCTAACACCAGCATAGCAATGTTAAAACACTCAGAATGCCTTAGCAACTGCATAGCAACACCGTAACACCAAAACGTCTGAATGGTTTGGGTTTTGTGGCTAGAGCATAATCATTCAAAAGCTAAAGCTCCTCATTTGGATTTTCTGCACTAAAAGTACATCCTTGAAAGGAAGTTGTCGCTTGGGAGAATCTGTTTTAATCCTTTATACATGACTAATGAGTGAGGTACGGCAGATCTTTACAAGCCTATTAATTGAGTACAGGGGTTTTCAAAGTCAAAGACAGTGGGCCTCCCTTCTAACACAAAATAGACAATGCACACCCCCCAACCCCTATTTTAACTTTATAGTCTGCATTGTATGAATTATACACAGATTTGAAAGCTTTGAAAGATATAAGCGCTGTGAATGATTTTTTTTTTCTTTTGTTGTTTGATTAACATTAACGATATAGACAGCAGCAGGTATGCCTATGTGAGACTGCTGTCACTTTAAGACCCTATGCATGGATCTAATAATAATTTTTTAGGCAAACTGCGCAATAAGCCGCAAAAGTAAACTAAATTCAGCACTCGTGCACGTCGGGTGTGCTACAGAAAGTCGCCTGTCAGTACCGAATTCAGTTATTTTTCACAGTGTTTTGTGCTTTTAATGACTCACTTTACTGCTCTAAGTAGCCCTGCACTGCTGATAAATTTACATACAGAAAAGCTATATAGAAAAACTCAATCGATTGACATCGTCGTATCACTCAGCCCTAGCTTCCCATAACATGCTCTCGCCCCCTGGGAAGGTGCGCCCTACACTTTAAAAAACCCTGATGTAGTATATGCTTCAGTAAATCAGACTTGTCAATAGTGTGTATTTGTCTATGGTGTATCTCAGTGTCAAATATGTTTAATCGTTTTGCCTGTGATGGTTATAGGGTTCCCCTGGTGAGAGAGGAGCAGCAGGACCTGCTGGCCCCATTGGCTTGTCTGGGCGTACTGGACCTCAGGGACCCCCGGGACCTGCTGGAGAGAAGGGTGCACCGGTAATCTCACTTATTAGATATGTGTTTCTTATATTGCATTTGTTAGTGAAAGTTTAAGGTTGCTTACAGCACAGTGACTGCATACCATCTAACTTACTGTAGCACATGCATCTTTTCAGCAAATGGAAAAAAATAGATTTCAATTCAGAATGTAATTTGTCACGAACTGAAAAATCTGTGTCTTTGTTCAGGGAGAGAGAGGTCCTTCAGGTCCAGCCGGTCGGGATGGAGTTCAAGGTCCAGTTGGTCTGCCGGGTCCAGCAGGACCTCAGGGTCCACCTGGAGAAGATGGTGACAAGGTTAATTGCAGTTTTAATTGACATTAATAAGCTTAGACAGTAGAGAGAAGGTGCATTACATTACCAAGCATTACATTACCAAATTACATGAATACAATGCTTCTACTGATGTGTCCGTTCCTGCAGCCAATTCACAGTCGCCACAAAAGGACAGTAACGGATTTCACTTCATCTTAACTCGCGTACAGATTTAATGGAAGAAAGTTTTGTTCCAATGCATCAAAAGTTACTTTAACAGGCTTACACCGCAGAAAAATCTCAGTATGTCAGTACATCAATATATCTTTTCTTATCCCAACTATCCCATAAATCTCACTAAATTGCCCTCGCTTTGTACATAAAACAAGATAAAACTATTTTCCAATGGAGCACGAATTTTTAATCAAGAAAACTTAATTCAAGATTAAAGTCTCCTGCAAATTTGCTTCTCAAGTAAATTTTCTTGTTTTAAATTATTTGTAATATTTGTACTAGAAAACAAGAAAATAATTTCTCTCCTATCACCCTAGCATATCTCACAACTCTTCCCAGAATTCCTCGCCCTCATTTTTTGGACAGCTATCATTCTTCATCATCACAAACACACACTGTACGAACATCTGAAACGCACGCCTATCTCTCAGTCGCTCTCCCCTGCCGCCAATCCATCATCATCAGCAAAGGCAGCCTATAATCAAATTAGCGCAGGGTACCATAAGCGTTGTCTCTCCATCAGTATCCTCTAACCAACTTCATGGCTTACGTGCCAAGAATATGTTGTAGAAAAGCTTTATCTGGCCATGTCTGTTAGTTCAGAGACAATATTTGTCATTTCATTTACATTAAAACTCTATGCAGGTCATTGCCAATGTCATATTTTTTTACTGCACAGTAAATGGTTTACTTCAACATTACTTCAACAGAGTTTCTTTCATTTAAAATCACCAGTGTGATTTATGCATAATACAGTTTTTTAAAAGACAAAATGGATATTGCATGACTGATTTTAAACTTCTTTCCAGGGAGAAGTTGGCGAACCAGGACAGAAGGGAAGTAAAGGCGACAAAGGTGAACATGTGAGTAAATTCTGTCGTAAAATCCTTATTTATACAAACAGTAGGATTTGAATGCAGAACCGATTCTACTTACAAACCATTACCTAATGATTTTAAGGACATTTGTTTAGCATTTGTGCTCTTTCACTGATTCCACACACAAAAAAAACATTAATTGGCCTTCTTTTGTGTTGTCCTTGCTAGTTGTTGCATGCAACAAAAAACATACGCAACCAGTATAGTCCGATTTACTAATGAATAAGTCTTATTAACCAGTTCCTTTAATAAATTGATCTAAAAGAGTCATAAATCAGTCTTGAACACATGAATTACGCAACTGAATTGTCAATCACTGAATCGGTTCTTGACTTGCTCACTGAACCACAAGTCCTTACTATCATGTCCAACTCCAACAAGTGATTTCCTAAAAAGTATTAAAAGAGCCATTCATTAAATCTTTGAGGAACCAGAATCATTCAATTCCTTATGATTCCCATCATAGTTCTGCTATTCTGATCACCTTCTTTATTGTGTTGCCCACTAGGGTCCTCCAGGTCCACCTGGTCTTCAGGGAACTACTGGAGCTCCTGGACCTGCTGTACGTCTTGACTGCACATTCAGAATTACCTTAGTTATTATTTCAGTCATTTTTACATTGACTCAGTCAGAATACATTGAGACTCTGACTAATGCTTATTTCAGGGAGCTGATGGTGAGCCAGGTCCTCGCGGACAGCAGGGTATGTTTGGACAGAAGGGAGATGAAGGATCCCGGGGCTTCCCTGGACCTCCTGGTCCCATCGGTCTGCAGGTGAGTCCCACAGTGCCATTCACAAGCTAACATTTTTTCTTTTGTTTAGCACTGAGTCGCCAGTCCCATGGTAACCCAGACTAATGCAGCACAAACAACATTAGCTGGTGGCCCTGGGCAGTAGATGCAGTAGAGGTGTTTGAGATGTGAATTGATTTCCTTTTGATTCCACTTCTGCTGGAATTGTTCTAGTAAATAAGTAGACACTCTCTGCAGACATGTAGGGTCCATTACATGAACAGTTAAAATTTTGGTTTGCTGGTGGTATAATTACAACTGATTTATTTATTCTACTAATTAGCGGAGTAATTAAAGAGAGAGGACAAAAGGAGAAATTAAGAGAATTAAAGAAAATTGAATTTATAAAAGTTTTTTTGCACAATATCAGTCCCAACAAAATCATTCTGTCTATTTATATATATATATAAATGTTTTAATAAAAAAAAACTCTTTTTGTGTAGTAAACACACTGTATTTATAGAAGATTTATTTTAATCATCTCATCTCTCTCTTTCTATTTGATCATATTATGATCTGAAGCCTCAAGGTTCTGCCATTCCTCTATCAATCAATTAGCTGATTCCTCTGAAGGCGAGTCATCGCGGTAATGGAGTAACATCGACTGCTCCTGTAGTCCTCTTACGCCACCAAATCTCTGAGCCATTTGATTCAATTGAGTTTTAATTGGGCGTAATGCACTTCCATTTGGATTTTATTAATTGCATTTAGTGACCCGGTCCAATAGACATTAGGACAGTGCACACACACCCTTCAGTGTGTAATGAGTGTTTATGTTAATGGTCTCTGACTAAGGGCTTCTGCCCTGATGAGATCTCTTACCAGCACGAGAATCAGCGTGTCGGTCTGCCAAGTCTACAGGTCACGTGGGTATTGGGCGAGTAAATATCAGACCAAATTAGACTTTAGATGTCGTCGGTCCTGACATGTAACGGATGACGAAGAAACGCCTTTGAATGAGCAGCCCCCGAAGTCGCCACTCGGTGAGGCAATTAGGGATTAAATGTCAAGGATCAAACACGCATGATACCGGGGTCACATGCCTAGCGTGTTTATTCGCCAATGCAGGTGTGTTTTGATCCGAGATCTCTGATGTTATAGTATTTTGGACTTCTTTAAAACAAATGCTTCCCTGGTTACTCTCACTGATGGATGTTTTACCTTTCCTGCTGGGGAAAACATTTAATTGGCCATTAATTAAGCTGAAAAACGGCATGAATTTTTCAGCTTTAGCCCCTAAGCGGAGAGCGGCGTCAAATGAAATGAAGTGCATGCTGCTGGCCATCTAACTTCTTTTTGGTTGCCCGTTTTATTCCTCCAATGTTCTGGATTTAAAATGGGGTTCTCTTAAGTCCTAGGCGCATTTTTAGGGCTTAATAATGGGTAAGACGAGGGACATGTTCTCCCCCGAATGTTCAAATGAATCCTGTGCCGCTCTGGGGAAATATATTTGGCAAATGTGCATAGATGAGTTTCTGTGCCGGGTAAAATAGCTTTCATATTGTGCTTAGTGTTGAAAGTCCTTTACATTTTCCACCCCTCGCTTTTTGCCAGCTATGAAAAGGTGACAAATAATATAGTGTTTGCTGAACATGAGCTAAAAATCTGACAAAGGATATTAGCTGCTCTCTTAGATTTCAAGATGACAGATACTAAAACTCAATAAACACTCCCGCACTCCGCCTCTGCCTCTTCCATTTGCCATATGGCCCTTTTGCCTTTCTCCGCCAATTCTGAAATGAAGCATTATTGCTGTCCTCTGGTAACTGCGTCTGGGCCAGATTCTTTTTCTCTTTTCTTCAGAGGGTCTTTTTTTGTGCCTCACATCTTTGCACAGTCAGTGACATCAGTCAGTGTACTATAGTATGTACATGTATGGACATTTATATATTGAAGATGCATATAAATACAACAATATCTATTTATTTTTAAAGGGTCTTCCTGGACCACCTGGTGAAAAAGGAGAAAATGGAGACGTTGGTCCTATGGTAAGATGTTTTAACCAGTTATTAAATAAATTTTTTTTTTTCTAACAAAATGCCTTTGACATGTCACTCCCCAATGCTCTATTTAAAAGCCAAAAATATGAATACAGGACAGAAAATTCTGCTCAGAAATGCCTTTTAATTTCTTTAAAAGTGTCTTTCTTTAAGGGTTCTGTTTATTATTGTGTTATTTAGCATTTAATTTAATTTTGCCTTATTTCATTTTGCTTTTGACAACTTTGACCATTTTTTTTTTTGACAACTATTAGTAAAATCTCATTTGTCTCTCTTCTTGTTTCTCCACAGGGGCCCCCTGGCCCACCTGGTCCCAGAGGTCCTCAAGGCCCTTCTGGTGCTGATGTAAGAGCATCTCTCAACATTGAACATTTTATCCAATCAGCAAATCCATAAAATTACACCACTTTAACTAAATGGCTTCAGTGTTAATGGTTTTCACGTATGCCTCTTCACAAATTGACATAATCTCTTAACATATTGAAGGGTCCACAAGGTCCTCCTGGTGGAATAGGAGGAATGGGATCTGTGGGTGAGAAGGTAAGAGTATTCCTATCTCCAGTGTTTATTCCCAAAAATATCAGGGCCAAATACCTATTTCAAGTCTCTTTTGAAGACTTCATTGATTTATTATTCGTGTCATCCTTTTGTCTGAATTAGTATAACAAAACGATTAATGCCTACATTACTGCAGTTCTGATAAAACCCCTCCATTTCACTGCTATTTGGCAGGCCCACAGGCCATCAATATTTAATGCTTTGGCTGGCTGTGGAGATGAATTTAGAATATGTAACAGGTCATCATGATGTTTCATCCATTAGTAGTTGAGTATTATGTCCACTACTGTCCAGACTAGTTAATTAAGCTACTGCCAAGAAACATAATGCAGCTTTATTTAGATAGTATTTCTGATTCATTCTATTTAAAAGTCAAATGTGCCATATTCTTACTTGGTTGCTCTGATCTTCGACCGGTGTTTCATTTTTCAAAGCATGGAGGATAAAATGACAATGGTACAGTTAGATTTGCTGGTGTTTGTCAAATAAACTTTTGAAATTGGAATTTGGAAGTTTCCAAAATGGAAGTTTGACAGCTAGAAATCATATGGTATGGTGGTTTTAGCTTATAACTAGTAATATCCTTCACAGGGTGAACAAGGAGAAGCTGGCAACCCTGGACCTCCTGGCGAGCCTGGGCCTGGGGTAAGTTAAGTTCTCAGGAGAGATCTGTGTGATGGTGCGGGTAATCACTTCCTGTAAGCTTTTCAGGCTTTATTGATTGTCTTGAATTAAGTGGCCACACTAAGTGAGTCGCTAAATTGCAGGAATGATTCCAATAAAGGTCTTTACTCTCATCATACAAAGAATAGCTAAATACAGTGACATTTGTACTAAAATATCACTCAGTTAACTTTACAGGGGTCATATCATGAGGAATCAAAATGTCACTTTTAGAACATTTAGAATAAAGGCGTGCATGAAAAATAACTGTAAAAATATACTCAAAACATCCCTTCATTTGAAACTAAACTGGAAAAGCAGTTTCTTGGATTTCTGACACCAGAATATCTGGTTGGCATTCAGAAACTACTCCTTTTTGCCACAAAAACCTTAGATTTCAAGTGGACCTCTGGGGGAAAAAGAACTGAATAAAGCTAAAATGTTAACTTTGTTATTAATGGAATATATGTATTACAGATGGAAATGCAGCCTGTCAAAATTCTAGCCTGTCAATACTGACATGAATGGTTGATTAACTCTTTTGAATTGCTTTGTCAGGATGTAGAGCGTGGCTGCACTCATTGTTCTCAGGGTTCTTTAGTTCAAGGAGTGCCTCAGGGCTCTTTATTCAGCCCTTTCGTCTTTGTTATTAATTCTGCAGGGTCCAAAAGGTGAGAGAGGAGAGAAAGGTGAAGCTGGTCCCTCTGGTGCTGCTGGACCTCCAGGTCCCAAAGGACCCCCTGGAGATGATGGACCCAAGGGTAACCCTGTAAGTGTGACACAACTGACATTCATTTAGTTTAGTAGGTCCTAATATTTGTTAAGGACATTAAGAATGAATTCAGTTTAAAGTTAATGATATGTAACTGTGTTAAACCTGTTTTCAATCTGTTACTATAGGGTCCTGTTGGTTTTCCTGGAGACCCTGGTCCACCTGGTGAGCCAGGTGTTGCTGTAAGTAGCAAAATGTAATTTGCAGGGTTAATATTCTGCAAGGTGTTTGCATGTTTTGTCAATTGTCTCTAAAATTTTCTCTTTAAAATGATCAGGGAATAGATGGTGGCCCAGGAGAAAAAGGAGAGGATGGAGAGTCTGGTCAACCTGTGAGTATTAATAATATTTAGGCGCAATACCTTTGACTATAGTTTTTATAAACTGCATTTATAATTTCCTGCTGTATGCATACTTTGTCATTTTATTCAGGCAATAATTACTCAAAATATGATGATTTAAATTGCAGAGCACTGTGTTTTCCTCTTGCATAGTTATAAATACAGTACAAATAGATTAATAAACTGTAATTGGATATACGGAAGTCAAACATAATTGTCTGAGCAGTGGCAGCCCATAAACTGAAGTCCTTTTTAACATTTATTATAGTAATTTGGATTTTCCAGTGCAGGAAAATTGGTTAATTTACCATTAAATTCAATGTATCTGAATCTCTAGGTTTACTAATGTGAATGTCTAGCCTTGAGAGTCTTTGTGCGAGGCCCATTTATAAGCTACAGTTCTATGAAAGTTTAATGACGGGAGGTTTGTTTTGAGCAACACACTTTCACAGAAATGCATACAGCTTCTGATTAGAAGTTTATCATTTTAAAATCAAATAATCACACAGCTGAATAATTTCGCTAAGATGTATCCATCCTACGTCTGTGTGCTTTTGAAACCCCTGTGTTTCTTAATTGTGTTCAGTTAATTTCACAAAATTGGTTAAGGTTGGCAAGGCAAAAGAATGAATGTTTAGTTATGAACAAAGTCAATTATCTAAAATAGGTTGGTTCAGTTGTTTTCTGGTTTTGATTCATTTTCTTCCTCCACTCTATTTTAGGGACCTCCTGGTCCTTCTGGAGAAGCTGGCCCACCAGGACCTCCTGGCAAAAGAGTATGTATAGTCGTCATCGCTATTATACTTAAAGCAGAGCCAGTTTATCTCTGGCATGGATAACAAACCTTTTTAATTATACAAACAGTTTTTCTCACTAAGAATGGAACACATACTAAAACTGCTATTTATTAATTGAATGAAGATTCTGACCTGTGTAAAACAGTCACCATTTTTGTTAAAGACTGGTCCTCATCAGCACGGATGATCAGTTGTTTTTCACCCAGGGTCATATCGCTCAACGGCAAAGAGAAAAAACAAAGTCCTTCGCAGGGTGATGAATAGTGCATACTAAATCATCAGTCTGAAATCGAAAACAGCGTTTAAATTGCGTCAGAGCCAGAACTCATTTCCTCCACTGTAGTCCTACATCTCTCTCAGGATGAAAGAAGAAAATCAGTCAAGACGTTATATTGATCCTGGGCCTGTTTGAGTGACAGTGATGCGGGGACGGCGGTGTAAAGGATGTTACAGAGTAAGAGGAAATATAACTGTCACATTCGGGACAGGAATTGGAGATCCTCTCCCACTGCCACATCAAAAGAAATTTGTTCAGCCAAATGAAACCTCATCGCCTTGCAGAAAATAGTGTTGTTTCACTGGTCACGAAAATAACTCATAATTTTTCAGAAGAGGGAAAAAGTGAACTTTTTCAATTTATATTGAATTGAGGGAGGTTTCGCAGCCCTCCATTGAACTACCAAGCGAAATATAATTTCATTTTGTCTTTTGCACTAGATCAGTTTTGCTGCGTTTACACTGAACTTGCAGTTGATCGTTTGTGATCTTCATTGATGTACAATGTCATATAATTGAACATTTGGACAATGAAACATTTAACTTAAGATTCTTAACCTTAGTTTTAGCTATTTTGTGTAATCGTAATGGTTGATTGACATGCTAGTAGGTGGCTCTTCGCTGTGGGCACACGTTTCTGATGTTTTGGACCTTGTATTTATTTAGTGTACCAGATCACATGGGACAGATGTTAATACCAGGTGTAAACTACTGCTGGAGCCCCTATAGTACCTTTTTGGAGCCCCTTGGGGCCACAAACTGTCCTGCTATAAGGGAACCAAGTCCTGGTTGAATTTTATAAGCCAGCCCAAGCAACACTGTGCTATCCCATTATTCCTCCATAAAGCTTTATGGCATCTCTTTGCATAGACATCCATTATTCATGCAAAATGTGGAGAAAACACCACTCGCTTTCCCAATACGCTTGATGGAGCTCTCCCAGGGAAAATTATACACCCTATCAGCATACACGGATAGCAATGGCTGACGAACTGCGGATAGAGAAACTGCCATTTCATCAGCAAAGGTGTTTTAATCCTGCGAGAGGAAGACGGTCGCATGAAGACTGATCTTGTGGAATTAAGTCTCCTGCATCAATAATTCTGGCTGGAGCTTATTTTGCATCAAACACAGAGACGTTCTGCTTTCTCAGCAGTTTACAGACCGCAGTTGGAAATGAATATGGAGATTCCCTTATTCTCTTTCTCTGTTTATTTCTTGGACTCTGTTCAGTCTTGGACCCGTGAGACAGTCCCTAGACTATTAAGCATCTTGGGAATTATTTAATTTGGTGAAGCTTCCAACTGTCATTAGTTGATTTCTTCCTGCTCTTCATTAAATTTACATATGAAAAAATATGCAGTGGAGATGGAGGTAAATTGTCACTCAGGTTTTATCTTAGAGAAAAGTTAAATTACACAAATGCATATTTTGTCTAGTTGGTTCTCTATATTGTCTATATGTTGGTATCAAACATCTAGTTCGAACCTTCTTAAATAACTAAAATTCTAATATTTTTCCAAATCTGACATACATTCAAAGGTTCAAATGTAATATAATGAAGGTAGATTTTAACTGAAACATTGAAGTCTGTTGCAAGAGCAAAGATATTTTTCTTAAATGTCAGGGCGGGGCAAGTTGTCACATGTTGTATTATCTTGAACATTTTTGCTGTTTCATCATGAATTGTTTTGGGGTTTTTTCTTGATATTATAGTTTTCAAAAAATCTAAAAAATGTCAATAGGCAATGTTTTAAGGAAATATTCACTTGAGTAAAAAAATTGACAACCAGCCGCGGTCACTTTTACAAATATCAATGAATGTACAGAATGCTCACAAAAAATGCAAGTGGATCCATTCGCCTTATCGCCTATTAATAGCCATCAAGCAAGTTCCCCCAAGTGCTACCAAGATGTCTCACTGTGACCTTTTCCCCATTTGTTTTTTAGCCCAGCAGAGAAAAATGCTCAAATGCAATGTCCTTTTCTCTGTCCGCAGGGACCCCCGGGGACCGCTGGAGCTGAAGGCAGACAAGGAGAGAAGGGCGCCAAGGTAACGTATCATTCCAAATCAATTCAACCCAGGCACATACTGCAGCCTCCACTGCCATAATTAAAGCACAGCGAGCCATGGGAGAAAGAACATCTCTGACAGAGTGACTCACTGTTAATACATGTGGATACATTGTCACTGTGGGATTGAAGTGTGTAGGTTGTTTTAGCTTTAGTTCATCAACTGAACCCCTGTGATCTAAATAGCGTAAGCATACAGAGATTTATAATGTAATGTTGTTAAGGGTTGTTATTATATTATATTATATTATATTATATTATATTATATTATATTATATTATATTATATTATATTATATTATATTATATTATATTATATTATTAACATTTTATATTATTAACATTTTATATTATTAACATTTTATATTATAACATAATATATTAACATTTAAAAAAAATATATATATGTTTTTTTTTTAAAGTCTCTTATGTGTACCAAGGCTGATTTGATTAAAAATCAGTAAAATACAGTAAAAATATATTTATTTATTTTTCGGTGAGCATTGCATGCCAACTTTATGCATTATATTATAATTTCTATAATCCACTCTTCTCCTTATTTTTAGGGTGAGGCAGGATCTGAGGGTCCACCAGGTAAAACTGGACCAGTTGGCCCTCAGGGTCCCGCTGGAAAGCCTGGTCCTGAAGGTCTACGAGGAATCCCCGGTCCTGTGGTGGGTCCCCATGTCACTCATAACCCTAATAATTCCACCATTATACATACACATAAATACAATGGCCCCAAATAGTTTTAGAACACTTATAAAACACTGAAAGTACTGTGAATTTGAAACCAGGTAGCATCTGCAAACAATTGATGCTTGACCTTTTCTCTAAACTTTCTCTAGCTTTGCTCATGAATATTAATTATGTGACATGGCATTTGCCCAGTAGTTCTAACAGATTACTACTCGCCACTGCCAATGCTTGGTGCTTTTGCGTGGGCTTAAAGTTATTTGTGAAACGGTGATTCTTTCCGTTGCAATGGCATTCATACACTTTTAAGTATTCAAATAATGTGTATGGCCATTGAATATCTTAAATACACACACGCACACACAGGGATAGAATTATATGAAACGCCTCAATTCACAGAAAAATAAATCACCTATCTGTATCTTTCTCTTGTATATATTTCTTGTCTATTTGATAATACTTTTTAGTATCTGGGCTATTAATCATTGTCCAGCCCAGAGTAAATCAATGGCAGACCATAAGCAGAAAACAATGCAATAATGGCTTTTGTAATTGGATGGATTTTCACAGGGTGAACAAGGACTTCCTGGTGCTGCTGGACAAGACGGCCCTCCCGGACCAATGGTAAGAGGAGATACCCCATTCCCTTTGCTCGTTCTTTCTGTCAACCTTTTATCCTCTCTCTCTTTTCTGTGTGTGCTTGTACATGTGGGTATATGTGCGCAAATTGAATTCTCACTGTTGGTTCTCTGATATTTAGGGACCTCCTGGTCTCCCTGGCCTGAAAGGAGACCCCGGCTCTAAGGGGGAGAAGGTGAGTGACATTCTATTTCTTTTCCTGACATTTTTATTAATGTGCTTTCAAAGAAGCTCAAGGTCAAAGATAAAGACTAGGTCACTCCATTCCAGGAAGCCAAGGGAAAAGTTTCAGTATAATATACATTTGATTTTTTTAGACATTGTGCATTTAATCATATTTATAAAAAAATATTAATTCTTTTTGTGTCAAAATTTGTGGTTATATTATATAGAACCACAAATTTTGACAAAAAAAAAAAAAATTTAAACTAAACTGCATGAATATTATTTAAATAAATACATTTTCATGGCAAAAATAGATAAATATATATGTATCTTTTTTTTGCCATGAAAATGTATTTATTTAAATAATTTATATAATATTCATGCAGTTTAGTTCCAGGTTTTTCATGTTATTTTAGTTTTTGTTATTTTTTTTTACATTTTAGTTTTCATTTAATTGAATTAACCTCAAGGCCCATTCACACAAAGAACGATAACTATATATATAACTATAAATATAAATATAAATAATTATATTAGCGTCCACACCAGCGGACGATAACATTCTGTTTATTTTTAAGTGCGCGCTGAGTTCTGTCGTCTGCCGCTTTAAATGCTTGAGCTCTTTAAAGCAGGATGGATTCTGATTGGCTGTCAATGTGTGTATCGTTCATCAGCTGGGAATAATCGTTCTAAAAGTGATTCCATCGATATTGTTTCTCTCTGCTGCTATCATTATAGTTATGGTGTGGACTCTGCTATTCTTTTATATTTTGAATTTTTTTTATTATTATATCTTTATCATTATAGTTATCGTACTTGGTGTGAACGGTCCTCTAGTATAATGTAAATTGATGGTTTGGTTATGCTTATATAAACATTAATTCTTTGTGCATTTCGAATATCAACTGATGTTCTGATCTGTGACATCCGCGCATTTTTCTTCCAGGGTCACCCCGGCCTCATCGGCCTCATCGGACCCCCCGGTGAGCAGGGAGAGAAGGGAGATCGGGGTTTGCCCGGTCCTCAGGGATCTGCTGGCAGCAAGGGTGATTCTGTGAGTCACTAATGATTTATTTGTCCTTTACCCCACCACACAACAAATGTCGTACCTCCAGCAGCGCACCTATCAGGATTTCTCCTGTAATGCTTGCAAATTAAAGTAACGACCGACTGAAACAATAACGTCTGCACTTATTGCATCTGTGTACATCATCATAATCGTGTTATGGATGAAGCTGTCATGAAAGGTTCTCGGAGCCAGCAGTAATTCTATTACACCAGACGTTCCCATCAAACACCAGTGCGATTACATTTTTTCACAGTCAAACTGCGAAATGTTTGTCTTTCTTTGCCTCGTTGAAGAACCATGCAACACATTTCCAGTGTAATCAGCAAATATATAGAAAACCTTTAAAAGTTGATTGAATAATCAATTAGAATGTGTATTGGCCTTTGCTATGGCCCTTGCTCAGTGGTTTAAAGCAATGCAGCTTTAAACGCATTACGATTTAGCTTAATGAAATTGTAGTCTCCCCTTCTGTGAGTTTGGAAAACAAATCGAAAACGATCCCATCTCACTAACGTTTCCCACTGGACAGATTTGCGATCTGTTGCTGAGTTTAGTAACAGAGGCTGAATTTCTCCCCACAGAATTAACTCAAAAGTCCTTGATGCTAATGAAGTGTAATGATCAGTGTGTATACAAACTAGAGGAATATATGATTAGCAAGAGTCGTTTTCATCTCTCCAGCAAAAGAATTGGAATTTTTTTAAAGACAAATCTTAGAGAGAATATCAAACTCATCACCTCACACATTTGTTTGAATTTCTGCTAACCAACATCTTTACATATCAATCAAAGGAAGTTCTGCTTTCTAACCATCTGCTCTTTAAACTGCAGGGTATCAGTGGTTCTGCTGGTCCGCTTGGTCCACCTGGTCCTCCTGGATTGCCTGTGAGTCTTTCTCGGTTGCTTGCATCTTTCATTCAGTGTTGTGTTATCGTCAAGGTCAAACTATACATGGCACCAAGGTGCAAATTGGTGTCACATTGCCTGGTTTTAAAAGAACTATTTAGAGAGATCTTACAAAAAAATAACTTAGCATTAAAAGTAGTCAGTTTTAAACACATCAAATGTCTTTCCCCTTTTAAAATTATGATTTTGGTCTGAATAAACTCAGCGGTCTTGTCAATTTGAACTGTATCCACTATTTAAATATATACAAGTGTCATAGTTTTGACATACACTACCATTCAAAGGTTTGGCGTCAGTAAGATTTAAAAACATACATGTATATAAAATTAAAATACCAAGGACAAATTAAATTGGTTAAAAGTGACAGTAAAGACATTACAGAAGATTTAGATTTAAAATAAATGCGGCTCTTTTGAAGTTTCTCTGAAGAATCTCTCGCTCAACTTTAAAAGCACAACTGTTTTCAACATTAATAATAAGAAATGTTTCTTGAGCATCAAATCAGCATATTAGAATGATTTCTGTAGGATCATGTGACACTGAAGACTGGAATAATGTAGCTGAAAATTAGGCATTCTCATCTTAAAATATATTACAATAGAAAACAATTATTTAACATTGCAAAAAATGTCACAATATTACTGTTTTTGCTGTATTTTAATCAAATAAATGCAGCTATGGAGAGACTTCTTTAAAAATAAAAAAATCGTACAGACCACAAACTTTTGGACGATAGTGTATGTTGAACTGATGTTAGTTTTATTTTAGAAAAAGAAATTCTCATTCGGTTTTCTAAAATTCGACACAAATGTAATGTTAACTATATATTTACCAAGCTCAATTTTAATCCTATTTTGTAAGTCAGTTTTCACAGAATGCATTTCCATTTTCCTTTAGGGTCCACAAGGGCCAAAGGGATCCAAGGGTTCGTCTGTAAGTACCACTTAAGCGCTGATCAATTTGATACGCTTTAAATAATAATGCCAGAAAACGCGCTCATGATTTTTAAATCATCTCCCTGCAGGGTCCCGCTGGTCAAAAGGGAGACACTGGCTCGTCCGGACCTCCTGGTCCTCCTGTGAGTTAACTTTTGCAAGCTTCGAGGAGTTTTTTATAATATAAAAAGCAAGAGGCTCATATTTACACACTCATTTTCTCATTCCGTAGGGTCCTCCTGGTGAGATCATCCAGCCTCTGCCTATGCACATGCCCAAGAAGTCCCGTCGCTCCATCGACATGCAAGCGGACGAAGCCGGCACCATGCTGGACTACGGAGAGGGCATGGAGGACATCTTCAGCTCTTTGAATAATCTCAAACAGGACATCGAGCGCATGAAGTACCCCATGGGCACGCAACACAACCCCGCACGAAGCTGTAAAGACCTTCAGCTCGCTCACCCAGAATTCCCAGATGGTAAGTGAGCAAGGTGGGAGGTAAAGGAGACAGTCTTGAACAGATGAATCTGGAAAACATGCAACGTTCGCTGCATTCCGAGCCTCTCTGTAGGTATTGGCTGTGCTTCTAAAATTCCAAGCCCGTCACTCGGGAGGATTTGAATAACAACAGCAGCCGCAGACGGCTAATTGGGAAGATGTTTAGTATTCTACGGACTCCAGCGGGAGCTAACCTCTCCCTCCCAAATCATGGCTTACAAAATGCCAGCTCTTACACTGACCTTTCAGAGCTGCTTTTACCGCAATAGCATTAGCCTGCTATTTTATTTACACAAGGCATTGCCTCTGCTGATGCCCATGAAGAGTGTTTTTTTTAGCTGAAGAAAGGAATAAAAAGATAGGAAAAGCTGCGGAGATATCTTCATATATAATCTAAATGATTTCTTGAAGGTTATGCTGTATGTGTCATTATTCTAGAACCTGATGTCTGATGGGTTTATTTCTCCCTCAGGTGAATACTACATCGATCCCAACCAGGGATGCTCCGGGGACTCCTTTAAAGTGTACTGCAACTTCACAGCGGGAGGCGAGACCTGCATCTTCCCTGATAAAAAGTCAAATGGAGTGAGTGGCATTCTGAAACCCCCTAAGGAAGAGCTAGCCAATAACAGCCAGACGTGATCACAACATCTTACCTCTGTCACATACAATAGGTTTCTCATAAAGACCATATGAGAATCAAGTAGTCACTTCAAAGAGATGTTTTCTTATTGTGATTGTTGGTTATTGGAGGTGTGATATTTATATATCTATTTATATATATATAAATAGACTAATTATACATCAAAATAGACTATATTAAAGTTTTTTTCAACAATAGTGACAATAAAACACATTTCCCCCAAATTCTCTTTATTGTAAAGAGTCCAAAAGTTTTACTTTTGAATTTGTTTGTCATTTTCAGTATTTTCAATTTCAGCTATGATCCTTAGATTTAAAAAATAAAATAGTGAAACAATAAAAAAATATATATATTTCTAATTCATTTTAACAAGCAATAAAACAGATACTACTACAATATATAAATACTTTACAATTTAAATATACCTCATCATAATTGAAGAATGTTCTGAAGACCTCACCTCATTCTCAAGATTAAAATAATGTTTTTCTCATGCTGTTAAACAGAGCAGTAATGTCAGTGAGAGAGATTTCATTCCAGTTGTTGGAACAGATGCTGTATGAAAAATAGGGTTTCATTCATTTTATTTCATTTTCTGCTGAAGCAAGTTTGCTTTTCATTCAAAACTGTTCACACAGCAAGTCTTTTTCCGTTTTCTTTGTGTCGTCTTTTAGGTGAGACTATCTTCATGGCCCAAAGAAGTTCCCGGCTCCTGGTTCAGTGAATTTAAGCGTGGCAAAATAGTAAGTGCACTTTCTTTCATCTACTCCTTTATGAAAAACATCTTGTCCTTCGAAACTAAGAGAACCTGAGTGTTTTGCCTCATCTTCTTTCTTTACTCAACCATTGGGCAGACACCAGTAAGAGCTCGGCTTTTAAAAGATGCTGTCACCGCAGCCCTGGATCCATCAACAAGCCGAGCAAACCCACAAACACTCGTACAACAAACACAACTGAGCACATACATACACACCGCATTTATATTTGATGCAGTGGAGAGTTATGAAGGCATCGCTGCACCTCTGTGAAACGAAACGGCTTTGTGTTTCTGTTGTCTGTTCCGACGGTTTTCTATTTTGTCAGAAGCGATAGTTTTTCTATTATTCATAGTTCCAAATCCATTTATTGGTGCCTGTGAAAACTGACTTGCTTTATCACTTACACACACTTTATCATTTAACACTTACACAAATCAAGTCCTCGAGTAATAGTAATAAAAAAAAAAACTTAATAAAATACAACCGGAGTAATTTTCCATATAAAATTATTTTCAACCATATAATTTTCCATTTTACTTGAGTAAAAGTACAAAAGTTCTTGATTTTTGTATTCAAAATATAAAGCACTAATCACTGAACCATGTTTATTGTATATTCTATCCAGTACGCATTGCATTTCTTTTATTACCAAAACTTATTATACATCAAAACATTAACACAAGTAAAATATCACAAACCTGAACAAGTTAATATATATATATATATATATATATATATATATATATATTCATATCATATAGTATTTCATATATATGATATGAATTCATATCATATAGTATTTTAAAAATGATGGAAAAACTAAATTTGTGCAAATATGTGGTGAAAAAAATGAATTAAAATACAATTTACAGATGTCATGTGGTGCAAACATACTAGTTTTATATCATTTAAAATTTCTACAGCAGTGGGGAAGATGCATGGGCATTCTTTGCATAATTTTAAGCTTGAAAACCAAACGTAACATTAAATGCATGGATAATATTTCATTATTTTTTCCTAATCTTATGAGAGCTGATTATAAATAAAATTGCAACTTAACACAACAAACCTGGACATATTATATTATATTATATTATATTATATTATATTATATTATATTATATTATATTATATTATATTATATTATATTATATTATATTTTAACCACCTTTTAAAAAAAGTCATGCCTATTTTATGGTAAAATCATTAATAGGGATAAAGTAAATATAATATCTGCCTACTTGAATAGGTCAGAGAAACTTTATTCTTTTTTGTGAAGAAAGATTATTGCTGAATGAAAAAAATATAATTCTTCTTATTATACATTTTTGCTTTCACCCTCAAGCTTTCATACGTGGACGCAGAAGGCAACCCGATAAACATGGTCCAGATGACGTTCCTCAAACTACTGACAGCCTCCGCCAGGCAAAACTTGACCTACAACTGCCACCAGTCAGCCGCCTGGCACGACGCCACTACGGACAGCTACGACAAGGCACTACGCTTCCTCGGCTCCAATGACGAGGAGATGTCATACGACAACAACCCCTTCATCACGGCCCTGTCAGACGGCTGTGCGGTAAGACCTCCGTCGTAGATCTGTACAAATCTATTAGTCATTTAAACATGCGAACACACAGTTCTGATGGTCTTGTTCTCGTCCCACAGGCGAGGAAGGGCTACGGAAAGACAGTTCTGGAGATCAACACTCCCAAAATCGATCAGGTTCCGATCGTCGATGTGATGTTCACTGACTTTGGGGATCCCAACCAGAAATTTGGATTCGAAGTTGGTCCAGTCTGCTTCCTTGGCTAAAAAACACAGACAAAGAACAAAAAATACCAATAACTTGGCAGGGTAGGACGGGTTAGCGCACGAGTCAAGACTTTTTTCTTGACGTCATCAAACCATCGAGCCCGTTCCTGCCACATGCAAGTTTTGAATTTTAAAAAATGGGGTAGCGAACACGTCTTGCCATTTATGTATGTATTACCCAGGAAAATACTTGTTGCCCTTGTAGGGCAAGGATCACATGACATGATACCTGTTATGGAACGAAAAGGTGAAGGACAACGTCAAGCCAAGGCAAACGGTGAACCTGGGAGGTCCACGAGTCGGAGAAAGGGAGGACCTCTCATCCGGAGTCTATCGGTGCAGTGCAAACAAATAAATTAAAAAAGAAAAAAAAGACGACAACAATGGTGCTTGTTCAAAATAGAAAAAAAGAGGTGCTATGAGGAAGAGGATGTATTTTAATAAAACTGTAATTATTATTTTGTACATTGTTGATGTTTCTGAATCCACTTTCAAAACTTGCATGTGTATCACAATTACATCTGGCTCTTAAATTCCAAATCCCTCACAAACGTTTATAAGTTATAGAACTGAATAAATAAAGAATTAAATAATGATATTTTGTGGATGAATACTGTGTACTTATTATTAAACAAATAAAAGACAGCATTCAAACAGTTCCCTATTATTAATTGTAATGTAAGTCCTTTGTATATATTGAGCATCCCGAAATCGCTCGCAGTTCGGCCCACTGGACACCTATAGAGGAACATTCAACAGCACATGCAACCTGTGCTTGATTTAAGTAATCTTGCCATTCGCTTTAATTTAATTTTTGTTTGTTATTTGTTTGTTTTTTCAGTTGTAGGTCGGTCGTATACCTCAATCTCTCTTGAAAAAAACCATACTGATGCAAGTATGGTGTGCCCTGTATATACCTTGGTTATACAGTTAAATTTATATATTTTGGGTGGGGAGTTTTTTTTTTTTTTTTTTTTTTTTTTTTATTAATGGGAAAAATACATATCTGTTAGGCCTCTTTTTGTTCAAAACCTTCTGTGAATTCAATGATAAGGCCTTTTAGGTGACCCATTTTTGTAACTAAAATGAGAAATTGTTTTAAATGTGCTTTTTATGGTTCATTTCATTATTAAAAACTGGATTCCAAACCAACCATGAAACTGAGGTGTGGATTGTTTGTTTGCTTTGTCAGGTCACATGGTTTTATTGTCTGTTCGTTCACCGTGTGTGATTTTAGGTTTTAAATGACATCGTGCATTGCGTCTGACTGATACCTTCAGTTTAAAACATGGCATTATAAAGGGATAGTTCACCCAAAAATGAAAATTCTGTCATCATTTACTCACCCTCAAGTTGTTCCAAACCTATACGAATGTCTTTCTTCTGTTGAACACATAAGAAGATATTTTGAAGAATGTTGGTAACCCAGACAGTTGACGGTAGCCATAGCCTTTCATAGTTGAATAGAAAAAATACTATGGAAGTCAATGGCTACCATCAACTGTCTGGTTACTAACATTCTTCAAAACATCTTCTTTTGTGAAGAAGAAACAAACTCGTACAATTTGGAACAGTTTGAGGGTGAGTAAATGATGACAGAATTTTCATTTTTGGGTGAACTATCCTTTTTAATGCCAATAAGTGAGCTGTTATCCCAAAAATGCACTAGTTAAAATAAATGTTTGCTAACTCATGCATAACACGTTGTTTAATTAATTACTTCCTCGTATCATTTATCATGCATTACAGCTCATTAGCAGGTCATCTGGGATGTCTGAACAGGATGAGAACAGCGTGTTTACTTTAGAAAAACTTTCATACTCATTTCATACAGGTCCCTGTGGCTCCTTTCCTAATCGAGCGCTGGAAGCTACACAATCTGATGGCACCTACACATGGAGTCTCATTAGACATTGTGTTTAATATGAAAGCCCCGTCTCCATTTCAGCCTCTATATAGTTCGAATAAAAGCTCTCTCTATCTCCTCTTTGATGTATGTGTATCCTCACCGGTAAGATCAGCAATGAAGTCTCTGCATTATTGGACATCTCTATTCAAGCTTTCAAAGGAATGCCAATTTGATATTTTTCTTTAGGCAAAGACTTTGAGTTTGCCATTTCACCATGAGCCTTTGTGGCAGGCATTCTCTGCTTAGCATTTAAAAAGATTTTCAAAGGATCTGACTCTCGAATGGACTCCATTTGAGCCAGGATATCAGTTTCTTCAAGAACTCTTCTGCATGATAAGACTTCAAACTACTAATATATGAGGTACAGTGTTGCATTTGCAACAGTGAACGAAAAATATAGGCAAACATTAAGGAGAGAGAGGTGTTTTAATTGGGAGTCTTGGAGGCTCGTTGCCCAATCAAAGACTGGTAACCTCTTTATAGTCGAAATAAAAGTAAATTGGTTAGCCTACAATACATGCTTGGTCAACTTCACAAACCTAAAGCGGAAAATGAATAAAAGACCATGTGCCTGAGTGTGTTTTTGTTCTTAAACAGCACAAGAGCCAAAGCAAATATTCATGTTTGAAGCTTAAAAATCAGTTCACGCTGTCAAAGTCAGATGTGGACAGTAACAAAGTACATTTACTTGAGTACTGTACTTAAGTACACTTTTTGAGTATCTGTACTTTACTTGAGTATTATTTTTTCTGGAAACTTTTTACTTTCAGTAATCAGTAGTGTATTTTCCTTGAGTAGAAAGTAGTGACGTCAGTCAGGGGATGATTTTGGTTGCAAGGGGTTAGCCTGGCTAACGTCAGACCTAGTCTCATTGAGACGTGGTCTGGGAACCACATGTTCATTTTCTCGTATTTGAGGCGTGGTTTACGAATGCCCAGAGCCATTTATTGGGCGCTACGAATGTCTATCAAATGCGCCTGCACGTAGCTCATAGCCAATCGTTTCAATTATACCAGATGGCGTATGTAGAGCGACAGAAATTCGACGAGGAAGAAGACAAAATAAACTTGCGTTCTAAACTACTTAGAACACTATCTAAGGCTGCATCGAAAGGTAACTTCGCGTCTGATGCCATGTTGGATCCATACAGTAGATATAAACAAACTGCTTCGGTGTGTCGCATAGACGTCGTCTTGCTGCTCCCTCCCCGTTCTGTGATTGGTTCCCTTTTTGAGGGGAAAATCTGGTCCATGGTGTCCAGGCTGCCTAGCAGCGGGAATAAAATCGGGCTGCGCGCAAGGCAGCATGGGGAAACCCAGGGTAGCAAGGGGTTGCATTTTGGTTGGAAATGAAAGTCGGATTGCCGCCAGAACCCGACATCGGCTTGATGTCAACATCCAACATCGGACAGACGCTGGATTTTGGTTGGAAACGAAAGTCGAGTTGATGTCAATCTGACATTGGGTTCTGACATAAACCTGATTTTCATTTTCAACAATGGGTTTGGTCTTCTAAATGCAAATTTTGTCATTGTTTTGGAGCACACTAGCTTATAGATAACAGTAAGGATAACATATTCTTTCTAAAAGTCAAAAAACTTTAAATAGTTCACTATTTGAGGGAACCATTGTGGACGTTATTATTTAGTGCGCTTATTCAATCTCACATTCAATCCCTCTACTGGAACTGTGTTCTAAATATTTATTATTTATATTTTTGTGAATTAGAACAATCTGATTGCAATGCTTAAATGGATTAGTTCAGCTAAAATCTAAATTCTATCATTAATTACTCACCCTCATGTCGTTCCAAACCCTCTAAGACTTTCATTCATCTTTGGAACACAAATGAAGATGTTTCTGATGAAATCTGAGCGATTTCTGTCCCTCCATTGACAGCCTATGCAACTATCACTTTGACGCTTCAAAAGGTTTGTAAAACTAATCCATATTCATTGAGTGGCTTAGTCACTTGATGTGATGTGCATGGATAAATCATTTCTAACAATTACATGCAATAAGAAAACAGTAGGGGTGTAACGATTCATCAACTACATCGATGTATCGATTTATATTCCTATGATCCAACTACATCGATCTGTGCTCGGCAAGTTGGCCTTCCGGACGACATATATCGATCTAATATCGTTTTAAAAGGCAATGAATCGTTTTCTTAGCACTTTTAATGATAAAGGCGTTAAACGTTACTCGATTCATCGCCATGCGTGACGCGCCAGCAGCAGCGCGACAACAGTCAAGCAGCGCAAAGTCTCTCACCTCAGAAAAACGGACTTTCCTGTCCTCTCAGCCGCTATACTGCAGTAGCGCGCACTCTTCAATTGCACGCGCAAATGCGCCGGCGCGCGCTGTATCACTTCACTACAGCGCGAAAGAAATACGAGCATGCAACGTCGTAAATTTGTAAGTTAAGTTAAGTTCTTCTAAGTATTGTGTATCACCATGGTAGCCTAATTGTTGTTTCCATAACAAAATGCCACTTAGTGGTTATTTTGTATGTTTTTATATGACTGTGGTGGCTCATACCAAGACCTATAAACAAAAACTAGTTTGGGACTGCTATATAGCTTAACCTCGCAGTGCCTACTGTTTATCAGTATTTGTCATATTCTTACAATTTTTTTTTTTTTTTTGTATGTTAAGTAAAGGGGGACAGAACTTGTGTGTCAACAATTTTTGTGTAAACAAATGTATTATAATAGGCCTATATAATTCCTAAAAAGGTGGGTCGCGGCTTGATGACCATGGGGAAATGTGGGTCCCATGGCCAAACTATTCAAAACATCATTCAATGTTGTGATAATCGTAATTAATAATCACAATTACAATATCAAGGGAATAATCGACAATTATGATTTTTGTCATAATCGTGCAGTCCTACTTTATTCAAATAAAATGTGAATGCATTTGACATTAATTGTTGTTTACTTGTTTGTTTATATCCATAATTAATTGATACCTGATTCCCTTACAAGAATTTTTGGCTAAAAAGTCACTGAATCGATTTCAAGTCACTGAATCGTTTCGGATCGTAATGTTCTAAATGAACCAATATCGTCCTTGAATTGTATCGACAACCACGAATCGCGATACGAATCGAATCGTTGTTAAAACGAATCGTTACACCCCTAGAAAATAGCATAGAAAATTAAAACAAAATAAAAAAACTATTTCTGGTCATGTCCGATTTGAAAGCTCTCCAACAGAACTCCACTGCCTGACACGTGTATCATCCAATCACGAGATGATGTGACTATAAGCCCCACCCCCCATCACCTGCATTGCTCTGCTGGGTGCATGGACACTTGAAGGATGTAATTTGTCTAACCTGTTCCAAAAGATAAACCATAAGTGAGGTGTTTTCCTGTGTTTCATCTCTTCACACTGTCAGTAATTACCTGAGCTGTCCAACAATGACAAATGTTCAACTAATTCTCTGCATGTGCTGTCTTTTGCACCATTATTGTGAAGGGGGGGAAGGGAAGAACACCCACACATCTCTCTTCAGGGGCCGTATGGGACGTGCCCTTCTCTTCTCCGTCTTCTCAAAGGCAGATGAACAAAGATCAAACACGCTGGCCAATGGCATTAACTTTGAATATTCAAGCTGCATGGGTACAGAGAGATGCCACGTAACTGCCAGCCCATAATTCCCTCAAAAGGAGCGCTAAGCCTCAAATCATAAAACAGCCACCCTTTTTGAGGAATAAAAAGCAGGAGAGTTTCCGTTGCTGTCAGTCAAGGCAATCCTCAAAGAGAAAAGCTGAAAGAAAAGCACCAGATATTCTGAATTGCTAAACTAAAAGGTAGCCGTGCATTAAAAGACTCTAAAGCAAACTTAATGAGAAATTCAGCATAACTGAGATGTTTAACTACTGCAATGAGGATATGAAGCTCTATGCAGGTAATTAAGTCTGGCTATTAGAAAAATGCACAAGTGGAGAGGTGTTGTAAAAGCAACACTGATTATGATGGGAAGTACAGCAGGTGGTGTGTGGATTTGATGCCATTTACAGAAACGAGCATTTAACGCCTGGTGGGCGGATGTAATTGTATACATAACCTTCAGAACTTCATGGCCACTAACATCTCGTCTCTGTGAGAGATATTAGATCTCTGTATATAATGGTGGTTGGGCTTTATTACTGGAGGCCTGACACTGGAAATATAATATAATATAATCCTTTTATACTTGAGGGTAAGGTATCAGAATTCACACGCATTTTCACTAAGAGTCTGTGTATAAAAGAACAATAGGATGAAAACGATGCTATTACTATTGTAAAAGAGACTGGGGCTAGTTGTCACAGAACTCATTAACCAAGAGGTTTTGAGTATATTGTCTAATTCAAGCTCGTCTAGTTCAAATTCCAATACGACATTTTTGCAATTGATGTTTGGTAAAAAGGTGAACACTGCGATCTAATTTCTTACACCGCCGATTAAGTAGACTTACATTTTAGACAGAATATTGACAGTTACTTTGTTTTGTTCTGTCAATGAAAATAGTTTCAAACCAAAGCTACTGCCGAACCATTGCAGCAGTGAATCAAAACAGTGTTCTGAATCATTCAGTTGAGTAAATGATTCATCGGCTCATTCATAAAAGTCACTTCGTTTTAAAAAAAAAATCAGTTTTTGAACGAATCGTTGAGTGATTGATTCAAATGAATCACTCATTGCAATGGTTAGTTGTCGCCACCTACTGGCACAACAATGTAACTTGCAGAAAGAATCACTGAAAAAATCCCCAACTGAAACTGAAATGGTTTTACTGTTAAAATATACTTATATTTTTAATATTGCTATTTAAATGTAAATATTGAAAAGCTAATAAATATTTATAATGCATTTCAAATTAATATAAGTTAGTAAATAACGTACAGTATGTAATGAAGAAAATAGTAAATTTAAAAGAAAAAAATCATACTTTGAGAAAAGATAGGTTGCATGTTATATACTCATGGAGTAAATTAAAATCTTTGTGCAATTTCCATGACAACTACTTTGTATTTTCCAATGTTTAAAATGATAAATATCTCTTATGTAAACATTTAACAATCTATTTAAATACATGATATGCTAAAAGCTTTATATATAGGCCTACTTTTCAGTGTAAATGTGAAGGATCGATCTGAACACAAATGGTACACACACACACACAAAAAACAGCCACATTCTGATGAGTCTGCTGTAACATCCAGATACAAGCACAACTGGTCTGCTATTTATTGATCGTGTGATTTGAGCCTGTTAAGGGTCAGGGCAGCAAAGCTAAGAGACCGCGAGTGTGAGTGGGAGGACCAGCCAATGGCTTTAGTTTAGTGTGAAAGACTTGCTAATTTTTTTCACCTGCCCTGTGTTCTCATGTGGACAACGAATGAGTTTAATGGATGGAAAAGCATTCATTATAGCAGAGGCATCGACTAATGAGCCGTTACAGCTCACAAGTGTCATTAAGATCCAAGATAGCATCTGATCTTTGAACCCCACTGTAATCACAGCTTTTGTGTACATGTGTGAGAGAGTGTGTGATAGCAATGGTGTCCGTGTTTGTGCATGGCTGCGTCCAGTGGTGTCTTAAACCTGGTCTTTTTTGATGCAATAACAGTCCTGGCACACTTGGTGCACTTTTTGTCAATTTTTAAATAGTTATGTTTTTAAAAAAGAACAAATAAATAAAGCAAAATTGCAGCTGTACTAAAATGTAAAGAGGAACGTAATGTAAAATGTACACCTTCAATGAAATGTATGCTCTAAAGTGCATACAAGTAAATATGCCACTGATGTTAATTGCTCTCTAAATTAACTGGCCAATTAAAATTTGATAAATTAGACAAATTGATTATGTGTGATTACGTGAGCATATAAATATATGTATTAGACTCAATTATATTAGACAAACAAATTTTTTTCTTTACACATAAATATATATATATTATTATTTATTTTTTTTGCACTGTATTTTTTTTCATTTATGAACTAATAATAAGAAATTGTGGATCAATTGAAGTGAGTTAAAAAAATAATGGATGGATTAAATAATTGATAAATACAATAATAAAATATAAATGAAAATGACATAAATACATACAGTTACATATTAGTCAGTTTAGACCAGCACCTTTTTTTTTTTTCAATAATCTACAAAAATGCACATAAATATAGCTGTTAAGGGGCCAAGCACAACTGAACCATAATGATGAGTTATCAGACTGCAATAATGAGTACTTAAAGACGGTTTTAGATTATTTTTCAGCAAAACGTAAATACAACAACTCTTTCTAAGCCAGCATTTTAAAAAAAAGTTACCAGCCACAGCCAGTGTTTTTGATAAATGTCATGGCCCCCAGGATATTTTCTTTTATGAATATCTGAACATGCAATATATAAAAAGAAAAAGACCAAGCCTCTGTTTTTTATCAACACTGAAATGTGAAAAGTTTCCAACATTTTGAACATTTTGAAAAAGCTGAGAAAATCACTACAACGTGTAAGCAATTCTTTTATCGATTGTTTCTGCTAATTTATTTATTTTTTGTTTGTGTTTTGATCCAGAGATTCTGTGCTCTTTCAGATGTTGCACAGTAGCGCCCCCTACCATATAACAATGAAAACACAGAAAATTCTGTCAATGGCGGGAAAGCGTTGTCTCATAAATGATGGAAAATTCTGACAATGGCAGGGAAAGAGTTAATATTATTTAATTATTTAGCACTTTTGACCAATAGGTGGCACTGTTACCAGACTGATATTGGTCAGTGTGAGGTAACAGTGACACAAACAAAGTTTAGAGTCAATAATATGCCAAAGAGTTGCAGATTTACAGCCTCAGAATCAGCTTGGCGTCGTGCCTTTAATTGTTGATGCGTTATTCAAGAATTGTTTGGTCAATCAAAAAGCTTTTAATAGCTTCTTGCCGGCATGGTCTAAAGATGATATGAGCCAATTTTGGTGAAAATCAGACCAACGGTCTAAGAGGAGTTTGAAAAAATAGGATTTCAAGAAAATTCTAATTTTGACTGACTATGGCATAATTGATATCAATTTCCTCTGTATGACTCAAGGTATCTATCAACACGTTTAATTAAAATAGACAAAATCTCACAACTTTTTGAGTGTGTTCAGGGCGTGGCACTGCTGACACATACTGAGTAACAATGTGCTAATGCATTTGTAAAATACAGTGTTTTAGGACAAAATTAAAAATGGCAGAAATGGCCAATATGGAAATATTGTGTATCATTCGACTTGGTATGCTGAACTGAATCAAAAGAGACCAGTTGTATGGTTTTTAAGCAAACCATTCATAAGTTATAAGCAAAAATAGCCACTTTTCAATTCTCCAGACCAGTAGGTGATGCTGTACTGAAACTCTGCAAATTGCCTCACATCTTCCCTTTTTCTAAAATCGTCTTTTCCAAATTTGACTTCTCTGCAAAGTGAATCTGCACTCTCTCAACTCAACTACCATGAGTACTCAAGGATGTCAAGTTTGAAGAGCAAGGAAGATGCTGGTACTGACGTGAATCTGGCAGAAAGTGAGCCTTCATCCCTTTCATAGCGCGCACGGACTTCAAGGGAAGAGCTGAGACAAGAGGAGAGGTGATCAGAGAAAGAAGAAAAGCGATGCTGAACAGGGCCCGAGGCGCTTCGCAAGGTCTCCCTCTCTTAGAGACCTGAGAGACTGTCAACATGGAGCCCCACTGGGCCGACCTACAAAGCCTCCCATCCACCCTCTTCAAAGACACCCCAGCATTTGAATAAGTTCAATCAGGTCCTGCTGCCACGGACTGTAACGTGATGCAGCAGAGTGTCGCGGGCAATTACACTCAAACCCCTAGGCTCATCCAGCTCAATCCTAGTGGCTTTTAGAAGATGGTCAGTGGCACCAGCGGGACAGGTCGAGTGCTGGGCACGCAAAGGACAGGTGAGCAGATTGTGTTCACCCAGCGAGGAGCTGTATCACCTGACAACTCTGATCAAAGGACGAATAAAAAGATGGGGAACTGAGAGCCCATGTAGGAGGATTCTGAATGCAAAGTGGCTCTCATCATAGATTATTCTGTGAAAGGATGTTTTATGGATGTTTCAAGGATGTCCTCTTAAGGCTGACTTCTATTTGATACAGCGTCAGTCTTTACAAAATTACACTCACCCAGAACTTCGATTTTTCAGATGTTCCAGAAACTTTATTATGGTTTAGATCCTATTTGGGAGAAAATAACCCCCATATTCCAGGTTGGTTTGGAGCCAATAGAGGAAAAATTGACGTCTGGCCCTCGGCCAGCAGTCAATACATAACATTAAAGTTACATTAAACCCATATCAACGGTCTGAAGATGAATTAGAGGCTAGTTTTAGACTGGATGACTGTTGAAGTTAAGACTTGCATTAAACAATTGCACAAAAAGATCTAACGTGCCGTGCCGTGGAGAGTGTTACAGCGTCGTCTCAGAGTTGTTAAGCCAGAATCCAGCGGTTATTTGACACTGCGAGAGGGAGCCACGCTTCATAGACAAGTATAAATCTTTTGCCGAGATGCTGCTATCCAAGTGCTGTTGGAATTGATTGGCTGAATTATTGATGACCATGGAAGGCTGTGTTTAGATGGCTTAGTAATTACTGCTATCTGTATTAAGAATTAAACATGACTCTGCTCAGTGTCATTAGCTAAAATGTTCTTTGTTCCTTGTTCTTTGGAAGTTGATTACTTCACAGTAAACACAAACAGTTTAAGTCAACATGAAACGCCATCTGCAACCCATTTTACTTTCTGGAAAAAAGCACAAGTCCCAAAAATAAGGAGCCTGCACATAACATGCAGACAAAAATATATATCATGGTCACAAATTAGGAATTTGTTCACTCGTTTTAGTTAAATCGTCACCACAAATTAAGAATTAGTTCCATTAACTTATTAATTTGTTACTGCGTATGGCCATGATTTACTAACTATGAGGAAACAAAGTGAAACGTCATTCGTGGCCAAGATATGGTGCATCGCTCACTCGTAAGCTGCGCGTACATGGCGATGTCGATTTCCATACCGAGAAAAGAGACTCTCTGCACAGGGGAGAGTTTACTCTTTTCCAGTTGACCCGAAGGCCCAGACGGGCAAGGTGCCAGAGCACCAGGTCACTGTGTTTTCAAATCTGCTCTCGAGAGTGTGCTAGAATCAGCTAGAATCGAAATAGTTCAGGATGCGAACCCCGTGTTGCCTGAGTGGCACAAGGGCTGCCTCGACGACCTTTGTGAAGATGCGAGGAGACAGGGCTAACCCGAATGGGAGTACCATGTACTGATATGCCTGCCCCTCAAAAGTAAACCGTAGAAACGGTCTGTGTCGAGGAAAAATGGAGACATGAAAGTACGCGTCTTACAGGTCGATCGCTGCAAACCAATCCAACAGACGAACACATTCAAAAATGCGTTTGGCTGTCAATATCTTGAATGGAAGCCTGTGATGGGTTCGGGTCCAGGTCCAGGATTGTCGTAATCCACCGCTCGTCTTGGGTACAATGAAGTAGGGGCTGTAGAAGCCGGACCTCATCTCGGCTGGAGGGACGGTCTCGATCACACCCTTCGCCAGTAGGGCGGCGACCTCCGCACACATGACAAGGGCATTGCCACCCATCAAGGTATAGCGGACTACCTGGAAGCTACCGGAGGAGACCATGCAAACTGAATCGCATAGCTGAGCCTGATCGTTCGCGCAAGCCAGTGGGACATATTGGGAAGCTCTAGCCAGGCTCCCAAAAACTGAACCAGCAGCATCATTGGAACTACAGGCCAATGATGGGGCAGCGATGCGGAACGACCGGCCCATACATGGGAGGCATAGCGTCCCGGTGTGGGGGCATGGTCAGGAGGAGGGCGGCCTCGGCGGGAAACAGACTGAGGGGGCTGCGCCGACGGCTGGGTGGAGGCAGCAGCTGGCCGTCAGGGCAGGATATGCTTTATCGCCTCAGTCTGCTTCTTGGTGGCCGAGAACTGTTGGGCGAAGTCCTCAACCGCATCGCCGAAGAGCCCAGCCTGGGATATGGGGGAGTTGAGAAAACACGTTCTCTCAGCCTCCCGCATATCAGCCAGGTTGAGCCACAGATAACGTCCCTGGACCACACAGGTGGACATCACCTGACCCAGGGATCGCGCAGTGACCTTCGTCACCCGTAGAGCAAAGTCATTGGCAGTGTGCAGCTCATGCATGAGCCCCGGGTCAGCCCTGCCCTCGTGCATGCCCCTGAGAACCTTCGCTTGATGGACTTGAAGGATGGGCATGGCATGCAGGGCAGAGGCAGCCTGCCCCACAGCTCTGTAGGCTTTCGCCATGAGAGTGGCAGAGAACCTACAGGCCTTGGAGGGGTGCTTTAGATCGCCGTGGTGGAGGCGCTCTGGGGACACAGTTGCATCGCCACAGAGCGCTCCTCTGGGGGGACCCCAGTGTACTCTTTGGCCGCCACGCCAGGTGGTTCCGCCCCCAGGAACTAATCATCCAGCCTTGAGAGCTCGGGGGAGGGCGGCGGGCACCACTCCAACCCGATCCTCTCAGCTGCCCGAGCAAGCATGGCCGTCAGCTCTGGATCCGACTCGGACAACGCTGGCACTCCCGAGGGAGGCAACGCAGCTGAATCCTCATCCTCAGAGGAATTGATGCTGTGAGTGACATGGCATCATCCACGGGAGCCCCGAATGAGACACTGGGTCCCCGAAAGGAACCAGGCTCACCCGGAAGCTCCACGGCTTGCGATGTGGAGGGGAGCGTGGCCCGAGGAAGACTCGTCGGGTGGTTCCACACTGTAACCCTCAGATCACCCTGGCCACCAGCCAAAGTATCCCCTCTCGAGGAAGAGATAGATTGGGGTGTGGCAGAGGGGACTCTACCCCCACAGAGGTCATTGAATCTTGATCTAAGCACTGCCATCGCCATGTTCCCGCATCCACGAGCACTGCCTGAGCGTGATTAAAGCCCAAACAAGCTAGGCATCACTCGTGACAGTCAGGCGCATGGACCATGCGCCCACAACCAGAAACACAAGGAAGGAAGAGACATCTTTAAAAAGACTTGCCCGTCCAGCTCTTTTAGAAAGAAAAAGCTCTTTTAGTAGTGCTAAAGCGCCCAGGGGAGAGCCACTGCAGAGACCAGCAGCAGGATTGTGAATCCGCTGAAACGCACCGTCACACCAACACCGACTGAAGAGCGTTCGTTGCTTTGAAGAAGGCGAAGGAGAAGCACATACACACTTCGGCTCCGAAGCAAAAACATAATGCGAGATTGTACTCACGGCTCCTTTTATACCCACACGGTGGGTATTTTCATACCATTGGCTCGTTTTCTAATACTCAAAAGGTGATAGGGCTCTCTAGTGAAACCCCCATTTCGTCAGTCACTGACATAACTCGTAGTGACTGACTGAAAGGGAACAAAGACATTTTTAAAGTTTGGAACAACTTGAGGGTGAGTAAATGATGATAGAATTTTCATTTTGATGTTGTTGTTGTTGTGTGTGTTTTTTTACAAATACCATGAATTATAAAGTTTATCAAAATATATTTAATTTGATTTAATTTAATTTAATTTAATTTAAAACATGCTCTTGATTTTGAAAAGGGATCTGCAAGATTTGGATTTGTAACATATTTTTGAATAAATAATTAGATTGGACAAAAAAGCGTTCCATCATTGACCCTCAAATCAATACATGTAACCTAGATGCTATCAGTTTCAGTCATTTTAGAGGCGAAGGTAGCAGTTTCATTTCAATGAAATGTTACAAAGACAAACTTTTTTTTTTCTTTGGATAAACATGCACTGATGAAACATGCACAATAATTAAGTGTATAGGGTCAAATTTAATTTTAAATACACGAAACATTGCAGAAAGCAATTTGAAATCTCTGTTGTCTTCTCACTCATGTGAAGGTCTCTCAGTTTTGAAACTAAAATTTAAATTATTACTTTCAAGATAGAGAGAAATAGTGTTTTCAAACTCATTTTCAAGAATGAGGAAATTATACTGACCGTATAAAGTAGTTTGCAAATGCGCAAGGTCTTTTGCACTGAATGATGAGCATTTGCATGATTTTATATTTATGTTAATGTGCGCATGTGGTATTTGTGTGAATACCAAACCGCAGAAGCCACAAGAGAGTCTTTCTCAACTTTAACCACGACAATCACAGGGCATCTTCCGGCCCAGCTGCAGCTCCCTGCTCATGTTAAAAAGATTAGATGAGACATCCCAGACACAGTTATGTCTAAGGAGGCAAGCAACATTGAAAAACAAAAATCAATCAGCTGTGTATCGCAAACTGTCTGGAATATTTTATAGGTTTGTGTATGGATTACTCCCACTGCCTCGATTTAAATGTAACACTGTCTAAACGGCAAGCAATATGACAAAACTAGATTTCTCTATTAAAATCAACAATGTGGTCAACGTCACAATGCTTGCAGCTTGATTATTTTGGGAGCAATATAGGCATACCAATTTGCATACTTTTACTATGCACTGAAAAAAAAAAAAAGAAAAAAAAATACAAAGCCAAACCTTCCTAAGTCAAAAGCTAAACTCTTCTTTTCTAATATCATGGCTAGCATATCACACTTTTTTGGAGTAAAAATCTCAACACATGTACAGTAATAACCTGTAATACTATAGCAAAATGTAAACCTTCAGCCAATAACCCCCTATATTTCCACACATTTTTATAGCCCTAGTGAGTAAACCGATCAAACTCGCTCTGATTTGGCAAACACAAAATGGTAAAATAAAGAAATAAATAATACGGTAGATCCCCCCCCCCCCAAAAAAAAATACTGGCAACTGTGGTTGAACAGAATAATTCTTTAAAACTGTCATTTACAAATAAATAAATAAATAAATGTTTAAAAACCGGTAAATCCAACAGCTTTTTTCTGTTGCAAAAACACACAAAGTTCACATAAACACAGTTGGTTATGTTTGTGGTTATGATGAACATGGCGGACTGTTTACAGCTCACTCAGGGCGGGGTCTATGCTAATAGGGCAGAGTCTGTCAGCAGTGGTGGGCGGGGCCTAAGCATTTGTGACATCACAAAAGCTACAATCTGCAAACAGCTTGTCCTAAAACACTGCTTATGATTTATGAGGATTTAAAAAAGAGGAGTGGGTGGATTTTTACCATTATAGGGTGGTTGTGCACACACGCTACCGATACACATTTATATTCAAACACCATGTAAAAGTGAATTTTGCAGGTCCCCTTTAAAATAAAAAACATTAAAATTACATGAAATGTCAGGTTAGATCTATTACCGTTTTCCCGCTGTGTTAAGTAACTTACTAGTTAACCAATTAACAGGTTTTTACTATAAATTTGACATGCTTTTAAAGTTAAAATTACAATCCTTTTTCATTTTGACACACCAATTCTCACATACTTTAATTAGTGCTCAGAATATGAATTGTGTACAGTATGATTTGAACGTTTTTTTAAAGAGACTTTGCAATTGTCATTTGTTATGGGAAGTAGTTCATGTATTCAGCTATAGAGACAAAAATGTATCCCGCTGTCTGTCTCCTCACTCTATTGAACCGTTGTTGTTTTCTGTTTCTGTTGGCTCCCGGGATGCCATTTGTAGTGAGCATCTCTATTTGATTCAACATTTAATTGATGATGTTGGTGGAAGGATTTTGTGTACATCAGTGGGGAAAAAAAACTAAGAAACAAATGTTTAAATGGTTTGAAGTCTGGGGCAATTATAGCCTATTGCCCAGTCATTGCCAGCGCTTACTAAGATATGATTGTGCTTTTTTTTTTGCCCTCTGGGATTTTTGCAGAAGACATTACTTTTTTCTCTCTCTCAAGACTGCCACTATATCACATTATGTGTACACTGCAAGCGAACGACTAATGATATTGTGAAATAATGATAATTTAGTTTTTGAAATATTTCAGTCTGGCAATGAACAGCTCAAATAACATCCCAAACTATGAAATAGTTAGCCATCATCACTAATAAATGGATCCGATATTCACCAGAAGACACACACTCAGAGACCAGAGCATCTATCACAGCTTTTTGTATTTTTATACAACCCACAACATCAAGATTTCAATCATATTTCCCATAAAGTTGCTAATAAACGGAATTGTGTATGACTATTCATCAGTTGTGGAAGGAACCTCAATTGTCTGGCTCTAACAGGCTTCATTTGCTACCATATGTTCATTTGTTGGGCAGAAGCTTTCTTTGCCCATCCACAGCAAGCTGGAAACTGTGGAAACAATAGCAGCTAAACTGGCGTGACTGTGTTTCCAGCAGTCTGTCGATGACAGCTCCTGTGGCTGCAACACTCAGACTGCATATAGTTAGTCAATTAGACCTTGTTATTTCCAATTTGAGGAAACGTAGTTTTGTACTTCGACAGAAGCTGACGACATGGAAAGTAACAGGATTATATGGATTTTATGCGACTCCCCAGGCTAGAGTCACTCCGCTTAGCATATTTCATTAAATATTATATGCTGAAGTCACCTCAGGTCTGATATGAATTAGTGTCTTACATCCTGGGATGTTGTAACACAAAGAAGTGGCAAAAACCCACATTTAGGAACCCACACAAAATGATTTGAGTGCAAATATAATTAGATTTCACTTTAAAGCTGAGATTGGTTTGTTAGTTTTAGTTTGCAAGTGTTATTTTGGCTTCAGAAAAAAACAGAAAAACCTTTATATTTAAGATTAAAAATCTCTGATTTAACCTGTGAAGTGACGTCATATTTTCAGTCAATATCTGCCTGGGAAATCGCCTAGTGTTAATCTGCATCACTATTTGTACTTGTTGTGAATACGCAGGCCACAAGAAGTAATTAGGTGGGTTTTTTTATTTTTTATATCACGTTTACTCAGGACATGCTAGCTGGCAACAAAGGATTCCATTCATTATGCTAAGCTAAGCTAGCGCCGACCCTGTCAAACTAAAACAATGCATGCACTGAGACAAAAATGCATTTGCCCACCTATCTAAATGTAGGAAAGAAAGTGAATAAGCCCTATTTCAAAAAACGGTGGAGTGTTCCTTTAAGACTTTCTGTTGACTATAAGTAATGTTGCACATATCAACTAACTCTTATTAGAGTCTTAGTTAATTATTAGTTGACTGTTAGTTAGGGTTAATAAGGGGTTAGGGTTAATAGAATAAATTGATATGTACTTGCAAATTTTTTATTATATACAGTATTATAGTCAGTAGAATGTATTTTGGGGGAGCATCAAAATAAAGTGTTAGCAGACATTAAGCAGTTGATTAGAGTTAGTTGACATGTAAGTGCAACATATTAACAGAATGTCTAAAGGGGACCATTAAAATAAAGTGTTACCAAGACTTTGTTGTGTTTGAAATGATCAGGAAACCTGTAAAATAGCTAAATAGCTAAATTTAAAAAAAGCTAATAAATAAACTTGTCCCACATTTTACTCTGCCAGGTTAAGAACTGCCAAATGAACTCTACTATATTGTATAGCAAAAACCTATATGTTCTATAGATAGCAATGCTATTTTTTCTTTTTATTAGCATATGCTGCTGGCAGGAAATGGAAGAAAAATACACTAAAATGCTCTTTGCAATTGAGTAGCAACATCCTCAACCTGAGCACAGGCTCTACTCTTCAGGATAATAACTACTGAAATTTCAAAGCGTTTCGAAACCATTATGATGAAATGAAGCCTTGTTTACTAAAAATGACGTGGCCTTTTGCAGTTTGATACAGATTGATCCCGTTTTGAAAAGGCTTTGAAGCTTCACGAAAACTCCCAATAAATAATTTAATAACTATTGAAAATTTAATGTGTTTTTAATGTAAATAAAGAATTTTAGTAAAGTTTTTAAATCTTGTTAATATTAAGAAATTAAGAAATAAGTTCACAGTACTCAAAAACATTGTTCACAATAGACAATAAATAAGTTAAAATATCTTGTTGTGTTTCACAGTGTATCTTTCTCTCTCTCTTGGATGACCTGCACAGCAGCCTGTAAATCTACAATCTGGCAATAGATTAACTTAAATTCCAATCGATGGTACTCAAACAACTTCAGTTGTTTCGAGAGACTCCAGTGCGAGAGAGTCTGGCTGTACCCAACTACGGTCAGAATCCAATTGTACAAACTGAGTTTCTGACTCCAGTACATGATTAGACTCAAAGCCTGCACTAAAACAAAGACGCACTTGGGTTTTGTGCAATGAAGAACATTTACAGTATGACTCTGTAAGTTCAGAACTCTAGAATACTTTAATTCAGCTCAAATTCTAAAAAAAAAAATGGCTCTGTCTGTATTTTATGTAAGATCAAACATGACCTTTCTGGATCTGTTACCGAAAGTCACACTGTGAGCCCAAGGGGAGGGGGAAATGAAAGAGCAACTTTTTTAAAATAAGTCTTCGTAAAAATGAGAGATTGTGTGAGAAGAACTCTGATTCCACTGGGGGCGAGAGTAGAGGGGGGATGAGAAAAAAAACAGGAAGGAGGAAATAGGGAACAAAGGGATTGTTGGAATCCCCATTGGAACCATGAAGCAGCACCTCGACAACAGAAACAGGATGCCTCGGTCTGATGGGCCGTGAGACAGATCACTCCTTCAGCCATTTTTTGTTGGAGCGGGGAGCTGTGAAGCAGACGCACAGGAAAGCCTGTAGAATTCAACACGGGTTGTGAGGAAGATCAACCATGTCTTCCTCATCCCTGCAGGCAGACAGTGATGTAAGGAGGCATTTGGATGCATTGCACCATGCGGGGGGGGGGGGGGGGGGGGGGTTGTGGGTGTTAAACGAAAGTACCCATGAGAGCCATTTCTCCCCGATGTGCTCCGCCGACACTTTGTTTAAACTAATCAGCACAGGATAATGACGGGAATGATTGAGATGTGCATCATGGGACGGGCTGGACAAACGCAATGTTGGAATAAACTGTCGTTATTCATGTTCTGCAGAGGTGTGAGAGAGAGAGAGAGAGAGAAAAGGAGAGACAGTGGAAATCAGTTTAACAGCTCACTGGCTGCAACATAATTCGATAACTGCTACTATGCACTACAATTACATACTTAGCTAAATAGAAAGTACATAGTTTGGAGTAAGTATTATGGCAGTAATGGGACATACCACATAATAAAACAGAAATCTTGATATCACATATCCTTTATACAGTATGTAAGAGTTACAGCGTGTCATGTTCAAATTTCAAAGTTTATTTTAACTTACCATTGAGGGCAATATTACTTACAAATAACAAAACTTACAAAACTACATGGATGGATGGATGGATGGATGGATGGATGGATGGATGGATGGATGGATGGATGGATGGATGGATGGATGGATGGATGGATGGATGGATGGATGGATGGATGGATGGATGGATGGATAGATAGTGTGACCGAGTGTGAATCTGTCTTTCCGAAGTGGAAATAAAGTGCCTAACATGTATTTAATAGTGGGAATAAAGTGTTTAATTGGGTAGGAGTAGGTGTAGGGGAGGTAATGTCCAAATATACAAGTATTGACCCAATAAAGCAGCATCCATTTATGATTTTAATAAATATAATCATATACACTAAATATGTTGTTATTATTGAATACTGTTTTATAATATACTACAATACACTAAGGTGCAAATATTATCTGATCCTATTTCCACTATAGCACAGGTGGACAGTAACAATGTACATTTACTTGAGTACTGTACTTAAAGTACACTTTTTGAGTCTCTGTACTTTACTTGAGTATTATGTTTTCTGGAAACTTTTTACTTTAACTTCATTACATTTGAAAGACAAATATCGTACTTTTTACTCAACTACATTTCTGTCAAGGTCCTTAAGTAGAAAGTAGTAACGTCAGTCAGGGGATGATTTTGGTTGGAGGGGTTGCATTTTGGTTGGAAATGAAAGTTGGGTTGACGTCAGAACTGGACTGATGTTGGTTTCTGACGTCAACCCGATTTTCATTTTCAACCACAATACAACGTCTATCCAACGTTGGAGATTAACATCAATCTGGCGTTGGATTCTGACATCAACCTGATTTTCATTTTCAACATTGGGTTTGGTCTTCTGAATGCGAATTTTGTCATTGTTTTGGAGCTTATAGATAACAGTAAGCTTAACATATTCATACTGAAAGCCACAAAACTTTAAATAGGGCACTATTTGAGGGATCAGCCAATTGGGTGTCCAAAACCATTGTGGACATTGTTGAGTGCATTTATTCAATCGCACATTCAATCCCACTACTGGAACTGTGTTCGAGAAATAAATTTGATATTGATATGAGGGTAGGTAGGCAGGCATAGATTCAGAGGCACACGTTATTGTAAGTATTACATACAACAATGCAAAAATAATAAAACAATGCATTGACATTTACTTTTTACTTTTGATACTTAAGTACTTTTAAAAACAAGTACTCCTGTACTTTTACTGAAGTAAAAATCGGTCTTTACAACTTTTACTTGTAACGGAGTAATATTTGACCAGTAGTATCTGTACTTTCACTCAAGTTGTGTACTTTGTCCACCTCTGCACTATAGTATAAATAGCATCTAACAACTATTTACAAAGAAAATAATGTTATTTTCACTTAATAGCATCTATGGCTATTTGCAACTAGAATTTGTGCATACTTTGAAAATCAACCTGAAATAATTCTCCATTCAGTCACCTTTGGCATAGGCATACTACTTTCAAAATAATATGATTTAGGATTCAAATACTTAAAATCTAACTTACCATAGTAAATATTAATAAAGCAAAATTACACACTTCACCTTGAACTTCCTTCTCTCCATTCCATCCACATTTTGTCTTTGTATCTCACTTCTGCTGATACCATCGGTCTGCAACACATTCCTGTCCCTTAGACAAAACTGAGTGTTGTGATAAGGCTAAAATTTGATTATTATAGAACATCGACTGTTGCAGAACCCCTCCAGCGCTTCAAGTGCTTTGTAATACGGAGCTGTTATTTGTTCAGCTGTAATGGAAAAGAGGTTTTCAGTGATTCATGGGAGGAAAAGTACTGTACCTGCTTCTGTTTTCTGCATTTCATGGGATTTGTATCATTGTTTTAGATCAGTATGTGCTACTGCAGATAGCTATGACTGCACAAGATTACATCTAAATGCAATGCCACTAATAAATACACACACTTTCAAATACAGCACTCTATTAATATCTCAAATACTACAGAAACCACAGTCCTCCAGTGTCATTTATCTCTGTTCTTTTTAGGATATTAAACAGTGAAAAAAACCAAATTAAACCTGCATAACTGAATAAAAAAAATGTAATTCCAAGATCAACTACAAACAAACTTGCTTTTAAAATCCATAATAATTTTGGAAGCGCTGATCCAAAATTTGTTATTTCAGGCAATCATTTATATCATACACACTGCTAAACCATGCTCTGTTACTAGAGAACGGATAACGCAGGGGACAAATTGTTTTTGCTGCATTGGGTTCCTCCTGCGACTCGCTGCGGTAATTAGTCCAGTGCCACTTAAGCTTCTGTGGTTTAATAAACTTTAGTTTATCAGTTTCCAAAAGCCACTAGTGCAGCATATACTGTAGCATATGTTTCCAGACAGTTTTCGAGTAGAGATTAATATATAATATACAACAATTATTCATGTGCAATGGAAATATGAATCTCAAGAGTTTTTTGTGGATAAATGTGAAGCAGTTTTTGTTATTTTCCAAGCAGTCACTGTACTGCTAAATTGTGGTCCATTACTGGAGAATGACTCAGCCAGGAAAAAATAATGTTCCTTGGTTGTGCTACACATTAGACTACACTAATTTCTTAAAGAAACCTGCAGTAATTAAACATCAAAGTAATCTAAAACTTTACATTTACATGTAAGGGAAGAATTTGATTGTGAGTGACGTAAATGAGTGCATACTGCACATCAAAGAGGCTGTATTATGCCCTTTTACAAAGTCTTGTTTTTGAGGCCTACTAGAAGAGGCTTTCATGCAAAACACATTATTTTTCACATATCTTACATTATTGTAGCACCTCTCTTCCCAGTCTGTCAGTAACACTTTGTTTAGTTCTTGTCTCTATGAAGCCCCTCCTTCCGAAAAGCACAATGCACTCTGATTGGTCGGCTTGACCAGTGTGTTATGATTGGTCGACCACTTCGAGCATGTTTTGTAAATATCTCTCCCCTTTGCATAACAGCGAGTTTCAGCTTTAAACACTAATGCACTTCCCTCTCTAACTTCCATCCGAAAATTATAATACAATAAACTATGACTGTGTAAAAACGATTAGCTTAAGCAAGCAACAAAGTATTATGCGTTTAAATGCGAAAATTATTCCAATTTCATGTAGAGTCGTGTGGGGGTAAATTAAGCGCGATCAGCTGTGACGTCCCAATCGTGTTGCATTGTGGTCTATGGATCTGAGTACATATTGAGCAGACTCGCTCCCTCTGTCATCGAGGAGTAGAGCGTCTTTCCAAATAAACTTCCCGTACACACTTGACGAAGTTGAACGCACTTCAAAATGGTGGGGATCCCTCTGAGGTGAAGTGCTAAGGGAAGTTTGTGAGAGTATGTCTAAAAGTGGAGTTAAACACAGACAAAACTCAACCAGGCATCGCCCCTTTTTAGTGCTGCCTTGGCCAAAATTGAGAATATTGAGGAATACTGTGAGTGTGACATATGTTTCCTGGATGAAAACTCAAGACTACAATTGAGGCTTTTGAGGGAGTTCAGAAACAGTTCACAGTCACACTGAAATAAAGAATAATAACTCCCTTTGGAGTGGATTTGTGCTTTGTAACTTTGCAAACCATTTGCATGAACAAAAAGAAAGCCTACACACTAAAGACAGTGTAAAAAAAACAACTACAACTGCAGTTTTTATTGAAACTAACACAGCTACGACAGACACAAGAACCGACAAGGGACTGAACAGAACAGGGAGTATAAATACAAAGGAGAAAATGAGGAAACTAACAAGACACAGGTGGAGAAAGGTAAACTAATCAGGGACTAACGAGAACAGGTGCAGACTAGACAGAACATAATTGTGACAAATATGGATCATTGTAATGAACCACCAGACAAGACAATGCCTTTAAGCTTTTAGTAAAACAAAATACTAAGAAACTCACAAATGTCCGAGTTTTCAGCAGGTGTTGCTGAGCAACTGAACTCTTGAGTAAAGCCATAATAAATAAGAAAGAGAAAAGAAGATGCCATGCCAAGTCACATGGAAAGGAGAATGGGTGAGCAAGAGAAGATTGAGGAGGGCAAGTGAGATTAATGCGATGGTGAGGTGGTGTGGGAAGCTCAGGTGCTCGATGGCTCATTAACACTTGACTACTATGCACACCTACTCTCAAAAAACGCCACAAACACACATTCGCAAGAGAAATGCAGACTAGGAGAACCGACATCCTAGCCTTATTAGTATGAGAGTGTACAAAAGTAAGAAGGTGAATTTGTAAGTAACAATACAATCTCCTGATCATTAGCAAAAGTAAAGAGTCCTCTGATAGACTCATGAATAATGCAAGTGAAATATGAAAGGGCAAATTACAATATGTTTTACATAAACATGCAAAGAAAGATTCAACAAAAGCTCATTTTCAAACACTTGACTTTGTTTCCTCACAGAAGGCTGTGCATAAAAAATAAACACCGGATGAGAATTTCTCCAATTTACCATCCTCAAACAAGACCCTCTTCCAGAGATGAACTCAAATTGTTTGCTGAGCATAATTTGCCCGTGATGAGGATTTGCTGTGTGTGAACAAAATCATCTGACAACCATTACCATTGTACGGCTGAAAACTTTCATAACTTTAATTTTTATTATTTCATTAACTAGAGAAACAATAACTTTTCATAAGATAATACCGCTCAGGATATGAGCCTGAAAGCAAATCAACACTCTTCACATAAGCTCTCAAGTATTAGCTTGAATTGGGGCTGCTGTCTTACCCAAGCTGCTAACACTCATGGAAAGCTTTTATATGCTCTACATGAGACCAGAGTATAAGGACTAATTATGCTGTTGGCTGTATAATTAGGCTAACTGATGAGTCTAAAATTTGCACACACAAAAAGTGAGTGAAATGAAGGTGGTTAAAAACTATATTCATCTAAAAAAGAAAGGAAGTAGTAGTTTTCTGTATGACCAGGTCTTTAAAGAATACCCACTGTGTCATACTGAAAAAAATATCTTGGCAGTAGGTGTGTTGAGCAACCACCTTTGCCTCAGTGAATCTCATGTAGACTTCCCTCATGGATATCAGTTCAACAGATGTGGGTGGTTTGGGAAGGTGTTCAGTATCTATTTTGCATGCATCTTTAAAACTTCAGGATGCTGTATATTATTTAATGTCTCTCTCTCTCTCTCTCTCTCTCTCTCTCTGTGTGTGTGTGTGTGTGTCATCCTGTAAACCCTACATTGTTGGGACAAAACGGACACCTTTTGATCCCCATGAGAAAAACATGTTATAGATCATACTAAATTATGTTTTTTTGAAAATGTAAAAATGCAGAAGGTTTTCTGTGAGTGTTGTGTTTTGGGTAAAGATCTAGAAAACAGAATATACTATTTGTACAATATAAAAATCATTATGTCTATGGAACATCCCCATAAAACATGGAAACTGTATATTTTACATATGCATCTATTTCATTAACATTCTTATTTTATATACCAACGTACTTTGGTATATAACGTACTATACCAACTAAAATCTGCTTATAACAATCACCCTAATAAGGCGGGTGTTGATATAGAAGGCCACATGATGAATTAAAAATTCATCAAAATTAACCTTTCCATGAGCCATGACAAATAAACGTGTAGATACTACTACATCTCATTAAAAAAAGCTAAAATAACATGAAATGCAACACGCTGTAAAAAAGTGTCCACCTACTTCCATTTAAAAACATAAGTTCTGTTTCTGCCTTAAGTTTAAGTACAATTAAATTGGCTGTAGAAGCCATTTCAATATTTTTCCACAGTTCATTTAAATGATATTAAACTAAGTGACTTTAACTAGAGTTGAATCTTGTATATATATATATATATATATATATATGCTGGTCATAAAATTAGAATATCATCAAAAAGTTGATTTATTTCAAGAATTCAACTTAATAGGTGAAACTAATATATTATATAGACTCATTACAGGCAAAGTGAGATATATCAAGCCTTTATTTGTTATAATTTTGATGATTATGGCTTACAGCTTATGAAACCCATGAAATCAAAATCCCACAAAATTAGATTACATGAAATCACACAGTAATTACACAGTAATATCATGGTCATTGAACCAGGTTTTGGTTCTTTTGGCAGTGTGGGCAGGTGCAAATATAACAATAATTGCAAAAAAAAAAAATAAAAAAAAAAATTCATCAGCAAGTACTCCAGTCTTTGGTGTCTTATGATCCTTCAGAAATCATTCTAATGTTGGAAACAGTTGTGCTGCTTAATATTTTTTTTATAACCTGAGATACTTTTTTCAGAATTATTTGATGAATAAAAAGTTAAAAAGAACTGTATTTATTTAGAATAGAAATCTTTTGTAACAATATACACTACCGTTCAAAAGTTTGGGAACAATAACTATTTTTTTTTTAAAGAAATTAGTACTTTAATTCAACAAGGATGCGTTAAATTGATAAAAGGTGATGGTAACGTTTTATATTGTTAGAAATGTTTTTATTTTGAATAAATGCTGTTTTTATGAATAAATGCTGTTAACATTTTACTCATCAATGAATCCTGAAAAAAGTATTCCAAAAAAATATATTAAACAGCACAACTGTTTCCATCATTGATAATAACTGAGTATCAAATCATCATATTAGAATGATTTCTGAAGGATCATAAGGCACCAAAGACTGGAGTACTTGCTGATGAAAATTCAGCTTTGCATCACAAAAATAAATTACATTTTAAAATATATTAAAAAAGAGAACCATTATTTTAAATTGTAATAATATTTCATAATATTACTGTTTTTTTTTTTTTTTTTAACTGCAGGCTTGATGAGCATAAGAGACTTCTTTCAAAAACATTAAAAATAGTAACGTTTCCAAACTTTTGACTGGTACTATATATATATATAAATAATCAAATGTAATGCTTAAAGCAGGGGCATCTACATCCTTTTACCGTTAAAGACCAACAACTTTAACATATTTTACACTAAAAGTATGTGTATTCATAAATTAAATGTTTTGACTATAAATTAAGGCATTTCATTCCTTAACTTACAGAAAATATTTTTCCAGCAATTTACAGTAAAATTACGTTATTCCATCAAATTTAGTAGAATTTTTACAGTAGCCCAGTGAATTTTTTACAGTATATGGTTACAGTTCAGGTAGTTTTTTTTTATATATTATTAACATTCTTTTGCGTTTACATTACAAATGTAAAAATACTGCACTTAACATTTCTTCTTTAAAACTGAATGACGTTTACATTTTTATTACTGTATTTTTTTTAAAACATTTCTTTTTCTAAACCTAACAACGGTATTTTAATATTTGCACCCCACTGTAGCCTATATGCATTGGAGATGGAACTTTTGCCGTGTACATTTGCTCCAAGCACCACATGCGACCACTTCAGCTCACAAGTGTTGCGTGCATTGAAACGGTACAGTGGCTGCATTCACTCGCCACCGTTGCTCAACAAGTTAACGTTTGGAATAATCAAATGATGTCACATCCGCTGTTAAGTTCGCCTTGGTAGTGTTGGATGCTCTCACGCGCTGTCTGCTGAACCCTCATTCGCGTGCGGTCGTAACTTTGGACAGCGCGCGCTCAGTAATGGCTGCACGCGGGCACTCGCGCGGTGGAGCTGCACGGTAATGAATGTGGATCAATCCGCCCTGTTCTTTTCGGGCATCATCTGCCACACCGAGGACGTGATATTAACGGCAGAAAAGTGCGATAGAGACGTGACAGCATGATCCTTCTGTTCGGTGCATTAAAGCCCCTGCTTTTCCTCATTGTCTTCGGACTGTATCCATCCATGGTAAGTTGATGCGATGAGTTGCAAGCTAAAAGATTTCAAGATAATGCAATGCACTTGATTTCTCTCTCTCTCTCTCTCTCTCTCTCTCTATGTGGATCTATTTAAAACAGATTGCATATGCCGTAGTAGGAAATAAAAATTGATATCTCTGAAATCTCAAAGTTATATTTTTTAATATAATTATTTAATATAATGTCATATAGGGTCCTCTAACGCAGGAGTTCTCAGGATTATGCATCATATAATATGTACGTGATGGAGGAAAATAAAACTAGTCCACAGATATTAAACTTTGGTTTATTCAAGCATGGAAAGTCATTTGTCTTTCCAGATGTTTTCCAGGAATGCATTAGTGAGTTACAAACAGATAAAGGGACATGCAGCAAATATTTATAGGCACTGGAAATATGATTTTATTTTTATTTTTTTTCATTGTCAGTGTGGATTCATACGGTGCATATGCTTATGATATGATTTTACTAGCCAGTGAATATAATGGTGGACTGATCAATTCTGGTCCACTGCCCAACACAATAAGCTAAATAACTTGCTGCCCCTGTAAAAATGATACAGCGTATAAAATGATGACAGCAGATTACAAACAATAGTATTAATTAAATGCAATGTTTAAAATGATGAATAATTGAAAATGAGCAACTGCACAACATAAAATATAACAAATTAAATTGAAGTTACTTTTTGCCAAAAACAGAACTTCAATGTTAATGAATAGTATGAACTAATCTGTAATTAGGTTAATTAAGTACAAATATTTCTGATGATGCTGTATCAGATGTTAAGCAAATTGTTCCCTTTGTTGGAAAGCAAAGTGCTTGACTAATGACAACACATAAATACTCATCACATAAACATGTGACAAAAAAACAAACATGCATGGAATACCTAAAATGCCACAGCACAGAAACCAACTGGTGACAACAAAATCAAAACTGGCAAATGGTCAGACAACGCAATTATAATTATTTACGCCCCAGTGCACACTGGTAAAGGGACGAATGGGAATGAACCACAAGAAAATGTATGTCGATTTAAACTCAGATTTACTCAGTCTCTTATGTTTTGAATTTTGGCATTAACAAAATATATAAACAGTCTGCATACAGCATTGTCATGAAATCTACAGATTTGTTTTAATAAAGCTGCTATCTCTTTGCTATCAATGTTATCAAAGAAAACTGCTGGACATTTTCATTTTAAGACAGTACTGCAGAAAAAAATCACCATAATGAGATGTAACAAGTGCTAAAATGAGTGTGGTGATGTGCTTCAGGTGTTCAGCCGGACAGGAGCTGTCCACACCGCAGTGGTGCTGAAGTGAACTAATCACATACAGACATTCAGTATGTCTGCATGAACTAGACAGACAATTGCTTTTTGTCTGAACAATTTGTTTAACCATTGGATAACATCGCTTGTACTTCTATGCTGGCATTTTGACCTCACCATATGAAGTCCACAAAATGTCACAGGTCCAAAAGTACACAAAACCCCCACAGACTCTAAGAAAGAGGGCTGTTTGTCTATTAAAATGAATGGACGGTAGTGTAATGGGCTTCTAATTACATTGTTGTTGCTTGTGGGATGAGTGATTCATGATGATTAATTTGACGTGCTGAAATGCGCTTTTTATGGTGACAAATTGCATTACACACCTACGGGATACAGCTTTCTAATGTCAGTGGAGGGATTCATAATAATACAGACCTTCACCTTATTTAGCATTCAGTGTTCGGTTTTCTAGCAAGTTTTTGAATGACTTTGAATGGAAAAGCCGATTCAGTCATGTATTGATCTATTCACATTATGTTTCTTATAATGTTGTGTTGTGAATATCTAGATATTAGTTTTTTTGTCATCTTGCCCAGGATACACTCTTAAGAATAAAGGTTATTTATTGGGAATGATGCTTCCATGAAGAACCTTTAACATCCACTGAACCGTTCCAATGCACAAAAGGTTTTTTTTCTAGTGGAAAAAGGTTATTTAGATTATTAAAATGTTCTTCACACTAAGAAAAAAATGGTTCTTGTAAGAACTGTTCACTGAAACATTCTTTGGGGAACCCAAAATTGTACCTTATACTACATGTCTTTAAAAACACCATTTTGGAACCTTTACCTTCATGTGACATTCATAAAAGATATAATCTGACTTTATGAAATCTCAGGAGATATGTTTGCTAACTATCTAATTTTCTAATCTGAACATTACAAACAACAAATAATGAATGAATGTCACTCGATGTTTGATAACCACATACGCGTGCATATGATGAATGAAATAAACCATACTTGAACAATATAATAATAAATCTGCTGTGCACGAACACTGCCTCACCCTCACTTATTACTCTACGGATTTATCGCTGAGAAGATGACTGATAATGAACGAAAGCATTCCTTTTATCTTTCTATGCCTCGTTCTCTTTCAGAAGTGTACTCAGATATTGAGATATAGTCTAGAGGTCAGAGGCGAACAAGAAAGCAAGAGTGAAAAGAAAGAGAAAGAAAAAAATAATCACAACTTCTCAAACAAGTGTTGTTTAAATCAGAACTTGATTGAAAGCATGACCGCCAAATATAGTGAGATGAGAACTAAAGATGAGAGGGCTGTTTTCTCTGCTGTGTATTTAATATCACAGTACAAATCTCAGACATGGGCATACAAATATGATGATTTCCACCATCAGGACAGAAATGTGAGTCCATTTAAAAGGCATGATCATCAGTACCTGTGTGGTCAATGTATGTTCCTCCACGCTCTGTCCAGTTATAGTGATATATCTGGCATTTCTCTGTCTGGAGTGATGGTGGGTGCGATTTGTTTTCATCACCAAACATAAATGGAAGTGGACTTGAATGTTGTTCTCTGAGTGATTGTAAAAGAATCCATCATTTTGTGCTTTGTTAAGATACTGCTGATGTTATACGTGCATAAATACCTTACACGGCATTTATTATAAATTACTCTATTACAGAAAATATTGCAACGCAAAATAGCAATTCCACTACTGGTCTAGACAGGTTGTCAGTCTTTGCGTTGGTGTGGGGATTTTTAGTCACTCTTTATACCAGTGACTGGCATTAGATATGGAAACCATCTGCTCTCCAGTCGCTCTCGTGGTACTTTGAGCATACTTTCAGCATAGCGAAACATAGGCGAGTCGTATAAAACACTGATTCATTCAGGAACAACTCTAGTGAACATCTTCATGAGCGAGTAATCATTCACTGAACCAACTCGTTCAACGTAACATTACTTTACGTGACTTTATGAGTGAGTCATTGAATTATACACCTAACCGACTTATTCAAAAAACACCAGTTCATTTAGAAAAACTAGTGCCAGGCCCTGTCCTGAATGGCACACTTCATATGCACTTTCAGTCTTGTGGACTTACAATGGCTGCCGCGTGCAGGTGTCCGATAAGTCCATGAGACCGTAGGGTGTCTCAATTGTCATTTTAGGTCTTTTTAAAGGGATAGTTCACTTTGAAATTAAGTTTTGGTATGTTTTAGCTTACCTCAAAGGCATCCAAGATGTAGGTGTCTTTTTTTCCGCAGTAGTTTAAATTTTGATATTTTTAGGTCAAACCGTTCTTGTCTGTCAGTCATATAATGCAGGTCTATGGTCACTGTCTCAAAGAGCATCCACAGAGTCCACATTAAAACAATTCCCCATCGTCCAAATTAAACAATTCCCCATCGTAAGTACACACTGATGGCCTAAGACACGAAACGAGCGGTTTGTGTGAGAAAACGAACAGTATTTATATCGTTTTTAGCTCTTATACACAGCCACGTCCAAGTGATCTGATCTGAGGGCGCAGTATAGATATATATATACACTAGATGCCGCCTTAAAGACATTCGTTCCAATGAACTGCCGTAGACAAGGCGACATCTAGTGTATATATCTATGCACCAGTCTGCGCACACGTCACACACCAGGATGCGCGCGCGCCCTCAGATCACTTGGACGTGGCTGTGTATAAGAGCTAAAAACGATATAAATACTGTTCGTTTTCTCACACAAACCGCTCGTTTCGTGTCTTAGGCCATCAATGTGTACTTACGATGGGGAATTGTTTAATTTGGACGATGGGGAATTGTTTTAATTTGGACTCTGTGCATGCTCTTTGAGACAGTGACCATAGACCTGCATTATACGACTGACAGACAAGAACGGTTTGACCAAAAAATATAAAAATTGAAACTACTGCGGAAAAAAAGACACCTACATCTTGGATGCCCTTGAGGTAAGCTGAAACATACCAAAATTTAATTTCAAAGTGAACTATCCCTTTAAGCGGTCAATCAATTCACTGAACCGATTCATTCAAAACACAGATTCATTCAGGATCAAAACAAGTGGACATCTTTATGAGCTAGTCATTATTCATTCAGCCAATTCGATACAAGCACACATTCAATCAGGAATGACACAATTCAGTCATTCAATTAATTCATTTGATTTGTTCAAAATTAATGATGATCATTAAATAAACAAAACTACTGTGTTACTTAGGCTTCCTTTGTAACGATTTTCTTTGGCAGAGCAAAACAAAGTAGCCTAACTGCCCATACTGTGTAAGTTACTGATGTATAAAAGCAATGTCACACTCGCAATACAAAACATATAGAGAGGAGAAGAGTGGGGGAAAATAAGAATGTGTGACAGAGAGGTAGAAAAAAAAGAAGAGGCAGAGGCAGTCAGGGAGGGCGTCAGTAAATGTGCACATGCATGTATGACATGGGATGCCTCTGTCTTCAAAGGGAAAGCTTATCAGTTTGTCCTCTCATGTGAATCCTCGAAACCTCCTTATCGTTTCTCCATCCGTTCTTTTCTCTATCCCAATTCTTTCTCCCTGTATTGTTTTTGTTTATTTTTTTCAAGCCCTGCTTGTATCCGTTGAGTGCACAGTTACGCGTCTCGCATTCCAACTCTCAGATTCGACTGTACAAATTATACATCAAAGCTGGGGAATTGGATCAGTTACAGTGCAAGTGAATTAGAGCGAGAGAACACTGGCATTATTGTGACTGACAGGGACACGCCCACTTTATGATGTCACGGGCTCTCAGGTCCAGAAAAAGACAGATTTCCAATAGATAAAAGTGGTTTTATCGTGTGGGCTTGTCAGTCCAAATAAGCGATTTATTTCATTCATCTTCTGGGAAACTTGCAATGGCATGCCTGCTTGACTGTTTTCACTGGTAAAGCTTGTCTTTAACTGTTTACAAGGCCTTTGCATGATAACAGTGGGGGTTAGCATCTTGCCGTAGCTTTGTTGTTAATGGTGATCTCAAGGCTGCACAAAAGAAAGATTTTAAAACGGCGTTCCTTTGAAAGTCCTATTTTATCTACAGCACATTATAATAAATGAGTTCAGTAATAAGTAAAGGGACAGTTTACCCCAAAATAAAAATTCAGCCAATTACTATCAACCCTCATGTCAATACAAACCTGTATGCCTTTTTTCCTTCATGGATTAAAAGCTTTCAAACTTCAAAAAGGACTCAAAACACCATAAAAGCAGTCCATATCACTCAAGTGAAATATTCAGTCTTTTGAAGTCATACTGATAGATTTGTGTGACAAATAGATAGAAATTCACTGAAAATCTTGACATCTGCCCTAGTTTTCCTTAGCATAGCAGCATAACTAAAGCATAACAGCGTGTGTGTGTGTGTGTGTGTGTGTGTGTGTGTGTCTACAGACAATTGGTCCCAAGGAAGGATGGCAGGTGTATAGTTCGGCACAGGATGCAGACGGACGCTGTATCTGCACAGTGGTCGCACCGGAACAAAACCTCTGCTCCAGGGATGCCAAGAGTAGACAGCTCCGACAGCTGCTGGAGAAGGTCTCACGTATAATAAACACACACATTATATCTCTCTTTTCTTTTTCTGACATATACGTACATACTCTACCGTTCAAAAATGTGGGGTCAGTAAGATTTGAAATACTTTTATTCAGCATTAAATTGATCAAAAGTGGCGGTAAATAATTTTACAATGATAAAAAAAAACATTTCTATTTCAGATAAATGCTTTTCCTATTACTCAAAAAATCCACAAAACATGAATCATGTTTCCGCAAAAAATTAAGCAGCAAAATATGAAAAAAATTGATATAAATAAGAACTATTTTTTGAGCTCCAAATTAGCATATGATTTCTGATAGATGTGACACTAATGACTGGAGTAATGATGCTGAAAATTCAGCTTTTCCATCACAGGAATAAATGACATTTTAAAATGTATATAAATAGAAAGTTATTTTAAATTGTAATAATATTTCACAGTATTACTGTTTCAAATAAGAGGCTTCTTTCAAAAGCATAAAAATCTTACTGACCCCTAACTTTTTCAAGGTAGTATATATACACACATTTATATTTTCCCCTTTATATATTCATGGAAATGAAACTTGCCAACTCATTTTTTGCAACTGAATATTGACGATATTTAATACTTCTTTGTCTGAATGTTCTCATACTCTCATACTAATGAAAGGGTGCAAAACTAGCCTACTCGGACGGTCTTTCGGAAATGTAATGGCCTAATAAACAGGCGCGTTAAAATCATGATATTCACAATGTTTCTTACATAGTAATACCAATTACCTATACAATAATACCGACTGCCAGCACATGCATTGTGAATATAATGTGAATATTCAAAATACTGCAAAGCCCTGTAATATCACAAGGTTTTTTCACTCTGCATTTCTGCTTGCCTTCTGTTCTTTCTATCAGCACACACACAGACACACACACACAGAGGCATCATTTGGCTAGTGTATATTGTGTCGACAACTAATGTACTGTTTTGCCTCAGGGATTAACATTTCAGGAGCTACAGTACTGTACAGCTCACCACTAATACTGACATAAACAAACACACACACTTGTCCTCTTGCTCTTTATTTCTCTCTGTCTCTCAATCACACATTACATATTCCCCTCCCCCAACGTTTTTATCCTCTTTTGTCACTCTCATTCCCACTTAGGACCTTTAAAACACACACACACACACACACACACACACACACACACACACACACACACACACACACACACACACACACACACACACACACACACTCAAAGGAAAAAGCAATAGCACTCATGTGTGCTTCCATTGCATTCACAAGAGGCTGATTTTATGCAGGTCATTAATACCTGATTTTATGATAAATGATACATGCCTCAATTCAACGGGAGCCTGACTGCCGTTAATATTGATATGTACATTTATTAACGCATCCATTTTCCCTATAGCCTGAAAAGAAATCCCAGGCCTCCATCTCATTCATGATTCATGGATTTCCACTTTTCTCGCGCCCTAGTCAAGGCAGCTAATCAGACAGTTTGATGGGGACAAACACCATGAGATTGGAGTGACTGCCATGTTTTGTTTTTTTATCAGCCCCTTTTTAAAAATTCATTAATTGTAGTCAGTTTATCCGTAACATATGCAAAGAAATGTGTCTTTGGAAAGTGTTTCTCACCCGCTGAAGTTGAAGGGATAGTTCACACAATAATAAATTCATCTACTCACACTCATGTCGCTCAAGCAATGTATTGTTTTCCATAAAACAAATGTCCATGGTGACCAGTGGCTGGTCAAAAGGAGCAAAGCAAACAAAAAAGTATTATACATATGAATTGGATTTTTTGTTTACTGCATGATGCAAGTTCAAATTTCTCACGGTTTATTTTACATCTACAATATTGCTCAAAAGTTTGGGGGTTTTAAAAAAGATTTTTATGCTCAACAAGGCTGCATTTATTTGTTAATTTTTTTTTTTTATGTAAATAATTAATGTGGTGCAAAGCTGAATTTTCAGCATCATTACTCCAGTATTCAGTGTCACATGATTCTTCAGAAATCATTCTAATATTCAAGAAACATTTCTTATTATTATCAAATGTTGAAAACAGTTCTTTTTTTATGAGAACCACCCCTAGTTTAGTCCTGCTTCTTAACTTGTGCTTTTGTGATGCAGGTGCAGAACATGTCTCAGTCCATTGAAGTCCTGAATCTGCGTACGCAGCGCGATTTCCAGTATGTCATGAAAATGGAAAATCAAATGAAAGGGTTACGGACCAAGTTCCGGCAAATTGAAGAAGACAGGAAAACTATAATGGCTAGAAACTTCAAGGTATGTTTTTTTATTAGGTTACAAAAGATCTGCTGCTTGGAAATGCAAACATCAGCATTGGGCATGAATATTTTTATGTGTTATGTCAAAACGCTAAACATTTGCAGGCCTATAATAGAACTACACGACTAAATGTTGTTTATTGGGACCAACGTTTAAAGCATAACAGCCTGTGTGTGTGTGTGTGTGTGTGTGTGTGTGTCTACAGGAGCTGAACGATCATATGGATGAACTCCAGCCATTGATTCCTGTGCTAGAGCAGTACAAAACAGATGCTAAGCTGATCTCTCACTTCAAAGAAGAAATCAGGAATCTTTCTGCTGTGCTGACGGGCATCCAGGAGGAGCTGGGAGCTTATGACTATGAGCAGCTCTATCAGAGAGTCCTCAGCCTGGATAGCCGTCTACGAAACTGCATGAGCAAACTCAGTAAGTACAATCCACAGGTATCGTAAGTACTGACGGAATTACTGCACTTTTTACATTCACAGTTCAAGCATTTTAAATGGGCCATATTCCACTGTTTCATATCATTTTACATTACATTAGAATTAAATGGGTTGTGTTTTCTACTGTATCTGTAAAAATTCTATATGTAACCTTTGCTATGATTGGCTGAACCTTTGGGTTAACCAAACATGATTAACTTGGTTTCAGGCTTGATTTTATGGCACAGTATGCATTAATATTTTCTGAAATGAATTTTACTTAAAGTGTATTATAGTACAACCTGTAAAAGAAAGTTGCAGAGTAATGTTTCAATTAAAACAAAAAATATCTTGCCCAAAGCAAAACATAACTCAGATTTGACCTCCAGCTCCAGTTTGTCCATATCGGATATTCAATTACTCTTAGTGAACGTCAAGCAAGGCAATTAAATAACAATGTGTTTTCAACAATCTTCACATAACACCTGTGATTCTGATGAAGTGCTAAAAAGCCATACAATATGAATGAGTTGGTTAGGCAAATTCAACAGATGTTCTAATATGTTATTAATATCTGATAATTACATCCTAGCGTTGGGGTTTGGATGCACTAAGCTAGTACATCATTAAAAGTTGCTGTTGTTTTTTTACATGCACCGAAAGCAAGTCTTTAAAAGGAATGAAATTGCTTCTATGAAACCAGCCATTTGAAAAAGAGATGATGATGTTAAAAATAAAGAATATTAATTTGGAATTTTTATAGCATGTGGGAAATTAATGAAAATCACCGGCCCTGTGACGATAAAGACATCTGGGACGCGGTTTGGCGCATGGATGACCGACCCTTTAGCATCTCCAAGAAATAACCGGGTGAGTTCTGGAGGGGGGGCGGCGCTATGTTCTTCAAGCTGATTAATGTTCTGACATATACCTGATTAATCTTCTTCCTTCTCAGGATTGCTAACAACCGGTTTCCACCAGGTGTAAAATAATTTAGTGAGCCACTCATCTACATACTTCAATCTCACTCTGTCTTTTTCCCACAGATTTGGTACATGGACACTTACACCAACAGCAAGGTGGTTAAAGAGTATAAAAGTATTGAAGACTTCATCTCCGGTCAGGAATCGCGAACCTATTACCTTCCCTTTAAATGGGCTGGAACCAACCATGTGGTCTATAATGGCTCTCTGTACTACAACAAGGAGCAGAGCAACATCATTGTCAAATACAGCTTCGAGACCGGACGGGTTCTTGCCCAGCGTGCCTTGGAGTACGCCGGCTTCCACAACGTCTACCCCTACACCTGGGGAGGCTTCTCGGACATCGACCTGATGGCGGATGAGCTGGGTTTGTGGGCTGTCTACGCCACCAATCAGAATGCAGGAAACATTGTGATTTCTCAGTTAGAACCGCAGACGCTGGAGGTTCTCCAGACGTGGAACACGGAATACTCCAAAAGGAACGCAGGCGAGTCTTTCATGATCTGCGGCACGCTGTACATCACCAATTCCCATCTGACCGGAGCCAAGGTGTATTATTCCTACAACACAAAGACCTCGACGTACGAGTACATGGACATCCCATTCCACAACCAGTACTTTCACATTTCCATGCTTGACTACAACGCTCGAGAACGGGCGCTTTATGCCTGGAACAATGGACATCAGGTCATTTTCAACGTCACGCTTTTTCATGTCATCAAAACCGAAGATGATTCCTAATGGACAGTATACAGTATGGATATTGAATTTATTGTTATTTTCTACGCATTCATGGTTCTTTTCCCAAATGTTAATAAGACATGTTGCCTTTACTTCACCATAGACTGAGATTTGAATTGAGCATCGTCTCGCCTTAGGACCGATGACACATGAAGACTTGATGATGCCACGCCATTACAAACAGAAAGATTTTTGTTACTTTACTCATCTTCTCAAAGCTGCTCTGAAAGTTAGGTTTTACTTGCAATATTTCACAACTGCATGAATGTCTGATTCTTTTGCCATCCTTTACGTGGTATTTGTATATCAGAAATCCCATTTTCTTATATAGTGATGTACTTTTGGCAACATTAATTTGTCCAGACTCTCCTGGTAATATCTTGTTGTGTCAAGTTTAGTTGTACAAACTGTAGAGCTCTGAATATGAACCTATGTAAACGATTGTAACATTCATTGTCACTGTGAGAGGAAATATTTTATATTAAATCTAGAACAAAACAATAAATCAACTGGAATGAAGCCGTAAATCTACATCCATAAATGTAAACAACAGAACAGAAAGGTGCCATGTGCGACACAGAGCAATTTTGTCGGAATTCAGCCCGAATTCACGGGGGTTATAATGAGGTCATTTGCTGATGATTGTGACAAGCCCGAATGCGGTTGCGTTCACATTAATTTACAGGCAGCCATTCTCACTTGATGACTTTGAATGCTGTCCTATGGCATTTTCAATCAAGATCAAGGGCACAGGAGCAAGGAGGGGACGATTTCAACTCCTTTCTGCAATTTCCTCTCCCTTCATGTCTGTGTCAAGTCTCCCTGTCTGCTTGGGCACTGGGAATTTAAATGCACTTTTACCACCATCAATTCAACGCTGGGAATTGATCACCAACTGAGATTTACTACTGCTATTTCCTCCCATCACGCCCAGTGCATCTCTTATGAATATTCGCCTACAACATAGTCTTGCAATAGATCTGCAATCAGAAAGTTTAAATTGCTTTTTAGTTTTGATGTTTTTGGAGTTGAGTTTCAATTACAAACCTAATTAGATCATTTAAATTGTTATTTTTTCTACACTTTCTCAACATTTTACTGCCTATAATGCCCAAATATTTAACCACTTAAAAGGAATAGTTCACCCCCAAAAAATCTGTAACGGTTTACACAGCATTATGTCTTTTAGACATTCATAAAAATTCATAATTCATATTTTACATTTTCTGGAGCTATACAATAGGTTTTTGTTGTTGTTTTCTCTTTATTTATTAAAAATAACTTTTTTTTACCACTGCATTAGGAAGTCACAATTTCCTGTGAGTCTATAAAACGTCCATTAGAGTTTTGCATTTTTTTGACCACATTATAATGAGGCCTATTTCACAAATGCATAAAACTAATTGGCTCAGCAGAGGAGTAATATCAATATGAATATAAATATTTCATACTGTTTTATCAGATGATAAAGCCAATACAGACTGATATTCACATTATCTTTTTAGCAGTCACCTGACAGTTTCGGCTAAGGCAGTGGAGTGTATTGTGCTCCACATTGCAACTCATTTTAAATTCCAGAGAATGTGCAAAAAAATGAGAAACTCAGTGGGATGCCATACTATTTCTATTCTCCATCATTGCACTGATATTTTTAGACCCATTTTTACCTTCTTCTGTAGCCTACCGGAATAACTTGCCAGTGGAAGAAACACAAATAGCTGTATATACTGTAAATCCTATGAGACTTACAGTATATTTGCATTGAGAGAGTTGTAACACTTTAAAATAAGGTTTCATTTAACATTAATTACAAACATGAACTCACAATGAACAATACTTTCTAAAATACATATTAATTTAGTTCATGTTAAACTCAACATTTACTAATATGTTTTTCAAGATCCAACATAATATCTTAATATTTGTTAATACACTGTGAAATAACATTTTTATAAACTAACATTAACAAAGGTTAATAAATGCTGTAAGAATATATTGCTCACTGTTAGTTTATGCATTAATTAATGAGACCTCATTGAAAAGTGTTAACATGATAGTATTATTGAGCAATATTCATATTAAAGGCCCTGTATTCAATCATTTTATCCCTAAAAACTCAACTTTGATCACCAAAATGACATATTTAAATGTTTTTCTCCCTGAAAATGCCTTAAAATAGCTTGATTGTAACTCTACACCCTTGCCTCGTTTAGTATACGCTGTTCTATGAATCTGCAAATTATCCCCGCCTCCACTCACTCACGCCAGCTCAGAGACTTGTTGACGATCACATGTTGACCTGATTGGTTACAAGGTAGTTTGTGACGTCAGAAACACCAGCGATTTCAAACCGCGTTTTTGAGACTGTCTTTGGTTCGTCTTTACTTATGAATTTGCACAAGGTTTGTCTTAAAGCATATTAAAAACACCACATATAAGACATATAAACAACATTAAAAACTTGATTTTCACCACAGGGGGACTTTAAGACATTTGGTTCCAGCCCTTCGTGGTACTTGTTCTGCAAGATTATTCAGAGAATTTGCAGAAAAAAATATTCTGATCTCTTGAAAAGTAACTGATCACAAAATTAAACTGAGTTTGAATAAAAAGCACAACATTCCCAAGATCTTTTGATGAAATGCAATCATACTTTTAATCTGTTCTCCATTCAGAGCATTTGTTCACGCTCTCTCTTCACTGACTAGTCAAAAAAATGAAGTCTGAGTTTAAAAAGGAAAAGAATGATCTAAACTGTAGCTTGAGCTGATAGCATCTGTCCTTAATGCTGAACTGGCTTTAGTCTTCTTTTTAAAGATCGTTACTTATGTGATTATGCATATGAATTTGAATATGGCATGGCTGTTGTATTTTGAGTCTTACACTCTGATCTTCACTAGAAGGACAGACTTCTTGAAGTGCTGCTGTTTCCCGGGGGAGTTTGTTCTCCGGCCCTCTGAACCACCAATTAAAAGGCAGATAGTGTTCAGCTGGCCGTTTTATGTCTCAAATGTTTTTCTTTAACAGCAGACTTATCTCCCAGCAGGAGTTTTAGATCACACAATCTGGTGGTCGACTTGATTCTTGATTAAAGGAATTCCCTTTTCTTGTAAAATTGAACAATTACTAGTTTAATCTCTCTGCTTTTATAGTTCCAAAACATCATTGCCAAATTACGTATGCAATATTGCCATAGACATTGCAGATTAATTTATGATTGTATATTATACTGTAGAGCTGTCAGTCAATTTGAATTATAATTAAATTATAGTCAGATTCATAGATTGAATAATTAAAGGTACACTATGTAGCCTAACTATTTTTGTACAAAGTTAACAGAATATAAATTATGACACAATACATCATCAGTGCAAAAAATAAAATAAAAATTGTCTTCCCCTGATTCACTGTGGTAAGCTTATCGTAAGTGTTTTTTTAGACCTAATGGGATGGTTTTCACTAGAAATAGCGTACATACAGTACTGTGCAAAATAATCCATGATGATCTGATCTCACCATCATCGAGTCCGTCTGTGATTACATGAAGAAACAGAAACTGAGACAAACTAAATCCAGAAGAAATGAAGCCTAGCGCAAGTTCTGCCAGGAAGACTCAATCGTTCTCGTCACTTATTACCTTCATATCTTAAAGGGTTAGTTCACCCAAAAATTAAAATTATGTCATTAATGACTCACCCTCATGTCGTTCCAAGCCCGTAAGACCTCCGTTCATATTCGGAACACAGTTTAAGATATTTTAGATTTAGTCCGAGAGCTTTCTGTTCCTCCATTGAAAGTCAATGGACGGCATACTGTCCATGTCCAGAAAGGCAATACAGACATCAGCAAAGTAGTCCAGGTGACATCAGTGGCTCAATCTTAAGTTTATCAAGCGTCGAGAATACTTTTTGTGCGCAAAAACAAACAAAAATAACGACTTTATTCCACTATTCATTTCCTTCTCTCTGGGTCTCGAGCTATTTCATGTAGTGTTTTTGCCCAGCGCGTCTGTGTTGTACGTGCCTAAGACTTTTGCACAGTACTTTACATCATTAGCCAGTGTATGTTTCGTCATATCCAACAATAGAGAAAAGTTGCTCCGGCTACTTAGACGCATGTGTGTTGTGGGAGGTTAGTTGTCGCAGTGAGCTAGAAAGGTTGAATCACCCCAGAACAGACGAGAGTCTGTTGGCAAAAAGAGAATGTGACAGAGCTTGTAAAAAAACAAGAATCAACATTGGCTTGGCTTTTTGAGAGATGGCGAGAACTGAGGGATTTGAAATATAAAAGTGACTCGGAGATAGCTTTTTTTACTACTCAGCAGGGGAGTAAGGTATTTTACTGAAAAATCTGATAAATTGCCATTTGTAGCTCTCTAACAGAGTTAATTGTAAAGCATTAATCAGTGTGAAAGGGTCATTTCATTATGGGTGTTGTATCGCTGTGCTGGAATTTATTTTCAAGGAAGAAGTACCATGTCTATTATAACATCTTCAGCTAGTCAGCTTGAGATCCTTACCATCTAAACTGGTTATATATCTTAACCCAAGTAGTGAATGGTTTATGAGCAGTTGAATCACCATATTCATCTGCACAGTCACGCACAACCCAAAAATGTTCTTCCGCAAAATGCATGCACTTTTGATATTTAACTGCTAGAGGGCCAAAAATTACATAGTGTACCATTAAAACAACATGGGTCTAATTCACTAACCATGAATGATAATCTTGAATACTAAAACTTATTTGTAGCCTATGAAAAAACTGGGTTCAAATAAAAAATTTCACATAGATATTACATTTCATCAATAACTTTGCACCTAAATTAACATCATTCAAAAAAGATGATATTCTATATGACTGATATTCTATTGTCAGTTTGTTCGAGGTAGACAATATTTGTACAGTATGGGTCAAGCGATAGCAGTATCACTTTATTTTCTTTAGTTTTTGCATAATAAATTGCACTATATTAACATGTTCAAATGTATGACACTCATAATTTGCTTTCATCTCAAAATCCCAAAAGCGCTAGAGAGAATTAAACACAATTTGATGAAAAAACATGAAAGCCAAGACTCATGATACATGTTCAATCTCAATGTCTCACCAGATGTAGATCAGTATTTACTGAACAACCTTTGATTATTTCCCCACACAAGCCTAGAATAACAACATTGCCTTTTGCCATCTTGTCACCGGCCCAAGCTAAAGCCGAGAGTAATTCACCGGCAGATCAACAGCAGTCTGCATTTCATTTCACATTGAAAGGTGTTTAAAAAAAACACCACTGATTTCCATATCAATCACGGTAACCTGTTATTTCTGTACCAGTGTGTGCGTGTATGTGTGATTCGTTTCACACAGCTCGCCAGTGTTGTATTATTGGTATTCTTTATGATCCCTCCACTGCTGGTGTCGCCCAATGTTATGTTAGAAAATGTAAAGTATTATGGTCCCCTCCCAACACACACACACACACACACCCCGACAAAGGCACATCAAATCTTTGTGAAGGATCTTTGAAATGGAGAGAGGTAAGAGCCTGGGGGAAAGGTTTTCCACTACCATGAATTTCAATAAAGACACAAGGGAAAAACACAGTATAATCAGCACAACTCAACAGTCCATCCCTGCCTAATCCAGTCACATTGAAACTAACAGTGTCAAATTAATATTCTCTCCCTCAATGTCCAATTAATGCATATTCCATAAAAAAAATCCAATTATTATCCTTATCATTGCGGTTTCTTATCTGTCTTTATGTGCCAACAGGCCACGTTGTCGCCACTGATTAAAATGTGAGATTACAGTAGTGAAAACACCACACAGACTCACTGGTGAGCCATAAAATGGACACAAATCAAGTTGGCAGGTGACACTCAGATAATTTGTGGTTATCCTTTGCTGAAAATGCAAGCATAAAATCAATTTGCTGTGCTGTGTGCAAACAAATGTAGCTTCATAACTGGAATGAAACAAAGGCAAACAAATCAATCTCTCAATTGAAAGTTATAGAACTCAATGAACTTGTTTCTGATTGAGGCGAAATATGGAAATCAAAATTTGTCTTTAGCCTTCCACTGATATATTTTATGTTTGAAAAGTTAATAGAAACAGTCTTTATAATTCTAAATAGCTGAAAATGATTCAGGGAAACAAATGGCTCTGTTTGAGTATAGCTCCAGTTGTTTGGGGTCCAGACTCTTAGAAGGGAGAAAATCATATTTGAGAGAGAGAGAGAGAGAAAAATCAATATTGAATCACAGGCTGCATAATCTGACATCTCAATGCTCAGCCAATGAATTATCAGGCAATGGATTTCTTAATGTCATAATATATTTAGTTATTTTATTCAACAGTTAAGTTTTATATAATGTACCATAATGTCATTTAGCTACCTCTTTAGACTATAGTGACACATTCCGTGTATTGTTGCAGGACTCCTGCAGGAAAAAGGAGGAAAGTTGTGTCTGTATAACTGGAAACTGATTAGATATTATTCACAGCCTTCCTAAAGAATGCAACACAAACTGGATGCGTCACTTTCCGGAAAGAAGTAATCACTCAGCTGTTATTTACATTCTAGTTTAAATTAAATTGTCCTCATAAATCTTAGTTTCGCCACTATATTTCCTTGTTGTGTTCTTTTGAAGCTTCGTAAAGTTGTTGGAGGGTTAAATTTGTATGGATTTATCTTCATTGGAGAATGTTTGTGGGGGGTTCTGAAAATATTTGTGTTTAATACGCTTGAATGGCTGGTCAGCTAATAGTAAAAATAAGTGCTAAACATGTCTGTATATCCATGCTGTGAAGCACTATAAATGCAAATTGAGGGAACAATGTAAATACCATCACATTTGCATCAAAAGGCAGACCGAGCAAAGCACTTAATTGGAAAATTAATAGATTCCACATGATCAGTTCTAATCAAAGAGACACCGTTTGATCAAGTGATGTTTGAAAGAATTGCTGTGTACAGATTGCAATTTCTAAAAAAAAAAGTTTTTTTAATGTCAGTTGCTATTACTGTATGTTGTGTAGGTGCTAGGGCATTGCTCTGTGGTTACTAAGGTGTGCTGAGTGGTTTCACAGTAGAGTGTTGCTAGGCGGTTGTTACTGTGTCCTATAAAATCCGTTTTATTTTTTCCCAAGTTCCGTTTTATTTTTGTCCAAAGTCCAAATTTTTCTGGATTCTTTTTTTTTTTACTCCATTTCAATGGTTAAATTACATTTTAGTAATCAAAAAGCATGTCTAATTATTAATTACATTTATAAAAACAAAAATGTATTAAATAAAGTTGTATATATTTCTATGCTGTTTTTTTTTAAGAAATTCTGTGTTGTGTATTTCAATTTTTCTGCCAATCAAATGAAGGCATAAAACGTTAATTTAATTGATCTTTTAATCATATGAAATGAACAAACTTTTTGTCAAACAAAGTGCTCCACAACAGAGCTTTACTTTTAAAATTAAAACATGGAAGAAAATGTTTGATTATTCCTTAAAAAATAATAATTATTGTTATTATTAGTGTTAGTATTAGTATTATTATTACATTGAGGCAGTAAATTATACTGAACAATGGTAATATATTTCTGTCACAATTTCTTCAAGTTAAACTGAACTTGTATTTTGACAGGTTTTATTTTGACGGTTGTCCGCGATTTCGTCCGCGTTTTCCGCATTGCTTCCCTAGCTGTGGTTGGTTGTTAGAGTGCTAGGGCCCTATTTTAACTATCTGAAACGCAAGTGTCAAAGCGCAAAGCGCAAGTAACTTTGTGGGCGGGTCTTGGCGCTATTGCTATTTTCCCAGCGGGATAAATGACTCTTGCGCCAGGCGCAAATCTAAAATGGGTTGGTCTGAAGTAGCTTCATTATTCATAGGTGTGGTTTGGGCGTAACGTGAAATAAACCAATCAGAGCGTCATCTCACATTCCCTTTAAGAGCAGGCGCGCTTGTTCTAAAGCGGATTCCTATTATAACGGCGGATTTGCCAGGCGCGCGCCAGGAGCGGTTCACAGCCAAGGAGAGCAACGCTCTCGTCAGGGACGTTGGGGATGGAGAAACCCACCCAAATTAACTTCGGTTAAAAAGGCGTATGATAATTTGGGTAAATGTGTAAGCTAGATGTATGCTTTTATAATAAATTGTCTATCTATCTATCTATCTATCTATCTATCTATCTATCTATCTATCTATCTATCTATCTATCTATCTATCTATCTATCGTAATAATGTATGATTTGCAAAAGTGAAAACTGCTGCTTCTGTGTAGATGAGAGAATCAAAGTGTATGCGCGTTGTGCACACGCTACATTGATTATGGCCAAGCATGCGCCCTTAAAATAGCATATGAATAACATGCGCAACGCGCCACTGACTTTGCGCCGGAACACGCCTCCTTTTTTGCGCTGAACCGCCCAGGGAGTCCAAGTTCATTCCCTAGTTTAGCGACGTGCTTCTGTGGAGGGAAAAGCGCGCTTTGCGCAGGTGCAAAATAGGAATGATACATGCGTCGGTGTACAAAGTCAATTGCGCTGGGTGCAAGATAGGGCCCCTAATGTGTTCTGAACAACCTGATTTCAGAGGAAAATATAACTATGTTATGAGATTGCGATTTTGTTCGAATTGTGAATGTAAATCGTATAAAAACGTACGATTATTAGAAAAAAATAAGCACGAAGGTACACCCCAACCCAAATCCTGATGCGGTATAAGCAGATTGTACGAAAATGTAAGAATGAGATTGTAAAAATTCATACGAATTAGCCACCAATTCGCCAAAATGTAAAATAGTTACGAATTGTAAAAGTGTAAGAGTGTAGAGTGTAAAAAGCAGCAGTTGAACCTAGTTGGCTGACTGTACTGCACACGATCCCCTTATCATTCCTTTGGCATTGACTTACAATGGCAGCTTGCTATAAAGCGATGCTTAAAATGTCATTGAGAATAATGAGTCCAGTGCCTGTCTCGGCCTGCAACTCTAAACTCATCACTCCCATGTTGATCACTCTCCTGGATGAGTTCCATAAGCGACTCCCTCGACTTGAGCATGGCATCATTTGAGACCTCAACAAGCTCCCAAGGGAGAAAAAAAGCAGATTGCTAAGAGAAGACGAATGAAACGTTGCAAAGTAACACTGTATAATTGTTGCAGCTGCAATCAAGCCTTTAAATGTGAGAATGCATTTTAAAAAAGACCCTGTGGTGGAAATCAAGTTTTTAATGTTGTTTATACGTCTATGTGGTGTTTTTAATATGCTTTTAAACAAACCATGTGCAAATTCATGTCAACACCATTGCTGAGTATTTTCTCCTTAAAAGTCCAGTGAACCAAAGACAGTCTCAAAAACGTGGTTTGAAATCGCTGGTGTTTCTGACGTCACAAACTACCTTGTAACCAATCACGTCAATGTGCAGGCGGGCTTTAGCATATCATTAACTATGTTGCGAAGCAGGGGAGTCTCAAGAGAAGCCAAACCAGTATATTTTTCTGTTGATATGAAAAATCGTGTACATTTAGCAATATAGCTACTGAATTATGTATGATGTATATTACGAGGTTATGATGAACTGTATGCCTTTCTCCACTGACGTTCTGATGTTCAAAGCATTTCTAAGGATACTGGTTTTTAGAAGGCAGCTGTCTGACTCTGAGGTGGCGAACGGGAACATGGTTTGTGTAACGTTAGCAACACATTATAAGCTGTTTGATAGCAAAAGGCTAATCATATTAATTACCGTTATGTGTCCGACGTTGTGAAGAGGTCAAAGGTCTCTGAGCTGGTGTGAGTGAGTGAAGGTGGGGCTAATTTGCATATTCATGGGTCTGCATATACTAAATGAAGCAAGGGAGTAGAGTTACATTCAAGCTATTTTAAGGCAACAGGAAAACACGTTTAAATATATATTATGGTGATCAAAGATGAGTTTTAAGGGATAAAATTGTTTACTACATGGGGACTTTAAGATATTTTTTACCTCCCTCAGTTTCAGTTGATCTGCAATACAGAGGTTATTCTGTCTCTATAATTATTCTCAGTGACAAGAAAAAAAATGTGACCACAATGGAATTGGTTGATTCCAAATTGATGCAGGAAAGTCCAAGGCAATAAGAAATTAAAGGTATTATTTGCTTTGCATGTGAGGTCAAATGAATCCACAAAAGGTCTGCTCCAAAAAGTCCATCCCTGTTTGCCCTGAGCCCTTATCTTGTCCCAACAGAGGGAGATGAACATGCATGTTTGTGCAAGGACAACTGTGCTGTTTGTTGACTGACTGTGTTTGGATTATATTGTGTTAACGTACATGTGGTTGACAAGGTCACATTTGCATGCAGTATGTTGGTCAGTTCCCATCTCAAAAAACAAGGTATGAACAAGATAATGTCACTTGAACATCTTCTAGACACATTGGTACAAATGCAGGGGATGTTGGTTCAAGTCTGGCCTGTACAATGCCTGATCATGGATCTTAGTCTCTTTTTCATTAACGTCTAATTAAATACAGTGGCTACTTTTGACTGTGATAAGTAAAAGTACAGTTCAGTTCATTCTGTTGGTATATATGGGTCATTCAGCCCAAAAATATGTATCAAAAATACAAATATGAAGAGTTCAGATGCAAAAGCCTCTAAGTGCCATCTGAAAATTTCTTCTAGAATGATAATTTTTATCAAGCTTGTATATTTAAGTTCAGGATATTCACTTAAATGGCAATGAAAATTACCTATGAATTGTTATTTAAGAGAAATTACTGAACTTAAATATACAAGCTTGATAAAAATGACCATTCTAGAAGAAAATTTCAGATGGCACTTAGAGGCTTTTGCATCTGAACTCTTCATATATTCTGTATTACTGTATTCACCGTCTGACTGTGTGCATCAAACCATGACGTCCATACCGTGACGGTTGGGGACAAATATAAATATATGTGTAAAGCCCATCTAACGTCATAAAGCATCATTATTACCAAATGTGCCACAAAAGGGAGGACTTCAAATAAACATCAATAATTTCAACATGTTGATTTAGTCTCCTTAGAAATTAATTACGGGACTCACTCACCTGTTTTTTCATTAGTGAACAGTCTGTATGGCATGGAAAATGTTCTTCGACTCTGTAATTACTTTCCCCTCTATGCACAGACTTTAAACGAATTAACTTTTTGTTCCACAGCGAAAAAGAACATGCGAATGTGTCACCGACCGCATGGTTCAGCGAGTGCCTTTCTTTGTAAATAACATCATGTAATCTCGCTTCTCGACCGAGAGAAACAGCCTGTGACATGATAGATGGGCCGCGGAGATGAAAGATGCTTAATCACGTAAGACGCTGCATTTCAAGGACTAGATGTTCAGTCTCTGCTACGATAAATAAACCTAATTCTGAAGTCTATTTTGCTGAAGCAAACGAGAAGCGGTGTGAAAAGGAATGCAGAAGCAGGGGCTGGCTGTTCATCTGATTTGTTTTCATCATTTTAGTTCTCATCAGACGGTCCTCTGGGATTGCTGTGTTCAGAGGAAAGGTCTGTGGGTCCGGCTTGACCTAACACGCTAGTGCCATGGTAACCGCCAGCTAGAGGGTAATGAAGGGCTTACCGAAAGCTATAGGCAAGACTTTCTTGAAACACAAACATAAAAACACATCAGTGTGACTCAGACTGTCCTCCATCACCCTTATGTAGTGCTTTGCTTTGCCTCAAAGTGTGTGTTGGGTCATATCGTGCCCATACTGTATTTCAGCATATCACCCTTTTTATGCATTTGTTTCATTTGACCTTATTTGTGCTGCTAATATTATTGCTTATAGTTTTTAAACACAAACACTTTATAATAAGTATATTTTATATATGATGTGTTTTTATGTTCGTGTTTCAAGAAAGTCTTGCCTATAGCTTTCGGTAAGCCCTTCATTACTCTCTAGCTGGCGGTTACCATGGCACTAGCGTGTTAGGTCAAGCCGGACCCACAGACCTTTCCTCTGAACACAGCAATATGTATATAAGTTCCTTAAAATGTGTACAAAACTCAGGTAGAGTAACAGGCAAAAGCAGTGAAACCGCATGCTAGGTCAAAACAATACCGTACAATGAACAGAACAGAATGAGGGACTTAAATATAAAAGGCTAATGAACTCAAATACAAACAGGTATGCTAATTAATCAAATAATGAATAACCATGGTAACTAAAGACTGGCGGGAAACTAGAAGAAAGGAAACAGGTAACTGAAGAGAAACAAACTAAAAGTCCATGAAAATGAAACTAAATACCAACTACAAGATAATCGTGCCGATTTTGAGCCCAATTCTCCCCTTCCGACAATTGTAGGTAAAGTCAGAATTCTCTTGATGGTTCTACAGATTATCTTATCAGATTTTGATGTGGTGTGGTGTGATGTGTGTTAAGAGAGAGTGAATCTGCTCGGAAGAACGTCAGGGCCGCACCAATCTCAAATCATAAATATCCAACATGTTGACGATCAGAAATCCAGAAATCCTGATGAGTGGGGGAACCCTGCGGACAAATGCGCAAACATTCTGAAGATCGCCACGTGGAATGAAACGATACCCAATCAGAAAGCGAGCTGACAGCAGACAGACAACTTCATCCAAACCATTTTTCTTCCGCAAATTTTCTGTAAAAAGCAATCCAAAAACTATGATCGCCATTTCTTTTAAACTATGATCGCCATTTCTTTTTGCCTGTCGTCCGCCATGTTTGTTTACTCTAAAATCACGTTTGACTGCGTTTCACAGACGGGACTCTGCTTGTTTGTGAATGGAATCTGATAGTGTGTGGAGTGCCGAGAAGTGACCAAGACAGCACACCACACACTATGGGGACAAATCTGATAAGATTTAAAAATCTTAATGTGGGCCAGCCTTAAGATTGTAAGCTTTGACTGTGCTGTGCTTTATAATTTTGAATCCTATGCACTTTCCTGTGAGCACACAGGTGTCTGAATGTTTTTTTTTTATATGTGACATGGGCCAGTAAACAACCACCCAGTAAGCAGATTGATATGCTATTGTTTTTTATTCAGCCTTAGTGTTTCTCCTGCCAATGATTAGCAGAGGTAGGTTCAGCTGAGGTTATTTGCCTATATCTCTCTCATTCAGCACACTCTCGTGGCAGGTCTCCACCTCTACTGAGCTGAGAGTCTGGAGCCCATCCAGACGTTCAATGTGCCAGGAGCAATGATGTACTCTGACATAGCAGGTGTGGAAGAGCTCTAGGTCTCTCTTGCTTTGAGTGAGGGATCCTGCCATGCTGTTAATAAGAGCTGGAGTGTCATGGTTGACCAGGCTGGAACAAGCAATGACTTCATCATAAAACAGTGAGTGGGGACTGACCGAGAAAATGGGCCACAAAGAGAAATAGAACATGATGCATTCAGCCCTCGCTATTCAAATATATGAATGAAACTAGGCTTGTAAACATCAGACAGAATATCAAACCAGCACACATTTGAGTGCTCAGATCACTCACGTCTCTATAGCTTCAAGTGGCAAAAATTTATTAATTTGGCCTATTATTTTCATAGTGAAAGATTTAAATTAATTAAATACTAAGTATGATATTAATTACTTAGATACTACATTTAAATTTGATAGCATATTGTGTAAAAGTGTAAAAACAAAAATATAAAAATGAAAGAATTCATCATATCATTTGATTTCATGCTGAATTTAAGTCTATTACTTTGAAGCAAACTATTTAAAGCAATTAAATGCTGTTTTTAAATCACTGTTTTGAATATATATAAGCATAATAGCTTAATTTAGTGAAAAATACGTACATATAATGGCAGTACTCTATTTGAGATAGTATTGTTTTTGTGCCCAAAAAATATTGCTCTCATTGTAAAAAGAAATTACATCATCTGTGGAGAGTATAATAAACAGCCAATATCCTAGTAATATTCAAGTTAATAGGCAACTAGGTAAAAGTGAGAATTGAACCCTAAAACAAAGTTTTGCCCACACTTTTCTGTGACATGGTAGTTTGTGGATCAGCAAAAAATGAATAATAAAAAAGTCAAACCAAAGCTAGACAAACCGGTCTGAACATGGATGCTAGATTGAACGTGTTAGAAACCATGCATATTTTCAGAACAATACAAACAGAACAATAATTTCTGCAGTAGATCAGCATACTGTATGTTCATGCAAAATTACGATCATGGTTATATATAATGGTATTTCCATCTGACATAGCTGGCCATTATGCAAAATACTTCCCTTTTTCCCATGTATTTTATATAGTATTAAACTGATCATGTGCTCTGCCTGAATCATTTTTAAGGGTACACAATCTAAAGTTTGCTTTTTAATTCTAAGTGTTTTGTTTTAAATTCTAAACTGCTAGAGGCTAATTGACAGAGCTCAGTTTGATAATCCGTTGGGTCCAAAAAGCACACTTAACTGCAGATGCTCATAACAACAGCTCTTTTACAGCCCGTCTGGCTTTGCTTTTGCTGCAACACATGAATATTGCTGACTAGCTTCTGCATTTTTCATCCTCGTCCTGTGGGGTATCTGTCTGCATGTAAAAGCTAATGGCCACACAGTGCCCCCCAACTGTCACCCACCCATTTTATCGTATTGTGACTCAGACGCCTCTGGCAATGAATCTGACCACCACCAAAACACTGACAGCGCTCTACACATTTCACAGCGCTGGATGCCTCTGTGCAGTGCACGACTGCTCGCTTTGCATGCAAATGCAGGTGCACAGAAGAAGGTGGGGCGTCCAGAGAGGACCACAGATTTTTCCATTGCTCAGCATGCTCACAAAAAGACCAAATGCCTGCGAGCACTCATATGTGAAACGCGAAGACAGACGCGAATGATTGGGAAAGATTCAGGAGTTTAAACGCAAGGTGTGCGGGCAGAGTAATTGGGTAATAAATCACCGGAAGTCTGTCTGGCTGATGCAAGTTACTGAAATAATTGCGTCGCTTTAGAGGCAAATGATTTATAAAGTTGCAAAAGACTTTTATACTTGCCAGAATTCTGGGTTTCTGTCAGACATAATCAGATTAAAGAAAAGAGGTCGGTCTGTGATGCACGTCCTTATGGTTTAGGAAACACAGATGTGCCGTTGTTAGATAGTTTAGTGCAGGGCTGTCCAATCCTGCTCCTGAAACACACCAGAACCAGCTAAACAAGGTCTTACTATGCATACTAGAAACTTCCAGGCAGGTGTGTTGATACAAGTTGGAGCTAAACTCTGAAGATCATTGGCCCTTCAGGACTGAAGGAACCTTCTCAGAACTTTGGCTAACATTCTAGCAAAGTTCTCTCAAAGTTATGAAAAAAAGTTCTTCCAGTAACATTAATATAATGTTCATTCAAAGTTATCTGGTCTTCAATAATGTTCTCAAAACTTTAGCACAAAACGCTATTTATACATTCTTCATGCAACTTTTTTTCTGAAATATTTTAGTTTGTGTAATGTTTTTTAAATGCTGCTACTACTACTTTTAGAATGTTCAGAGAACGTTCAAAAGTGACGTTCCCATAATGTTTGCCAAATGATCAACAGGAATGTTCCTTGTTAGCCTTGTTAGCAGAGGCTATTTACACTAACTCCTCCCATTGACGTCTGATTGGTCCAGACAAAATTACGGATAACTCGCTCTACCTCCTTTTCCCATCACATATCAGATCGGAAAGACGTTTATTTAAAAAAAAATGAAGAAAATATTGGAAAAGTGGAAATAAAGTGTCTAACGTTAGTCTGGCTATCACCAGACCAAGCTCAATCTTTTAAGATTGAACACTGATCTGGAGAGTCTGCTACATAGACAGTATATAAACTGGACACAGCGACCCCACAGGTTTCAATGGAGAAAAGTGAAGCAAATTAGAAGCTCTCACTTCCTGATGGCTGACCGTACTGCGCAGACTCAAACTGAACTTGACGACGTAGATGTGACGTGAGCAACGCGTCTGTCTTCTAGTAGCTGTGCCAAGAGAAATCTAAGTCATTCCCTTCCGAATCTTGCATAGACGGAGAGTGTGAGTAGGAGGTGTCCATAAGCCATAAGTAGCAGGAGCAACTTTTGCTAAGTATTCTGATGAATTATTTTGTCATTTTGCCTACACGTCCCCCCGATTGCTCTCTACTGTGCAACAGAGAGTCGCGTGGTTATGACGCAATCGTTAGCCTATTTTTACAAAAACGGCTTCTACAGGGCCATAAAGTAAGATACAAGGTAATGGAGCCTTTTATACATTGTCGTGTTTCTTTAGAAATAAATAATGGACAAATGGAGTCTTTAAACGCCTCAGATGTAAAGTTATTTGCTGTCAAAGTGACGCCAAAATGAATGGGAGTCAATGGAACGCTAACAGCACGCTAATCAATGGCGGCGCCCAGGGAAGCTTCAAATTTGTACGAAACATTGGTCCCCTGGTATGCTATGTATTTTCTACTGCACAAGAGGCGTGATCAATGGGGCATTGTTCAAATTACTCTGTACGCAATTGGATGGACCTTCAACCAATCAGACCAACGATCCGGGTGACGTACTCCAGGCAGGAAATGTGTAACCAAACCTGTTGATCAGCGGTTTGCAGAGGCAGCAATGGAATCGAGCGATTTTTGCAGGTTGTGCAAAAAAAACATGAAAGTTAGTGGTATTTACACCCAATCAAGCGATTTGTTGCCTAAAAAGAAGTCATTGAGCATCTTTGAGAGGTTAAAAGGAATTGGACAGAGCCGTAACGGCACTGGAATTGGAATCTTTGTGATTGGTTCCCGCAAATTTGTAAAGGAAGCAGGACAGATAAATATACAGGTTTCCAGCCTGAAATTAAATCGCCGGCAGATCAGGCTGGGTTTACCCAGTCTAGTCTAACATGTGTTTAATAATAAAGTGTTAATCATAGTGTTAGGGGTAGGTGTAGGGAGGGCTTTATTGTCCCAACAAGGCGGCATCCATTTAATAATTGTAATAAATATAATCATTTACACTCAATGTTATTATTGCATACCGTTTAATGTACAAAAACACTGAGGTGCAAATAGTATCTGCTAATAAGTATAAATAGCATCTAACTACTATTTACACTTATTTCAAAGAAAATATTGCTATTTTTACACAGTGTAAACAGAATCGCTATATTCACTTAGTGTAAATAGAATGTATGGCTATTTAAACTTAGTGTACATAGCATCTATCGCAAAGAAAATATGTTATTTTCACTTAATGTTAATGTAATCTAGTTGCTATTTACACAGTGTAAATGGGAACTTAATGGGAACATTAGCAAAACGTTCTTAGAACATTTTAGTTAGCTGGGCTCTCAATATGGTTTTGTTAAATGAGAGATATTGAATACATTTCCTTACATCCTCTCTCTCTCCCTCTCAAAAAAGAAAAGAAATGTAATGTTTTAATGACAGTACTCTTAAAAATTCTGTTATTTCCGAGCTGAGGTGAACATAAAATGAGTCCAATAAAAAGCTCCCTAAAACAAGAAACAGAATTGAGGATTTCCCTGCTGTGCCAGCTCACTAACATTAATTTACAAATTAAGTTAAGTCCCTTGTACTGAAGAAGGGAAATTGGCATGAAGCACAACGGTTGCTTTTAGTGCCACATCAGCTCTTTTTATTCACATTGGTCTCGGTGACATTAAGATGAGGCAGCAATTAGCCTTCTTCTGGCCCTCCATGAAAATTTTATTTAGCGCTCCATCCACTGCAGCCAAAACGCACCTACCAGGAAACACTCAGCACATCAGATCTATATGGATTTTCTCTAATGAGCCATCTTAAACCTCACAATGGAAAGCAGACAGATGGTGAGGTAAGCAAATGAACAGGTGTTGGTTAGTTCGGATGAAGCCTGTAAAGTTCAGGCAAAATTACAAGTGAGACAAAACACTTCACAAGCCTCAAGATTGAAATCCTATCAAAGACATCAGAATGGATTGAAAGATCGCAGACATCTCACTAAAATCAAAGGGAATGCCAAAGAACATAGAGATTATGGATATGCAACAAAGCCGTGGGCTAAAACAAACACCATCATACATCATAAATATCATAAATTACAAAAAGGCAGCACTAGCATAATACATGGTTAAAATAGATAAAGTGCTGAAAACAAAGAATATTACAAAAAGCAGCTTTCTCTTTTTTTTGTGTGTGTGTGTGTGTGTGGGGGGGGGGGGTTCAGAGAAATGGTTTTCCCATGTTTCAAATACAGCCAGATATTATTCAGAATGATGAAAAGAATTATTGAAAATGCACAAATTAAAATGTCAGCTTCACAAAAGCGTCACTATATAGGCTTTAAAATTACATCAAGTTCGTTTTTTGATTATACTGCAGGGTTATTAAGTTTTCTATTATTTAAGATAATCAGGGTAGATTTTAAATCAGAATTGATTCCTTACCTGGGCAACTGAAACTGGCAGTGCTTTGAGATGCTAAGCAGATAATAAGCAGCAAAAATCGAGGATAGAAAATAAACATATTTAAGATGCAGACCGAGTAGACTTGCAGGTTCAAGGCCAAAACTGTTGACTGCTGTGTACTGAAATAATCATTTTTACATTAATTAATTAATTAATTAAGCCTTCACCTAAAGACCTAAATGTTTATTTTCAAGTTGAAGAACACTAAAAACCATCAGAAGGCCATCTTTAGAGTTCTTTCAAAGGTGAAGGACCCAAGGGTTCAGGGTTTGACTGATTAGCATGGCCCAATTAGTCCCTGTTGATGCTATAATTACACCATCTATGCATTCACAATTATCATCGACCACATAAACTGCCACTGAGTTAGGCTAACTGAAATGTTATCCATTAGCTCCAGTGTGGCGTAATATTTATATAGGCCTTGTAGAGACTGTGCTTTCCGCATCCCGTGAGACTGCCTTTATGTCGAAGTGGTATTTATAGTATGGAAGCTGGTTTCCGCCACAAAATACAATAAAATTAAAACAAGCTTCCTATCTGTCAATCATCCCTTACGAAAAAGAAGTTTATTCAAGTGTTCTACTTCTTTTAAACTAAAAATAAGTAAGTATACTTTCAGTCTACATTTTATATACTTCTCAGAAATATACTTAAAATTACACTTAAGTGCACTTGACTTATATTGAGAGAAAAGTCCAAGTATATTTGGCCTGTACTTGTACTCAATCTTTTGATCGAGATATACTTAAATGTATATTTCCGGTCAACTGTCCAAAATCATGCAGCCGTGAAGATGTCTTTCTACACTCGCTGTCTTCAGGATTTACCTCAAGTCAACATCAATGATGTACACCGCCTTATTCAGGAAAACTCCAAGGCTTCGTCCAGTAAACGAGAAAAAGGATTTAAATTGTACATATCCAGTTATATTCATGACTGTGAAGGTAAGTTATCGATTATCAAGACTGCTGTTATGATGTTGTTTACGAGATAGGATCGCTAGCAAACATCCAAACAGTTAACGCGTTAACATAGTGTTTAATGTTAGTTGTCAGCATTTAAATGTACAATTACGTGTCTAGGTACTCGCCCGTGTACCACTGTTTTCACTGTTATGCGGGAGGTGGCGCTATGACACATCTTCTAGGACAGAATCTCCGGGTCAAAACACAGGAGAAGAAGAAGCTGAAACAAGTGATAGAAGATTGCTCACTCAAATGTAAAATAACGTGATCATCAAACATTAAACAGCGTGTAAATCAAAACTGCTTAATATTACCAAATGAAATTAAGCGTAACCCATGAAGAGAAAATGACTGTGAAGCTTTTGGGGTGTTGGACTCGATCTACTCTATCTGTGTTTTGATAATCGTTCTGAATCTGATCAAGGCGTAGTCTTTGACAAAAATGTGATTTTCTCTACTTTTTTGTTTAAAATGTTGTCTTTCTTTATGAAACTTACCAACATTCAGGTGTTGATAAAAAAAAGAATGCATGAAGCTAATAAAATGTTTTTAAAATTAAAGTACAGTTAAAGGTATTTTTCAGGTATAAAAAATAATATCTACATTTGAACATAGTTGTATACTGCAAGTGCAAAAATAATATATAAATAGTAAACTATAAGTATAATGTTACGTTCACTTAAAGAAAACTTACACGTATACTTGCAGTATAAACTATTAAACTAGTAGTTTACTGAGAGCACAGTTCAGTGTGTACTTTCATAAACTAAAAAATTTACTACTTGTATTAAAATAGTAAACTACTAGTATACTCATAAGTTTACTTGTTGAACAGATGCATTACAAATGAGAAACCTAGTTGTGTACTTAAAGTTTACTACTCTTACACTTATAGTACACTTAAACGTATACTTTAATATACTAAGCATATTACTAAGATAATATACTAAGTATATTAAGCATTACTACATCCAAACCAAATATATCTTTTTGCTCTGGATGGATTAAGAGATGTAATTGTTCTTAAAATGTCTAATTCAGTGACTGCCTTTAAAGTAAAGGCTTGTTCCACTGTATTAGCTAGACAAACTTCTGTGTACTCAGGGGAAAAAAACATTGTTTTTGTGAAGTTGTGACTACAGAATCAATAAAATAATGATTAAGTGCTTCAGCCACTTCAGATGGATTATTAGTCAGCTTCCCATTTCCTATCAATTCAAGTGATGTCCTATCTTTCTTTTTAATCTCCTTTTTAACTAGTTCCAGATTATGCCTTAGCTTTTCTGAGTGTCTTTAACCACCTTGTTCCTTAACATAACAAAATGTTGGCTATCATGAATTAACTTTGATTTATTAGTTTTTAAAGCAAGATCCCGTTCTTTCATCAGTTTTAAAATATCTGAATTTATCCAGGGGACAGTATGTTTTTTATTTTTATGACAATATTTGCGACTAAAATCTTTAATAGTGTGCTCTAATACTTTGGAGAATATTAGTCAGTCTTCCTCTTGATCTTTTCCTATCAATACATCACCCCATTTAATATGATGAACCGCACTTCTGAAGTCATCTAGTTTATGTTTTGGGGATGCCATAAGAATCATATTTCATTAATCAATCACACTGTTTTAGTAATTGTTTCAAATTTTCATAAAAACTTCTATTTGAAGAGGGAGGATTATAAATTACAATTAATACAAAGGACATTTGTGGTGATAGAATAAGATTCAGTCCAATACATTCCAAATCCATACAATTTGACCAAGCGATTTCATTACACTGGATACCAGTTTTCACATAGATCATAACTCCATCCCCCTTAGAACCAACTCTATTTTTCTTATACAGTTTAAAAGCAGGCACTTCTAATGCTGCTGATGGGGAGTATACATGAAGCCATGACTTAGATAAACAAAGAACATCTAAATTAGAGTCTAGTAAAAGATGATGAATTTATTTTCAAGTGATCACCTACCTTTGGCTTAACTTTAGGGTCCCAAATTGTTCATGATTGTTTTCCTGTCTGAAAGATCCCCCATGTTGACTGACTCTGAGCTAAAGAACTTCACCAAGGACAGCAACTTGACGGCTGAGTGATATGGCTCAGGCTCTGGGTCCAGATCTGCTGGAGGGACGAAAGGCTCCACAACATCCACAGCACTACTGTGACAACAGCAGCCGAAGTGTTGTTTCATAGCCTTCCACACGCTCATGAGGAAAGAACAAATTCCTTTCCTCTTCCTACATCCTGTAGGTTTTTCTGAAATCACACAATTGAAAAGACATCTATTAGAAACATCTCTGACCTTAAATTAAACAATGACACTTTTATTTTACTGTTCAATTATTATCTGTAATGTTAATGCCTGCAAATGCCCCAAAGTCTTATTTCACAACACTGACATCCAGTTTTTTTCAATGTTTTAAACGTTTTTTCTTGGTTATACAAATTAAGAGAACATTCTGTTTTATAATTTTGCTAACATTATGGGACTGTTACTTTTGAATGTTCTGTCAATGTTCTGAAAAATATGTTAGACAAACGTCCAACTAAAATATTTTGGAAATAATTTCGGAAAGAAAATTTCAGCTAAATTTTGCTGAGCAACGGTAAATATGACTAGACCTTGACCTGTTAAAAGCTTGAAGCAGTCTTATGCACGAAATCTGTATCCGTACACTTTACACCCCCCAGCCTTATTTCAATCTCACCTGTTGAGTTCTTGTTCGCAGGAGAAGCCTCCACGGCACCCTGAGCTGTTAGGCCAGTCGAGGTCACTGTTGGCTCCACAGGAACTTGACCTGGCAGCGGAGGGCACATCATCTCTTGGAGGCTGTCGGAGCTCCACTCGACGCTGTACGTCCCTCTGCTGCTGAGGCTCAACTCTCCACATGACCGCCTGGATGGACATCCATCATCTGGGCTCTGCTGGCTGCCGCTCTGCTTCTTCCTCTTCCTGTAAGCCTGACCTGTGAACATAGAGACAGAAAACTCAGAAGACAGACGAGCTAAATCATCAGAACTGAGACTCCAAACCTCCAAACCAGCCGTCTGAGTGGAAGCAGCTCCTCTGGATCTGGAGCGGCCTGAGGCTGGAATATTTCAGACATCACATAGTTAGTTCTGTTTTGATAATAATCAATTATCAATGTCAGTGGTCAATTACAAATTGTTGCTCAGTTACTCAAATTGAAAGGTTTATTTCACATGCAAGGAATCAAATGTGATCACTTAGTTGGGAAAATTAGCGGATCAAATGGGTTAACGTTACCTCACACAGGTTTCTGCACATTAATTTAGTCCATCATCATACCATAACATACCATAAACAAATGAAAAACTAGAGCACTCACCTCCTCTTTCACCCATGTGAGCCATCAACGTCCTCCTCCAACCTGCAATAGAAACAATACAAAATACAATACAAAAACAATAATACAGTAACCCTCCTCTGAAATACTACCAAAATAAATCAAATAATAAATAAATAAAACAAAAATAATCAAATTAAACACAAAATTAAATAAAACTACAAACTCCTACTGTAGTTTAACTCCCAGATAATAACAATTAGATAAAAGCGTCCTCAGAAATAATATGAATATGAAAAAAGGAAATGATATATGCGTTCCGATCTACTCCTTCTAGAATAACATTATAATAGGTTTTCTCTCAGGGATTCTCTGAATAGCTTCAAAATCGCAAGATCTGCACAGAAAATACTCGGCAAAAGTCTCTGAATTCGCCTCGTCTCTCAACCAACAGATAGCGATGTTTGAGTGTATATTTTTGATTTCGAAGTCAGAATTCATAACACGCGTCGCTATAGCAACTAAAATTCGAATCATCATCGCACGCACACCTGAAGTCGGCATCAATTAATCTACTTATACTTGCAAAACACCCCGATGTACATGCGAAAATGTCATCAAACCAAATAAAGCTATCTGGACATAAATACAAAAGAAGGAGTATGTGCATGCTGATGATGAGACTAGACGTTTAAAGTTTAAACGTCTAAAGCCCGACATGGCTTAAAGGCTTGTGTGTGAGAGAAAGTCGTGACTCGTGTGTGTGTGTGTGTGTGTGTGTGTGTGTGTGTGCCTCCAGGTATATTAGGTCAGCATATCTTCAGAAGGCCACTTTCTAATGGCATGTTCAAGTCATTTCGAAAAGATAGTAAATACGAGTGGCCACTCGGGAAGCTCGGGATTTACGAGTTGGGGGCGTGTCAGTAAAAAAAACGTGGTGATGAACCATGAACCAATCATCTCTGGATGAACGCAACTTTTATGTATTTTGAAGCCTAAATGCAGTAGCCAGGGGTAAAATACTAAATGCTTTAACGAACTACACTACGGTCTCACGACTTCAATGTCACCACCACTAAGCTTCACACAACTCTTTTAGTTTTTATCTAAAAAAAAAAAACATTTTCCCATAAAGTTTAAGTTTTAATAGTTTATAGGAGCACAATTATAAGCATAACGAGAATGTAAAAGCGGACTGAGCATACCTGTTCGCTGTGATGACGTTTAATCTCCTCGACTGCCTCTGTAGTCCCATTTAGCACTTGTTAGCAAGCCTTTTTCAAGGCACATAAAAGCTTTAAAAAATCACGAGTGTGGTAATACTGATGTATTTTATGTCGTAGAATAAAACGTGAAAGTATCTTGAGCTTATTTCAGTCATTTACCCAAAAAAACGACTTCGGGGTGAGGGAACGTCATCTGCACAATAATATTTATAGGTGTTTAGCAGCAGTGACATTTGTCAGGCTTTTTTATTTACAACAAAATAAGATAATTCCCTGCACAAAATATAATGGCATTGTCATTTTACAATAAAATAGCCAACGATTAAGTTTACAGTGACTTCATAAATTAATTAAAAACATTAAAACACCTGATTCACATTCCTCGTTCTTCATACCTCGTAAATATACGAACCCCACAGGAGGACTTGAACGCATCATAAACTCCCTCCACAGTTGAAGGATTACAGAAACCACGGATGTTTTAACAAGATTACAGCACCCTCTAGTGTCAAATTTAATAAGCACTTTTAATGTCAAACAGAGTGTGATAAAAGATATTTTCCTGCTCACCTCCCTTGTTTTGAATAAATTCACTAATACCTTCACATTTCACGCTATTCGTCAGTTGGACACTTATGAAGTTGTTAAACAGCCCATAATTTATCATATAAACACTCTCTGGGCTGTACTTGCTGAAGAGGAACTCTTTCTGTCAGCCAACTTCCTGTTCACTTTCCCTGAAGTGGCTCTAGTGCCTTTGGCAATTCAGAGTGTTTCTTCATCTGAATTTCACATCTCAATGGCAGCTGGGTCAGAGATTTGGTGAGGGGGGTTGCTTGTGAGGCTGAGCAACCACAGATGTGGAAAAATATGAGAAATAGAGGATTCCCCTCATGATATGGGAGCCAATCTGACCTTGAGAGATGTCACATGACATCTGAAGAATATAAATGATACTATCTATCTATCTATCTATCTATCTATCTATCTATCTATCTATCTATCTATCTATCTATCTATCTATCTATCTATCTATCTATCTATCTATCTATCTATCTATCTATCTATCTATCTATCTATCAGTCTGTGGTTGTTATGAGGTTTGCTCAGGATGGCAGCAGATGCTGTCATGGACACTGATCGTGGTCAGCACAGCAGATACGTGAGCTCTCTGAAGTGCTGGCAGCTTTTTGAATACATGCTTTGCACTCAAGAGTTTGCTATAGGCTGTGACCAATGGCCCTTTGCCTCTGCACTCCACTTGAACAAAGAGTGAAGCTTCAATCACCATGTCTAAGCCACTTGACGTGACCAGACTCTATTGACAACAAAGACAGAAAAGGCTGTAACTGTGAAACACAGGTAAAACCTGCTGAAATGCAACACATAATGAACATGGAAATAATTGGGCTTTCTCCTGCTTTTGGCTGTTATATATATATATATATATATATATATATATATATATATATATATATATATATATATATGTATTTTTTTTTTATATATATATTACAATTATTATTTTTTAGCTCTGTAGAATAAAGTCTAAATTCTACTTTGTTCATGTTTTTTGTCTTATTGAAGGGTTTATAATGTCCAGACTTTATCACATCTCAGACATATTAAACAATGTGGAGAGAAAATGGCACTGATAAAGCATTTTGATTTAACCATGCCTCCCTCTGCACATATGAAAAGGCTCTAAAGTATATTGCAGGCAGTTGTATTGGAATGGAGGCAGATTATAAAGCTCAGTGTTTGAAGTGCACAGCAGAGAAAATGAAATTCTGCCAAAGTAGCCACTGTCAGGCAACACTACACATTTACTCTTATCGCTTTATTTCTTTTTTTTTATTTACTGTTCTTCCCCCTGCTGTAAACATGGTTATATAATTTCACCCCTTTTTTCTTATCGATTTTCTCTTTTTAATATTTTATTTTTATCATGACTAATTAAGTCTCCATTGAATTTTTTGGGGTAACACTTTAGAATACTGTTCCTTCATTAATAAAAAAAACTACACAGGAACAAATGTTTAACACAATATTAATATTCTACTATACTATGAACTAACAACAAACTCCAATTGATGAATTAGTAAGTAATAGAACTCAGTTGAATGTGTTAGTTCACTGTCAGCTAATAAGTAACTATTTTTTCATACCTCCCAGAGAACTACTAAGAAACTACATTCATTTTCCCGAACTAATGCGAATAATGCATAATTAATTCTAAAGTGAAGGTCATAGTTACCCACTCAAAAGTTGCTGCCTTTAATTTTTAAGTACAATCAACTTGGCTGTTTAAGTCATTTCAACTTAAATTAGGCCACATTAAACTGACTTTAACACATTAGTTGAAACGTATATAACTTGAAAATTGCTTAACTTATTTTGATGGGTTAAAGCAAAGACATATGTTGTCATAACTTATTGATTATCATTTTTTACAGTAATTACTCAAGTATTACCAAATCCTTCAGAAGGAACAGCATTCTAAAGTAAAAAGCATGATAACTCCCTAATGTCACATGCCTGTCCTGTCTTGTGTAGCACATGTGGTGTTTGTGTTCCTGTCACTGTTTGACCCCACCCTCCTTGTTATCTCATTATTGGTTTCATTTGCCCCACCTGTTGTTCCTTATTACCTGCCTGATTTGTCCCTTTTATAAGTTCCTTTGTGTTTGCAGTCTGTGTCGGATCGTTGTCTTGTACACGTCTCCTGTTCTCCCGTGACCCCTTTTGGTATGTTCGTTTTTGAAGTTGTTTTGTATTTAGTTATGTTTTCCCCCTCGTGGGTTTTGTTTTGTGTTTAGTGTTTCTTTTGTAAATAAATTATTTTCCCTTTGCATTTGAGTCCTCCCTTTGTTTTCTGTAATTCACGTGACAGAACGATCCGACCATGTCAAGGACTCAGCAAAGGGTCTCTTCCCCAGCCACCGAGCGGGAGAGGAGGCAAAGTTTTGAGGGGACCCGGTTGGTCATATTTCGCGGGACCCGTGGAGGCCGCAGTAGAGGAGGTGGGCGAGAGGAATTTCAGGACCACTCTCCACTCTGGCCCCTCCTCGACCCAGTTCCGGTGGTCCCAGTTCCGGTGGTTCCGAAACGGAGGAGGAGAGGAAAGAACCCCTCCGTGGCTATGTCGGTGGTCTCTGTTCCGGTGGTCCCTGTTCCAGCGATCCCGAGTCCGGTGGTCCCTGTTCCGGTGGTCCCTGTTCCGGTGGTCCCTGTTCCGGTGGTCCCGAGTCTGGTGGCCCAACCTGAGACTGTTCACGTTCCGTCTGCCCAGTCAGAGACTGTTCAGGTCACATCTGCCCAGCCAGAGATGGTTCAAGCCACGTCTGCCCAGTCGGAGACAGATCGGGAGATGCCCATTCTCATGGCCGGGGGGGCACTGATCGGCTATTTAGAGTGTTTAGCTCGGATCCTGGAGACGCCCTTCAAACCTTCAGTGTCTGTTCCTGAGCCGGAGCCAGTGTCTGTTCCTGAGCCGGAGCCAGTGTCTGTTCCTGAGCCGGAGCCAGTGTCTGTTCCTGAGCCGGAGCCAGTGTCTGTTCCTGAGCCGGAGCCAGTGTCTGTTCCTGAGCCGGAGCCAGTGTCTGTTCCTGAGCCGGAGCCAGTGTCTGTTCCTGAGCCGGAGCCAGTGTCTGTTCCTGAGCCGGAGCCAGTGTCTGTTCCTGAGCCGGAGCCAGTGTCTGTTCCTGAGCCGGAGCCAGTGTCTGTTCCTGAGCCGGAGCCAGTGTCTGTTCCTGAGCCGGAGCCAGTGTCTGTTCCTGAGCCGGAGCCAGTGTCTGTTCCTGAGCCGGAGCCAGTGTCTGTTCCTGAGCCGGAGCCAGTGTCTGTTCCTGAGCCGGAGCCAGTGTCTGTTCCTGAGCCGGAGCCAGTGTCTGTTCCTGAGCCGGAGCCAGTGTCTGTTCCTGAGCCGGAGCCAGTGTCTGTTCCTGAGCCGGAGCCAGTGTCTGTTCCTGAGCCGGAGCCAGTGTCTGTTCCTGAGCCGGAGCCAGTGTCTGTTCCTGAGCCGGAGCCAGTGTCTGTTCCTGAGCCGGAGCCAGTGTCTGTTCCTGAGCCGGAGCCAGTGTCTGTTCCTGAGCCGGAGCCAGTGTCTGTTCCTGAGCCGGAGCCAGTGTCTGTTCCTGAGCCGGAGCCAGTGTCTGTTCCTGAGCCGGAGCCAGTGTCTGTTCCTGAGCCGGAGCCAGTGTCTGTTCCTGAGCCGGAGCCAGTGTCTGTTCCTGAGCCGGAGCCAGTGTCTGTTCCTGAGCCGGAGCCAGTGTCTGTTCCAGTTCCAGTTCCTGAGCCGGAGCCAGTGTCTGTTCCAGTTCCAGTTCCTGAGCCAGTGTCTGTTTCTGTGTCTGTTTCTGAGCCGGTGGTGTCTGTTCCTGAGCCCTCAGTGACCGCATCACTGGCCATTATGACCACAGCCATGTGGTGTGTGTGGGCTACGCACACACTTGGACCGGTGGTGTCTGTTCCTGGGCCGGTGGTGTCTGTTCCTGGGCCGGTGGTGTCTGTTCCTGAACCGGTGGTGCCAGTTCCCGAGCCGGTGGTGCCAGTTCCAGTGCCCGAGCCGGTGGTGCGAGTTCCAGTACCCGAGCCGGTGGTGCGAGTTCCAGTACCCGAGCCGGTGGTGCGAGTTCCAGTGCCCGAGCCGGTGGTGCCAGTTCCAGTGCCCGAGCCGGTGGTGCCAGTTCCAGTGCCCGAGCCGGTGGTGCCAGTTCCAGTGCCCGAGCCGGTGGTGCCAGTTCCAGTGCCCGAGCCAGTTCCAGTGCCCGAGCCGGTGGTGCCAGTTCCAGTGTCCGAGCCAGTTCCAGTGCCCGAGCCGGTGGTGCCAGTTCCTGAGCCGGAGCCGGAGGCGTCTGTTCCTGCGCCCTCAGTGACCGCGACACTGGCCATTATGGCCACAGCCATGTGGTGTGTGTGGTCTACACACACACTTAGACCGGTGGTGTCTGTTCCTGGGCCGGTGGTGTCTGTTCCTGAACCGGTGGTGCCAGTTCCTGAGCCGGTGGTGTCTGTTCCAGTGCCCGAGCCGGTGGTGTCTGTTCCAGTGCCTGAGCCGGTGGTGCCAGTTCCAGTGCCCGAGCCAGTTCCAGTGCCCGAGCCGGTGGTGCGAGTTCCGGTGCCCAAGCCGGTGGTGCCAGTTCCAGTGCCCGAGCCGGTGGTGCCAGTTCCAGTGCCCGAGCCGGTGGTGCCAGTTCCAGTGCCCGAGACGGTGGTGCCAGTTCCAGTGCTCGAGCCGGTGATGTCTGTTCCTGAGCCGGTGCCTGTTCCCTGGCCGCCCGAGGGAGGGTCTCTGCCCTGGCCGCCCGAGGGAAGGTCTCCGCCCTGGCCGCCCGAGGGAGAGTCTCCGCCCTGGCCGCCCGAGGGAGAGTCTCCGCCCTGGCCGCCCGAGGGAAGGTCCCTGCCCTGGCCGCCCGAGGGAAAGTCTCCGCCCTGGCCGCCCGAGGGAAAGTCTCCGCCCTGGCCGCCCGAGGGAGAGTCTCCGCCCTGGCCGCCCGAGGGAAGGTCCCTGCCCTGGCCGCCCGAGGGAAAGTCTCCGCCCTGGCCGCCCGAGGGAAAGTCTCCGCCCTGGCCGCCCGAGGGAAAGTCTCCGCCCTGGCCGCCCGAGGGAAAGTCTCCGCCCTGGCCGCCCGAGGGAAAGTCTCCGCCCTGGCCGCCCGAGGGAAAGTCTCCGCCCTGGCCGCCCGAGGGAAAGTCTCCGCCCTGGCCGCCCGAGGGAAAGTCTCCGCCCTGGCCGCCCGAGGGAAAGTCTCCGCCCTGGCCGCCCGAGGGAAAGTCTCCGCCCTGGCCGCCCGAGGGAAAGTCTCCGCCCTGGCCGCCCGATGGACTCTCTGTTCCGCCCTGGCCGCCCGATGGACTCTCTGTTCCGCCCTGGCCGTCCGATGGACTCTCGGCTCCACCCTGGCCTCCAGAACTGTTCATTTTCCCTGCCCCACCCTGGTCTGTCTCTCTTGTTCCCCCTGTCCCACTCTGGTCTGTCTTTCCTGTTCCCCCTGTCCCCCCCTGGTCTGTCTTTCCTGTTTCCCCTGTCCCACCCTGGTCTGTCTTTCCTGTTCCCCCTGTCCCGCCCTGGTCTGTCCCTCCCGTCCCGCCCTGGTCTGTCCCTCCCGTCCCGCCCTGGTCTGTCCCTCCCGTCCCGCCCTGGTCTGTCCCTCCCGTCCCGCCCTGGTCTGTCCCTCCCGTCCCGCCCTGGTCTGTCCCTCCCGTCCCTTGTGGAGCGTCTGGTAGCCGCTCCTTAAGGAGGGGGTAATGTCACATGCCTGTCCTGTCTTGTGTAGCACATGTGGTGTTTGTGTTCCTGTCACTGTTTGACCCCACCCTCCTTGTTATCTCATTATTGGTTTCATTTGCCCCACCTGTTGTTCCTTATTACCTGCCTGATTTGTCCCTTTTATAAGTTCCTTTGTGTTTGCAGTCTGTGTCGGATCGTTGTCTTGTACACGTCTCCTGTTCTCCCGTGACCCCTTTTGGTATGTTCGTTTTTGAAGTTGTTTTGTATTTAGTTATGTTTTCCCCCTCGTGGGTTTTGTTTTGTGTTTAGTGTTTCTTTTGTAAATAAATTATTTTCCCTTTGCATTTGAGTCCTCCCTTTGTTTTCTGTAATTCACGTGACACCTAAAGATTGAAGTCATAAGCTTTTGAAGTTTTTGTAAGGTTTTGGTAACACTTGAGTCATTTCTACTGGGTTACCATGATCTTGACTTCAGAAAATTGTTCCAAATCGCTAATAATTCCTTTAGAAGGATGTAGTAACACTTGAGTCATTGGGCTACCATTCTTACAATAGGTTTTAATGGAACTAATAATAACCATATTACTTGTTGATTATTTAAGTGGTTAAATGCTAATTAAAGGTCCCGTTCTATGCCCCTTTTCACAAGATGTAAAATAAGTCTCTGATGTCCCCAGAGTGTGTATGTGAAGTTTGAGCTCAAAATACCCAACAGATCATTTTTTACAGCATGTTTAAATTGACATTTTTTGGGGCTCAGAAAAACGAGCCGTTTCAGTGTGTCCCCTTTAAATGCAAATGAGCTGCTGCTGGACGACACAGGGGGCGGAGCTTCATGAGCTCGTGCTCAGTCTGTCAGGAAAAATTCATCTCACGGAATGATGATAATATCAGAAACTCTCAGTAACGGCGTTCATTTCGAGTCGGACAATAATGCCTACAGAGTCAGATTGCTGTATAGAGATGAAACAGGTATAGTTTAATTACGGTTATTATAACGTATTTGTCATCTGCTTGTAGGCTATGTATCCATTATTTATTAATAGCCTACAAGTCTGCTGTCTGAATGATGATCAAACATGTACTGATGAGTTTAATAAAGTTTATTGTACATCACACAAAAGATGAAGCGTCAGTTTTACTTCAGAAAATCACCGTAAGAGCTGAGTAAACACAGTAGGCTAAGTTATAAGAAGTGCGCAAGTAGCCAGTAGAGTTGAGGGAGCATTCCTGTGGGCGGAGGTTAGTCAAGAAACGGTTCTGGTGATGTCACTAATGCAGGATGTAGAGGGGTGTAGTCCAATCGAGCCGTTTTTTGTAGTCAACTTCTGTTAAATAAAATATCTCGCTTGGCATTGAACTTTGAGCTTTATAATTTTACAGATATTATTTATGCTCTAACAGCAACATTACACACTAACTAAAGTTTGAAACATGGAATCGCATGCAACGGGACCTTTAAAGTAGTGGTTAAAATGTTAATTTGTCCTGTATAGGCTATAGTATGGGAGGATCTATCTATCTATCTATCTATCTGTCTATCTATCTGTCTGTCTGTCTGTCTGTCTGTCTGTCTGTCTGTCTATCTATCTATCTATCTATCTATCTATCTATCTGTCTGTCTGTCTGTCTGTCTGTCTGTCTGTCTGTCTGTCTGTCTGTCTGTCTGTCTGTCTGTCTGTCTGTCTATCTATCTATCTATCTATCTATCTATCTATCTATCTATCTATCTATCTATCTATCTATCTATCTATCTATCTATCGATCAGAAATCACCAATTCACATTAGGTTAAAATTGAGGGCCTACAGACACACTGAGGACAAGATTACAGACCAAGACAGGTTTCAAGAACGTATGCTCTTCAAAGAGCAAGACGAGAGAAAAAAGACAGTAAAAAGCAGAGGCAGTAGGAGGGGGTGAGTGTGGGAGGGGAGATGGAGAGTGAACGACGAGTGTTAGTATGGAGAATTAACACTGGCATAACCACAGGAAAGGACGGAGCTGCCTGTCCAACTGTGGGAGACCGAACATTACGTCAGACAAGGGCCCCGGAATGAGCAGGACAATATTTTTTGAGGTAAGGCATCAAGTTAATTTACAAGATTACATGCTTTTTGTACAAACTTTAAACTATGGGTTTCAAGGTTCATTCATTTCTGTTTCTAACGAGTAAATAGCCTCATACATTCCCACAGAACCAATACAAAGAGGAGGAGATCCTTCACTGTGTGTGGGTTTACTAGAAAATATATATATTTGGGTTTGTTCATGAAATGAATTTGAACAAATCCATGATCTAATCATAAATATGAGTGACAGTAAAAGTGATTAAATATGTTAAATGTTAGGCTAATTAAAAACAATGAGCATTTTTTAAGCTGAAAATGTGTCTTACATCAGCCCTCAGATCCTCCAATCGGCTGTCATACTGTAAGAGCAAATTTGCTGTATGCTGGTTTGCTTTAATTTTACGCTTGCTGAACATAAACAAGTAAATATAATTTAGCACATAACTGACTGGCCTGTCATCTGAGGAGGATTAATGACCCTCTCATGCATTGCCACTGCCTATGTAAAACACCACCAGAGACTGCTGTGCTATTGATTAACACACGCTCTATATAAACAACTTTAAAATCAAATGTACAGAAATCAAACATTTAAATGTAATGTTCTGCCAGCAAGATGTAAGCAAAGAGAAAGAACGAAAAAATCGAGGTTACAGAGTGGATACAGAATTATGTAATGTTTGAGCTTGGTACATTCCTCAACATTACTGCTGTATTTACAGTACTGGAGGATGGGTATAACAGAAGCAGGACGTCCTGTCAATAGCACACAGAAATCCACAGAGAGGTTTTATTGATTACTCTGCCTGATTGAAAACAGGACACTTTTACTGCTTGGTCTTTATACACGAGTATTACGGCGAGTGAGTCATTTAGTTCACTAAAACTAAAGGCAGAGCGAAAATACTGGAAGTGTATGCGGAAACGAGTCCAGACACTTTCAGAATGAGATAATCATTTTTTTTATCAGATTCCAAACCACATTAGAATGTGCTATAAATCAAATTATATAATGTATGCGATAGTCTAAGCGATAATAGAGTGATGTTTGCTTTATTGAATATTTATATATTTTATTTTACTTACAAGGACACACTACTCAAATTTTTATGTTAATGATAATTATGTTTTTACTGGAGATACTCTAGCTGCATTTTCAACAAACACATGCTGTAGAAAGTGTAAGAGTTTAGAAAACTAGCTAATGAATTTAGACAAGTGTTCTGTAAAATAACTTCAACCACTCCATTGGGATTCTTACTTTAAGTTGAGCATTAGGCTAATCCTATGTGTCCATTAGAAGATTATTACTCTAGCCAGTATAAGAGCAGTTTCAGGGTGACAGCTCTGCTGAGCTCCACAATATATAGTGCTTTCAAGGCAAATTGCAGCAGACTCAACTCACAGTACTCTGTAGATCAACACTGTCACCTTTTAATTAAGATTAAAAAGCCCCCCATACTGCAAAAAGATGCATCCCCGGAATACAGAGCTCAGACAGGTCGGAAACAGACTATGGAAGAGATTGTTGTTTTGGGGTGATGAAGTGAATTCATTGAGCTAGATCTGTCAAAACAGAAGCTCTGATCAATTAACAGCGTCTGGACTGTGCCGCCCTCATTAGGTGCTCATCGGCTTCTGCGATAGCCTACACAAAAGCTGTGTCAGAATGAATTTGGATATTCACTTCGCAGCACGTCTTTTGCGATCACTCAAGGGGAGACGTGTTGCAAATTATTCCTTAAACTCCTCAGTTTCTATTAATATGAAACTATGTAAACAGCTAAAGATTAGATTGCTTTTCTCAGTTGTCAGTTATGTGATGCATCTTTGAAGCATAAAATTCTGGGAGAACTGATGGGCAGCTTCACCCTGAGGCCAGATCTTCACAAAATTAACTTGATTTATGTTGATTGAATGAAAAAAAAAAAAAAATGTAAGTATGCTTCACACAGTGTCTGTGCCATACAGCTATAGACCTTATTCAGAGAAGCGCCATGACTAAAAGTGAGGCTGTGAGGGTACTTATAATTTTCCACAGCTCATGTTGTCAGGTGTTGTTTTTTTATACTAAAATATCTTGGAAAGATATTTTTGCAGTGTTTTGTCAGCAGAACAATCCAAAAACACATTACATAACAACCCACTGAAGAGATGTATGTCTATCCCTCACAGCCTCGCTTTCATTCCCCTTCAAAATCAAAGAAGGGAGGCACTGCTTTGAATAAGGTCTATTAAAGGGATAGGTCAATCAAAATTGAAAATTAGCCCATGATTTACCCTACTCATTGAGTCATAATAGGGGTATGTCATTCTTCTTTCAGACGAATACAATCGGAGTTATATTAAAAAATGTCCTGGCTCTTCCAAGCTTTATAATGGCAATGAATTGCTGTTTCTGAAGTTTGTGTAAGAAAAATATTCAAATTTAACTTGTTACAAAGTAAAATTTTAGCTTCTATGGAGCGGCTAAGTGATATAATCGTTCAGTTTATGATACAAGCGTGAAAATTGGCATGGGTCACTTGACAAGAAAATTGTCCGAGCCACTTGAAATTTCAAGATTTTTTATTTTTCAAGATGGCCGACACCTTAGTGGAGCAGTTAAGTGATATAGTGGTTTATTTGGTGATACAAGCATGAAAATTGGCATGAGCAGTCTCTGATGGTCACTAGACAATAAGCCACCCACAGCTACTTGAAATTTCAAGATGGCGGCCATTTTTCAAGATGGCCACCACCTCAGTGGAGCAATTAGGCTCATGCCAATTTTCATGCTTGTATCACCAACTAAATGATTTCTTAAGCCTAATTGCTCCACTAAGGTGGTGGCCATCTTGAAAAAATGGCCGCCATCTTGAAATTTCAAGTAGCTGTAGGTGGCTTATTTTCAAGTGACCCACAGAGACTGCTCATGCCAATTTTCATGCTTGTATCACCAACTAAATGATTTCTTAAGCCTAATTGCTCCACTAAGGTGGTGGCCATCTTGAAAAATGGCCGCCATCTTGAAATTTCAAGTGGCTTGGACAATTTTCTTGTCAAGTGACCCATGGAGACTGCTCAGCGGAAATAGTATGTTCATTTGGCAGGAAGCTAGTTATTTTATAAAGTTTTAAATATGGATATTTTTCTTACACAAACACATTACTTCGCTTCAGAAGGCGTTTATTAACCCCCCGGAGCCGCGTGGAGCACTTTTATGATGGATAGATGCACCTTTATGGACTTCAAAACAGAAACAGCAATTCACTGCCATTATAAAGCTTGGAAGAGCCAGGACATTTTTGAATATAAATAATTAATATTCATCTGAAATAAGAATGTCATATACACCTAGGGTGACTTGAGGGTGAGTAAATTATGGGCTAATTTTAATTTTTGGGCGAACTATGCCTTTAACCCAGCTGATATGACTCTAATCTTTCAGGTCGAAATTCTAGATTCAAACACCAAAGAACAGCTCTGTTTTCTTGACAAGGTAAGCAGATTTTACAACTAACAATCAATGACAGTGATTGCTGCACTCAGCTAAAACTTTAAGGTAAATTACTTTATTTTGTTTTTAATGCAGGTTGATCCCCATTCAAGCATAGGTGACATTAAGATTTTGTTTAACAAGTCATGTAAGTTTTTTTTTTTTTTTACCCCACAATGGTATTGTAGGCTATTATTGTAATTTTGCCTGGTCATTTATAAGTCACATTTTACCTCTGCTCCGCCTCGGGGTCCTCATCACTTTGTCGAGGTTTATTTAGGAATTTATGGTGGGCATTTCAATTATTAGAAACAGAATGCACTCCTGAGATGGAGCGGTTCAGTTGGTTACTCACCCTGTTCTGTTGTTCGGTTCTAATGCCTTATCAAAGATTTTTCCGTATGCCCTTCTTATTCCACTTCGAATATACGATACGTGTCGCATGGTATCATTCTGTAATATAATTATGCATCTTTTTTATTTTATTTTTATTTATTTTTAAAAGCTTGATGCTCTGGAAAAATATAGCCGCTGAGTGCCTCGATTGACCAATCAGAATCAAGTAATCCAGAGCGCGTGATGGACAGTAAATGTATTTGAAAATGATATTGCAGAACAAGTATTAATAATGTAATGTTTAATAATTATGTTTAAAACAGACATGTTATTTGATATGTATAATATTTACATATAAATGATTTAATTATTCAATTATTTAGTGATTAACCTTAGCCTCTTTTAATGACAGCATTGTGCTGTAGATATTAATTTTTGATATACGATAAGTAGGCCATGTAATATTGTATGATTTTTCTGTCTTACTGTCAGATCCCAAATGGTATCCAGCTAGACAAGCCCTGAGGCTGGACCCCAGTGAGTATGAGGAACTCATAATACATAATTTATATATGTATACAAAAACAAAAACATCCAGATGATATCCTATTACAGGGGGGTTGTGTTTATACTACAGTATAGTATGGCTGTGGAATTCTGTATTTCATCCATAATTATAATCACATTCGTATTATATCCTTTTGCTTTTCTCACCTCTGTTTCTTTAAAGATAACCGAGAAAATATTTCAGGACAGGCTTATTCCTTAGGTAGAAATGGAATCATACAAATTCTTTCATCTGTTCCATTTCTACCAATTTCTAAAGCCATACATTGAATTGAGGGATATAATTCATTTATGCTGCTTTTAAAAACTGATCAGATGAAGGCAACTTAGTAGACAGGATGTTTCTCAGACATTGAACTCAGATGTCCCTTGATCTCTGTGTAGTGCTTTTGAAGGCAGCATATTTCAGGTTTCAGAAAGCAAGACGAGTGCTATCTGCTGAGAGCTGCTTTGATGCAGCAAGACCAAAACCTATACTTACCCAAAACTTAAACACTAGCTGTGGCAAATCTAGTTCTGCATGTGTGGTTTTTAGAAGGAAAAGCACTGAGAGATGATGATGTACTGCAGAATCTTCCTGTTGGGACCTCGACGACCATGTATTTTAGAGACCTTGGCCCGCAACTGGGATGGACGTTGGTAAGAGTGCTATAGATTTGCAAAAAGTAATTCTGACAGTATCAAAAATATGATCTTTAAATACATAAATGCTCTGTAGGTTTTTTTGGCGGAGTGCATTGGTCCCCTTCTGATATATCTCCTCTTCTATGTCCGTGTCCCGCACATCTATAGCCACTATTACGCCTTCACCTCCAGCTCTCATTCTGTGGTCAGGTACATTCTTAAAAAAGAAAAAAAAAAAAGAAAACACCTTTTGTGCTCCATTGATGAAATAAAGTCATATGGATTTTGAAAGCCATGAGTAAATAACACAATTTAAATTTTCTCTTTAGTTTGGCTTGTGCTTGTCACTCCTTTCACTATATCAAGAGGCTAATTGAAATAATATTTGTGCATCGGTTTTCTCAAGGCACGATGCCTCTTAGAGCCATTGTAAGGGTGAGTGTTCGGTCACACCGGTCTGGTTTGCTACTGTAACAAATAAAAACTAGTCTGAGAAGTAATTTGTCACCCTTGTTTACTTCAGACATGGTAAAATGATCATTGAATACAGTTTTCTGAGCAATTTTACAAATTAAACAATACAATTATGATTATGTCAAATCCTCTGTTGATTGGTGATTCTCTGAATTCACAGAATTGTGCATATTACTGGGGTTTTGCAGCATGGTTAGCTTACTACATCAATCATCCTCTCTACACACCACCATGTGAGTACCAGAAGAGATAAAGGTATTTAATAGTCACTTCAGTTTGATACATTAAACATACCTTTATGTTTTACAGCGTACGGAGAGACACAGGTCAACTATGCACTAATTCTCTTTGTGGTACGTGATGTTTATGGCTTAATAAACACCACATACAGTAGGTTACAGCGTGATCAAAAACTCTGGTACCACTTTAAAAATTTTATATTAAGGATAAATGAACAAACATGATATTGTTTGTGTTTCAGTTATGTGAGGCAGGTAATTTCTCCATCCACTGGTCATTGAACAGTTTAAAATGTGAAGGTGAGTGCATATGTCAAATTTTGACTACTTTACAGCTTATGACCCTATGTATGATCCTATGTTTTTTTTTTTTTTAGGTGCAAAATGTCAGAGGTTCCCAAATCCATCCAAAAACCCTTTTACATGGCTCTTTTTCTTTGTATCATGTCCCAACTACACATATGAGGTAACAGCAAAATAGTTATATCTTTATAACTTAATTTCTACTACCTTTGCCTGACCCATCACATCTTTAATTAAATTTTCCATCAGGTAGGTGTTTGGGTGGGCCTGTCCATCATGACCCAGTGCGTTCCAGGTGAGTAACTGCAATCAAACAGCTGTCAGCTTTGTGATTCTGATATATCTGATATACACTGAGCTACTTTTTTATTTTTTTTCAGTGGCTCTCTTCACACTTGTAGGGTTCATTCAAATGACCATCTGGGCCAAAGGAAAACACAAAATTTACACCCAAGAGTTTAAGGACTACCCAAACCTCCGCATGCCAATCCTCCCCTTCATCCTCTGACATTCACATATACCAGCTTCAGGTCAAAATGCAGAGACATTATGATTTTGGCTGAGAGAACTATGACACATCTGAACAGCTGCATGTAAATGAAGCTGATTTATGACACCCTCCGGGCAGGATTATGAAAGTTAAATTTTCTTCTCAAAAATATCTCACGGTTATCATGCAAGATGAGGTCGCACATTGTTGCACTTACAATGGTATGTCACTTGGAATTTGAAATGAGCAGATTTGTGGGAATTTGTGTTTACAGTAGATTTGTGTTGGTTAAATCATTACACCAACCATTCATGTGCAATATACAGAACTCTACCTCTTTAAACCAACTACAACACAGGGAGACACTGAACTACATCAGGGAATTCAAAACTATATTTATATGAAAGGTTTTGGGTCAAATAAAAATAATTAGTTTTACCTGAAATCTCTTTAACTGGTTTAAATGGTTATACAACCACAATCGAGTCATACCATTAAACAAACATGTCTGGATTGTATTGAAAATAGTAATGTTTTCTCAGTAATTCTTGACAAGGTTCAAAGTGAGCGACAGCATACCGTTTTAATAGTATTATTTTGGTGAATTTTTACAAAAAGAAAAAGAAAATCAACTTTCTATAATTCCTTGCCTTATCAGCCATATTTAGTAACAAATACATTTTGTTACAAACATATAGTATTTAGTTAATTTACAGCAACTGTTTGTATGCTACTCTTTTCTAACTTGGCAAAAATTCTTAAATCTGTGACTTGCAATGTGTCACAATGCAATATGCATTTCAATAGCAATAGCCTTTGCAATAAAATCTATTGCATCATTTGATTTGTTTTTAAAACAAAATTCTTTGTAAAATAAAAGTGATATTCATAATAGATATCACTTTTGAGAGTAATAAAGTGCTACAGTATTCATAAGACTAACTCGGTCCAGTTCTGTCTGTTTTGTTGTATTTTTCGATGCATTTCTATATAAAAAAAGGCCAATCAAAAAAGGAGCGCAAAGCTGTTACGGCGTAAACGATCAAAAGTCTCAAGTGTTTTGTAAAGAAGAAAAAAAATCATCTCCTTTTCTTTTATGACTCTTTTGTGTGACCCTGCGAGATGACTCCAATTGACCTGCTCAGATGACCCTCTTCAAGCTTTCAGGCTTTCGTTTTCACTGGAAAGACTCTCATGTCCCGCCGGGCACCGGCTGCCCTCGGGTGCAACACAATGGCATCATCTTCTCCGGATTGGTGCTTGGCGAAATTCACGAACACCTACAGGGAGTGAAACAAAGAGAGCGAGACTACATAAGGAGCCAAAATGCCCTTGTTCCAGTGCATTTGTCACACTCAGGTATGGAAACAAATGGTGGCGGTCACAGGATGGATGGATGCTTGTGGCAATCTTCTGACCCTGAACTGGACTGTTCTATATTGCGCTTGTCTAGTTTGGGACATCCTGTCTCAGTTTTCCTGTCTCAGAGTGCATACACTGATAATAGATCTCGCTGTTTTAGACTACATAAAGGGAATCCAACATTTTTCAAACTTAAATGTCTACCATATAGATACACTGTCAAATATTTTCAGTAGTTGTCATTTAATTGAAAATTTAAATGGTAAAGGTTTATCTAGGCCAACAGGATCATATGAAATACCTGGTCCAGTGTTGTCTGGGAAACCGAGTAATCTTCAATATTCAGCATTTCCTTGTTGGCTAAGACGAGCTGGAAGATTTTGGCCAGAGAGGAAGAAGCGATCTCGTACTGTAGAGTATTATAGTGTTTCTCCCTCTGAATGCAGCCTGGAAATGTGCTCTCCATGAATGCTTCAGCCGGGTTCAGATCCGGGACTGTGCCTGCTTTGGCCGCCCTGATTTTCATGGTGACCACGTATCCATCACCAAATCTGCAGGGAAATGATTACAAGAGATGTTCCACAGAATAGCAATGCAAACAAAAAAACGATACAACTGCAGAAAGTGTGTAGCTGGAAATTTTCATGTGAATAAAATTTGTGATCTTACTTGTATTTGAGGTGCTGGATTGTGCCAAGACACTTGAACGTTCCGTTCACCATGATGGCCAGTCGTGTGCAGAGAGCTTCACATTCCTCCATACTGGAGGATTGTAAAAATTAGGCTATGATATTATTGCCTATACCTATAGTATTTATAATTAGCATTATAAAATGCATGTGCTTTGTCGTGTTCTTGCCTGTGTGAGGTAAGGACCACCGCCCTGCCGCCCTGAATCACGCTCATGATGGAGTTCCAGAGGAACCTGCGAGAGTGAGGATCCATCCCTGTGGTCGGCTCATCCTGGCACAGGAAAAACAACATGCTAGTAACGATGCTTATCATATTCTGAGATAATTCACACAGACAGGCTCTTACCAGAAGCAGAAGAGCTGGACAGCCAATCATTGCGATAGCTGTTGAGAGTTTACGCTTGTTTCCACCGCTGTATGTGCCGGCACTGCAGCCTGCATACTCAAATAAACCCAATTTCTGAATTCCCCACTCAGCCACCTGTATCAGAGGGAGATAGAAGTCTCTGACAGAAATCCCCAGAGAGAAAAAAATAAGAAGAGATAAGAAAATGGAATATCGTCTCACTCTGCTGATCTCGGATTCCGGGACTCCTCTGAGTCGAGCGTATAAGTGCAGGTGTTCTCTTCCAGTTAGAAGATCATCGATGGCATCAAACTGAGGGCAGTAGCCCATGTTCTGATGCACATCCAGGATGTTGGTCAGAATGCTGGAGCAACATAAGAAATCAAATTGATAAACAAAATCTAAATGAGTTTGTTGAGTAAAATGTGTAATTTTCCACATCACTAGCAGCACCCAACAAAATAGTAAAAATAATTGTTTTCAAACTGCTTTCCTAAAAAGTCCTACTGGGTGTTCTAGGTGGTTACTGGTGTAAAAATAGTTATTGTTGCAAAAAAAAAAAAATTGAAAGACACGTTCCTGGATTAACATGTTAACATACCCATAACTTATCCCTAAAATCAGAGGCAAATGATAGGTGAATAACTAACCCTAATTGTAAGCCTAAACTTGACATAAACTGTAAACTCGTCCCTTAAATCTGATTGGTTGTTTGGAATATTGTTCCAGGATCAACAAAGATGTTGATCTAGAAACATGTTGTACTTGGTGAAATCACGTTCACCCTCCTAGCCATATTTGTATTGTGTTAGCACTCAAAAATATACCTTTACAATTAGCTAGTTAAACAAACCTGTAACCAGTCACGGCAGCTTCCCCTGAAGTAACATCTATGTCTCCTGTCAGCATTTTGAATGTGGTAGTTTTCCCAGCACCATTCACACCCAGAAGTCCAAAGCACTGTGGGGGGAAATCTAGGTCATGCAAAGCTCATGGAGCTTACAACACAAAGACCAAATGCATCCATTTATCACCTCTCCTGGTGACACTCCTACACATATCCTGTCCACTGCTGGCCTGATCGTTCCCATGTACGTCTGTAGAGAGAGAAAATGCATTCATGATCTCTGTTGTGTGAAGCAATGCCCATCATGCATCACTGTGAGGTGGACAGACTTGCCTTTGATAGGTCTTTTATCTGGAGGATATCACTAGGGCTTCCTCCTTTGTAAATCCTCTCTCTCTCCTTGGCCACATCCACATCTTCATCCGTTACTGGTGGCTTCTTAAAATCTGACATCCTTTTGAAAGAGACGGCTTATTTATATATATATATACCACTGGATCTACTCAAGGCTGAATGTATTTCTTCTCACCAGTGATCCAGGAAGAATCTGTACTGTATCAGAACATTCAGGATGAAATAGATGAACCCCTCTACTGCCATGAACGTCACATTCTTTCCCACAAAGTCCCAGCTGAAGGGATCCAGACTGAAGTCCTCACCTGAGACGCACATGCAATGTACAGTACATGAACCTCACAAGAAGTGTCACCAACATTTACATTTTCAGAACTATGAATTATAAAAACTCTATACATGTAGTTAAGTGTTGCTATCCGGTTGTTAGGGTGTTCTTGGTGGTTGCTGGTGCATTGTTATGCAGTTGCTATGTTGCCAGGGTTTTGCAAGGGTGTTCTGGGTTGTTGCTAGGGTGTTGCCAGGCAGTTTCTAGGGTGTTAAGTCTGGTTGCTAGGGCATTGCTATGCAGTTGCTAGGGTGTTCTGGGTGGCTGCTAGTATGCTGCGATACGGATGCTAGCGTGTTCTTGGTGGTTGCCAGGGTGTCCCCAGGATGTTCTGTGTGGTAGTTAGGGTGTTGCAAAGTGGCTTCTATAGTATTCTGGGTGATTGCTGGGGTGGGGTGTCGTCAAGAAGTTTCCAGGGTGTTCTCGGTGGTTGCTTGTGTGTTCCCATGCTGAGTGGTTGCCAGGGTGTTGCTAAGCAGTTTCTATAGTGTTCTGACTGGTTGCTTGGGAATTTCTTTGCAGTTTCTAGGATGTTCTGGGTGGTTGGTTGCTAGTGAGTTGCTATGTGGTTGCTAAAGTGTTCTTGGTAGTTGCCAGGGTGTTGCTAGGGTATTCTGGGATGTTGTTAGTGTGTTGCCAAGCAGTTTCTATGGTGATCTGAGTTGTTGCTTGGGCGTTAGTCTCCAAGTCCTTGCTTTTCTGGTCAATTAATGGCTCAGATACCTTATACAATGTAAGTCTTAGAGACTGCACATCTATTTTATCATCCGTCTAATCTCTTACAGAAGTCTCTAGTTACTTAGAGAGACATCTCCTAGCCTCTCTAGTAAGTCCTTGTCGATTTTGAGTTAGCAAGAGATCAGTTTGAGGAGCTCTAGGAGATCAGTTTGAGCACAAAGCCGCCTTTCCACTATCTCCGACATTCGCATGCGAGTCGGATTTCGCTCCTAGTGGCAGTCGCATGGAACTTTTCAAATTTCTAAAATTGAGTCTGTTCCATTTTGGCTATCTAAAACAATTGTAGCTTTGAATAGCCATCAGATGCAATGTGAATTTTCAATGAAGACACGGTTGGCAAATGTAAGGTGTTGTATTTCCATCATGTTGACATATAGATTGAAGCTCAGTGACTTTTATGGAGGTCAGATCAAAGAGTCCAGACCTTGCCAGGGGCCAGGCAAGGGTTGCTTGCTGCAACCTCAATACGACCGACTGAAACGCAAGGTGGGGAAAGGAGCAGGACTCACCAAAGCGTGCATACACGTCCATCACGGCTTGGTTCATTGCCATGTCAATGAGCCCACGGCCCAAACAGAAGTGAGGAAAGACAAGTAGAGCTTTCTTCAGCACCTGGTTACACTTATACAGAGCCTATGCAAGTAGAGGATGAAATGAACTTTAACTTTACACTTGAACTTTCGGCCTAAATGACTAATGCATTTAGTCTGATTAAAATTGTAATGATAATATAAGTGGAAATTGGAGGGTTGTTTAAAAGCTAATAAATCATATTATTTTAGAGTAAAATAATTTGAAGGCTGGGATGTTTCACCTCTGTACTGTCGAACAGGTCTAAGATAAACGTGATGGCACTGCTGTTGATGCCAATGAAGAGGTTGATGCAGGACAGAGAGACGTACGCTGTGCTGGGCACGTTAAACACATATGACATTGGATACATCATGGGAGTCACTGACCAACTATTTCACAGATGAGAAAAAAGACAGATTAGTATATTTTAAAATGTTCATACAGGTCAGATTTATGGAGACTAAAGAAATAAAATCAGCATTTTTATCTTCAGATTCAATTTCCACTTACTCCTTTGAATGCATGAATCATTCTAATTCTGTCAAGATATGCTTCATTTATCAGAAACAACAAGATTTTGTCTTCAGAATAAGGGGGTTGTGCTGGGATGTCTGGATTGGATTCACACTAGAAGACGCATTGAGCAGAGGAGAGTCTGAGAGACATTTGGCTTTCAATGCACTGCCTGTGTTGATGTGATCAAGGGCCAAATAAACACACTGGGAAATGGCAACATGAATAAAACACTGGCAAATCACCTTTCAAACCTTTCAGTTGGGTCTACTCATGACCCTTCATCTCTCAGACCGTGCTGTTAAAGGTACTGAGGGTGACCTTTTTACACTGAATACTTTTTGATTTCAACCCACATATATAATAAGACAAACCTAATATACCTAGAAAGGCTGTTCTGCTAAAAGAAACGTAAAAGGATCAATGAAAGAAGACATTACCCATAAAGCATCAGCAGAGCTATCAGGGCTTGCAAGTTGCCAGGCGAGGTATAGCATTTTTTATCAAATGCAATAAAAATCCCCACAACCATTGCCGCGCTGACAGCATAGTTTATCTGAAACGACAGGACAACAGCAAAACTGAATTATGAGACCATTTTAGAAAACATTAGACAATGCTATAGAATAAAAACACTTCTATATTTATTCATTATACACTATAAAGAAACTTAATGGCCAAAACAACATGCTTATAGTTTATTAGTATTTAATTTATGATTTTCATTATTTATACAGGGCTCAGCAATAAGGATGTAGTTGCAAATTGCGCTGATTTGTCACCAAGATAATGTTTTCTAGCTGGCTAACACTGGTTTTGTTGAAATTGCAAAAATGATTTGTGAGAGTCTGAAAGCATTAGCAAGAATACCAAACCAATAAGCAATGTCTTGCATATATGGCTTTTTTTTATTATTATTAATTTTTAGCAAAAGTGTCTTTGGAAATGTATGGCACTGCGTGTATACAGTAGCAGTATAATTTCCCGTTTATCTTTTTGTAAAAAATAAATAAAATGATTTAAATAAAATTCCATGACCAAAAGAAATGTATATGTAAATGAGAAATGTAAATAAAACTAAAACAAAAAATTGAAACCTTTTTTTTTTTTGCGGAGCCAGTTTTTTTAAATTAATATTTTTTGTCAGTTAAAAATAATTTAATTTAATTAACAAAAGACATAGCAAAGAACATAACTTGATATGTAAAAAAATAATAATTTCAAGCAAATATAAAAATACATTGCTAACATTTTCTTTTTTTGTGAGGCCAGTGAACAAGTTGGCAAGTTCTGGTAAGATGTACTGTCTTCATACTAACCATGTCCCAGAAGAAGTTAGCAGTCCAGTACACAATAGGACTGACCCCACTCACAAACTGCAGGTGTTTAGCCTGCGTCACTCTCTCCTGGATCAGATACAGCACAAAACTGGCCGGTACGAAGGACATGGCGAAGATAACGCAGATGGCAACCACTGCATCCACTGAGGTGGTCAGTCTGAGAGAATGAATAAGTAAACAATACTTACATACACAGACGTTTTACATACTCAACTGAGACTGATTTGCAAGTAAAACAACTGTGTGAAATTCTGTCAGCATTACACTCACACTGTGACCTCCGACAGCTGTTCCTTGGTCAGGTTTAGTGGATGATTGATGGCTGTGATGCCGTACTCATTTAAATTGACACCAGGAGGGAGGTTGGCTCGAAGGATGGCGTTATTCGCCACGTTCATGAAGGCCACCATAGCGTGCCAGCCTTTGTTATTGAACCACACCTAGAGGAGATAACAAATGGGTTATTTATCTTGAATGGGACGAGCTCAGTAAACTGTGACAGGAAGTGAAGCTGAAAGAAATCTCACCTTGACATTGTTTTCAGTCTCCATATACCTCAAGAAAGTGCCGAACTCCTGCAGAGCAAGCTTTGAGTATCTGCCCTGTAAATGATCACAACATGAACATAAAGTGACCCTTAATACTTAAGACAAATTAAAACTATAAAATGTTAATGTATTAAAAACAAAAAAGTTTTTAAAAATAGAAACTTTTGACAACCAAGACGTGTCTAAATAAGTTTTTTGCAATATATCTATTGTTTTACCATTTAAAACATTTTTGTCAAATTAAAGTAATATTTTGCTGACTTTATTTACAGTGTACCCTTACATTTTAGAGCCACTGTAGTAAACAAAATGAATAATGAATAAATTATATTTGAATAATATATATATATATATATTAGTAATAAGTATTTAAAAAATATATATATTTATTTAATTTAACATATTAAATTATTTCATATTTTAATAAAAAAAACAAAGCTACTCAAAGCCAAGTAGTAAATAAATAAAAAAATATTTTTAAATTATGATTAAAAAATTATTCATTTTTTAAATCATAATTAAAAAATAAAAATATTTTTTATTTACTACTTGGCTTTGAGTAGCTTTATATATATGTATATATATATATATATATATATATAATATGAAATATGATTACATCGAATTCACATCGAAAACAATTTGAAACATTTACCCCTGTGACATTAAGCAGACGTCCTATTTGAGCAACTGCATTCTGGATGCTTTTAGGATCCACGTCGAGAACAGGAAGTCGCCCTCCGACAGAAATGCCACCATACCTGAAGGAAAGAGACTGCAAACTTTCATTCTTCCATACATTTAGATCATTGAACTTATCTATGTGTTCTCTAAGTGTCCACAAGATGGAGTCGTTGTATTTTCTACTCCATGTTTAAAACACCATTACCTTTGTTCATTTACCCAGTACTTGCTCTTCAAGCTGAAAGCAAATAAGCAAATAAGATGAATTCCTGGAAACAATAGAGCTATTTAATGAACAATTTGTCATAAATGGGCCACAATACCTTGTCTGTATTAAAACTGGGTAAGTCTTCACCAAATAATCAGAGATGTTCCTTCCAGTCAGATCCATCAACATGTCACCAGTGGATTGAATCCTCTGAAATGCAGGAATCACATCATTATACAACATTTTAAGTAATTTGTAGTGTCATAACTATAGTCGAGAGACAGACCTGGGGAGGAGGAAGACCCCCAGCACCTTCTGGACACACAGGTAACATGGTGAGCGTTTTGGGCGTGCTGCACTGGCAGCTGGGAGACGGACTTATGTCTGTCCACTCAGGGTTATCCAGCATCTCAATGAGCGTCGGGTTCACCAGGGGCATCTCCCACTCTGTGGTTATGTTATTACATGGATAGTCTCTGTGGGAAACATAAATGGTCACAGTAAGTAGGACAAAATCCTCTGGATATTCATTCATATCATGTACACGTACTGTAGAGGTTCATCCACCATACAGCGAGTGCCAAATCCAGGTCTGTTTAGGAGAACCTCTCCAAAATACCTCATAGCTGGGCTCTGCATCTCTTCATTACTGGAGACAGACATTAAAAATGCTGTTTTTAACTTCTCAGGTAACTTTACATTGGATAAATTAACTAATCCTGTTCCATCATAAATGTACCTGAAGAAGGTGAACTGTCGGCCGTACATCCATGGGCTTAGAGTAAGACTGGGATATTCTCCGAATGGAGGAACAATCAGCGTGAACATCAGAGAAACCAGGACAAAACTAGCGGGCAAAACAATCTGAGGAAGAGAATTTAAACACTAAAAGAAAAGTTGCTGCCTTAAATTTATACTATAAGTACAATCAACTTATATGTTTAAGTCATTTCAACTTAAATTACATTTAACTGAATCTTATTTATGGACTTCATCACTAAGCTAAATGTTTACAAAGCAATGATGCTATTCTGACCTGGGCAAGGAAGTCTTTTCCAGAGCGTGTGGAGTGATGGAACCTCTTAATGAGAAGAGCGAAAAACTGCTTTAGGACCAGAAAGATTCCCTTCACCTGTGGGGATCCTCTGCACTCTTTGCTGGTCGAACCTCCAGAGGTTGACTGACCATTAGCATACGCCGACCTGTCTGCATCTGCACAAAAGATTAAACGCTGTCAAAAGGAAATGTAGGACAACATTATTTATATAGTTTTTTGGTCAACTAATACGGGTTTTCCAAAGGCTGATGCAGATATCTAGAGAACAGCATATAGACAAAATGTTACATTATTAACATTATTATTATTGAACAAATGAACAACACATTATTATTATAGGTTGTACAAAGGAAGATGATGGTTAAAAAAAAAATTAAAAAAAAAATAAAAAATAAAATAAAATAAAATAAAACAAAACAAGGGCTGGCTTATACAGAATCTCAAAAAGCTCAAATATCCTTTGATGATTTATCATAATAAGCCTGGCTGATATATTGCTCTATAACTAATTTTTAACTATAAAAAATAACTCTATCTACAACTATAAAAGGCGAGCTTAACCCTTTGATGTATTAATTTTTAAATAACAAAAAAAATATTTTGAAAATATATTTTATATTAATATTTGAGAGTTACACATCTGTCCAATAGATGTTTCCATCATATATCATAAAATATATTCAGTCAAATAAAATATATAAGCATTAATAAGTCATTAAGAATTATTAGAGTCAAAAGAAATCACTCCATGCGTCAAAGAGTTAACCTGCACCACATGCACTATTAGCATATTGTTTAGCGGCATGTTTCTGTTGTCCATTTAACTCTGTGTTGTTTTAGCAAGGCAGCTTTAGCTGAAGTAATGATGAAGCATTATAAGCCTCAGAGACTAAGTTAGACGTCACCTTCTTCTATATTCACTTTGACTGCAGTGTCTCTATAAAGACTCGCAAGAGATCTCTGTTGCAGAACTCTGATGTCTCTGATGTCTAAGGGGTTCAACCACAAATATAGACATCACCATCACAATATACAAGACTCACAAGCACTAAACTGACATATATGCACAGTATCTGTACAGCTAAGAATGAATGAGAGATTGTACACTGAAATCTTACCAGATGCAGTGTTGATGTGTGCAGCCTCTCCATCAGTTGTGACTTTCAGAAATATCTACACGACACAAGAGACAAAACTTGATTTTTACAGGCTGTGCAAAGGAGGATGATGGATTTTAAAAAGATGATCCCTTACTGCAAAATAAAATAAAATATATATGAAAAATATTAACATTATTATTATTGAATGATCAACATATAATTGTTTCAGGTTGTACAAAGGGAGGTGGTAAAAAAAAAAAAAAAATTAATAATAATAATAATAATAAAAATAATATTTTTTTATTTTTATTTTTTTTATGTTCTCGATGATCTCAAATACAAATGATAGTAAATGAGCCTGTTTGTGCATGACAGACCTCCTCCAATGAAGTGTCTGACACTCCAAAGCTGCTGAGCCCCATGTCTGCCAGCGTCTCCTCCAGCTCTCTGAACAGGCTGGCGTAAGAACGATGTTTGAAGCCCCGGCTGGGCAGCAGGAAGGTCAGCTCCTGCCCTATGACCTCTATCAGTTTGGCCTCTGGGACGTGATGGTGGACGAGGGCCGTTATTCTCTCTATGTCCCCTGAGAGAGCGAGATTATACATCCTAAATTATGATCGTTACAGTTTGATTTCATTGATCTGATATAAACATATGAACTCTTTACCTTCCATCTGTCTTTCTGACACTCTGGGCTGCTCTATGGTGCTCTCCTTAAATTTGGTACAGAGTGAGCACTTACAGGAGCAGTCCTCAGTACAGTCACACTGACCCTGTGAGGACCACAACAACCATGAGAGTCTAGCTGCTTTATACACTCTCTGTAATAGATGGTAAAAGTCTCACCTCTTTACTGACATGGGACGGCTGCTCTTTAATGCGCCGCACCAGAGTGAGGTAGAAGCCAGCGCCCAGACAGTTCTTCAGGAAGAGAGGAGAGCCACAGCAGTGCAGACGACCCTGAGAGATGATGGCCACACGGTCACTCAGCAGGTCAGCTTCATCCATGTGGTGTGTGGACAAGATCACTGTACGACCTGAATAACACACCGATACACACTTTTACACCCAGAGATGTATAGAACAAAGTCTGTTAGATGATGCTCAATTTTACAATAGATTGATATATCAATTATAATTTTTTTTACACATATCTTGATGGATTGAACGGATATCCTATTTTTTATATAAAATATATAAAAAAATTAAAATATGAATTATATCAAATAAAATAATTTAAAAATGAATGGATGGGAATCAATATAGAAAAAAAAGAAAGAAAAAATATATAATAACATTTACATTTATTAATAAATCATAAAAAAACATGAATTTTTTTTTAAATATATAATACAATTTATTTGACGTACATATAGATGGATGGAAGGATGGATGGAAATTCTATATAAAATATAAAAAATATCTAAAATAATAATATTAATAATAATATAAATAATAATAAAAAATATTTGTACACATCGTAATGAATATATGGATGGACGGATGGTATTTATTATGTAATATTTTCTATATAAAACATAAAAATATGAATTATATAAAATAAAATAGTAAAAAAGTATGAACTGGGAATAAAATATAGAAATAAAACATTTATTAGATATTAATATAATAATAATAATTAAATGTATAAAATACATATGAAAGAAATATATATACAATTTATTAGACAGACATATAGATGGATGGAGGGATGGATGGATATTCTATATAAAATATAAAAACAATGTTAAATAAAAAATAAAATATATGAAATAATATTAATAATAATAAAATGTATTATGGCTAGATGGATGCATTTATTATCCAATATCATAGATCAAATTTATTGGAGAAACGAACATTTGAACATATGTCTGTGTGATAAGAACTACGTAAAATGACCGAAACCATCTTTAGAAAAAAATGTATTTGAAGTATAATTGTATTTTTTAGTTTGGCTCATATACCAGCACGGTATTTCAGCAGAAGGTCCCAGATAGAGCGCCTAGAATAGGGGTCCACTCCTGATGTAGGTTCATCCAGAAACACCACTTTAGCACCACCGACAAAAGCCATGGCAACGGAAAGCTTCCTCTGCATACCACCTACATAGGAAGACAATATCCTCTTTTTATTCCTCAATTCAGTCTTACAGTGTTACAGAACAGAATTGAGTTCGGGATTGTAAAAAAAAGGTATTTATGATCTAACCTGACAGGTTTTGTGCCTCCTCATTCCTCTTGTGAGGGAGACCGAGATCTTCCAGCATGTTTTCCACCTCTAGCTGGGCTTCGGGCAACGGCCTACCCTTCAGTAGAGAGTAAAACAAGATGTGCTCTGCTACCGTCATACTGTAGAAGAGAAAGAGATCAGAACAAATCAGAATTTTATATTAGCAGGTGAATCAACATCCTTCCAATGGAGGGGTTTACGAACTGGTGAAAGATGATGTTATGTTGGGGGCACATTCCCAGAGATTTACGAATGGCATCCATGTCTGTTCGGATATCTTTCCCATAAATATAGGCCGTGCCAGAGGTGGGAGGGAACATGCCGGTGAGAATAGACCTGTGGGAGAGAGGAGAGGAGAAGACTTCCATGTATGATATTCCAATAGATAAACAAAGATCCATTTCACTGGTTTTGTAAACACACATGGTAGTGGTTTTTCCGGCTCCGTTGTGTCCAAGGAAAGCAGTGATCTGACCCTCGTAGAAGGTGATACTCAGACCGTCCACAGCAGGTCTAGAGCCGCCGCTGAACACCTTATACAGGTTCTCCACACACACTCCAACCACCAAACCGGATGGTTCGGGCTCGAAAAAGTGCCTCCCTGGGGATAAGAGATTAGAAGGTGATTAAGATATTACATGTTTATTATACAGAAACACTTCAGATCATTATAAAATACAATTATGTGGTGTGTAAAGGGACATAATTGTGTATAGATATTACAAATATTTGCTTAAAAGTTACTTAGACTTATTCTGATTTTAATCAAATCTTTAGGGTCAAATATAAATTCATAATATAGTTTAATTATATGTGCGTAAACAGTATATATACATATAAAATGAGCATAAAACCGGAAGGAACTATTATTTGGTTTGAAACCATGAACTTTTTGTTAGGAACAGGTGTATATACAGTATAGTGTATATACATATATATATATATATAAAATGGGCATGAAACCAGGAAGTAAGTATTATTTTGTTTAAAACCATAGCTACCATGGTAAACATTTTGTTAGGAAAAGGTGTATATACACCTTGATCCGTGAGACGAAAGGAATGTCATTGTCACGATGAAATAAACATCTCTAACAACTCTAATATACATTAACCGGCATTAAGACAAACACAGAAACCAGCATTCCAACCTGCCAGCCAAGCAAACAGACGCAAGGCCACCGGGTTCCCACAAAGGGCACGGACAGAGATGTGTTTGTGCATCGTGTGCGATTATACTAGTGTACATGCGTGTGCACACATGCCTGGCGCCACCTTATACAGTGCGCTTGAACTTAAGACAGAGCGCTGGCAAGTGCTGATGGATAAAGCCAGCGAAGCTAAGACTGCAGTAATTACTCCCATGGGGCTCCATCAGTTCAAAGCCAAAAAAACCTGCTGGATGCCTGCGCTCTAGTCAAGCAGATAAGCCTGGTTAGGTCTTTGAATACATCTGATGGGATCTTTTCCAGGAGTAAGAAAAGAAACACCACCTTCCTGTTTGTTGTAATAGGTTCTTTCACAAAATACTGTAGAATGAAAGGTTTCCCCTGATAGATAATAAAGCCCACTAGAACCACAATAGATCTGTCAGAATTTACAGGTAAAATAATTAGTAATTCAGCAGTTCCATGCGGATACAAACTGCATCAACCAACCTAGCCTGGCTAAATTGGGCCAGGTGCATAAACATAGACTTTCGGTGTGTCTGAAATTGCGTACATTTGAATTTGAACTTACTCCGAGACGTACTACATCCGCCATGTTGTTACTGTCATGTGATCTACCAGCATCAATTGTTTTGCTTCAATGTGATTCCTAAATCCTCTCTTGTAAAGTGTTCATCGAGTGTGCACTTCAGCATCTCACCGGAAGTACTCATTCGGGTACTTTTCGCCTACTGTTTTTCAAATACTATGTATTCGGACATACTACTCTTTTGGCGTACTGTTTTTCGCATGCTAAATAGTAGGGAATTATTTGATTTCGGACGTAGTGTGTGTTAAGAACTAGTCAGCCAAACTAGCAGCTACTTTCAGGTTCACATTCACAGCAATCTACTTTTTTTCTGTAACTTACAGTACATTAAAAAAAGTTTCGACCAGTCCAAAAGAAAATAATTAGATGACTAATTGTATGACTAGTCTGCAACCAGCCACTGATGTTCAGCTAGTTTACCTGGTCAGGTCATATGTATTAACTGACTAAAACGTCTCCAAACCTGGTAAACTAGACCTGAGGGACCAGATAAGACCAGCAAACCACTTTAGACTGGTTTAAGCTGTTTTTTCTCCCACACCTGATGAGTCTGTGCTCATGCTGTGATTGGTCGTCTCCTCTTCATCAGGGCTCTTTGGTCCTTTCTCTAGTTTATCCCGTATATCTCCATGTTTGCAGGACCCTGGCTGCTCCGGAGGTTTTTCGGGTGCTGTGTGGTTCTCGGCCTGGTCATTATTGTGGTTCTTGGCCTGGTCATTAGTGTTGTTCACCAGATTATCAAAAGCAGGTTTCTCCACTGCTGACTTTCCAGGAACTGTGTAAAAGAGATTACGTGTTCATAAAAAGCTGAGGAAACCACTTACAATAAGCTATAAAGACACTCACCTTGTTTTAGAGGCTCAGGTCGGTTCAACCAATAAGAAGGCTGGATTGGAAAGTAACAAGGCCGACCAATACCATACTGCCCTGATGATATACACAAGATTTGTTACTTATAATCCTCTGATAGGCTTTTTATTATCAAACCAACCTGAATATATTTTACCTGGGAAGACATTATCGAGGTACCATGCGAGAATGCCATAAAGGACCGTATCTAATGCCATCATGATAATCGAGGTGAGAAAGGAGAACTCGTCCCCCTCCAGAAGGCTGGTCTGGATGTTATCCCACTGCAGGCCGAGACCCTGCTCCTCGTAACGGGACAGGTACTCCGTCCCAAAGCCGAACGCCACCTGGGACATCAGACTCTGACACACAATATAACAATCTTAGAATCAGAACATCACATTTAAGTTCTGAATTTGTTCCGTTCGGTAGTTTTATCATGCAACATACCGCCATGATTTTCATATCCTTGGTAATGCGGTCCTGCCAGGCGAAGCAAACTATATGAGGCAGGTAAAGAGTGAAGTAAATGATTCCACTGCAGGCTGCCGCCAAGTTCGCCTTGTTGAAAAACACGCTCATGAGGAAGCACTGCATGATGGTTGCCGTGGTGAAAGTGAGCAGGAATAGGAAGAGAATGATGGGATTGCTATAGTTCAGCACTTTTCCTCCCTGTGAGAACACAAAGATGAGCTTTTATATTCTTTAAAACAAACATTTGGTTGTACAATACCGCTCAAAAGTTTTAGGGTCGGTTAGATTTTGTCATGTTTTGAAAGCTCTCTACACTCACCAAGGCTGCTTTTTTTTTTTTTTACCAACAATATAGTAAAAACAGTAATATTGTGGAATGTTATTAAGATTTAAAATAAGAGTTTTCATATATTTAAAGTGTAATTTATTCTTGTGATGGCAAAGCTGAATTTTCAGCATCATTACCCCAGTCTTCAGTGTCACATGATCCTAATATGCTGATTTAATGCTCAAGAAACATTTCACATTATTATCAATTGAAAATAGTAAAAAAAATTGTGGTCCATGTTGTGGTCCGTGATACTTTTTTCCCCCAGGATTGTTTTGATGAATAGAAAATATTTATTAGTACATATTCAAATGTATCTTATGATGGTAGCCACAAGATGTCAGTAAAAAGATTAAATCTGAAAACAGAGAAAAAATTTGCTCACACTTTAGTTGAAAGCAACCTAAATAAAAATAATATTTTACAGGGACAGCACCCTTTTTTGAAAGTCATGGATCACCTTTGGGAAACTGAACCAACAACCTTGGTTCTAACCAGATCTTTTACCACTATTCTACTGAAGAAGAAAAAAACACTGGTTTACTGGTCTTAGTTGGCCTTGCTTGCTGATATCAGGAGTGTTTTGGACACCATCTCTCACCATGATAATAAGAGTAAGCAGGGCTGTGCTGGACGCCATCATGAAGAATGTGTCGATGAACCATGTGCACCAGAGCACACGGTTAGTGACGCCCATGGCCTTCAGAGTCTCTTTCAACCTCATCTCCTTCTCCAGCACGATGCTCTTCACCGTCATAGAGACAGAGTAGACCCAGGCCAATACCATGAAGATCGGAAAGCAGCGGTTCAGAGTCAGCATGAAGCTGTGTGTCGTCAATGAGAAGAGGAAGATAGATTATTGATCGGGGGAGAAGACTGACGATATGCAACAATATTCAAATTCAGATACAAGTAAGCCATTAATCATTTTCATGTTACGGATTCTAATCGATATATTAGATACTTAATTAAAATGTAACTATTTTGTCTAAATAAGTTTAAAAAAATAACACGGGTACATAATGTTTTTGTTGAGTGTCATATTTGATACACCAGGCTTTAATGGCTCATATTGTATGCTATAGGAGATTATGCTCAAGGAGGAAACATTTTATTCAGAGGCCCAAAGTGAGCAAAAATATTGTGCAGTTGAAGTAAGATGAAATTCTGATAGCTTGTAATGTAAATCATTGAGATCTTTATAACAGTATAGCAGACTACTTACATAAAATGCATATAAATATCAGGCATCACTATATCTTTCAACAATATGTCTTAGCAAGATGATATTTAAATGCTTAGTTTTATGATCAAAGCTCTGTAGTTTTTATTGTGGGGGTCATAACATATAATGCAATGCAATACAATAATGATTGAGAGATGTACAGATAAATGTTGTATCATATTTGATACTTTAACATGATTTTTCTAAATGTATGGATAACCAAGTACTGTAAACCTTCAGTCCAGTAACTTCTTATAACAATATAAATATAAAAAAACTGTAAAAAATTCACAGCAAAAATGCACGTATACCACGACCTGAAGGGGATTTTTATGATACAATAGGCTTTATGGATTAATGTTTTTAAAGCGAGTGTTACATGACGCAAAGGTAATCTAAATGTGAAAATGAGCATGCACAATTAAATATCCAATAAACAAAATAAAATAATGATCAATTACATCTCTAATATTAGCAGATGGGTCTAGAAATATCATGCATAAATGTTAAAAATACTGAGTGTGATACTTACAGGTCATCCACATAGCAGGGATAGGGCATCTGCTGCAGGTAGACTCCTAACGGCCATTCCTTCCCAGTGTGGCTCTTTATTATCCCATGTTCTATCATGTCCTGCAAGTATGCAAATCCTCCCCATATATAACGCAGATCATCCATTGGATCAGCCCTTGGCCCTGGATCCCAGTATCTGATCATAGAGGATATATATTGGAATAAATGCAAAGAAAATCAAGATTTGGGGAATGACTGGGGCAGTACTCTTAAAAGGACAACTTTGTACTTTATCTACTCCTAAAATCTGCATTTTAGTAGTAATATGTACCCTTTAAGGTACTACTTTGAACTTTTACGGGTAAATAAGGTACAAAGTTGTCCTTTTAAGGGTACTGCCCTAGTGACAAGCTGTTGTACCCTTAAAGGTACAGTATTTGCATGTTTTTTTTCTGAGAGTGTTCAGACAGACCTGTCTTTGATCTTGTTGGTGCGCTCTACGACATCAATGTCCATACGGATTTTGAATTTGACATGAGGGGGTATCTTGGTGGTCCAGGAGTACATGTCAACAAATACCAGGCCTGCCCAGAACTTGCTCTCCCCTAGAAGGTCCAGCGCTCGATGGGTCAGCTGGTCCTCATCAGAAATGCCGGAGAACTTGTCCAGGACAAGACACTGTAAATAGATGGGGAGTATCTAAGTATATCATTTCACCTCATTTCTACTTTATCATATCATAGGTATGCGTATGCTGAAACGTGTAATATATAGTGCTGGTCAAAATTTTGAAAACATTACTATTTTTAATGTTTTTAAAAGAAGTCTCTTATGCTCATCAAGCTTGCATTTATTTGATCAAAAATACAGAAAAAAGAAAACTGTAATATTGTGAAATTTTATTACAATTTAAAATAACGGTTTTCTATTTTATTATACTTTAAAATCTAATTTATTTCTGTGATGCAAAGCTGAATTTTCATCAGCTATTACTCCAGTTTTCAGTGTCACATGATCCTTATAAAGAACCTAAATAAAGAAAACAGTAAGTAGCATATATTTATTTATATATATATATATATATATATATATATATGCTCAGACCATACACCGCACACTGCAACAAGTCGGTTTGTATGGCCGTCGTCCCAGAAGGAAGCCTCTTCTGAAGCTGCCTCACAACAAAGCCCGCAAACAGTTTGCTGAAGACAACTTGTCCAAGAGCATGACTTACTGGAACCATGTCCTGTGGTCTGATGAGACTAAGATAAACTTGTTTGGCTCAGATGGTGTCCAGCATGTGTGGCGACGCCCAAGGAGTACCAAGAAAATGATGTCTTGCCTACAGTTAAGCAAGGTGGTGGTAGCATCATGGTCTGGGGCTGCATGAGTGCTGCTGGTACTGGGGAGCTGTGCTTCATTGAGTGAAACATGGATTCCAACACATACTGTGACATTCTGAAGCAGAACATGATGCCCTCCCTTCAGAAACTGGGCTGAATGGCATTATAATGACCACAAACACACCGCCAAGATGACAACTGCCTTGAAGTATGCTGAAGGTGAAGGTGAAGGTGAAGTATGTCGCCACCTGAACCCTATTGAGCACCTGTGGGGAATCCTCAAGCAGAAGGTGGAGAAGCGCCACGTGTCTAACAGCCAGCATCTACGTGATGTTATTATGTGGATCCCAGCAACAACCTGTGCAGCTCTGGTAAACTCCATGCCCAGGAGGATTACGGCAGTGCGAGATAACAGTGGTGCTCACACAAAATATTGACACTTTGGACACAGTTTTGACATGTTCACTCAGGGTGTACTCACTTTTGTTGCCAGTTATTTTGACAATAATGGCTGTATGTTGAGTTATTTTCAGAGGACAGTAAATAACTGCTAAACAAGCAGCACATTTACTACTCTAAAATATATCCAAGTTTCATTGTCCCTTGAGAAGATATACTAAAATGGTTGCTGAAATGTAAGGGGTGTATACTCACTTTGTGTATGAGTATAAATATATATATACATACTACTTACTATTTTCTATATATAAAATAGTAAATAGTATTTCAGGTGCCGTAACAGAAAATATGAAAATCAATATATTAAAAAGAAATTATGTAAATAATGTAAAATTTAAAAAAAATGTAATGTCAAATTAAAGACATTTTTAAATGAATGTGATGCCATTGAATGCCGGACTGTCAAACTGAATCAGATCAAGTCGTTCCACTGTATTAGATCTGTATCGGAATTCAAAAAGCATCCAAAAAGACTCATTCAATGAGTCTTCAGTTTAATTGAATTGTTTGCTGATTTGTTTTCAGCTTGGCATAATATTCTATTAGAGATCTTGGAGACATTGTTCTCCATGTGGCCGGTATGCACTGCAGTAAACTGGCCTGCGCTTTCTCTTTGTGTAGGTCGAGTAGATTGACAGCTGTATCGAATCGGACTCATTCGTTGGGTTTGTCTGTCACTCCTCAAGTGTTGCTAGCTAAGCCAGACAAAAACTAAAAGACACATGGTTTAGATAGCAGAGGTCTTGCTCTCCCTGGCACAGGCTGCTTTAAGCTCACCCTGATTTGTATTGAAGGCATTCTGCATTGAACTCTACCATTAAAGAGCTCTTCCACACTGGCAAACTCTCAGTGAGAAATCAAACGTTTTTCTTTGTTCTGCTTGACATCAGGCTGAGAGTGACCACTTGGTTTTCACCCTTGGTCTCTTTATCTACACTGAAATTCTAAATGACGAGTGAACTTAGAAATTCCAATAAAATAACTAACAGTATTATAAAAAAGATATTTTGAATTTCAACAGCCGTGTATTAAAAAAGGAATATGACCATACTGCAGACTGCACTGCATATGTTGTATACTGCATAGCATACTATTTATTCCATTCAAAATTTGCAAAGAAACTAACTTTTTTTCAGACACTTTTAACTGATAAAGACACTTTTTTAAATACATTTTTACAAAATATTTCTATTTTAAATAAATGCTGTTCAAGCATTTTCATAAGAAAACAACTATCCCAATATAGTAAGTATCCCAATAAAACTATCCCAAACTTTTGATGTATATATATATACTGTATATGCAAAATAGAATGCAGTATGCAACATTTCAAAAACCTTTTTGCATTTTAGATCCAGTTTTGTTCAAATAAATAAATAAATAAAAACTAGTTCATCATACTGTAAATGGAAGGTCAGTGCATTGTGGGACACAGAACTCAACTCCACTCAGCAGTACAGCACATTTTACATTTCATTGTTTACCATACGAGTAGTATGATTAGTATGAGTAGTATTCTTGTTGCTAGTATTTAATACCTCTCCGTATCTGTTTACGAGGCGAATAACTTGGTCAGTCAGGTTAAAGATGTTTCGCCAGTCAAAGTCAGGCATGTCCTGGGCTCGATCCTCCTCATGACCATTGTGCAGGAAGTTGAGGATGTGTTGGCCAGTAAACGGAGTATCCTGGAGGCCTTTGTTGATATAATCCATCACTGTGGGGTTTCTAATGGAGTCCTGAGATATAAGGCACAATATTATGGAACTGAAAACTTGCATGAAATATGGTTGCCGTGATTTTGCCAAGTAAGACATCCTGGAACGATATTCCTATAGAGGTGATAAGTGAATAAGATTGGTGTAGAAGCCCCTTACCCAACTGTTGTAAGCCTAAACTTAACATTAACTCTAAACCTATCTCTTATATCTGATTGGTTTATTGGAAAGCAACAAGGACGTTAATCCAGGAAAACGTTCTAATTGGTAAAATCACGTTCACACTTGAAATACTGTGCTAAAAATGAAAGGATCTCTCATGTATTGGTGTAAGAATGTCTAAGAATGTTTTCAAAGAATGTTTAAGAAACAGAGCTTACCCGAAGCATGTTCATCTGTATTCCATCCTGAAAAAAGCTCCACACCTGTGGGCCCACCTCCTCCCAGGCCCGACCCATGTTCCGAAGTCTTTCTAACTCCTCAAAGGTAGTGTTTGCCTGGGTAAACATACACAAACACACAAACTTACAAAGGATAGATGCATTCAAATAAAAGTAAGCAAGCACAAATTAAATAATCAGTTTGTTTAGCATTCAATGGCAAAGTCACAAAGACAGGACAATACTCAAGTGGTGGCAACTGGTCGTCTGCTTGGCGTTTGACCACAGAATGACTGAATTCCCACCAGGAGCAGTATACACAGTCCCACTGAAAGCCCTACTGCATAAACAGAGAAACTGAAGCTTTCTAAAGCTGATCTGATGGGACCAAAGCCATAGCCATGGCCCATTGCCCAGGGCAAGCATGTCCCCACCTAAGCCTGTCCTGCAACGGAGCTCTCTCCAGGGGCAAAACCTTCACTCAAATTCTTTATTTTTTTGCTTCCACATTTCCAATTTGAGAGGCACCAAGGAAAGATTCACAAAAGAGCTGCATTTACACAAATGAACCAGTTCAATATTTTACATATCCTTGAATCTTAACACTGTGTTTTTATTACCAAGATGGTTTGTTTTCATGTTCTGTGATGTTGTCCATGAGACCCTTGCTTGTCCTGAGCAGTTAAACTGTACCTTCAGAACGATCCCCCAGGTCCTACACATTCTTCGGTTTTGACTACATGTCATATTAGTCATTAGGTATTAGTAGTCTTTTTGGTTAATATCTAGTAACACTATTTTGATGGTCCCACAACCGACATTCAACTGACTATTAGTAACTTTGCAAGTACATGTCAACTTATTCTACTAACCCCAACCCTAACCTAACAGTCAATTAATACTCTAATAAGAGTTAGTTCACATGTAGTTGCAAATTATTGAGAGTTAGTTGACATGTTGCAAAGTTACTTATGGTCAGTATGTCTAAAGTGGACTTTCAAAATAAAGTGTAACCTTACATGTTTCCTAGAAGACAGTTACTCTGCTCAAACAAAAAAGTAGTCGTTTTTATGCATTTGCCAGTCTACTAGACTTTCAGATGCCAGATGTATAAAAACAACACTGTAAAAAAATATTTTCATGATTTATCACAACTTTTAACCATTTGTCAAATCAACTTAGATAATTAATGTGGTTCAGATAACATAATATTTTGAGTTTCTATTTATTAAACCAATCTCTTTGTTGTATTAACTACATTTTTTAATTTCAGTGAACTCAAAATTTTAAGGCAACCAGGTAACTTAGTTTTTTAAGTTAAACCAACAATATTTTTTTACAGTGAACCTATTTGAAGCAACTTACATGTCATTTAAGGTATATTTTATCAGTTGTTAACGACTTTTTGAGGTACAGGAATGCTAAGGGTATGCTGTACGTGGAAAGAGAGGAAACTCATTTACAAAGCACCCATGCCGAAAAAACCTGCAGACCTGCTTACATAAGAATCTGAGGGAGCAAAAGCCAGTCAGCTGGTCATATGTCCTGAAGTGCTCCTAAAACACATGTAGCCTCTATGGGAAGCCGTCTGTCCTGCCCATCAGTCAGGCCCATCATTTCCCCTCTGGCTTAACCCACTGACATGTCTGCAGCAATGTGGTGATTTATCTGACAGGCCCGGAGCAAGATTAGCTGTTGCATTAATACACTCATCTACTGTTGTTCCAGGTGTGTGTACAGTCAAAGAAGAGCTGTTTTTCTTACATTTTTAATGATCTGTCTGACAGCAGGGGAATCAGGAGCATACAGAATTTTGCCCATCAGGAAAGGCTTGACTGAACTCCACACAATCCTTGTGACCGGATTGGACTCCAAATCCTTCATGAGGTCATTACAGAACGGAGCTGAAAGAGATAAGGATTCAACATTCTCTTCTCCTCTTTTCCTCTTCATCAGTCTAAACTAAAGTCTCTGTAAAGTACAGTACTCACTGGCCGTGTGATCGTAGTTGTACTTCCCCTCTCCCCTTGTGCTGTTGATGCCCAAAAAGGCTTTGTAGTTGTTATCCTCGTACCAGTTGAAGGAGGTGACCCTGGAGAAGGCCCCTTCAGTGTAGCCACAGAACAAGCTGGAGGTGGCGGCCATGAGTTGGCTGAAAGATGGAGTCTCATGGGACTGAAGCAATAGAGAGACCACTTGCAGGAGGTCTTTAGAGCTAGTTCTGTCAAACAGCTGTTGAAAAAGGGGTAGAGGAGTTTTTTTTTTTTTTCAAAATCAAAATGAATCTGCATTTTTTTAATTTAGCTAAAAAAAAATAAAAAAAACAAGCAATGTTTTTAGAATACAGTGGCTCCAAAAAAGTATTCAGACACATTTAATGTATGAATGTCATTGTGTTACTTATAATATCAAATACCAAACCAAAATGTTTTATATTCTATATTTCAGTTTTAAAGCACAAGCTCACTTTTCAAGCAAAACGTTTCATAAAAACGTTTGGCACAAAATTGGACAGTTACAAATTATGCTAAAAAGTATTTCACTGTAAAAAGTGAACAGTTGGATCAACTTAAAAAAATTACTTCAATTGGTAACACCTAAAGAAATTAAGTTTTCTCAACTTAAATTATCACGTTTTATCGTGAAAAATGTGGTAATTTAAGTTGAGAAAACTTAATTTCTTAAGGTGTTACCAATTAAAGTATTTTTTTAAGTTGATCCAACTGTTCACTTATTACAGTGTTGGAAACTTTCTGGTTGTCTAAATTAGAACATGGAGAACATTTCATTTCATTTCAGTTGGTTCATTTTGTATTTAATGCAATATAATTCATATTCCGTATGTGTGACTTCAATGTCCAGATTGGGGATCCTGTGGATTTAACTACTTCCAACTTACAGAACAATAATAAATAATCAATTGTACTAAAATATTTCTGATGAGGTTTGTGCCGAAATCACCATAATCTGCACATCTTTCAACAAAGTAAGGAGTAAGAATTTCATATCTGTCATGGAGTCAGAAGGCAAACCAAATCTTTTGGCACCAAACTAAAATCCCTCTGGGTGGGAAAGTCCATTATCCTCTAAACTCAAACACATCAAAGCCTACAGACACAGGACAGATAATCTGAGCCTCTGGGGTCCACAGTACTACGGCAGGTGAAGAGAGAGAAAAAACAGCGTCTAGAGGATGTCAGATAACAGCAGTCAATTGATTCATACAAACTCCTTCAAACAAAAGCCAGCAAGTTCTATAGAACACATTTGTTTCCTCACAAGCTAATAAAAAGGGATATTTTTGGAAAAATCGAGACAGTAAATTCCTGGATTTTTTCATTATGTTGTTCTTGGTACATCTGGCCCAGTGGTGTGGAGAACATGATGAAAAAGGAATTCGGAAAATTAGTAATTGGCGTCAGGATCCCTGTTAGCCGGGCAACAGACAAAAGAGCAGGCCCACCGACAGGAAGTCCCTGACTTGTAGAGCTGCAGGCACACTGACACACTTTAACCAGCAGACATTGACGTATAACATCCGTGCTGCGTTTCCCCCTTTTCAGCAGGGTATAAAACGCCCTCAACTGTCAACTAATCACATGTGAACCTCAACCTTATTTATAATGAATCTGACCGAGCAGTGGCTGAAATTAGCTTTCCGCACACACACCAATGATATCTCCATATCCGTATGCTTGCGTAAAAAGTCACGCAGAGGAAATCGTGATTTCCTGATCGCTAAAAATACAGTTGAACTTTTGTAGGGCCCTGAGGTCCATTACGCACCGCTCTCAGCTTCTCAGACACGGCAGGCAGAAGTCGGGCCCAGAAGTGAAGGTCCAGTCCATTGGAGTAGTTATCAAGAACTAGAGGAAGCTGGGAATGAGAGAAGAGAAGGAAATGAGACCATCAAGTTAGATGGCATAGACGAATTAGATGTACAGTGCATTCAATACATTAACAGTTCATGGGCCAGATTTACTAAACAGGGCAAATTAGCATGAGAACGCAATACCAAAAAAGCGTAAATGAGAGTGGAAAGTTATGTTCTTGATCTACTGACGACGCAGCCGGATCATTTCCATAATGACCAATGTAATCTACCAAGAGCAGCGCAAATTAGAGTCTGGCACAAATGTGACACAAAAAGTAAGTGAATACAAGCAATACATAAATAGTAATAAGTTAAAAAAAATCAGTCAGTTATTTTAGAATCATTGAGTTTATAGTGATTATAGTTTTTGTAAAAAAAATTATTTGAGATATTTTCAAGTAATTTGTTGTAGTTTTGTCATTTTTATTTTTAATGTCTGTGTCTATATAGTTTTTTATTAAGTTTTAGTTTTTAGTTTATTTAGTTCTTCGAAATACTGCCTTGGCAACTACCTGAAATTAATTATATTTTCATTTAATTTTTATTTTAAGTAATGAAAATGTTTTTATGGTTTCAGTTTTAGTAATAATTAACAATAACACTGGTTTCAGTTACATTTATGTATAAAATATATGTATAAAATGAAATGAACATTTTAAACAGTGTCCAAATCATTTTAGCTGAAGTAGCAAAGCAGGGTTTGGGAAATGCGTGCATAGCTCACATCCTGTCTTCGAGATGTAACACTTCCAGAAACAATCTTTCTTCTACAGAATCCAAGCTACTTTACAATGGACCAGCAGGGACCAAGCTCAGGAAATGCCATGTGTGTGTGTCACAGGAGCAACTTCAAATATGAGACATCCTTCCTATCAGCCTCTCAATCTATCTCTAATGTTAAAAGTGACTTATAACATGTTCATATGGATCCAGCCATCTGTGTTTGCATAAGACTGACAATTAGAGTCATTATACTTGCAGTGTTCAAGTGTAACGTGATACTAACAACACATGAGTGGCTTTGGATAAAAGTGTCTAGCAAATTAATAAAGATTAATGTGTTTATGTATCTGTTCAGAGGGGGGAGCTTGGATAAAATAGTCTTTAGTACAGTCTATCAGTATTATTATTTAAAGCTCTCATAGCGTTTAGTCCAGCAGAGGTGTGTTGACTGTAATCTAATTAGTGAAATAGGCCAAGTCGGTTCCCTTCACTAACACTGATCGGGTGACTCAGGCTAACGCCCCGCTGTCCTCTCCCCACGCTCATTTAGAAACCATAAACTACCAAGAACAACCAGGAAGGGTGTGTGGGGTTACTAACTCTACAAAAATTTAAGAGCTATCATCAAACAGGAAGTACAAAAACATGCACTTGCTGGTACTATAATCAATCATTAATCTTCCTTTGTTCAGTTTCACTTACAAATGCCAAATTTAACAAATTTAACAAATGTAACTGTCAGGAACGTTAAAAACATTCCTTAAAATATCTTCTTTTGTATTCCACAGAAGAAAAAACAGGTTTGGAATGACAAGGGTAAGCAAAATTAAAATTTTGAGGTGGACTATCGCTTTAAGCTGGTCTTTTTGGTGTATACTACATTCTGAACCATAATTATTTGTTGCTTCCAACCAAAACATGAGCTGATTTGACTTCCCTCATAGTTGGCATAGCTATCTGTGTCAGCACTTCCTCTACACCCAAACCCATTTCCAACATTTACAGATGACATTAGTGATTTTATTGAGTGTATGAGTAGACTGACCAAGCGGAAAAGTTTGAAGAAGTCGAGATTAGCATAGAATTTGTCCTCAATGGTCTGAAGACGCTGTGGTGTGAGAACGCACATGGCATTGCGCACAGAATACAGGCCCCAACGGCTCGGGAAAATTAGGAAACGCTCAAGAAGAGTCTGACTGCAGGCGATGTCCTTCAGATGGAGATCAGGAACTCCATATGCAAACTGAGAGAGACAGACAGTGAAACACAGAATGGAAAGATTAGGAATTGAGGGCAGTTAATGCTATGTTAGTCTGAGCTGGACTTAAACATTCAGCAGTAGTAAAATGTTTCTGGAAATAGATAAAAATAGATAGTTAGAGTGATCTCTAAAACTATCTATCATGTATCAGTCTGTGATTGACATAGAACATATCAAAACTGCAACATAACAAATCAGTTTTGTTGCTGCAATGTTTTAGTAGTGTTGTTTTAGCACATGGATTAAGACACTAGCACCAATAACACTGAAAAAGAGATATCAATGCTAATTTTTACTAGCTAAAGTTGCTATGCTAACATTCTCTGCACCCACTATAAAGACATATTAGCATTAGCATTATATGTGACAAGAATAATACATTTATAATTTTAATACATTTTTAATGAATGTTTTGAGTACACACAGATCACTCATATAGGCCAACAGTATGTTATCTAGCTAATGCTATCTAAATTAGCACAATTCACAGTATTGATCAATGTATGATGACAGAAAACAAAATGGTAAACATTTGAAAGACATAAAAATGCATGAGCAACAAAAGACCCCATGTGTTTTACCATTAGGTTTGAAAATGCTAATTAGCTAATGTGCTAATTTTCCTCTCATAGTGTACAACATGCACAGGTTAAAAGTCAAAACAACATAGGCTACACACATGCAGATAGTCAGCCAAACTCAACCTGTACTCAACCTTCATCAAACATCTATTAAGAAACACCACCAGGTTCCCCATGGAATAGCATTTCAACTCAAGGAAGGGGCACAAAAGAGGATGGCAACAAAATTGGAGGAAATTATTAACATCCTAGACATCCTGGTACAGCTTTAACCATCGGCTTAAATCACAAGAAACACTTCTGAGGTGTTGCTGCCTGCTAACATTAGACAATACAACATCTGCTATTTATATAGAATGACATATATAATAGTATAACATGTATGTTTACGTAATCCTAATGCTTTTAAATTATCTGTATGTGTGTAAAATATAGATACTACATATTTTATATACTGTATGTGACATTTGAATAAAAATAAAATTATACTGTTCAAAGGTTTGGGAACAGGAGTTTTTTTTTTTTTAATTAATGTTTTTATTTAAGATGCATTAAATTGAGCAATTGATCAGTAAATACATTTACAATATAGTGCTACAAAATATTTATTTCAAATAAATGCTGTCGATGCTCTATCTATTTATCAAAGAATCCTTAAAAAAAGTATCACAGTTTCCACAAAAATATTAAGCAGCGCAACCATCTCCTTCATACTTGTTTCCCTTCTTAGTTTGAATTTGTTTTATGTCTGCAACTTTTATCATGAAACAAGCAGGGGAAAAAACAATGGTGACTTGTACAGTATCCACAGTATGTACAAGCAGCTAACAACAATATTCAGACATTATACACAACTTCGCTGCATCGGAAATCGAATTCTTCCCTATATAGTATGCGAAAAACAGTATGCCAAAAGAGTAGTATGTCTGAATACATATATTTGAAAAACAGTAGGCGAATAATACCCGAATGACTTCGGCCGAGATTCTGAAGTGTGCATTTGATGGACACTTTACAATCCCATGAGGCTGTGGGAGAGGATTTATGAATGGAAGTGAAACAACATAACTGACGCTGGTAGGTCACATGACAGAAACAAAATGGCGGATGTAGAACGTCCAAATTTCATTCATAATACCCATTTTCATACTGTATTTTTTTTAACGTTGATGAAGTAAATTCACATTCAAATGTAGTACCTACTCAGACAGTACGCGATTTTGTACGCTGCACTTGTGTGTCTTTGCCTCAACAATGGGCTATACACTTATAGATGCAAGCTATGGCTCAGAACCAGTGTGCAAAAAAAACCCAAATGGAAAAACTCCAGCTTCATGCATCCTCTCTAACCAGCTTCCTCTCTCTTTCTCCATTTCATTGGTAGCTAAAGACTTATCCAACCAGGACATTCCATCTTCTGTACGCCCCTGCTGGCTGACTGGCAGCACCTCTGAGAAAGCCTTCAAAATGCCTTGCATTCCTCTCCCTTACATTTCCATATGAAAGTGACTCGAACCCTGATGTTCTTGTGTTCATGCAATCACTTCCTCTAGACCTGCTCTTCTCTTTGTCCACATCGCTGCCCTCAAGATCAAAGGAGACAGGGTCTCGTGCAAATCATCATCGGTGCTTTGTTCTCACTGGAAAATAAACCCACAAAGAATTTTGGGGCAGGGTAACATGGGGGCGGGGTTCAGCCAGAGACGTTCTGCCATAGGTTGGGGGTCTGATTACTCACAGGGCCCTGGGATGACAAATATATACATCACAAAAGGTCTGTACAGAGAGCTGAGAAACCCAAACATGCAGTCTGATGCTGAACAAACGGGCACTTGAGAACCGGCCAAGATTCTCTCAGTCTCAAACAGAGACATTCAAGTCCACCAACAAAGCAGCAGAGAAAGCAGAAGAATTTTTGTCTCTGCCGCAAAATCAATCTGCGTATCATTCACGATTAAATTAGACAATCACAAAACAGGACGGTTCGGGTTAGTGACCTCCCTGAGTTTTGGAGGCTTCAAGCTGAACCCTTAGCTGTAATGTAAATAGATGCAATGATATTCTGGCAGTTACAGATTAAAATGACTATTTTCATATTGTAGGCAGTAAATGGATGATTTTTTATCATCTTAATAAATGATTACTGTTTTGTGTAAATAATTTAAAAACAAAACTCTAAAAACTAAAATGAACTGTTACTGCTATTACTAAAATATACTGCTACAAGTGTATTTAGGCATCACAACATTTTAATGTACAGCATGAAAAATGATTTTTTTTTTTTGAGATTTGCTAAAAGATTACATTTAACATTGTTATTAAACTATAAGTGTTTTTAAGATTAACTTTAAGGGAGCATTTATATGACAATAGGTGAAATGAGCATGCACTTATAAATAAAAAATTCTCTAATATCACCCATAACTAATATGGTATTAATATATCGTCCATTTCTAGAGCCAATTTCAATTATAATGGCCTAAATGTGAGTTTAACCTTAACATTTTACTTATTTTACATGCAAAGAGGCTAAGCAATCTTATTACATACTCCTCTGGAATATTTCATTATAATGGATATATTTATAAGTCTTAAAGGTACAGTAGCAAAAATAGTTTCATTTTAAGGGAAATAAATAATATTCTTAATGAGTTTTTTTGTCTTGTTTCCAGACAAAATTTCTAAAATCACTCAAAGAAAATGTATTTACTTGATGGGCAACATAGCAAAGATTAAGACTTTTTTTTTAAGATTGTGTCTTTAATATAAGTGTAAACAAGTAAAAAACGAAATTAATATTTTATTGTTTCTTCTCAAGTAAACTTATCTTCTTTTAAAATTTTACCTGGAAAACAATAAAAAAAATATTTAAATAATAAAAAATACAAATATTTACATTGGATATTTCTGGATCATATAATTTAAGCAGTCCAACACAGTTTACCTGTTCAGGTCGGATCTGTGAATGAACCAGCTGATGCACCACAGATTCTGTTAGAGGAACATCTCTGAGCAGGTATGAAGTGAGAGTTTCGTCATCCTTCAAAATGTCCTCCACTTTCACGCCTCGACCTGCACACAAAGTGAACAAAATGTGTGAGAACAGAATTCCAGAGTGAAGAATTTCAATAGGAAGAAAGAATGTCGCACTTCAACATTTAAGAGATGCTCAGCTGGAAGGATTTCAGCAGCATGACAATCATTCTAATGAGATGAACAGATAGAAAACAGCTCTGGTATGCCAGGCTTCCATGACCTGCTGAAATATGGCCAATATATCGCTCTGTTTATGCTTATTTTTGAAAGAAAGTGTAAAGAGGATGTAATAGAGGAGAGAGATTCCAGAGTGAATCAGTGCCAGGAACCTAGAGGAGCCAGAGACCATTTCACACGACACAAAAAACAAGTCATGAGCCTTTTTTCTCAAGGGCCACGAAGCTATTAGCACTTTGAACGCGAGCTGCTGCACGTAGGACTAAGCTTAAGACAGGTTCTTCTGCCAGGAACCAAAAGATCATTCATTCCTGCCCTCAGCATAATGCACTGGACAATTATTCAGTCAATCACCAGAGAACAATCAATCACATTCCACTGAAGGCCATAGACATTTGTTTTTCAAGCGAGGACAGGCCAATTAGAGCTTTCAGCGAAGGAATGCCAGACTCAAACCCAGACAACTTCTATTTGTGTGTCATGAGGTAAACAAATGGAAGTGCTTTCTCTAAAAATAATAGTATGGAAGGAGCATAAGCTTCTTAGCATTCCCCATGAAAGGACCTCTTCAAGGCAGATTGAGCATGTGATGTAATCTGAGAGAGTGGTGTAAACAGTGAAGGAATGGCTGGGAAGCCAAGGTGACGTGAGGTTTGCTGACCTGCGATCAGTTCAGGATTGGTTCGGAGAGTGTCCATGAAGTTGCTCATGGCCATGAGTTCTCGCCATAGCCGTCCCAACTGCAGGAACTCTGCATCTTCAAACAGCAGCTCCTGCGCGTCCATCCAAAACCGAGCCAGTCTGAACAGAGAGGGGTGCATGTGTATTAGAGCAACGGAGGACTAGATCATCTGCATCATTTACACATGAAACATATCAGCTCACATTGAGTTGTTGTAGTTGGACACCAGGCCTGGAGACTCTCCACGGGTTGAGTGCTGGAAACAGGGGTTGTTGGCGTTGCAGAAGATCCCTTGGATCCATGGAAGGATGCCAGTGGAAGGCATGGCTTTGTTTGGAAAATGACCTGAGGTGGAGCAAACTGGTCATTAATGCCAACAAATGAACATATGCATCACAAACATCAACCAACATCAGTGAGAACGGTTGCTTTTTGAATGCGACTAGAAATACTGTAATACAGAATAATTTTTTTTCATTAGTATTAATATGATAAAATAATATTATCTATTTTTACTGTAATATATATATACACACACAAAAATATATAATTTTTTTTTATTTAAATCTTTTTTTTATGAAAATAAAATGTTTATAAATGTATTTCATCTTCAACCATCCATACATTCATGTTGGCGGTAAAGAGGGTTCGCTCTTCTCAGCCAAACCAGTCCAATGAATAGCACCACAGGCCACATAATCTCCATAAAGAGCCGAGTCTGGGGTTAAAACACAAGAAAATTCATTAGAAAGGCTCAAGAAGAAATGCAGACAAAGAACATCTATCCTACAGATCCTACAGTAAATATACAAAACTTTTGAGCTGCATATATTTTTCAGATGACGTTGTTCAGGTCCTAGTTCAAATCTTAACCCATATTCATTGCATAACGTGACTGGAATTTCCTTTTGCTGAGTTGAATGAAGTAATTTCCAGCTTTTCTATGTGTATAGTGAAGGGACAAGCTGATCACCTTCTGCCTCTTTCGGATAGTCCAGTTTTTCCAGAGGAGCAGCCGCACTTGGCTGTTGGTTCCCATGACTGCGGCTCTTCACCCCAACAGGGGTCACGTACAGGTGACCTACCTGGACAAAACAACCAAAGAAAAGACACATTTTATCTCCATCAGACATGTCAAGATGTTTATAACTCTGATTAATGCAACAAATATGAGTTAAACGCACCAGTGGTCTAATCCCATTCTAAGAATCCATATATGACTTTATGCATTTTGTTCCAAAGAAGTTTTTTTAACCAGTGAGCAACCCAAAAGCAGCCGGGAAAGAAAACCAACCTTTCTTCAACCCCTCAGAAAAGTACAAAATTAATACACTGTATCTAAATCATAAGACCAGTCATGAGACATAATGAGACAAGAAATGATTTGTGTGGGCTGTAAATACAGTTCAGCACATTAGAGACAAACACTGTGCTCTTACGTAACAGGCCTGCATGCTCCTTTATGCAACACTCAATAACCATTCATCCGGAAATGGCTAAAGGACACATGCAAAACATAATTAAACAGACAGAACTCACCTCAGGAGAAGAAGGCTCTTTTACGCTTCCATCTGCTGAAGCTCATGGCCGTCTTCACTCGACTGACTGTAGGTTTGCTGCAGACGCTAAGCAGGTTTGTAATCTGATTGATTTAAGCTCCTTTCACCAGTGTGAGAGCCGGTGCTCTGAGCCCAATCTATGCTGCGTTGGACCTGTGACCTAGCTAACAGTAATTGGTGATGAATAGGAACTCTTATAAATTCATTTTCCTTTACTAATAATAGTAAATATATATACTGCCCAGCCCCAGCCCCCCAAAAAAGTCGCTGTTTTGATTTAAATAGGCAAATGCTTAAGAGTCTATGATTGGATCATTATTGCAGTGATTATTATGTTTATAAAATGTTCTATGTTTGGCAACAGTTCTTCTAATCCTAATTGATGGAGTGTGTAGCTTTTCATTTCTTAAACAACCATGTAGGAAGACGCATCATGGCCATATTCCAGGATGACAATGTCAAGATTCATCAGGCTCAAATTGTGAAAGAATGGTTGGGAGGGAGCATGAAGAATCATTTTCACACATGAATTGGCACCAGACCTTAAATTCATTGAAAGTCTTTGGGATGTGCTGGAGGAGGCTTTACAGAGTGCTCGACTCTTGCATTGTCAATACAAGATCTTGACCAAACATTGATGCACCTCTTGATGGAAATAAAAGTTGTGATGGTTTTTGTTTACTCCTAAGCATTTGCCTATTTAAATCCAAACAGTGACTTTTTTGGGGGGCTGGGCAATGCACTATCTACTGGAGACCAGGGCAAGTTGTCACTCTTTACGCCAGTGAATATATCAATTATTTCTGTATAAACACATACCTGTCTGGCTACAAAGAAAATCTATTGGACATTTCCATCGTCACTGCACAGGAAAAAAGTTCAGAAAACAAACATCGATCTTTTGTGACAACATGCCCCAATGGTGCACACAATGGCGGAAACTTCCCTCCTGCAAATAAATGCAGTTGCCGTTCACAAAACATTTCAATGTTGCCTCAGTTTAGTATTAGCATTTTAAAAACTTAGTTACATACCATACATAATCAAAATTAGCTAACAATTTGTTATTATGCCTAACATAGCTATTTATATCAGGATGCAATACTAATATCAAGATGCACCACCATCATATTAAATTAGGTTAAAATAACCAAGTGATAATAATTTCTTATGTTAAAATAGTCATTGTCATTATCCATAACCTTTCTTTCTTCTTTAATTATCATATTCATTTTGATTACATTTATGGCTGGGGCTTCAAAAACATATTTCTATGCACACATAATGAGGATAACACATTCTCAGAGGTACATCAGAACAATTTCAAGTAAAAACATAAACTCAAATATGACATCAGCTGTGGTTTTAATAAGTTACAAGTGTGTATTCTCACATGTACCTGTTTTTACACTTGAGGGAAGGTAAGACATCTTAAAAATGCTGTTAAAAGAATCAGTTTATACAGTATAATCACATCAGATACATGGGTGCCATTTACAAAAGCCACTGATTGAGTGTTAAAGGGATAGTTCAATTTGAAATAAAATTTTGGTATGTTTTAGCTTACCTCAAGGGCATCCAAGATGTAGGTGTCTTTTTTTCCGCAGTAGTTTAAATTTTGATATTTTTAGGTCAAACCGTTCTTGTCTGTCAGTCATATAATGCAGGTCTATGGTCACTGTCTCAAAGAGCATCCACAGAGTCCAAATTAAAACAATTCCCCATCGTCCAAATTAAACAATTCCCCATCGTAAGTACACACTGATGGCCTAAGACACGAAACGAGCGGTTTGTGTGAGAAAACGAACAGTATTTATATCGTTTTTACCTCTTGTAACACAGCCACGTCCAAGTGATTGGTGCATAGATATATACACTAGGCGTCGCCTTGGCTACGGCATTCGTTCATGAACTGCCGTAGCCAAGGCGAAATCTAGTGTATATATCTATGCACCAGTCTGCGCACACGTCACACAGCAGTAAGCGCGGGCGCCCTCAGATCACTTGGACGTGGCTGTGTTACAAGAGGTAAAAACGATATAAATACTGTTCGTTTTCTCACACAAACCGCTCGTTTCGTGTCTTAGGCCATCAATGTGTACTTACGATGGGGAATTGTTTAATTTGGAAGATGGGGAATTGTTTTAATTTGGACTCTGTGCATGCTCTTTGAGACAGTGACCATAGACCTGCATTATATGACTGACAGACAAGAACGGTTTGACCTAAAAATATCAAAATTGAAACTACTGCGGAAAAAAAGACACCTACATCTTGGATGCCCTTGAGGTAAGCTAAAACATACCAAAATTTAATTTCAAAGTGAACTATCCCTTTAAACTGGTAAAATGTAGTTTAGACCAGCTAATTTGTGTTGGACAACCAGTCAGCGGACTCTCATAAATGAAGGCACTTGCTTTGGCTTGACTTGCTTGTTTTGGGTATACTGACATTTAAGTTGTTGTTGATATGACCATTAAAAATAATAAGAAAAAGGAAACTTTGGGCAGACTGTTACAATATGTTATGTACACTTAATAGAATGTGGGCCAAATTGCATTTCTGAAAGCTCTCTAATAGACTTATAAACAATAATTAATATCAGCATTTTTTGTATTAAAAAAGAAACAAGACAAAAAAGAAAATACCTTTGCACACTTCAACAAAAACAAGTGTACATCTTCAGACATGTCAGATTACATCCGTCTGCTCTTGAAAAACAAAATTAACACTGCATGTAGTTCAACAATTCAGTAGCGTGAAATGTGTGGTTCCAAAGTCTAGTAAGTGCATTTTATGATTATAATAAAGTGACGATACTCAACTGTAACAGCTTGGTCATTTTGGTTTTGGTGTAAAACATAAAAATACAGAAATATACAGAATATATATATATATATATATATTTATATTTTTTTTTAAACAAAAAAATCCATATACAGTGTAAATGAAATTGCACGGTGACAGTGACGTTCTGGTGTTATAATGCAAAAACGGGTTGTTTTGACTTTGTGCATAAGTGATGCGATAAAGTAAAAAAACATTAAGTGCATACTGTGTGAATTCTTGTCCAAGTGGTTTGTTTGATTATTACAAACAGCAGATGCACAATATATTAATATAAAGATATATACCATGTCCTTGCATCTCTTCACAGTTATGGAAAACCTTTCCACATACACAAAATGGGGCCGTTGCTAAAATTCACAGGTCCGAGACAAAATCGTAAAGACAGTGACCTCGTCCCAGGATGACATTCCCGGTTGCCGCTTAACCAACAGTTCTGGAGTCATAAGTGTCCAGATCTCAAACAAAATGTGCCTCCCTGTGTTCGAGATCCTGCATACGGTGTGATCTGAGTCTCTGGTACACGGGTTTGGTCTCGTTTTGTCCGAGTTCCTCCGGGCTGGAGCCGGGAGACTGAGGAAGCAAAAGTGGGCTTGTATTGTGGGCATCCAGCTCTGGTGATGGTTCTGGATCCAAATCTGTCTCAGGTTCATCAACCGAGACTTCCACCCCAAACCCTTCCTCCTCCTCATCGTCATCCTCCTCTTCTTCCTCGGTGCTGTTTGCGGTTGCTCTACTAGACTTAAGCTCGACCTCTGTTAATGTTTTGCTTTTGCTACCTGGAGGTTTGTAGAACGTTCCAGGAGGAGGTTGCAGAGTTCTAGGAGGCCTGAAGGCTGTGGGAACGGGGCAGTACTCGCTAACGTTTCCTTCCCTGCGTAAAGTCCGTCCAGGCCTCACAGCAATGGTGTAGGGTCTGTTAGCAAGAGCAGTGCTGACGGTTTTGGTGTGTTCTGAAAAAGACGATGACGTGAGAGAAGAAGTGTGAACGTTGGCATCATTGGTCCCGGACTCAGAAGGATAGGTGGTTGTAATCACAACGGTCTTTGGAGTGATGTCGTGATGCTTATACTGCCTGTCCCATGTCCGCCGTAGGGTCTGCGTATCGATATAAGATTTCCTGTAATGGTTTCCCGCTCTGGACTTGGGCTTCTCCTCTTCGGACACCTCCTCGATGACGGGATCACGACCGTGGTTGTCACCCTGCTCTACGGAGTTCTTCACGTTACATTCGTCCACCTTGGCGAGGTTGAGGAGCCGCTCGGCTGGCATGCTGATCGGTCGAGAGGCCAGCTTGGGTCTCGGTGGCCGAAGCTGAACTCTGGAGACGTGGTTGCGGCGGCTGAGGCCGGGCGAGTTCCTCATTTCAGGATTGCTTGATGAGAGGTGCCTGTTGATGTCCACTGTATCGCCAACTGCATGCAAAGACGAAGAGAGAGAGAAGTAGAAGCTTTCGTCGTATGACAATATGCCACTTTATGTTTTTTTTAGCAAAGTAAAACAATACTGACCTGCAGCGAAGTCTTTGTCAGAACTTATCTTCATCTCATCCACCAGGTGAGTAGAAGGTATTACAGAGGAATGTCTTTTATATGTCTTAGCCTTTGACTGTTGCTGCTTTGAGAAATGAAACAAAGATGGAAAAATGAAGCAGATACTGTTTTATAAGACATTTGGTTCATTTAGACATCTAAGGTTTGGTTTGATCTATTCTCTGATGGAAAAAAACAGTTGGTGGACTTCCTTGGACCCAACACAAAAAAAAACTATTACTGGTCAAAGGCGGTCAAGATAGTTCAAACCAGCTAAACTACCATCTTGACCAGGTAGTGACTAGTTTGGGCCAGAAGTTGGTTTCTGATGGACTTTCCAGCAGGGTAGCGACTTTGATTATATTGAAATAAACAATATTTTTTAACCATTTTTATAATCAACATCATAAACATCAACAAACTGCCTCACCTCCTTAATGTCCACCATGGACTTTGAATGTCGGCTAAGCTGTTGTTGCTTCTCCCGTGAGGTGAGACGTGATTTGATGGGGAGCGGGGAGCTCTCGGCTACAGGGGAGGAAGGAGGAAGAGGACTCAGAGGAGTGTCGAAGATCATCTCGTAATGGCGGATCAAAAGCTCCACGATCAGGGCCTGGTAGGGGTAATCTACCAGAGAGGACAGTGAGACCTCCGCATCGGCCTGTCGGGGCTTGATCAGTGTGGGCCCAAAGATGATGCCCAGATTACTGGCAGTCATCTTGTTCTCATCTGCCCTTTCTGACACCCTATTAGAAAGAAAAATGTGATTACAAACTGTGTTTTCTGACGCCGTTTTCATCTATATGCTAATTAAAACATATACTAACTAAAATACCTGTGCAAGTGTTGAATAAGGAACTGCAGGGTTTTGTAGTGGGCTGGAGGAAGCTGACGCAGCAGGTCTTTAATCTTGAAGAGGACTCGGTTGAGCTCTACGCTGATCTGCGGGTTGTCGGATGCGGGACTTCCTCTTGACGCCTCTACTTCATCAACAATGATACTCTGACTCTCTTTGGCCAATCCGATGAAGTCGTTATAGTATCGGAAAAGAATGAGGGGCTCTGGGAGCTGAGGGGTATAAAATTATCATTTTTATTACACAAACGTATACATCTATTTTTATTTTATTTTATGAATGGGTAAATAAATACAATTTTATCAAATGAAATTAAATCAATTTAATTAAATTTTAAATACTGAAATAGGGCGGAAAATGCTTTTTGCAGGGCAAATGTTTCTTAAATAATTTTGTTTAATATTTGATAATAACAATAATAAAAAAGTCACAAAAACATTTTATATTTGTATTAAGTTGCATTTAAAAAGCATAATTTTGACATATACCTGGCGTAGGTAGAGTTTGAGGACGTTGCTGATATCGTGAGGGTAGAGATCCGAAAGCTCAACCAGGTCTTTGCCATTTTCAAATGCCTGACAAAGCTTCTCCACCCGTGATTTGGCACCGTTAACACGATAAATTCCCTTTAAAAATACAACAAAAAATCCCCTTTCAGTCTCCCTCAGCATTTACATTTCATATCCTCCTGGAAATGCATAAGACATAGAGAGGAAGTAGCTTTCCTGTAGCTCAAACAGTAGAGCGTTGACGCTTGCAACGCCAAGATCACGGGGAAAGCAAGAACCGATAAAAATGTAAATGTGTACCTTGAAATGCAATGTAAGTCGCTTTTGATAAAAGCGTCTGCCAAATGTACACACCTTGATATTCAGAGCCCTGTTTTCGATCTCTGAGGTGCATTTTTTGATGATGAAGGGGATTCCATCATGACTGTTCTTGGCTGCCTGAGCAAAGTCGATAGCAAAGAGATGAAGTTTTCCCTGTAGCTTCTTATGCCCACACTGGATGGCTAGAGTCTCCAAACACTTCTTATGACAAGCGAGAGAACACTGAAAATAACACAAGAATGAAGAATTGATTACATAATTAAATTCCCATGGTGCAAATGAATGACTGAAATGAAATCAATGACTTTTATGCAATGAGCTGTGTGTGTGTTCATGTAAAAACTCACCTCCTCGCATTCAGCACCGTGAAATACCACAAGACTTTCACACTCCCGGCACTTGGATGGAGCACGGAGCTTCCTCAGCTTGTGCGTCTGTGCCGCTTTAGACATCTGTGTGTTGCGAAAAGGTCCAGGAGAGCTGGCTGCCTCAGTAACCATTTCACTCAAACCTAAGAGACAATGTTTACAGTCTTTATTTTTGCTCTGTTCATTCAGACCTTTCCAAAAGATTTTGAAAAATGTTTCAAGCGGCAATTATAGCACACTGTTAACATGCTTGGACTACATTCTGTACATTGTCTGTCTGTTACAGTATAAAAAAAATAAAAAATATTTGTGCAATGTCAAACAGCCAGAGAGCATGTTTAGAGGTGTTATTCAATGTACAAAAGCTCACCATTATCTGAAGGAGATGGCGGTTCTCTCTCATCCAGATCATCTGCTGAAGACATGGTGCCTGTGGATGGGGTTCTGGGAAGCCTTCTCTTAAAATCACCTGGAAAATGGCACAAATGGATCATTAGTTTCAACACTACGTGTTTATGTTTACAATCAATACAAAATCATATATAGATGATGCACTACTATTCAAAAGTTTAGAGGTGGTATTAAGGAAGCATTTATTTGATCAAAAAAACAGTAAAAACAGTAACATTGTAAAATATTATTACAATTTAAAATAAGTGTTTTCTATTTTAATATATTTGAAAGTGTAATTTATTCCTGTGATGGCAAAGCTGAATTTTCTTCATCATTACTCCAGTCTTCAGTGTCACACGATCCTTCAGAAATCATTCTAATATGCTGATATGGTGCTTAAGAAACATTTCTTATTATCATCAATGTTTAAAACATACTTCTTAATTAGTGGAAACCATGATACTTTTATCAGGATTCTTTGATGAATAGAAAGTTCAAAAGAACAGCATTTATTTGAAATAGAAACAGCATACTAATAAATGTCTTTACTGTCACTTCTGATCTATTTAATGCACCCTTGCAGAACAAAATTATTAATTTCTTTAAAACAAAATCTGACTGACCCCAAACTTTTGAATACTAGTGTCATTCTGGGTCATTTTGCAACAGAGAGCGTGACTGGTCTGTTTACCATCACTATGCTACACACTCATGACAAAGTACCTATCAATCAAGTGTGTTTATTTGCCTCAAGCAAAGAGAGATTTATAAGCGTGACTGTTGCTGTACCTGGGCTTGCCGTAGGGGAGTCCATAGAGCGAGATTCACTGCTTCCTCCAGCGCTCTCAGAGTCACTGCACATGCCTCCACCCTGACTGCTGCTCCTCCAGACCCGGAACGGACCCTGGATCCTCAGAGCTATCAAACACGACATAACATTCAGAAACTTTGATCTGAATAGTACACAAGTTCTATTTTGATGTATATGTCTATCCTTGTGTTTTACTATATGGCATGGTAAATAAGTGACTGATTCATGAACAAATGATTCTTATGAACCAGTTCTTTTTAGTGAATCATAACAATAGAATTTACCAGTCTAGTCCAATTCCAGAAACAAATGACTCTTATGAACAGGTTCATTTTAGTGAATCATAACCATATAGTCTACCAGTGTAGCCTGATTCCTGAAACAAATGACTCTTATGAACCGGTTATTTTTAGTGAATCGTAACTATTTAATGTACCGATGTAGCCTGATTCCCGAAACACGACTCTTATGAGCCGGTTCTTTTAATTAATAGCTTTAATTAACGTTACCAGGTTTGAATCAGTCTAAAACAATGTAGTGTAAAATTTACAGGGTTAGCAGAGAGAAAATTACCTTCACATGTACTTGCATGTAATCCAATCAGAATTCAACTGAATCGAGAGCTTATGAATCAGAATAATAAAAAATAGGATAAAATTAAATAAATGTTGATTCAAAAAAAGGACGAAAAATTGGAAATAAGAGTCAAGAACATCACAAATGATCGGTTCAGTGCTGTGTGTGTGTCGGCCGCACACTTCCTCTGCCCTGTCTTCAGCTGATGCTAGTTCACACTCTCGTAAACCTTAATGAGATGTCTTAAAACACTAATGTGTCCAATTGATCTCTGCTAAAAGCAGGTCTGACAGGCGTATCTCCGAGCGGAGGTTTCATGTGTCATTAGTGAAAAGAAAAAACTTTTTCATGAAAGAGATAAACGAGGGCGCATCCTGAGGGAGCGATTCACTTTTAACATTCCAGGAAAGTCAGCCAAAACCCTGCAGTGATGCAGCCTGACTGGACCTCACTGAATCGTAAAACGTGCTGCGCTTTTAAGGAAAACCTGTTCAAAAGAGAAGAGGTGTTTGATGTGCCACCTTGAATATCTGAACTGCTGTTGGAGCGTCCGTCCGTCATCTTTCCAGTGCGTGCTTGGACGTGACTCTCCACATCGTCGGCACTCAGGAAGTCTCCAGGTGCGAGAGACACCTGGGACAAGTGAACTTGGGATGAATGACCACTATTCATCACTCGCTTTGAGAGGGGCAACCTGCATGGACATAAAAAAGTATTTCAGAAAACCAGTTAAAAGTAGTTTGGACTAGATTAGTCAGTTTTTATGCCACAAACCTGATAAGGTAAGAAAGAACATAGTTGGCCATAATGACTGTGGCCATTTAAATACTTTAAGAATGTTAATGTTGGTATATATATATAGTGATCCTGGATCACAAAACCAGTCACAAGTCGCACGGGTATATTTGTGGCAATAGCCAACAAAACATTGTATGGGTCAAAATTATCGATTTTTCTTTTATGACAAAAATCATTAGGATATTAAGTAAAGATCAAATACCATAAAGATATTTTGTATATTTCCTACCGTAAATATATAAAACATTTATTTTTGTGAGTGAATGCAGCACAATCACAAACATAAATGGACAACTTTAAAGGCGATTTTCCCAATGTTTATCTCGGCCAAATATTGTCCTATCCTAATAAACCATACATCATTGGAAAACTTATTTATTCAGCGTTCATATGATGTATAAATCTGAACAGTTATTTAATTATTCTATTCTATTTCAGTTTTGTTTTATTCATTTTTGCAACATTTCTAAGTTCTAGATTTAAATATTTGTCTTACATCTTTTTCTTATTTAAATTTTATTTCAGCTTTATTTCAATAAACAAAAACAAAACATATATTAAAAATACTACCTATAAGATACAAATTTTGCTAATTTTTACTATGTTGCAAAAACATTACAGATACAGGTAAGATGTTAGAACAACATGCAGGATGTTTTTTGCAAGATACATATATTTTGCCTATATACATATACATAAATGACATTTGAACACAAATTACGCATATCCACATGCACCTCAATGTATGTGTACTTACTGGGTTGCTCTTTATTGACATTTAACAGAGAGAAACTGATGAAATACAGTTTTCACCACCTCCCAGGTATTTTCAGTAAAACCTCTTAACAGTTCAAAACAAAAGGTCTTCAGCTATCACTCACCGAGCCACGAATAAAAAAGGACCTTGTGTTAGAACATGGGTGTTTTGACTAGACTGCTTTTGAGTTTCATTTCAGGAATGAAAGGTGTGTTTTTAAAAGAGTTTGCTCTGAAATATTGTCCCCAACACAACACAGGATATCAACAACCCAGAGTCATGTGCCAGAAAGAGCGCATGCGAACGTGAGATCTGTTGAACAGAAACAACACGAAACATTCCTCCCTTCACTCCCTGTCCCGTTCCCTGTATCCCTTTCTGCCCCAACCACAGCCATTTCCTCAGGAAGACCTGAGGGCGACCACACAATTGTGTGACATTCTCACCAACACAGTTCATTTTCTCTCTCTTTCTCCATCACTCAGTGACTTAAAAGTCAAAGATCTGGGAAAAAACAAGCAGGCCTTTGCCAGTTTTGAGAAGCGAAACTTAGAATAGTGATTCCAAAACACAGATTTTCCTGGATACTCATCTCTGTGGGAATGTTCTGAGCTGGGAAAAAGTTACGGATATGGATATAGACCTACCCTGTGTTCTGTGTCCCAGAGATGTCAAAGGAGAACGATTCCACTCTGGTCCTGTCTGAAGGCAGACTCTTCACAAATTCAGTGTAACACAGACCTGGCTCGTACAGTTTAGCGTTCTCGCATAGCGACTGGAAGTTCACAGGCAGGGACACCACCTGTGCCTGCTGCATCTGAAACCAGTTCACCGTCACCTGCAAACAAGAAAATAAATAATTACTATCAAATGAGTACAATTGAGGCCATTGACACAAACATTTAGTCCTAATTGTGCCAAAGTAATTTGAGTTGTTTTGTGCCAAACAACTGCAATATGTTGGAGAAAAGTTACTGGTCAGAGGTAGAACAATATAAGGATTTTTTTGTCATTTTCATGATCAAAACTATAATGTTAATACGTTTTAAAATGTTAAAAAATTTTACATTTTAAAATGCAGTTAAGTGGAAAAGAATTTCGACCAATGAGATTCAGTGTTGTTATCGTTAACAAAAAAAAAAAAAGCTGAAATAAAATATAATTATTAGATGAAAAATGTAAAAAAAAAAAAAAAAAAAACTCAAGTGAAAAGTAGAAGTGTTGCCATAGCAACATATATGACTACAACTGAAACTAAAATTAAAAACTGTAAAAATAAAAGCCAATTCAAAAAAATAATAAACATTATAATAGTACATAAATGAAAAAAATAATGCACTGGCTACACAGATAACATGAAAAAAGTAAAATCAAGCAATTGTCAAAAAAAAACAATTTAAAAGATTTATCGCTTGACCATTGAGTCATTCCTGGTTAAGAAATTGTGAAATTTAACCTGTAGCCTGAGGTCACTTTGTTGAAGTGAAGTCAACCAATTACAATCCGCCTCAAGGATCCCAGGTGTGCCTGTTTGGTCTGAATGACCAGTAATAAGTTAGATTTTATCTAATCGTGTGTGTGCATTATTACTCACTGCTTTCAGGGTCAGGTCGCACTGAAACACAAGCTCTCGTATCTGAGTAAGAATCTCGCTCTTGGTGTTGGCCAGGTCCACTCTCTTCACTCCGACATCTGTAATGCAATGCTTATAATGTTCTTGGGCTTCCTCTGCCTAGAAACGGACACATACAAACACAATTATATTTAGACCAAGATATTTCCTGTTTCTCTCATTTCTGGCCAAAATCATCTTTGTGTCTAAAACAACAGATTATTTACAGCAGACTGGAGAAAACGACTTTTGAAACTATTTTGCCGAGCCACATGAGACTCATCATTTATAGTTTATAGTAAAGTAAATATATACTACAATTTACTACAATACTATACTAATATATATATATATATATATATATATATATATATATATATATATATATATATATATATATATATATATATATATATATATATATATATATATATATATATATATATATGTATATATATATATATATATATATATATATACACATACACACACAGTGCTATGCATAAGTTTAGACACCCATGCTAAAGTTGACTAAAAAGAGGAATAAAAAATCATCAATTGGAAATTGAACTTAATGCCTTAATTTAAAAAATGAGGAAAAATCCAACCTTTAAGGATACCAATTTTCTTTGTGAATGAATAATGTATCATAAATAAATAAATGTTCTTCCTTAAAATACAGGGTGCATAAGTCTGGACACCCCTATGTTAAATTCCCATAGAGCCAGGCAGATTTATATTTTTAAAGGCCAGTTACTTCATGGATCCAGGATACTATGCATCCTGATAAAGTTCCCTTGGCCTTTGGAATTAAAATAGCCCCACATCATCACATAGCCTTCACCATACCTAGAGATTGGCATGGAGTACTTTCTATAAGATCATCTCTCAATGCAAATCAAACCAGCTATTAGGCTAACTGAAATAAAACCATGCCAATCTCTAGGTATGGTGAAGGCTATGTGATGATGTGGGGCTATTTTAATTCCAAAGGCCAAGGGAACTTTATCAGGATGCATAGTATCCTGGATCCATGAAGTAACTGGCCTTTAAAAATAAAAATCTGCCTGCCTCTATGGGAATTTAACATAGGGGTGTCCAAACTTATGCACCCTGTATTTTAAGGAAGAATATTTATTTATTTACGATACATTATTCATTCACAAAGAAAATTGGTGTCCTTAAAGGTTGGATTTTTCCTAATTTTTTAAATTAAGGCATTAAGTTCAGTTTCCAAAAGATGATTTTTTTAGTCAACTTTAGTATGGGTGTCTAAACTTATGCATAGCACTGTATATATATATATATATATATATATATATATATTAGTATAGTATTGTAGTAAACTGTAGTTGTGACTCCTTAGTATTTTGGAAAAGTACCAATACTAGTTACAAATAAAACATAGCTGCAACAATGAAACTACTTAAGGGTGCAATCTTATTTTATTGTATTATATCTAATATAAAATTGTTTATTATGACGAACAATTTTTATAATATAATTACAAAAAAAATCTGAGTTGGGTTTAATGGCACTTTAACAACAAGGATCTCAAAAAGATAAGGTGAAAATATAAAAATACAACTAATAAAGTAAAAAAAACAAATAAAACAAACCTCAATAATTTATATAAATAAATCAAAAGTACAGGTAAAGTGCAGCTACAAAATAAAAGTCTTCGAGTGCCCATTTAAATTAATCAGTGAATACATTTTTTGAAGCGGTTCATTTCAATAATGAAGATTTACATATACAAGACAGAAAAGTGTGCAATATAGAAGTCAAGATTGAATTATTGCAAAATGGATGGATAAAGCAATGGTTGTGTGTTGCATCTGTGTCAGACCTTCTGCAGAGCCTCCTCCTCCAGTTTGCGTCTCTTCTCCAGCTGTTTTCCTCCAGCCGCTCCGATCTGTTCCTCCTCCACTCGACTGGTTGAGCAGCGGGCTTTCTCGTACTCTTCCTGCCTCTGAGCCTGCAGGAGCCGGGCCTTCTTCAGCGCACTGTCTGCTTCATGCTGTAAATACACAATAGAAACACATTCACATGATTAGCCAATCATAACAAAGGTCGTTTAAATGGAGACATCTTAAAGGTACAGTAACAAAAACAGCCTGTTTAATGTTTAAGTCATTGTGACACACTCCATACTTCATGATATGAAAATAAATCATTGCTTTTAGACGGAAACCCCGTAATTCTATATTTTTTTCATTAAATCATTACTGTCACAAAAAATTAAAGTGGACTAAAAATAATAATAAAAAGTTGCAAAAAAGAATACTGGTCCTTCAAAAATCATTTGGACAAAATACCAAATAAACACCATTAAAGAGCCATTTCTCATAACATATGCATATCCAAAACACAACACATTTTCTATAATTATCAAATCATACAAATACGTTTTAAAGGAAGTACATACTTGATGCCCATTCAGAGGCACTAGAAGAACACAGACAATCGGCACTTCAGAGTGTAGCAGTGCATAAGCACTACCTTCAACTTTCTTTGTTCTCTTTTCGTCAGTAATAAGTCATGCTTAGGTGCTAAACAGCCGCTTACCAAAATACCTCACACAAAGACATGTCTGTGCACCAACAGAATCGCTGCAATTGAATCTGATGTAATTAGTGTTAACACAGAGCCTCTATTAGATCAGCAGAGGAATTTGAACAACAAACAGGCTGACAGCTGAGCCAATTCGGTTTTCAGAAGGGACCTCATAGTGAGCAACGTGTTTCGCAAATACTGCTTTTGATTGATTTGCATACAAATCTACCCACCATTTTCTTCTGCTCTCTCTGCCATTGTTCCTTCACCTCCTTTCTCAACTTATCGAGCTCATTTTTTCGAGCTTGCAGAGGCTAAAAAAGGACATACACTTTTAAAAAAACTAGTACATTTTCAATTAATCAGTTACACAATGAGAGCATAAGATCAAAATCAGAATGAGAATACGTACCTGCATGAATTTGTTAGATTGTAGAGCAGCTGTGGTTTGCATGATCAAATGGCTGTATTCAATATCGTTTTTGAAGGCAGATATGTAAATATCCCGGAATGGCATGTGCTCCTGGAATCAACCACAAAGGATTGAACAAACAGATACAAAGCTTTGATAGCACCATTGCTTACTTAGCAAATATTTTTTATAGTCTGAGAATGGAAATGTGTAAGTTTTTGAATTGTACTTTTATGAAGTGGATATCATAGAAATATTGACCTGTTGAGACGCCAGCGCCTTTGCAGATTCAGCCATCTTGGCATAGCACTTTGCACACTCAATGTCTGGGAATAAATTCAAAGGATATGATTAATATAGAGTCTTGGTTTGTCAGTTCAATTACACAGTCAGTCGACTAATTAAACTATTTTATATTTTATATGTTTTTTATAAGTTTTAAAATATTTTATAAGTTGTTGAATGCATATGTATATATATATATATATATATATATATATTGGAATGATTTCTGAGGATGTCATGTGACACTGAAGATTAAAGTAATAGCGGTAATCAGCTTTGCCATCACAGGATTTTTAAAAAACATTAACATAGAAAACAGTTATTTTAAATGGTAATATTATTTCACAATCTTTTCATTTTTCTTTTTTCAAATAAATGCAGCCTTGGTGAGTATAAGAGACTTCTTTCAAAAACATTTAAGAAATCTTACAGATTCTAAACATTTAAAAGGAAGCGTGTCATTTGAATCACATTATCATGACCATTGCCTGTGTTACATATAATGGTATAGCTACTAATTGTGAAGTTAAACATTTCTCATTCTTGTTTTGCAAGCCCTGCATGCTTGCTGATTAGCCTGATTGTGTAACCTTTATCCTACTCAAATATTCAATTATACATATATATGTTATCGCATTTTCATTAATCACTGAAAAACACACAATTAACCACTAAAGCTGAAGACAACTAACAGTAACTCCCTCATCTACTAATGATAGATAAACATGCTTGTACAGATATCTAGATGCTCGACTCACCCATATTAATACGTTTGTCCACCCAGGCCAGGAGTTCCTTGGTATATTTCGACCAGGCTTTGGCATAGAGCAGGGCCGACTCCACCCCGCTGTCACTCCGGAGCAAAGCTCCATCCATCTCCTCCACCCTCGCGGGAGGAGAGGGACCTGCCAGAAGGACAGACACATAGCCAAACACATCCGTGAGGGTGAGCAGCAAGGGCTGTCGCATGGATCCCAGCAAGCCCACCCCAGACATAGGTGATTTTACACCAGGGGCAGGGTGTTTGCGTATGTGTGTGTGTAGGGCAGAAGGAAAGTGTTTACTGACCTTGGGGCTGTATTAGAGTGGATTGTCACTAAGCAGCCCTGCCAGGATTTAAACAGTGAATGTGTGAGCCGAGAGTTTATTCACGCTCGCTGAGAATGATCAGTGAAATCTGATCTGAGAACAGGGAGCTGTTTGATATGTGCGAGTCTACGTGGGTGTGATCCGTGCTGCTCAATTCAAACCTTTGCAATTGTGGTTTTATTTCTGTAATGTGACATGTTTATCCAACTGAATCATAAAAAGTGAAGTTTATGAAAGGTGGTTGGAGGGGAGAAGTTGACAAATAAGAAAGATTGCTAACAGTCGAAAAAGAAAGTTGTAACAGAGGCAGAGAAACAATAAAATAAAATAAAATAAAATAAAATAAAATAAAATAAAATAAAATAAAATAAAATAAAATAAAATAAAATAAAATAAAATAAAATAAAATAAAAAGTTTCAGAGGCAGATCAATAAATAAAATAAAGTAAAATAAAAACATTTCAGAGGCAGATCTATAAATCAAATAAATAATTATAAATAAATAAAGATTGTCCAATTGGATTTCATGTTGATTTTAAATTATTTCATTTAAATATGTTTAATATTTAAATATTACATTTAATATTTATTAAGTAAGTAACTTATATGTATAAATTCTTGATAAAAAATGTTTTATTGACTCTCACCTGGTGGGTCATCTTTTTCCGGTACACATCCTCCGGACTCCACCGCAAGGTTTTCAAAAGACTGAAATAAAAGAGACGGCAGATTGAACAAACAATCCAATACAGAAAAGGAAACACGTTTTATCTTCCATATCTGGTTTATCTGAGAGTACTCAGTCAAATCACAATGCCAAAGTGTCACTGGCTTTTTCCATGAGATATATCACGGGGGGCGATCCAAACAGGAAGAGCCCTCTTCTCCAAAACAGACCTTGTTTCTATTTTCCTTTACTGAGCATTGCACTCTCTGACCCCCACCTCTAAAGCACAGAAAGCAGCCAGATCCTTCAGCCTTTGACGTGATATACAGCCACCTGTTATTCGGACTGCTTTAAAGTGTATATTGAGGAGTGGAAAGCGGGAAATCTCACCCTGCTCCTGCGGGCCTGAGGAAGCCCCGAGGCTGAGCCATTCTCTACATCTCCCATAAGGAAGTCAGACACTCTGAGGAAGACAAGACAAAAACAAACTCAACATTAAAACAACACACACATGCACAAGTGCACATGCACAGCAGGACCAAAGCCTTGTAAATGACTGCTTTGGAACGTTGAACTACTTTTAACTTGAGCGTCAGGCTGCAAAAGACGCAAAACCCTAGTGCAACGATGAAACACATTCTTCTAACACATGTTTACATAGAAAAACAATGGAAAAACAGTGCAGTGGAATGCTAAACACACATTCGGTGTGGACAGTATCGTAACTATCATGACACCTCATAAGTGACCAATTTGGAGTGGTCTACGTACGCAGCAACTAAAATAAATAGAGAAATAAAATTAGCAAGGGAGACTTGACTTAATTCCAATAGAGTTTGTTGTTAGCATGTTGCTAAGCTAACACTGCAATACACTTATAAGCATACAAATACAGACCACACACAAATATTCCGAAATTGCATATTCTTTTGAAGTAATTACACCACAACCGTTAAAAAAGTATGTTCTATATGCCATGAATATTTAGTATGAATGTAATCCGTTATGCACACTTCAGAATCTCACCAGAAGTAGTCAGCCGGGTACTTTTCGCCTACTGTTTTATGAATACTGGGAGTTGTATGCATGCATGTTTGGATGCAGCCATTGCCTTCTATTCAAATGATGCAAGGCTTTCTTGTAATCTTTCTAAAACAAAGCATCTTAAGAGGTAGTTGCCCTTTGAAACAGCTTTTGCCTATGATGCCTTAAAATGCTGAAGTTCACTAGGTTTAGGAACAAAGCTAATGACTCACACACACAATCGTGCACACTCCTGATGTGAAAAATAACAAGCAACACCTAAACCACATAGAGTCAGTGTTATCTTATAAAACAGACATGAGCTGAACACACATTCAGCTTGCTGACTCAGGGAGGTCACTATCCTCTGTGCAGATGTTTTTTTAAATGACTAATCGGATAATGTTTCATGACAAACCAATGATTTTACAGCAACATATAATGAAGCACCTGTGTTGCACTTACACATTGCCAAACGTGAAGGCCAATGTATCTATGGAAGTGTAGATCTCGGAAAAGAGCGTCTGCTTATTGTCTTCATTCACTTCCTTGAAGTTAACACCTGTTTGATGACAAAAGATGAGAAAAAAAAATGTTTGAAATGAAAATATTAAAATACTTTATCTTGATTATTACATGGATACTGAAACAAATGAGTGAATACATAAATAAATATACATAAAATCATATTATATATTAATGTTAATATTAAAGTGATTAATTACTAATATGTATTAATTAACACTTAAACAATTATAAATTAGTGTCCATCAACTTTTCTAGTCACATCCTACATAAAAAGTCAAATTCTACTCTAAGATTGGGAGTAACATTATGGCTCAGTCTGTAATCTAGAGAAAACTTTGTTTCCTGAGTCTAAACACTGGACTAGTAAAGACAGGGAGGAACTAAACAGCAGTGTAAATAAGATACAATCAGCTCCTATAATAAACATCGTGAAAATAAACAAGTGGTAGACCTTGCCAAAACCACTGACGCCATTCCTATTTCAACACCCTCCCCCCACAATCCCAAATCCACCCCAACACACCCTCCAAAAGAAGAGTTGTGAAGAGAAAGAAGGCCAGTGGATGTCCAGGTACTCCATTACAACAGATTTCACCTGTTATATACCTAGTATACCTTCCTATCTGGTCACTACTGGTTTAGTTAACCATTAGTCTCAGTTTAGCTTTCCGGTGCCACTCAACTGAGAACAAGAAGCTTTAAGAACTCTTGAAAGCCCTCAAAAATCATAGCGTGGCTAAAAAGCAAATTAAGATGCTGTCTTCAAGACTCAAATCAATTCCTCAAAGCAAACACTTACCGACCACTACACTTCCCATCCAGTTAGCACACACCAAACCGCCAGGAAAAGACAGATGAAAAGTCAAGATCGATTAGTTTCCAGGAATCTTTTTAGGGTCTTTCGCCAAAATTCTCCAACAAACTTTGCCTGAAGACACTCCTGGTCTGAATGGACAAAATAGTTATGCTGCTCTTCTTGACCTTCTGAGATCTTCCCAAAACGTTTTTAGATTCTGAAGCGAACGTGATGCGGATCACAAGCTCCTTCTACCGCCGTTTACGAAGTTCTGTCTGGTCCTTACGTCCCCTCGTCCCTCCACATACCCCTCCCCAACAGGACATCCTGAAGCTCGCAAGAACACAATGGCAGCCCTCACCATCCACACACAATCCAAATGTGGAAGTTACATCATCAAGCAAAAATGGCATTGTTTTTTCGCGTTTTTCCCCCTTCTCTCTGGGAAATCAGGCACCAGTGAGGCTTGCTAATCAATTTCACCTCTAAATCTAGAGGGAGGAACTGATAAAACATGGATGAGACCAAACATTGAGCCCCCGGAGACCCAGTTTGGACGTTTCCCACAGAAGATACCAGACTTATCTGTTCAGATAAGGATGACACTGACACGTCCTCACATTAGAGGTGGTTAAAATGCAGTCCTAACTTGGTGCGAAGAAGAATTTGATGGATTTGTCTCCGTAAGCTCTGGGAATTTGGAGAGCAGCACTTAGTCAAAAGGTCTCGAGTCCATCAGATGAAGGGGGTTTGGAGCGTCCCTGAGGGATGTAGGTGGTGAGAGGTAAAGAGCCACAGGGCTGATGGGAACAAACACACCCCCTTTTTGTTGGCAGCCCATGAGAGACGCTGTACCACAGAGAAACTTCAATTACTTTTGAAACCCAATACATGCAAGAATGTTGCATGAGTTCTTGCATAACAGAAATGCAGGACGAAAAAAGGAAGGTAAAAAACCTCCTTGTGGCTCTTGCTCAAGAAAACAAGCCTTATTTTTGTTTCATCAGAACAGGACGGTATGCTGAGCGCTAAAATCATCAAGGACACCTCGCACGAGGTTCGTCAACATCAGCACATATCTTCCCATCAGGATATTCGGCTTTTGGGGAGTTTATATTGGGATGTTCACATAACATTCTGGACCGCAGTCCTCCCTAGAGCTTCCATGAAGGTTTGCCTAAACTCCTGCTGGTCCCTATCTCATCCTGAGGCCCAGCCAGGAGGGTCAGTGTCACATTTCTGCAGCGGACGCATGTGCCGAGCTGAACATGAGAGATTCAGCCCTGTTCAAACTCCACAGTGGAGTTCTTATCATGCTTGGAGCTCCCCGATCCGGATATTCAACTTTCTCTTATTCTAATCTCCGAGCCACAGAGCTAGAACACTGATTATTCAAGTATCACATTACAAAGGTTTCAGTGTGTGTGTGTGTGTGTGTGTGTGTGTATCAGAGAGAGAGAGAGAGAGAGAGAGAGAGAGAGAGAGAGAGAGAGAGAGAGAGAGAGAGAGAGAGAGAGAGAGAGAGAGAGAGAGAGAGAGAGAGAGAGAGAGAGAGAGAGAGAGAGAGAGAGAGAGAGAGAGAGAGAGAGAGAGAGAGAGAGAGAGAATTATTGGAAGAGAGTTATTGGAAAGTGGTGCCAACATAAGAAGCATCTTCCCCTCTAGTGGTGGAAGCTGGAATTGCACAGATTTAACTTCAGAAACTTACTATTATTAACAGATGCTAGAAAATCGAAGGGTGAAATCATTGGTATTTAAAGGTTTTCATTCAAAATGATTAAACATTTTTTTTTTACATTTGGTTAAACACTGAAATCCAAATCCAATATTCACAGCATCTAAAATGTAAATGCAGAATATTTATTTATAAATTAAATCCATAATTTAATTTATAATATAATATTTTTATAGAATTTTAATATTAATTAACCTAATTTTCTACAATTACATAATTAAATTAATCAAATCTAATTTAATGTTCTGATATTTATATAACTTAAAGGATTCATATGCATTCATAAGTATCTAAACTTGCTGTCAATAATACATTCCGTATTTATGCACATGTACAAAATGCACGTATGTTAGAAAAAAAAACAGTTTACGCAGACTAAAGACTAAAAAAAACTGATTTAAGTTAAATAAATTTGATTACACAGAGAAAACTGAATAGCTGCACAGAAAGAGGAAACCAAAAGGTCTGCATAGCAACATAACTGTTTAGAAAGAGGAAACTGAAAGGTTTGGGGATGTGTTTATACAAAAACATCACATGACCCGCTATGAGATCAACTGTCAAAACAAAGCTAGGCATTTTAGCTTCAGTTCCCAATAACAGTGAAGAGTGCAAGTAAAGTGACCAAATAATAAACCAAGACCTGCCGTTTAGTCCTGCTTCTATTTGTGTAAACAAGCGAGAACCAGCAGACATTTCGGCACTGAAAATGTTGACATCAGTGACACTACAGGTTACATATCAGCGAATGTGGTCAAATTAATCTTTGTCAATGAAATGAATACAGACGAACCTGAACATGCACGCAGTGGTCCTAAAAACTATATGCACACTTAGGCAGCACTTAAATCATCATTGATTTAGATAACAAAATATCAAACTAAGTGGTTTTTAAGACAGCACAAGAAAAACACTCACAATAAGAAGTTTGTTAGATGCAATGCAGATACAGAGATTCTTGTCCACAAGCCAAGTGAAGCATCGCCATGCATGGAGATGCTAATCTTCACTGTGGAACCGAGTGAAACAGGATTCCTCTACTCTGACAAGGACATTGTGCTCTGAGCAAGCGTTTGCCCCCACACATATGTGCACTCACACAAACACACTTGTAGACATGCATTGTTCTGCTTTTCCAATGTCAGCCCTGTGAGAAGCTTGAGAAACAAAGATGTCTCTATTTGATTTCAGCATGCATCTCACAGAGCTTTGTATGCACTGGTAATCCTACTGGAAAATCATCTCTGGCAATTTCGGGTTTTTCGTTACTAGCGACATGAGACAATTTAGAGTGATACAGAGTGCAAAACAAGAGTGGGAGGCCCATGAGAGAGAGTTTGAGGAGCAAGATAGCAATGAATGAGTGTCTCTCCCTCATTCTTCTACACTGTGTAATATTAAAGTCGAAGGAGGAGCGTGAGACAACTCTTTACCTTTGACCTTTGCGATTAGGGTCCCTGCCGCACTGAGGATTTCAACTGAATTCAAGGAGTGATGTTTGGAAATCACAGCTTTCAACACACGCAGCAGCTCTCCCAAACGCTCGTGAACCACCTGGTGCAGACAGTCCTGGTGATCTGAAACACATACAAGGAAGCATTACAGTCATGAAAAAAGTCACAAACTGACTTTTTTTCGAAAAAAAAAAAAAATAATAATTAAAAAACATGATTGGTTGCGAGGGAGTTGCTAGGGTGTTCTGGATCGTTGCTAGAGCAAGTTTTATTAAAGGGGGGGTGAAATGCTATTTCATGCATACTGAGTTTTTTACACTGTTAAAGAGTTGGATTCCCATGCTAAACATGGACAACGTTTCAAAAATTAAATTGTACGTTTGAAGGAGTATTTCTGTGCCAAAAATGCTCCTTCCGGTTTGTCACAAGTTTCGGAAAGTTTTTTTCGAGTATGGGCATGTGTGACGTCAGATGTAGCGGAATTTCCGCGCGCGCGCAACCGTAGACCAGAGCAAGAGAGCGAAAGCAGTACGCCCATCAAAACGCTATGCTCGGCTTTAGGGAAGTCAATGTCACCAAAGAAGTGGGTTTTTGGTTGCCAGGGCAAGACAACCCTGCACAGATTCCCAAAGAACCCGGCGTTAAGGGACCAGTGGATGGAGTTTGTTTTTCCAGAGCATCAACGGAGTTGTGTAAGACTGTTGTTCCCTGCATTTCGACGATGATTGTTTTATAAACAAAGCCCAGATCGACGGATTTGCAGAACGTCTAATGCTTAAGGATCGAGCAGTCACAATGATAAAGGTTCGGTGAGTAAAACTGCTTCTATTGTCTCTGTGTGTTGTTAGCTCGGCGCGTTAGCACAGCTTTAGCTTCGCCCGCACGGCCCGCCTCCAGCCGCTCGTTTTTTTCCGGAAAGACTCGGTACAGCCTATCTTTCTTTTATAAATATAATAAAACTAAAGACTTTTTGGAGATATGAAGGATGCAATACTACTCTATAGGTACTCAAGATTAACAGGAGATTGAGTGAAAATGAGCATTTCACCCTCCCCTTTAATTGTAAACCTAAACAGGCTAGTTGGGTTAGATGCCATATTGAATTTAACAAATGAAAACAAGGCTGTGAGGGATAGACTTACAGTCTTTACAATGGCTAGATCAAATAATTTTCACGATTCAAAACTGTTTGTGGAGTTTTTGTCTACTGAAACTTTTTCAGCTGAACAATCAGTATGTTGTTAAACAATAGTATGATCCATGGAACAAACTACTTCTATCCAGCACAGCCTAATTTTTACTCCTGTCAAAAATTAAATATGGCGCTGACTAAGGTCTATTCTCTTCACTTAGTTACATCCATGAATATGAGCAATACAAAGTTCTGTCATGAAACATAGATTGCGCAGGATGATAGTTCCTTAACTCAATCTGCTTGCAGTCACATCAGGAAACAGCTGATTGGGCGCCTGATGTATCAGTAGCCAATGAGTTCGCTGCTCAGCCTTCAAATACTTAGTCAGCGTTTGCTGTAGCATTTGGTGTGCGCTTTCAGAAACCCTCCACCTTCCCCAACTCCACCTGTACAGATCTGCTATGGGTAATTCATGTATGCTATTGCACAGCAGCTGCATGTCCGTGTATTTATTGGCAGTAGCAAGTCCTGCAGATCTATTCCGCCAAGACCAAACATGTCAATATGGTCATATCCATTACCATGACAAACCCTCCGAGAGTGTCATGACAGAAATGATAATAGTGATACTTGATTTAGCAAACACCTCTAATTATAGTACAATAAAGTGTTCTGAAAGGACACACTAGACACAAGTGCAAATATCAGAAATCCAAGTTTAACTTGGGTAATACATCAATTGTATTCATGTGTTATTTTGACACCTGATTCCAACTAATACGTCATCAAACACTTACACACCAGATGGAGGAAGAGCTTACACTTATTCTGAATGAATCTTTTGTTTAGATTAGAAACAAAAACACAATGGCATGAACCTGTCTGATCACTACATCTACTTTCACATCTCATTACCTTCTGTGCCTGAGATAACCATTTCTGAAACACATTTGCTTTCATTATGTAATTTCGGCCTGCTGCCTGGTCAGTCCAAGCACACATTGCACAACCCAACAATAGTGCCGACTTTCAGACACATTCAAACTGAACTTCCCGCATGGGGCCTTCTTTCTATACAGCTTCTTTTGACCTGTTTCCCCCTAGATTCGCAATAGCACACAAACACATACCCACACACTCGCTTACCCATAAACACATTCAGGGGCACCATGTTCAGTCGCACCCTCTCCCAGCTATCAAAGCCACATTTGTGCTGACGGTGGCCTCTGGATTACCCGGCATACGGAAAAGGGGATCAGGGAGACTTTACCCCCTCTACCCTCTTTTTTCGCTCCATCTCTTTTCCGAAAAGCAACAAAAAGAGCCTGCGGTGGAACTAATGCTGCTGTGGATGGTGACTACCATGGAAATGACTGCTGCTCTCTGGCCTTAGAGAGCCAATGCAGTCTGACCACATTACAGTTACGCAAGGGAAGTTATAGGAAACAATTTTATCATTATATATTATAGATGCAACGATATTGAAAAATACTGGCCTTTATTTTCATGATGTGGGCAATAACTGATAAATAAATGGCCGATAATATAAAGAAAATCACAAAGTACAAAAAATGTATATAATTGTTTGTATGCTACAAGTCAATTTAGACATCGCAACATGATGACATAAATCATGAAAGATTAAACAATAAATATTATAATAAATAAAAATTAGCATAAAGTCTAAATAAAAAAAATGTCCTTGAGAAACAGTGTTTACTGTGCTTTTCATAACATAAATGAAATATATATTTTTTTTTTAAATGTGCAATGCAGACGGAATTAATAAATAAATAAGACGTTAACTGATATGGTCCTGATATATCATGCAACCTTATTATATAACAGTCCGCTCACTGTGGTTCACTAAGTCATGTGTAATTACAGAAATCAGTGTGTTTCTCAGCTCCTCATGAATACCTTGAAAGTGATGCAGTGTTGAAAAAGTACCGGCTATAATTTCGTTCATGTGTAAATCCCTATAGGCTTCCTATGCAGGTGTACCTACATGCCCTGATATGATTAATGATAACCGGAAGGTCGTAAGATATAATTACACAAGGGGTGATCTATAAATACCACCACTGTGCCCTTGAGCAATAATTGTGATTGCTTTAAATGTACAGTATGTTACTTTGAATAAAAGCTAAATCAGCCCTTTTCAAACTTGGGTCAGTGGGTTTTATATATAAAAAAATAAATATATATATATATATTTTTTTTTTTTATGTAAATTTTTTTAACAATTGCATAGCTGCCTTTATATTTTAAGAGTCCTCTGCTTGGGGGTCATAATTTTTGGGGTCTTTGGCATTAAAATGTTAGAAAACTCCTTTGCTCAATGACTAACCACTGCATGAGTCAATATGCCAAGCTCACAGAATGACATATCTACATTGATGTTCAACCCTGCTGCCCTTACCAGTGTGAACAGCAGGTCTGCCACTGTCCTGTAGCTTTAGCACTCATTTATCTTCATCAAGTGTCATGTATAAGCGCTTCCTGATGAGATAACCCAGTGCTCTCTTATGAGAACTGAACCAAGCTTTTGTTTTAATCTTCTGCAGCCAATCTTCACCAGCTCCCCTCCTGTTTGAAAGAGGCCAACCCTGCACTTCTGACCCTGAGACCCCTCGTCATGAGTGCTATTAAACATCAGATGAGGTTATTGCATGTGGGAGTGTGCAGGATGTGTTCCTGTAAACCTCTACAATGTCTTACTCTGAGCTGTGGGAAAAAGATTACTCTAGGCGATTGTGAAGTCACCATGCTTTCCAAGTTAAATCATCTACAGTTCAATGAGTCAATGAGGCCTTGAAAGAGGAAGAGGAACATCGCCTACAGACAGTGTTTTACATTTGTATCTGAGGAGTTGTAACAGTTATCTGAAGACATTTTTGGAATATAAGAAGTTTTGATCATTTTTTAAATGAATTACCCCTCTATCCATCCTTCCACCCATCCATCCAAATCTTCCTCAACAAATTTTGCTTTTACAGCTATATGAATTAATTGAATTTTAATTAGACTTTGTTACATTCAAATTTGAACTGCAATTCTCCATCCTGTTTGTTAGCTCAATTCAAATTAAAATGTAAAAGACACCATCAATTCATTTCTTAACTGTGTACAACCTCAATGGCTGACTAAGCATAATCTTAATCTTAATCCCTGCAATGTTGCAAGTCCCATTCAAACCTGATAAACCTATACCTAAACTAAACTTTTTTCAAAACTTTCAAACAAGATTGTCAAGTCAGCATTCAAAGTTTTGCTTTTCTAGACGGTATACAACCCTATTTTTCTCAGAGCATGGCACACTCAAGACCTCTCTAAGTATGGGACTAACTAGCTGACTAAGTATAATCTTAATCTTAATCACTGCAATGCTGAAACTGCCATACTATTCTTAAAGTTCTCTGCTATATTAAGCTTGCTTTTCAGTTGGGAAACATGAGACCAAGAACAATTACTAAGAGAAATTCTCAATCAGTTTGGCAACATTACTATCAAGAGAAACAATCTCGTAAAGAGAGAATGAGAGCGGACAGAGAGATATTCGGAGAAACAGAAGGAGCACAAGAGGATTTCACACCGTGATGTGAAGACGGCGAGTATAATAAGCAGGTGGGTCAAAGGTGACCGCCAACCAACCCGAGCCTAAATCTCTTAATTGGTGGGGGTCAAATTAAAAACCCTCTTTTAAAGACATTACATTTTGAATGACAATAACACAAACACAAAGCAAGGCCCCATCCCCAGAAAGCGCTCCCATTCACATGCACACACGGTCACGCATCCCGAAAGGACGGGGGGTGTTCAGTTCTTCTCGGTATGGCTGAACAGAGAGAATAGAGGCCACAAGACCCAGGGCCATCAAACACTTTAAATGGCTCCCTGCTCGTTTGGGCCGGTCCTAAAAAACAACCAATTAGCACAACTGAGTCCTAGAACAGCGGGAAGGATGGGCAGTTGATGATTTTAACCCTGCAGTTCCCTGTTTGGGATGGTTACAACAGCACTGAGTTTGTTCTAACCGGGGCCAAACACGATCACTCACCAACAGATTGATATAGCAGGGAAGAGACCCCTCACCGGTGATGACGGGAAACCTTGTTTAACCAAGAGCGAGCTTTCAGCGGGACAAGAAAAGCCTTTCTGATTGGGGGAACCTTCCTTTTGTCTCCGGGGGCCATTTGCAAACAGTTGGGATGTCTTCTTTGGGGCCTGCAGCATGAGGCATTTATAGAACAATAAATCTGGGAGGCTTTCAGAAACGAGAGATGGGCCGTAGGACTCCACAGGGAACGGAAGAGCGAAGGAAGAGGGAAGTTGGGATCTTCTTCATGGGTCCAGATATGTGTACCTGGGTTAAGACCTGGGGAAGCGTGTTTCTAGGAATAGAAAGCCCACTCCTGCAAGCCCACTCTGGACTCATTTTTACCCAGTAAGCGTCATGGAAACCCAGCATTCCTGTATGGTGACGCCTCATCAAGTGTAGGAGTGGGAAAAGAGGGGCCATACATGTAAACACATGAACACACAAGATGCCTTCCAAATAAGTACAACAGCCAAGGCTCCTTTCTCGGAAATATATGTTCCTCAAAACCTGCTAAACCAAAGCACGTAAATAAAACAGCGATAAATAATGTAATAAGAAACAAGCTTAGAGTACAATGAGTGCGCTAATATTACAATTTTGGCTGTTACTGATAATTACTTTCACATTATGGCCAATATCTGATGAATGAAATTCTTAAAATTCTATTAAAAAAATATCAAATAAATACAAAAATTAAGTCAATATAAATTCAAATGCAGGCAACATTATATATTATATATATTATATTAAGATTTTTATACTGAATATTATAATGTTGTGTTATATAAATTATAATATACAGTATAAAAAGTCAATATTATTTTTAGATTTGATAAAAATTACATTTAACAGTTTGATTAAACTATTAGTTTTAAAAATAAATGATTAAATTAAACCATTACATTTTAAAAATTAAATTAAATTAAAAAAGTTTTTTAAAAATACAGTACCAACCAATACTAAACCTTTGCAACATTCCTCTTCCTGCGACCCCAATCTTGCTCAATCATGCATGGCTAATCATGAGAACAATGTAATAATAAAGCTCCAAAAAATGAGAGATGGATGGCAGGGCCTCTTGGTCTACGGCCAGTGTGAAATCACTAAACATGTCACAATTGAGCCAGCTGAGGCCCAATCAAATTATAAAGAGCTTATGGTATTTAATGTAAACCCCACTCCACAAAGGATTAAAAAACATGCTATTATACCATTGAAAATTACTTTTAATTGGAGTCCCACAACAACCACCTGCTTGAAAAGCCAGCAAGAACACTCATTATGATAATCTTCTGATTAGGGGTCAACAGCAGTGTAGGAGTGTAGGAGTCAGTAATTTGGTGATCAACATATTTGGTTACGTTCCTCCTTTATGTCTTGAAGTCAAAAGACTTGGTAAAATTCAGACTACTTAGCCTTTAACATGCCCTTTTGACCAGAGTTGCCAGGGTGGACGGTCTAATGCGTTCCTCAGCGCTTACGGCCCACCCCGGGGACTTTCTGTTGAGGTAGGTGGGCCAGGTCCTCCCCTGTGACAGGGAAGCTCCCAGGATCAGGATATTACATGCTCCGCGGTAAAGGGGCCTTTTGCGTTAGCATCTCCCCCTGCCCCAAAGTACCCTGCTGATCCACCTTTTATCCACTCTTTCCCATGACTGCACACAAAGGGCCAACATTTAAAATAGCCTCTTGCACACACACATACTCGCATAGACATGCTTCGGACGTCAAAAGGGACAGGTAGAACATTCGCCAACATGAAATGAAATATCTTGCCAACATTAAATTAATCAAGTCTTAATCTTGTCAATGAAATTATTGACTTTTTTTATTTCTTCAAGCATAACGAAGATGAAAATTGCATCAAGATCATATAAACGATTTTAAATAAAACATGCTGTTGACAAAAATATGACGAAACGAAAAAACACCAGATACACAAGATATTAACAAAGCATGAAGCCAAAAGTATACTTCAGGCATCCGTATTGACTAAAATTAGATGCCATTTTAGTCAAATTTTCGAAAATGATTGAATTAGGCATAAACTAAATTTAAAGGATATTTCTGTCAAAAGGCAAAAACTATGAAACAAAAAGCTATGTGAAAATTAACATTGTCTTGAATGACATGGTAAGGTCACATTATTCATCAAGTGCCATTAGTAAGTACAAAAATGCCCTGATTGTTGAAAAGCCTTAAACACTCCACTTCGAGATGTTCTTCAAATTGATTTTGAATCACTTCTGGAGGGATTGAAGGACAGCTGATTGCATCCATTTTGTGAAATGCATCCATTTTGACAAACCATATCTTCACTACCATTAAATATTCCAAGTATTTATACTCCCAAGTTTCCTTCTGCATATAAATCAGATGCCTTGCATGGAGACAGGAATGCGCTTGTTTCTTTCATTAGGCCGCAGAGCTGTCAATCACTCAGAGAGCGGGAAAAAAGACAGCCACCATTCCCTCCTGTTCCCCACGTAGCGTTTATGAGGAGAAATGAGCACCAGCATTCCAGCTATGCCGCATTCAACATGACTGAAAATCTCCAACAGAGCAACGCCGACCAGAACACAGAGAGAGCCCAGCTCTCTCCACACGGATTACTGCGACCAGCTCATCTCGGGCCTGGCAGACCTGACATCCAGAAGGTAGAGAACCAACTTTTGACTTAATGTCAAAAGTCAAGCAGAGTAAAACACAAAAAAAAGCTTCACAGAGGTCCTAATTAGCATAATCTACAGAAATCAGACTATTCAAAAAAGATCTTAACAGATTACTCGCTTCATCCTCTAAAAATGGCATATGATTTATATTACATATCATAATATAATGAAAAAAAGAAGTCAAGCTTGAAGTCATCTATTGCAAAATGAATGTAAGCTATATTATGCGGAATGCAATACAAAAAAATCAATTTGCACAATGGAAAGGAAAATGGAAATGGAAGTTGTAGAAATTGAGGAAACCCCTGTGGCTCTTTTATTAATCTTTTTTAATAAAAATAATTATTTTATTATGTAATAATACATGCAGTTTAGAGTGTGCAGACAAAATGTTTACAGACATTGTGTTTGCTAGCGATCATTGGTTGATGCCTCAAAGGGGTCATCGGATGCAAAATGGTTGATGCCTCAAAGGGGTCATCGGATGCAAAATTCATATAAATATTTTATTTGAATATAAATGTGTCTTTGCAGTGTGTGGACACAACCACCATACAATGAAAAAAAAATCCATTCACTCCTTTTTTTTAATCCTCAAAAAGTCTAAACAATCCGTTTGGATTTTCAGAGCAATATGATGTCATATTGCTCCGCCCACAACCACTGACGGACTGTCCCATATTAGCATATTTCCGCCCTCAGCCATTTGTGTACTGTCCACCAAGGCAGGTTGCCAAGGCAGTCTTGTGTCGACACCCCCCATGGAAGAGAGGGGTGGAGTGAGAAGTTGCTCATTATCATTTAAAGAGACATGCACCGAAACGGGTCGCTGTAAACAGAGCTGTTTTTGAGGAGGAAAAAGGGTGTTGTTTTACACAACCATTGAGGAATTTTAGCCAAAGTAAGTTACAAACTTTATATGAAGACCCCAAAGAATCATACCAACTTGTCTGGAGCGAAATCGTTCTGGAAGGTCATATTAGTCAATAATCTGATGAATTATTCAGTAGAAAAAAAAAAGACACATTCAGACAAATAAAAAAAGTTCCACCTCAAGTGAGTTTTTTATACACACTTTTTTTTTTTTTTTTTTTTTTTTTTTTTTTTTTGTATCTTGCTGTGTTCAACCAGCATTTTTGCCAAATATGCCAATATGGAAAAATTTGCATTAAATTATTTAAATGGAAATCTTTTGCTTCTCACATATCTAAAACCTTCCCATTCCACGTTACATTTGTGCGCAAACATGAATGCATTGAGTATATTGAGCATTTAAAGGAGAACTCCGGTCAATTTTAACATTGAGCTCATTTTTTTGTACATTTGGAGTGCTGTCAATACAGAAAACGACAAAAATTGGTGTTGTCTACACCGTGTTATCCTCTTTTTAAAATTTGCGCCCTGTTGACTTTAATGGGGCATATTTTAAACCTGCTTTTAGCCTCTTTACATCCTTGATGTGTCATTACAAGTGCCCAGGTCATGTGAGTGATTCCTTCTGAGTGAACACGGGTGAATCTGACTGCAGTAGATGTGAAAGATATGAATAAAAATAAAGTTAATTCGGCCAGCGCTCATACCTGTATTTACATCCTGTTTTCGGCTGAAGTCCAAAGTAGTCGATTGTCAAGTTCACGCGCATATGTTTAGTTACCTATGATCAAGCGTGTGAACTCGATAATCGACTACTTTGGACTTCAACCGAAAACAGGATGTAAATACAGGTATGAGGGCTGGCTGAATAAACATCATTTTTATTCATATCTTTCACATCTACTGCAGTCAGATTCACTCGTGTTCACTCAGAAGGAATCACTCACAATGGCTGTGCACTTGTAATGACACTTCAAGGATGTTAAGAGGCTAAAAGCAGGTTTAAAACTTGCCCCATTGAAGTCAACAGGGTGCAAATTTTAAAAAGAGGATAACACGGTGTAGGCAACACCGATTTTTGTCGTTGTTCTCTGTATTGACAGCACTCCAAATTTACAAAAAAATTAGCTCAATGTTAAAATTGACCGGAGTTCTCCTTTAAAGGGATAGTTCACCCAAAAATGAAAAGAATGCATTTTTCTCTTTTGTGGAACACGTATACATTTCATTCTGTCTTAACACTAGTTGTGCAATTGTCCATAAAGTCCGTGAGAAAAACCAGACAGCTGTTGCTCGGCCAAGGATAAGCCACGGACAGGGTTTCCCCTCTCAACATGAAGCTGTGTCTCTTTGATGGGCTTTCCAGGGCTCAGGCCTCAGATGCAAAACAGGGGCCAATTAATCTTCAACCACTCATCTTGTACCAGGAACCCACTGCTCGAAAACAGGATTTGAGTCAGATCAAGTTGAGTATTTGGTCTTGCAGGGCTACGCTATAGAACCCCTTGTGTTTTGTATGGGAGCGGAGGAGATTAATCCGTTCCTGACTTTACTGAGGGTAAGGAGACTGGAGGGACACATAAAATCTACCGCTTTCCAGACCATTTTAATCCAGTACCAATCGGAGGGCCACCTTAATCTAATCTACAGGATCAATTTGCTGTCTTGGATTCAAGTTGCTAATCCAGAGGGATGGGCTTGATTGGGGGTTGTCTAGAATTAGGGTTAATCTGTAGACCATATTTGCTAGGTTGGTTTTGGAGATAAAAGACAAAGCTACTGGGACCCTCAGGTGTGGTATCTTGTTACCATTGACCAACATTATCATTTCAGTTTCTTGAAAACTGTTTAACATTCCTTTGTGTCCTATGTTTGACTAGGTTACAGCTCTCTCCAAACTTTAGTTCCTGCCATAAACTTTCTTCATTCCAGAGCTCCTTAGGTTAGGACTTTGTATTAATCTGAATGCCTCAAATGGTCAGTGGATCCTTCTCTCTGGAACTTCTGCTTTAGTAAATACAAGTGTACAAAGCCATAAACTACAAAAATGCTTCGTTTTGACATTTTATGCATGACTTGCTGATTTTCAAAAGATTTCATACGGTAGATTCTAATGTTGTGATGCCTAAATTGACATCGGCATCACAGCATTGACAAAAAGTATTTTAGTGTGTTATATTTTTTATTCCTTAAATTGTGTTTTTGAATAAGTAATTACTAATGAGATTAAAAATGTTGAATAGTTGAGATGAGAAAATTCAACAATAGAGGTAGGGAAAATGGGTAAAAAATAATGCTCTTAAAAAAGTCTTTGGTGTAATATAGTGCTATCATTTTAAAAACTAATAAAATAAAATAAAATAAAATAATCCTAGTTTGGGGTTTGGAAAGGTAGGGGATCATTTGGGAATCAGCCTACAAAATCTTGTTTCAGGATGGCTAACTGTTAAAACTCCACAAATCAGCATAAACCAGGCAGTAAACAGCTATCCGCAGCCCACACATGTGCATTGGTACAGCCAGCCCTGACATCTCACAGTTGTGCCTTATCTATTATTCTCTGTGTTTTGCTCAGGGTAGGAATGAATGTCACCTTGCCCTACATTCAGATTTCCCTGAAGGCTGTAATCTCTGCTCCATGCTCACCTCCTGAATGAGCTCCACTATAGATAAGCAATGAAATCCAGGAGAAAAGGAGCAAAACAGCTGGTCTAATGCTTTAAAGAGGTTCTATTATGTTTTTTTCTACATTTTCAACTTTCTTTAGAGTGTAATGTTGCTGTTTGAGCATGAAGATGGTCTGCACAGTTACAAAGCACAAAGTCACTCCAAAGGGAGTTATTCGCTATATCAGTGCGCACTGTTTCTGAACTCCCTGAAATGCCATGATTGTCTTGAGTTTTCTTCCAGGAACGTACACATCACAATATTCCTCATTTAAATAATTCACAAAGGCATAAGCAAATAAAGGGTGCAGGGTCTGGTTGAGTTGAGTTGCATTAGTACTAGTAGTGTGTTGTTGCAATGTCCAAGAGATGTTGTTTTCCACCCTGGATCTAATGCAGTTATGGTAAGGGACGTGACATTTCCGAAACACGCTAAAAAGCGGTTCACCAACAATCACAACACACTGATCCAGCCGACCAATCAGAGCACATTGCGCTTTTCGGAAAGGAGGAACTAGATACAGAAACAGAGTGTTGCTGACAGACTGGGAAGAGAGGTGCTGCAAAAATGTAAAATATGCACACACACACACACACACACACACACACACACACACACACACACACACACACACACACACACACACACACACACACACACATAAAAAGTGTTTTTGAAAATTCAAGCATGAAAACCCATTCTAGTAGACACCAAAAACAAAATCAAGACTTTGTAAAAGGGAATTATAGGTCCTTTTTAAAGTACATACTAACTAACTAGGCCTAAATAAATATTGCAAACATTTCATAATTGAAATGAACATCATGAAAATTATTTGGTTATAGTATTTTTTTTTTTTTAATGGTACCGGTTAAGCGGTTCTAAGTAAGATTCCTAGCTCTAACACTAATTCCGATGAAACAAGAAAGTGTAATGTGATCTTCAAAGATGATCTGGACTCATTTATGTGCTCATTTACTTTGCCTTTGAACAAGAATATCTTCAAAGTGGCCATTAAAGGACCTCTTTATTAGAGAACTGACTGGTGGCTGCACCAAGCATCTCATATCAGAGGAGATCTGTCATCTACCAGGAGTACAGCTGGATCACAGCTGCATTAAAATGCCAGAACAAGCCACTGAAATGACACGGGACAGCTAAATTTAGGCTGGAATTTCACATTGGAGCATATTGGTTTTCTCAGAGGGGGCTAGTACACAACCTTTTTCCCATAAAACTTAAGAGAAGTTGTATTTCTCATTGTTATCTATATACCATGAGTGAAATCAACACAACATGTGTACCAGTTGAGAGACTGGCCGTAGTATCACATGGGAAAGAAACAGTAATCCTAAAAACATTCCTGGCTCGACACCAGGAATTACTCACGGTGACGTCTGACAAACGAGGGTGCTGTGAAACACCTGGTGAGAAGTTCTCAGCACCTAACAAGTTACACATTAACATTACCACAGTGCAGGATACTGTGAAAATGATCGTTTTGCTCACCTTTAACTGTTCAGCCAAGCAATTAAGTCATCTGATACCGATGACTCATTAAGAATACTGAAAGATTTATGTAACCACACACTTAAAATGCAGATGTGACTGACTTTAAATGTAAAGCAATCATGACTCATGACATAAAATCAGCTGTGCCACAACTAATCAGCACTGACTTTGCACAAATAAACAAAATCTTTGAAACAGATGAGCTAGAAATACCCTACACACATCTGAAATCTGTTCGGGATCAAAGCAGCCCATATGTATGGTTCATGTGGTCCCTCATGCCTGTGTTTGAAGGTTGTCGTTCACAGGGCAAGTGGTGTGGGTCACCAGCCCCCAAATCACCTCACAATAGGGGCCAGAAAATCACTTTTAGCCGATCAGAGGAAGCCCCCCATGCACTGCAGGCTGGAGCACAATGTGGTGCCACTGGGGATGAAGAGGGGTCTAATCCCACTCCTGCGCCCCACTGCGAGGGCAGTTTGGACCCTCCACAAACTCAACAGCAACAGTTTGAGACCTTTCCAGGCCGTCTCAGGAAATTTGCCCAGTATTGGAAGTTAAGTGGCTTCTTTTTGTACACCAAAATTGTTTGAATTATATATATATATATATATATATATATATATATATATATATATATATATATATATATATATATATACACATACACACACACACACATTTATTATACAATATAATTTAGGTTTATGGTAGAACTAATAAAATATCTTAAATTATAAAAAATAAAAAATAAGATTCTGTTATTTGAATTAAATATTAAATAAAATAAACAAAGTTGCAGTACTAAAATGACAAAAAAAAAATTAAAGCTACATGGAAAATAAAACATACTAACAAAACAATAAAAAGCACAAAATTACTAACAAACTAAAATAAAAATGTGAAATATAAAAATAAATGCTAATTCAAAATATTAATTAATCCTTAATAAATATTAATAAATAAAAAATATTAAATTAAATGTACAATACATATTTATTTTTATATTAATGCATTTGACAGACACTGTTGTGACTTACATTGCATTTAAGGTATACATTTTATTAATTCTTGCATTTATTTTATCAAGGCCTGCATTCTACGGTTTGAACTACAGGAACACATGGTACCCATTCTAAAATTCTAAATAACTGCCTAAATGCTATTTAGATGTTGGTTATCCAATACTAGGTGGCCTAAGTGACAACAGCAGTACATTTTGATTAAGGATTACGAAGACAAACAATTTTTTCCCTTTGACTCCAAACATTTCCAATCATCATAATGGACTGTAAAGTCACTGTACTCTAGGACAGCAGAGCTGTCAATGTTTTATGCCGGTTCTTTTTGTCCAAAGTGTCCAACATCCAGCAACTGTTGATCTAAGACACTAAAGCAACAAGTGAGCATTTGTTCTGGAGGAATGCAGAGTATGTGGGGGGGATGGGAGAGGAGAGGACTGTGTTTCCCACCCCATCAAAATGATGAGCCGAGACCTGGTAATGGCTGACCAGGAGAGGGTCAATATTGATTTAACAGTTAAAAATACACCAGACTGGTCCTCTCAAGGTTACACTAGCATTATCAAACAGAAACCTGTAAGAAGAACCAAACCGTACTGAGATATCATTAAGTATGTGAGATGTGATTAATTTGATTCTCTTAAAAGTTAAGATAACTGAATAAGTGTTTATGTTTGGGTAAACAGAACAGTTTTAAGACTTTAAAACATCTGTGAGCTATAAAGCAACCCAAATAATTTGAAATATGAGGGAAATTCTAAGACAATTTGATTATTTACCCATCCTGCACTTGGGGAGAACCAAAACAGTTTACTGTCCCTTAGGAGCTCGTAATAAACAAATGTCCACTCTGAGAAGCCCTTAGTTCACACAGACTTCAGGGCGACCAAAGAAGTTTGTGGATTGATAAACATAGAGGCTGTGTCCGAAAAACTTAGGCAGCTGACTTGTCGCCTCACTGCCCTATCAGGCAATGACTTTGCAGGCAGCTTTTGCACATGAAGTAGGGCTGGACAAAAAAAATACATTTTTCGATTAATCGTTTTTTTTAAAAGTGGTCGATTCAAAATCGATTCTCAAAGGCCAAGAATCGTTTTTTTTTTTCCATTATTATTTATCTATCACCCAAAAGCCAGTATTAGTTTTCCTACACTGTTCATTGGCTTGCAGACTCCATGTTATAGCTAATGCAGTGAGATTTTATGTTTGTTTTATCTTAAACATAAAATAACCTGACCCTGTTTGATCAAGGCATGCGACATTCTGAATTGTCCAATTTTCAACATATATTTTTCATCTTGCATCAAAATCCTGTCTATTCATTGTATAGCCTACATTTGAAATATAGAGTTGGGTTCTGTTTTAATGTACCCAAGTGTACCAAGAGTTCTTAATTTCTTTTTATTAATTAACCACTTGTAAAATTACGTTCACTGTTCTTTTTTATAAATATAGGATTTGTATTAAATCTATATTCATTGAGTCGAATCGAGAATCGAAACTGAATCGAATTGAGAGCTTGCGAATCGAAATCGAATCGAAACATCTGAATCGATACCCAGCCCTAACATGTCAGAAGGTACCTCAAGAAACTAATTTCGGACAGACTTCTGAGGCAGCGTAACGGTTTAAATGATCTACAGCAAAATAGAACGAGCTTTGGAGAAAACTAAGCGTATATTTAATTACTACAATGGTAATTTTTCGCTAGAAATGACATCAAATTTGGAAAACGTTGCTCAAAAACAGACATTCACACACAAATTGACCACCAACCAAAACTTTCAGGTGCCATCTTTATTTTTTAGCTCAACTGCCACAGAATGGAAAGCACAGGATTGTGGGATATCAAAAGCAGCGAAGGAAACATCTATGCTGCCTTCAAAAATCGATCAGATGAAGGTATCTTAGGATACCAGAACTGTGAAGGTAACATTGGATTCGCACGGCCTTGATGCCTTCCTACCTTGGAATGAGTCCTCCGAAGGCAGCATTTATCAGTTTTCGGATGCAGCCGAGACTCTACTTCGCACTTCAGAATAACAAGTTTCGCTAATCAGCCAGTTGATTCTGGTCTATGTGAGGACGATTGTGTCAATTTCTCAGCATGCCTTCTAACCAAAGCATCTTGGAGAAATGACACTTGAAATTGTGCTTTCGCACAGCGCTTTCCAAATTATTATCCAAAAGGCAAAAAGCTCGCTGTGGTTCCCATCAGAAACGAGCAAGCGTGAATGGAGGGTCTCCAAAACATCATAAAGAGAGCAGTGAACCTTACACACTTTATTTCCCTCAGTGAATAGGGCCAGTATTCATTACAGGCCATCTTGTTTTTCATTTCCAAAATAGCTGACACATGCCAACCATCCTGCTGCTTGAATGAGTCGCCCATGGGACAAACGCAACACCTGACCAGCTTGGAAAATCAAAGACACGGTCTCAAAAAGTAAAACAAGAGGTCAATCTAACAATGGATGCTCTATAAATGCCACCTGCCATGCTTTATTGCATTATATTGACTATTTCTAAGGCCAATACGGTGAAATACAGAATTATGGCAAGCAAATATAGATAATGCTGACTATTTTAAACAATTTGGTCTGGCATACACTATATTTATTTCTTAAAAAAATAATGCATAAGTGAATTAAGGCACGACAACATTATAGCGTGGAAAATGGAAATTTATTTTGATATTAGCTAAAGATTTTATTTAACAGTGTTAAATTATTAGTGTTTTTAAAGATTTTTGAAGTGTTTTTAAAGATCACATTAACATGAACGTTAGGTAATCTGAATATAAAAATAGGGGAAAAGAGCATGAAAAAAAAATGTAGCTGATAACCAATATATTGAACATCCTTAATTACAATATGTCAATATGTCCAAACAACATAAATCAACACATCAAATCAGTATCTACACTATCAACAGTATAAAACTTAATGTAACCAAGTTTCTTGGTCTTTAAAATATAACCCTTAGGGCTACTACCCCCGCAATAAAACTAAATACTTCAATACTGACCTCCAAGTTCAGAGCCCAAACTGCCAGTTACGTCCCAGACCAGCGCAGACCCCAAAATAATCCAATCCAATTACCAACATGTCCATCATGTGCGGCCCCCGGGCAAGGTCATGACCCTTTCAAGATATTCAAAATCCCTCTCATTGTGAAGACATCTTTATGGAAGCTGTCTAGACCTCATAACTGGGAATGATGTGAAAACAAGCCATCAAGATGTTTTTTTTTTCTTGATTCAAATCCATAAAAACTCAAGTAGAATGAAACAGAGGTCAGCCTCTTAACGGCGCTGTCTATGAGAGCTGCTGTTTAGTAATTGCCATTTAAGGTGACAAGCTTGACTTCAGATAGAAAAAAAGAAAAGAAAAAATGAATTCCTACTATAGCAGACCACTACTCCCTAAGGAGGGATCTCAAGGTTCTTGCTATTCTTGCATGGGAAAGTCGACTCATTGCCAGAAGCTGCCAGTTTGCTCGAAGAACAGTTCTAAGAACGACTGACAAAGAAAGTCACCCTCACATCAGCGCATGTGAATAAAGCAGATGTTTTGTAACGAGTCGAAATATTGCACTGTGATAAAGGGTCCATGGTTTCCCGACCCTTCCTGAAAAGCTTTGAGAGACGAGGAGTGTCTTTCTGCAGCCACGTACTGCAGAGACAATACAGCCATAAACTGAAAGGATCTAAATCACTTTCAATCACACCAGAGCAACTGATTCCCAACCAGTTCTTTTATGCTCTGCTTCAGCCCCACCCAGTTCACTACCAACAATTACTACTTTGAAGATGTGCGCTGAAGCAAAACACTAATCACCCAGATACCCAGAATGTTCATTTCCTACGCACACCAGAGTAAACAAAGCTCAAGAGTCACTTGTGAATGGAAATTAGGAGTATTTCTTCATTTAAATGGACGTCTGAAGTGCCTCGTGTACGATTTAGGAATAAATAAGTGGCTGTGGAAGAAATGTGATGATCTGTGAGGATAAGTGGTGCTTTAACATACATAAAAGTAGGGCTGGGCAATATATTGAATATTTACAATCCATTCGATTTTGTTTTGTTGGTGATACAAATTGAACCAGCAGTGTGAATTTCACAGTGATTATGGCGTCGTCACTCTTTTAAGTGTTAGTTCACCGAAAATTGAAAATTCTGCCATCATTTACTCACCCTCAAGTTGCACCAAAACTGTATGGATTTATGGAACACAAAAGAAGATGTTTTGAAGAGAGTCAGTGACCAAACAGTTCATGGACCCCGTTGACTTCCAAAGTATGGGGGAACAATACGGAAGTCAATGGGGTCCAATCAACAGACAGTTGGGACAACTTGAGGGTGAGTAAATGATGACATAATTTTTATTTTTGGGTGCTATATACAGTATATATGTATATACACACACATTTATACTGTCAACAGTCTACAAAGTAGAAGTAATGTTTGTTTGCACGTTTGTTTGCTTTACCGAGGAAAGGAGCTTCTTGAGTTCCTTGCACTCTCTTGTATTCAGCTTCCTGTTCAATTAGTCTCCTTTCCTGCATTTAGCTGAAATCCAGGCGATAACGGCAAAAGCATTGAGCTATGACTCACATGTTAGTGTGTTACTAAGCTTATTTACATAATATCCGCTGATTTGAGCCACCAAGGCTAAGACACAAAGGGGTATTTTCAAGAATGCTACATGCGTGTTTAAAAGTTAACTTTTTCTCTGTAACTGGTTTGGCTGTGGTCTTTTTTCAGATCTTTAATAAGGTCTACGGAAAGATTCCACGCCTGAGACGGATTTGTAAAGCGCCACACTTTCGGAACGATGACAACAATGCAAGACTGACACATAGTTTGTAAGTCTCCAATGATTGGAAGAGTAACACCCCCGCTCAGATCTGGTGTTCCTACTGTTCAAGGTCCAAAGCTGCGGGAAGGGGAGACCTGGAGGCCAAAAGCACTGGTCACACACTGGCAGCTCTCAGAGTTACTCTCCTACCCAGCTGGGGTCAAGGACCCTCCATCACCCCGCCAAACAAAAGGAGAGATTCCTACAGTCCCTGGACAACATGGCACAGACACAATGGGAGGCTGGAAACACCCCCTCACCACATACACACACAACCACCCCTCCATCCCCTCCTTATTAAGGAACTCTCAAGCAAAGGCAAGGATAAGTGCACTGGATCTGATCCAAACGGACCCAAACGGCACTGCCTTGGGAATGCAGTAATCGCACATGCAAGAGTAATCATCCCGATAATCTTCATTCACTCCTCTATTATAAAACATTTCTTGCTGTTTTAAAACACTTCACTTAAGATTACAGAGTATAGAGGAAAGGTTATTAATTACCACAGAGGGTATTATTTCAATAAATAATCCCACAATCAAGGCTGTTATATATATATATATATTATATATATATATATATATATATATATATATACATACATACATACATACATACATACACACACACAATATTGCCTCAATCAATGGCATGATTTTGGGGGTGGGGTTATATATATATATATATATAATATATAATAACTGTTCTATATATATATATATATATATATATTTTTTTTTTTTTTTTACATTTAAATTATATAACATAATGGATTAAAATGGCTCACATGTCTATTTGCTTTAAATAAAATGCAAATAAACTACTAACCTTTCTAAATAAAGACAAAATCATTACCGACTATCTTTGTTTAAGATTGCTGGCATTGTTGAATGGACTCACATTGTGGCAAATAAACATTCCCTTGCCGCTATCCAAAAAAGATAAAGAGAGGTTAGTGGCACTGAAACCAAGGCTAAAGTTGACCCCACAACAGGTTGAAACTCTGACAGCAACAACAAGCTCTTTTAATGAACACTGTGCGATCTCACGCTTACCTTTGGTGTTAAAAGCTTCCTTTAGGTGGACCAGCACATCTGCAAACCTCCGCACTTCGTTGACCAGCTGCATGATGTAGTCGGGATCGGCACCCGCCATGTCCATGCTGTCCGATCCCGAGCTGACGGAGCTCAGAGAGCCGCTCTTCGCGGATCGGCCCAAACCCCACGACCCAGAACCCGAGGAGAGGGGGAAAAAGTGGGAGTTGGGAAGCCGAGCCATTCCCAGCGATCGCTTGTTCAGTCCTCCGCTGCTTTGCTGCAGCACCCCAGCAGCAAACATCCCAGCTGCAGCCAGTTTGAAAGGATCCCAGTGCAACGTTCCCAGGAGACTCTCAGATTCCAAGAGTTTCCTCACTGACAGTTGGTCCTGTGTGCACAACAGAGACAACGTATGGTTAAACCTCTAATGTTTGAAGACAAGAACACTTCTATTTGCAGGACTTTACTGCACACACACGGGAGAAATTTAAGCTGTGCACTAATGGGATGTCTTACACACCAAATTGGTTTAGACTTCACTGAGTCTCAAAAGTGATTTACATCTCAAATAAAGAAACCTTCAAACAGACTAAAGGTGATATGGTCGGGTATACTTTGAGATGGGGATATTAGTTACAAACCAGGAATTTCAAAGGCATATTTTGACTGTGACCTGAGGCTTAGGAAAAGCTTGGGTTAAGTCTGAGTCTAAATATGTCTCCATCAAGCTTTGTTTTTTACATATAAGACTTGCATTCTTTATATCAAGTGCTCTTAATAGAATTTTAGAATTTAAAAATGCAGGTAAAAGCAATCCCAATGCCTTTACTTTGCTCAAGATAAAATTCTTTGAGTTTGAGGAAAGCCAAACCACTAATTAGACTAAAGATGAAGTAATATCTCAGGATTTCTGTCATTTTTGAAAGAACTCACACTGTGGATTGTAAATAAAACCATCCCTAGCTGTTATTCAGAAGACAAGAAAGATAAAACAAGGTTAGTAAGAGTAAGTTAGAATCCCAAATATCTATAGATGACAAGTTATTTTGTAAGAAAGTCCAATATAAAATAGATTTAGGAAAATAAAATTAGAACTTCACAGAAATATAGTTACTACAACATTTAGCCAGACTTTTTTTTTTTTTACTACTTAAATTAAAATGATAACATAAAACATGGAAATTCTACTTTTCAGTTTTTCCTAAGAGCGTATTTATAGGCTACTTTTTGTATTTATGTGAACAGTTTGCAATTGTTTTAAGAAAGAATCACTGTCCCACAGTCACAACAAGTGTTTTAGAGAACAACTGAATTTATCCACACACAAAAAAGGTTTCCATTGGGTCTTGATGGAAATGAGATGAGACAAGAACAGAATTACAGTTTAAATAAGTGGAATGTTACTTCATGTCATTACCAAACATGTCAGTATTTAAGAATTTCAATTTAAGAATTTCAATTTCATTTATTTTTAGAGAAATATGAGTGCTAGAAATCATGTTGTGTTAGCAAGTCCAAAACATTTTCTCCAAACACTAAAACATATCACACACAGTATGACAATTCCACACATTACACAAAAATCCTTAAGTGCACTATTTGACGAATTAAAACAGTCTATATTTACTAAAATAAACTGATAGAATGACGCGATTAAAGTACGCGTAAATTCTAACAAAGATTGCGTTCAATGTCAAAGGACACGTGAAGTCCATTCCCAAACATCCGAAGACAACATTCCTCAAAAAGGTAACTTAGCCTACCAACTTACATGTTAGGGGGGAAAGTTTTCACAATTAAACGAGGTCATAAAGTTTTTGTAACTTTTCTGTGTTGCTGTTAATGCGATATTGCACACGTATTTCACCTATAGCGGTAATTCTTCGTCATTTTATTAACGTAGTAACTTAGCCTATTTAAATCAAAATCCCACCAGCAGAAAAATTCCGTTTTATCAAATATGGAATTAGAAAATGCATACTTACTGAAGGAGCATATCTCGATCGTTGCACACAGATACATGTATACTGAAAGCCCAAATATATCCGAAGAAATGCCGTTAAACTCCCGGGTAGCTCTACAATCTCAGTCCCGTAAACCGAAATAATGCTGTCTATGCGAGCATCACATTCCGCTTGCTTCGCCCCGCCCTCCAAAGGCCATCTAACTCATGATTGGCCCTGGTGGATTGAGAGGCGGGGCCTCAGTCTCCACCCACTAACAACAGGTGTACTTGCACTCTGGATGATGTATAGACATACATGGCTTCTTTTCTTTCAAAATACATATAAAAAAATCACTTTCCTGAATTTCCTGCCTATTATTTATATTTCAGTGCATCAAGAATAACTAGGGAACTTAACATGACTGTGCCAAAGGGAAGGCTGGTTTGTAAAGGGATTTGATCCATCTAGTGGCTGCTTTTTTGTGTTACGTTCAAGTATGTAACCAAATATTAGAATATACATTGGACACAGAGCTAAGTTTAAGCATTTATTTAGCATTGCAAAAACGTTGATTATCCACTGATCTAAATATTAAGTGCATATCAGTGTTATTTTAGTGTATTTTTTTTTTCAGTTAATGCTGATTTTATTTCAAGTAATACATTTTTTAATGGTTTTAGTTTTAGTTCATGAAAATAACCCTTACATATCTCCCTCAGTGTCTACCTTTCCAAAACATTCCTGCAACGTTGTTCACAAAACAAATATTGGGTATTGTCGCTTTAAGTGATTTCCCTGCCAGCAACTCAGAAGTATAATCATATGTACTCCCTTATTTATAGTCAATACAATATTATACTCTCATTCCCCCAGCACATATAGTGGCAGTGGTTTACAGAAAGCACCATACATCATTTCCAGTCAACCAGTCAATCCGGTCTGACAGCTAGCTTCACGGAACATGGAAACATGGACTTTACAAGTTTACAATAAATAATATTTTATGCAGAAATAAACCCATTAAACCCATTATAGTAGATGCTGGCTAATTAAGAGAATGTGGCAAAGCAATGGTGAGCCATAACTGACATAATCGCTTCCTTGGGGGAAAATATAAGCATTCACTACCTTGCCCCCCTCCGTTAAAGCCAATGATCCATCAGACCAGACAGCATTCAAGCAGCAAGCGATGAATCATGCAGAAAACAGACTGACAGTTGCATAACCAAGGTGGAAAAAAAACATAATATTCCTACAACATCAGAAAATTTGAGGAAATCTAATCTTTCTTTGAGCGTTAAGAATAAATTACATCTTTAGTCTTTGTCTAGCTCAAGCTACTAAATAACCCTGGAGGTTTAATAATAGTTAATAATTAATAACCGGCCATTTAGGAAGTAAAATAATTGCAAATTCCAGTTGCTGTTTTTTCTGAGAAACAGACTGAATGCATGTATTACATAAACCATGAATGTGAGCTAAGTGATGGGATCTTTTTCTTCTTTTTCTTCTTTTTCTACACATAAGTTCAACAGAATTGTTGGGTGGCCTATCCCTTTAATCTCTCTTTTATTCATTTATGATTTTAAATACTCAGCGATAGCTAGCCTATAAATAATGCACTTTATTTTAATGAATATTTAATGAATATTTTAATTTATGTGTCAAAAGTGTACATTTTAGGTTATATTTATTTGAGCCTAAATAAAGAATTGTAAACTAAACGGCGCCCTCTAGTTGTCTTTCCCGTAACATTCTATTTTCCCCTCCCCTCCATACGTAATCTAGTCAATTGCAAGGTCCTTAAAGGAGTGTATAACATAAAATGGAGAAGGTAGAATCATTTCCGCGAATCGGTTCTTTCAAACAGTTCAGTTCAAAGAACCGGTTTGAAACAATTCAAGTTTTATTTAGGATTTAGGATAAATATACTTTGAATATAATGCCATAGTAAAACAATAACCTTAACGTCATAAAACATAAACATTTATCTTAGAATATTTTATACCTTGGCTTTCGCTCCATTAGTCAAAAGACTCGGTTTACTCCAAACGGTTCACTCTGTTCTCGGCTCATCAAAAAGGATGGTTTCGTGGACCAGTTCAATCAATTCACTGAAAAGATCTTACTCACAAGAATGATTCATTCATGAATCGGGCATTACTAATGTGAAATAGAAACAGAAAGAGAAGCATTACAACGTGTTATGTACGATACTTGGATAATTATTGTTAATATAAAGTAACTTAATCAAACGATATCCTTTCGTACAATCCATCCTGATTATTGAGCTCGGATTTTTTGACCGCACGCCGTCCAGGACCTTTACAATAGTCACATAGCTTAGATTTTGATCCATTTGGCCGCAACAGCAATAACACCGGGAGATGTGTCAGGCAAACGTGCTTCACGGGACCGCAGTGGGGTTCTGACCCGCTGTTGAATCCAGCTTAGCGGTTGTAATAACGGTTGCTTTCAACGGAGGAGTTTGACATGTCCGGCGCAGGGGCCGGTGGAGGGGCGCAGTCTGCGGGGCTGGGCTCTACCGCCGCGGGCTGCTGCTCCTCCTCGTCGGGAGCCGGTTCTGCCGCATTATTAGGCGGAGGATCGAGCATCGCGGGCCGGTTACCCAGCCGAGTTCTCGAGCATATGTTCTCCTATCTGGAGCTGCCGGATCTCATGAACTGCTCGCTCGTTTGCTGGCACTGGTACAACAGTCTGGCGGATGAAAACAGCGAGGTGTGGCGAAGTCTGTGCGCCCGCTTGCTCAGTGAAGAAGCGCTGCGCTCTGATGTCCTCTGCAACCTGACTTCATATAAAGGAAAAGTAAGATTGTTCAAAGTAATTCATGTTAGCATGCATTTATATAATCAACACTGTAATACGCATGATCATGCAAAATTGTATTTTTTATTAAATAAACTAGAATTTGCTTAGTGCATGATAATTTGGAATTATTTGCTTTTATTTTTCAAATAATACCCATAAACTTTCATTTTTCATTTCGTATTTTTTTAATATACAGTTATGTTTGTAGGTGACCGTCAGAACGGTGCTAATGTATGACGTCATTTGTAAATATTGGACCCAAATACAGCCACTTCAATAGGTTTCATGCAAATGATGGGCTGAAAAATGGCATTCATAAATCACTAAAATCCTGTATTGACTGGTCGTATCAAAGCTAAAACTTCTCACCACCAAAAAGCATGTTACCAGCATTGTGTTTTTGGACATGGTTCTGTCAAATATGTTTATTAATCTATTTACCTATTTGTAACTTATTTTACCCTGTTCTTGCAATGAGAATAAATACTGATGTGGCATAAAACCACTAAATAAACCATACCATACTTTTTTAAACATATCATACTATCATAAATAATAGAAATTATATATAGAGAGAACTACCATTGTATTACCGTCTCATTCTAGAGAAAATTTTATTGGGCAAAGGTTTGGAGTAACTTTCTGTCTTTTATCCTCAGCTGAAGTCCTTCCAGCATGCGTTGAGTTCCCATGACTGCTCCAGGAATGTATATATAAAGAAAAACGGGTTTACTCTGCACCGTAACCCCATCGCCCAAAGCACTGACGGTGCCCGTGGGAAGATCGGCTTTTTGGAGGGCCGGCATGCCTGGGAGATCTGGTGGGAGGGTCCTCTTGGCACGGTGGCGGTGATCGGCATCGCGACCAAGAGGGCTCCCATGCAGTGCCAGGGCTATGTGGCACTTCTAGGCAGCGATGACCAGAGCTGGGGTTGGAATCTAGTAGACAATAACCTGCTTCACAATGGAGAGGTCAACGGCAACTTCCCCCAGTGCAACAACGCACCAAAATACCAGGTAGTGGAGCTTGAGAATGATGTAAATCATGCTTTTCCAAACTTAAAGGGATAGTTCACCTAAAAATGGAAATTCTGTCATTTACTCACCTTCATGTCGTTTAACACCTTAATGACTCTCTTTCTACTGCGAAACACAGTAAAACACAAGAGGTGTTTTAGGTTTGTGTTGCCATGTTTGATGTAGATGCATCCCAATTCACATACATATACACTATTCTATGGGATTTTGCAGTATATATAGTATAAGTAGTGTGTACACTGAAAATTGCAAAAAGAAAAAGTGCACTTCAGAGTACATATGTATGAATTAGTTTTACTCTACCTTTTGTCGTTTTTTGGTTTATTGAAGGTCATTGGCTTTCACAATATGGACAACAGCTTCATGTATCTTATTTTGTGTTTTACCTGAAGAAAGAAAGCTAAATGAGTGGAATGACATGAAGTTGAATAAATTATGACAGAATTTCCATTTTGGGGGGAACTGTTCATTTAGAGAAATAATGTACCTCAAAAATTATTATTATTATTATTTTGTCATTGTTTTCTCACTCTCAGCTTCTAAACCTGTTATTTTTGCTGTTATCTTTCCTGTGAAAAGAAGGAATTTTGAAGAATCTTTGTGCAGTCCATACAATATCTATAGTGACCACAGCTGTCAAGCTCCAAAAACAACAAAAAAGAAACACCATAAAAGCAGTTGGAATATGCCTTGTGTGCTATTTTCCAAGTCTTCCGAAGTTGCTTTTTAACTTTATGTGAGGAGCAGTTTGTAACTTAAGTCATTATTCACATAAAATATCTGCCAAAGCTCTAAAATATCAAATGTTGCTTGTACAAAGCTATTGTATTACTGCAGAAGACACAGAATACAGCACATAAGTCACACGGACAACTTTTTGGTTTTTAAGTTGTTGTTTTTTGTGCTTGACAGTCTTGTTTGGGGGGAAAAACAGTGTGAAGATTCTTCAAAATATCTTCTTTTTTGTTTTTGATGGCAAACATAACAGCATGCAGGCTTGGAACAACAGGAGGGAGAGTAACTAATGTCGGTTTTAGGGATGCACCAATATGAACATTTTGGCCAATACCAATAACAGATAATTCTTTATATTTGGAAGCAGATAACCGATATATTTGCTGATACATATAAATCCAAATTTCAATTTGCAATTCAAAACCATCATGGCGAACATTGTGCATCTGAAGTGTCTCAGCAGAAAGAAATAATCCATTATTTATCATCTTTAATATATCGTTAAAAAAAAATCAGGCCGATAACGATAACTTAACAATTAACATATATCAGCCGATACCGATATGGTGGCCGATATATCATGCATCACTAGTCAGTCTGTAATTTTTGCTTGAACCTTTCCTTGAAAAGTCAGCATGAAACGGAAGTTGTGAGTCTTCCGTATATCTGAGTGAAAAGGCTTCTGGACAAGAAGGGCATGACTTGATTTTGTCCATGGGGAATTGATTGAGTCTTTGGATCATTGTGGTTTGCTATTGGTCGATCTCATGTGAGTGAAAGGTTGTCCCGCCCTCACGCCAGTAAACTTCATCAAAGATGAGATGTCGCTGCGAGAGGGAGGGGAAGTTATATTGACTAAAGATTATGACGGCACATTCATTTAAAAAAAATAATGATGTGCACTGATACATTATTTATAATAAATACTGCAATATTTCTAGAAATAAGAATTGTCCATTTTCTATAATATGTTTGTATTTATTTTCCAGATTGGGGAGAGAATACGTGTAATCCTAGACATGGATGATAAGACACTAGCCTTTGAGCGAGGGTTTGAGTTCCTTGGAGTGGCTTTCCGGGGGCTGCCCAAAACATGCCTCTTTCCAGCTGTTTCTGCCGTCTATGGGAACACTGAAGTGACTATGGTGTATCTGGGAAGACCCTTAGATGGATAAGTAGGATCTCAGTGCCACTATTACCACCGGAGAGCACCATGGGAACTGCTGCTTGTCACTAAAAAAAGAGGAAAATATGTGGTTGGTGGCGGGGCTTGTTGATGGTGAGGATGTCCAACACACATCTGCGGATTTCAGTTGAACATCTATTTGTTTTTAATCCTTTTTTAAGACCTGGGACATTTTTTTAAAACCTGGTTTTAATCTAATTTATGAAATTGCACAGGGAGCAGCTGTTCTATTTTATGAAATAGGTTAAATAATTAAGCCAAAATAGAAGAGACAAGTGACAGAGTTTTATAATTCATTACAAACATTTTACACACGCATGGAACGAGAAGCTACTGTATGAGTACAAGGACGGCTCAAGCTTTCACTTAAAAAAGCAAATTTACGTGTAGGTAAATACCATGAAGTAAACATGCCAAAACAATGTACCAATATCTTACCGTTCTGTTTTTTTCCAGAGCAGTTATCTGCATGCAGTATACCAGTCTCTTCCTCTGTTTTTTATTATTATTTTTAAGGACAGGCAAAGGTAGTATGTCGTTATTCCGTTTGTTACTGTACATCTTAACTGTGATGTATAAGTGTATAGTATTTATTTATTGAGGTCCATCTTTGCTATAACCAAGGTTATGGAGACTGCAAATAAACTCTAAATTGTGCCAGACTGTGAACATATCTCAGACTGTTTTGTTGTTACATGATTGATCTGGTGGTATATTAATGTTTGTATCTAGCAATCGAAGAAGAGCCCATAGTTCTTCTCTTTTAACCACGAGGTGGCATCCGTCACCATGAGTTCCTAGACAAGGTCAAACATATAGTGCAATCGGTCTAAAATGAAAGGAAAGGACAATTTCATTCATTGTTTAACTGTGTCAGTGGTTTGTAAGTGGTGCTAACAACTAACTATAATTGCTCAGAATTAAGGTCAGGATTTTGTGTAGTCTGAAACTTTGGTTTGTACACATCATCCACTGTTTGCACTACGAACATGAATGTTACCTCAAATAGTGCAGGTGTGCTAATAATCTTCTAAGCTGTCATAATTATTATTGTAGCAGGTGGACAATAAAACAGGCAATACATTTTTATTTATTTTTTTAATCCCAAGCCATATCAAGGGACCAAAATATCATAGAACAGTGGATCTCAACCACAAGATGGCCTCAGATAACAGCTAAAGAGAGAGAGAGATTTTTCTTATTTTAATCAAAGCCACTTGAAGACAAGCCTACAAGGTTAGCAAGAATGTTAGCATGGTATGCAGGGAAGGAGACCAGAGGCCTTTTTTTTGTATCGATGTCCATGGAGGAAAGGCTTCACTACGCTGAATAAACTGCTTTTGTGGGAAAATGGCTTAACATTTAATGAATTGACAGCCTATCGGCTAGTCTTCAACATATTTGCTCTTAAACATTAGTTTAAAGTTGATTTTTTTTAGTTCACAGTAAAAAAAAATGCCTTTTTTATAAAAGAAGTCACAGACAATTGTGAGACAGGTAGGACGTTTTTGAGGTGCATTGTGTGATTGAATTGGTGCACTTGATTACATCTACTATGGTTTGGGACACCTCTACAAATGGCTGTCCCCTCAAATAGTGCCCTACTTTAGGGTATAGGGGCCATTAAGGACAGAGAATGGCCCTATGGTATCCGCAAACTGTCGCACAACTCTGAATGAAATTCAATTATGTGAAGGCAGTAATGTTATTGGTTATTAAAGTACTCGTGATCCAAGTTGGCCGTTACACTTTCTCCAGTGGTCGAGCCACAGACCCGATCGTATCTCCCAATAATAAGGGTTGCCAAGTCTGCGGTCCCCCCATATTCGCATTGGGCTGAGCTGTTGGGCTAGTTTTGTTGTGCAGACATTTTGTTGTGAAACCGCAGAAACACCACGATTAATTTTAACAATTTGCTTAACAACTGCATAGCACTGCATTTGACACCCTAGCAAATGCATTTCAACACACTAAAACTACTAAGAACATCTGCATAGTGACATTCAACGCCCTAGCAACTGCTTGGAAACCCACAAAAAATTACTCAGATTACATAGCAACGCACTAAAAAACAAGAACACATTTTAGCAGCTGCATAGCACTGAACTAAATGGCTCAACACCCTAGTAACAGCATAGCAACACACTAAAAGTAGCTTAGCAACTGCAAAGCATTGCACTAAAAGCAATTTGACAAAATAGTAACTGCATAGCCACACCAACAATTGCTAAGAATACCTTTGCAACCAAAGATATATAGATCGACGCAATTGTGCAGAATCGATCCTTTTCTTAAAATGAATCGCTTCTTTTCTTAAAATGAATTGCTTCTTTTCCAAAATGAATCACTTCTTTTCTTAAAAAGAATAGCTTCTTTTCTTAAAAAGAATCTATATTTTTCTTAAAAAGAATCTATACTTTCTTAAAAAGAATCGATACTTTTCTTAAAAATGAATCACTTCTATTCCAGAATGAATCGCTTCTTTTCTTCAAATGAATCGCTTCTTTTCTTCAAATGAATCAATACTTTTTCAAAAAGAATCGCTACTTTTCTTAAAATGAATCGATACTTTTCTTAAAATGAAAAGATTCATTTCGCTACTTTTTAAAGAGAATCGCTACTTTCTTAAAATGAATCACTTCTTTTCCAAAATGAATCGCTTCTTTTCTTAAAATTAATCAATACTTTTTCAAAAAGAATCACTACTTTTCTTAAAATGAATTGATACTTTTCTTAAAATGAAAAGATTAGGCTAATTTAGCTACTTTTTAAAGAGAATCGCTACTTTCTTAAAATGAATCACTTCTTTTCCAAAATGAATCGCTTCTTAAAATTAATCAACACTTTTTCAAAAAGAATCGCTACTTTTCTTAAAATGAATTGATACTTTTCTTAAAATGAAAACGATACATTTCAGTACTTTCTTAAAAAGAAGTGCTACTTTTCCCAAAATGAATCGATGCTTTTCTCAAAATGAATTGCTTCTTTTGTTAAAATGAATCAATACATTTTCAAAAAGAACAGCTACTTTTTCTAAAATGAATTGATACTTTCTTAAAATGAACCGCTACTTTTTCTAAAATGAATCGATACTTTATTAAAATGAATCGATACTTTATTAAAATGAATCGATACTTTATTAAAATGAATCGATCCTTTCTTAAAATGAATCGATACTTTCTTAAAATGAATCGATACTTTCTTAAAATGAATCGCTACTTCTCAAAAAGAATCGCTACTTTTCTCAAAATGAATTGTTCCTTAAAGTTACAGATATTAAGCTTACTGATATTTTAAAAATGATTGTGGGATTCAATAGATAATAGAGGGATCTTTGTAAACATCTAAAATTGTAATATTTAAATGCTTTTTAAATGTGTTTTTTGGTTGTGGGGCAGCAGTTTGAACCAATTCTGTAGAATGGCCCATATTAAAACAAACCAACGTTCTTACCTGTCCCATTTCTTCTGGAATTTTGCACCCCATTAGACGTGCAGACTCAGAGAGGTAGTAGAGCTGAACTGGCCTTGTGGTATTAATTGATTAGTGTGAGCGACGACACGCTGACCGTTCCAAAATGGCGGGCGCGCCGACGTTTCTGGAGCTGTTGAATGTGGCATTTATGTATTATACCTATGTTAGCAACGGAAAATAGCACTCCACTAAAAAAAGACACGACACGTTAGTAACTGAAATGCACTAAAAACCGCTAGTGATGGTCTGGGAACCACACACAACACTCTAGCATCGTAGAGAGCGAATTCTGCACGAGCAAGCTCACTCACTCATATTTTCAATGGAAAATGTCAAACATCTCGCTATTTTTCAGCACCTGAGATTTCTTATAGTTGACATGAAACTACGGACAATTTTCGTACACGCAGATCAGTCACCAGTTGTTTACATACAGTACAAAACTGATCAATCGATCGACTTTACATAGATTGCCGTTTTTTTTTTTTTTTTTTTCATTTTAATAACTGTCTGCAGTGCACTTAGAAGCCAGAACCACTATATTGTTTACAGTCACTGAATGTGCAATGAGATGATACACGCTACGCCTTTCTACAACTGGGAGTTTAAAATGGGATGTGGTCAGGTATGAAAATCATTGTAGCTGCATGTGTTAACACTAGATCGCTTTTAGGTAGATGGCTATCAGCAGATGTATTTGGAAATGAAGCAATGTAGCCTACCACGGCCCACGTGTCAACATTTTCACACGTTTTCACAATTGCACAACTTGTGACAAACAGCATGTCTGCGACAGTTTCAACGCGGAGAAGTGATGGGCCTGCCCTGCATCTTTGTAGCAGGAAGGGTGTGAGCTCTTGGTGGTTTCCTCTTGAGTAGTATCTGATGAGTGAAACCAGTAGTGGGTGCTTTGGGTGTGTTCACTTGGTAGGTTTTGTGGTCTACTGAAATAAGGTGAAATGTTTGTGCAGCTTATAGTTTAACGTGCATTTGCATGTCACACGTTATCACTTCAATATTTTGTCCTCATGCATGCTATTTTTTTTATGTAAGAACCGTTAAATATAGCCTATTTCATGATCCCCTTCTGCTCCATTCTACTGAAACTGAAATAGCCTACTTTTACTGTTGTGGGATGTGGTGGATTTTTACATAACGTGCATATTTCTGACCGTCAGTTTGTGTGTGTGTGACTGTGTGAAATTATGATCTTGGCTGGCTTCATGTGACTGCGTTTCCGTTGCTTGCTTGCTTCCGCAATTACTAAAGACACTGCAGAGATGCAGATGTCAAGCACTTTGCATCTTCGAAGAGACCAAGCCAACAGAACCTCCCCGCAAACCGATGTAATGGTCTTCTGTGAACTTCACACAGGAGCGGAGGGCGCGATCCTGGCCGCTGGGGTAAGTGTGCACATTATACTCACCTGGAAGTGTGTGTCAATATAAAACAGACAGGCTTAATGTTCAATAGCTGTTTAACGGTTTTTTTCAGTGTGACTCTCAGTAGGCTATACACTCATTACAGGTATAGTCGCCTGCGTGACCTCTCGTATCTTACTCAAGCCAAGCGCGAAACATTAACATGTTTTGTTGTGATCGAACCTATAGTCGAACTGTTTAGAAGATATTGTGTCTTAACTTTAATGCATACGGGGGCTCCAAAAGTATTTGGGCTCATTGATCACTCATTAAAGGTCAAGATTTTAGATAATAAAATATCAAACCAACTGGCATAACAAACAAATGACTTTTTAGATACCTCAAATGATGACCTTTTAGACTTCTGCACTTTTAAGCAAATGATTCCAAGGTCATTTTAGAGTATTTATAAAGTCAATTGTCACATTCACACAGTGTACAGTACACAACTGTAAAGTAAGGACAGTTCATAAATCATTAACTAGTGGTGATGTTCCAGTAAGGTTTGACATCTTTATGTGTGTGTATATTTCTTAAATATTATCTTGAAGCGAATCTTTCTTTTTAAATAAATGCCGGTTGGTTTGATATTTTGATATCTAATGCAGTAACATTCATACATCAAGTGTCTAAGTATTTTTAGGGCCACTTTAAATCAATTGATGGCTTTGATCCTGTGTCCGCAGCCTAACCGCTCTAATTTATAATCTATAACACATTTGGAATTTGAATTTAGCCACGAATTGTCCGTGCCACACCACAAGGTGTCAAAGTATTTATTTTTTTTTTTTGGTTTGTTTTGAAATATAATTTGAAAGTGGAGTGTCTAATGGAAACAATTTTAGTGTTTTTAAATTAAATTAAATAGCATTGGAAATGTTTAATTTCAGTCTGGAGTAATGATGCTGAAAATTCAGCTTTGCCAATAAATTACTTTTTAAAATATATTAAATTAGAATTTTTTTTTATTGTAATAATTCACAATATTACTGTTTTACTATATATTTATCAAATAAATGCAACCTTGGTGAGCATAAGAGACTTCTTTCAAAAACATGAAATGCATACATATATATGAAGGGTTCAGATTCAAAAGCCTCTAAGTGCCATCTGAAATTTTCTTCTAGAATGATCATTTTTTTATCAAGCTTGTATATTTAAGTTCAGTAATTTCACTTTAATGGCAATACAATTAATAGGTAATTTGCCATTTAAGTGAAATTAGATATGTGTTTGGGTAAAATTAACATTTTTGTTTTATTCTATAAACTACTGACAACATTTCTCCCGAATTCCAAATAAAAATATTGTCATTTAGAGCATTTCTTTGCAGAAAATGACAACTGGTCAAAATAACAAAAAAGATACAGTGTTGTCAGACCTCAAATAATGGAAATAAAATAAATTCATATTCATTTAAAAAAAACACAATACTAATGTTTTAACTTAGGGAGAGTTCAGAAATCAATATTTGGTGGAATAACCCTGATTTTCAATCACAGCTTTCATGCGTCTTTGCATGCTCTCCACCGGTGACTTTATGCCACTCCTGGTGCAAAAATTCAAGCAGCTCGGCTATGTATGATGGCTTGTGACCATCCATCTTCCTCTTGATCACATTCCAGAGGTTTTCAATGGGGTTCAGGTCTGGAGATTGGGCTGGCCATGACAGGGTCTTGATCTGGTCCACACCTTGATTGACCCGGCTGTGTGGCACCAATCCTCAGAGTTGGGGAACATTGTCAGAGCAGAGGAAAGTGTTCTTCCAGGACAACCTTGTACGCGGCTTGATTCATGCGTCCTTCACAAAGACAAATCTGCCCGATTCCAGCCTTGCTGAAGCAATATATTTATTTGGAATTTGAGAGAAATGTTGTCAGTAGTTTATAGAATAAAACAAAAATGTTAATTTTACCCAAACACATATCTATAAATAGTAAAACCAGAGAAACTGATCATTTTGCAGTGGTCTCTTAATTTTTTTCAGAGCTGTATATATAGGATAGATAGATAGATAGATAGATAGATAGATAGATAGATAGATAGATAGATAGATAGATAGATAGATAGATAGATAGATAGATAGATAGAGATTAGATTAGTTAGATGGATAGAGATTAGATTAGTTAGATGGATAGAGATTAGATTAGTTAGATGGATAGAGATTAGTTAGATAGATAGACAGACAGACAGACAGACAGACAGACACCGGACACCACATTTTGGTCACTTGTGTATATATACTTCTTATATGTATATATGTATATGTATGTATGTATATATGTATATAGTATTATTATATAATACTATATGTGTACTATATGTATATATTAGTAATAATAATAATAATAATATATATATTTTTTTTTTAGATTTGAGGAAGAACAAAACACTTAACACTATTTGGCTATTAGGAAAAACAAAAAGCTCACAGAAAAAATCATATATTGACTAAAATATAATCAGTTATTAATATTTCTTTGGTTCTTTCTTGTTTTTGCATGTGTTCAAAATTTCTTTGTTGGACAGCCTGCCCAAAATGTATGTCCGCACAATTTGCCATGTTTCATTGTGTTATCACAAATAAAAAAAATGACACAATATGCTTACAAAATCTTTAATATTTTTTTAATATTATTTGAATAAAGAGTGAAGATCACTTTCAGCCATATATATATATATATATATATGTATGTATGTATGTGTGTGTGTGTGTGTGTGTGTGTGTGTGTGTGTGTGTGTGTGTGTGTGTGTGTGTGTGTGTGTGTGTGTGTGTATATATATAGCAGCCTTGATAAGCATTAGAGACTTCTTTCAAAAATATAAAAAAACATAATGTTTCCAAACTTTTGACCTGTATGTGTATATATATATATGAAGAGTTCAGATGCAAAAGCCTCATAAGTGCCATCTGAAATTTTCTTCTAGAATGATCATTTTTATCAAGCTCATATGTTTAAGTTCAGTAATTTCACTTAAATGAAAATGAAAATGACCTATTAATTGTAATTTAAGTGAAATTACTGAACTTTAATATACAAGCTTGATAAAAATGATCATTCTAGAAGAAAATTTCAGATGGCACTTAGAGGCTTTTGCATCTGAACTCTGAATATATATGAATACTGAATGAATATATATATATATATATATATATATATATATATATATATATATATATATATATATATATATATATATATATTTATTTATTTATTTATTTATTTATTTATTTATTTATATATACAATCATTTAGATAAATAAATATTTACAGTTGTGGTCTCTTGTGGAATCTACTCTTGTATTCGTGATGCTTTAATAGTCTATTTGACCTTCATCACAGTGATCATGTTAAGATGCTGGTGTTCGATTGCTTGTCCATCGTGGTCTGTCACGCCATGGTGCCGCTACTGCTGGGCCTACTTTCAGCCTCAGGACATCCGCAGACCTTCCCCTGCAGACTGGTATGTGAGAAAAAGACAAATATTTCTAGATGAACACTGATACACATGATGATTTCCTGGAATGGAAATGGCCACTTGCTTAAACATATTTTCGGTTTAGAAACTACAATGTAATATATTCAGAATGCTTAATCTTAAAGTATGATGTTACAGTTGTTTCCTTAAGGGATAGTTCACTTTAATTCTGTCATAATTTAATCACCCTCAATTTGTTCCAAACCTATATGAGTTTCTTTCTGCTGCTAAACACAAAAAATATATATTTTGAAGAATGTTTTAATTAAACAGTTGACGGTAACCATTGACTTTCATAGTAGGGAAAAAATACTATGGATGTCAATGGCTAACTGTCAAGTGTCTGGTTATCAACATTCTTCAAAATATCTTATTTTGTGTTCAGCAGAAGAAATAAACTCATACAGGTTTGGAACAACTTGAGGGTGAGTAAATGATTACAAAATTTTCATTTTTGGGTGAACTATCACTTTAACAAGCTATTTTTACTCACCCTGAACTTTAGAAATTATTTTACCCTGATGTATTCAGGAGGATTTAGACATTTTAAATATTATTTTTGACTTGAATTTAGATGTTACCACATGAAGGACATTTTTAGGTTACTTGACAAACATTTTTACCATGCATAGGCTATGAAGTCTAATCATCAAACCACAAGTGGGCTACATTTTCTTGTTCATCTATTTTTAATGTTCTCCATGTGCTTAGCAAGTGAAAAGATTCAAATGGGCCCAATGAGCTGTATTGGAAATATTGAGTCACATCATCCTGTTACTATTTAATTTTTTTCTCCATTTTTTAAGAAGAATCTAAATCAGTCTTTCCTTCTCTTTTCTGTCTCTCTCCACATCTCCAGATCCAAAGCACGGCTCTGTGCAACAGCTGTCAGCTCTCCACCATACCAGATCATTTACCACATCAAATTGAGGAGATCTTCTTAGACAACAACCTTATGTTAAACCTTCAAGATGGTTGTCTCTCTAGGTATCCTTTACTACGGATGCTGAGCTGTGCCAACAATCGACTAAAGACAGTGGAAGAGAAGGTTTTCTCTGAGTCGCCTCTGTTAGAAAACCTCAATTTAGCGGACAATGAGCTTCATAATGGACACAAGCAAGTGGCCAAGTCCTTGAGCTCTCTATCCAAACTAAAGACGCTTGATATTTCGGGTAATGGTCTCACGGAGAACATGGTGTCTGTGCTGGTACAGAATCTGTCCTCGCTTGAGTCTCTATACTTGTCCCGGAATGCCATGCTGAGGCTGGATGAGTCAACATTCAGAAGCCTTCATAAGCTTAAGGAGCTGAACGTCGAGAGAAATTTGTTGTTTGAGATCAGTGGAGCATTTGATCACATGAAAAAACTCCAGAGGTTGAACCTGGCCTTCAACTTCTTGCCTTGTTTGGTCAACTTTGAGATGACCCAACTGCTGGTCCTTAACGCCAGCCACAATTCCATTGAATGGTTCATAACCAATCAGGATCTGAATGAGACCTTTCAGCTGGACACGTTGGATCTGTCCGACAACCATTTGCTGTTCTTTCCATTCCTTCCAACACTCAACCGAATAAGAACTTTGTTGTTGTCCAGTAATCGAGTTGGTTTTTACCAACACTTTGCAAATAACACATCTTCAAACTGGACGACTAAGGTTGAGTACTACAACTTGGGGCAAAATGTGAGCAACATCACAGTGGAGCTCTGGAATGAGAACCTTCACGGTGATCTTTCTTCAGTGGAGCTCCTGGACCTGAGTGAAAACAAGGTGAACTATTTCCCCCAAGGATTCATTCAACAGATGCCACATCTGTACTGGCTGAGGCTGAGAAGTAACTGTTTACAGTCCTTTAGTTTGACGACTGAGGATTTGCCAGACACCCTCTACGAACTGGACGTGAGCCGAAACAGGTTAACCGAGCTAAAAGCAAGCCAACGCTCCATTAGTGAGCTAAATAATCTCACACATTTGAATCTGAGTACAAATGACCTTCAGAACCTTCAACCAATGATATTTGCTAGTCTACCAAATCTTAGCACACTAGATCTCAGTCACAACGCAGTAGACGTGTGTTACTTGCCAAACTACAAAAGTTCCTCAGGATGTGTTGTGTGGTCCAACATGGTTTCCCTAAAACAGCTTTATCTTTCCGGCTGTAGCATTCGTAACATACCGTCTTCAGCGTTCAAGGGCACGCCGCTAACTCATCTTGAACTTTCCAACAATCCAGACCTACACCTTAAACAGGAATCTCTGGAAGGTCTCGCAAATACTTTACAGCATTTGGGCCTTGGTAATACCGGTCTTCAAAACTTCGACTTTTCTACGTACAGCCATTTGAAGTCATTAAACATCTGTAGAAACTCACTACTAGAACTTCCCGAATCTCTAATGGCATTAAACCTGAAACTTCTGGACTTGAGGGATAACATGTTGACAACCATCCAGTCCCAACATGCTAGCATGTTAGCTCAAAGACTGCACACTGTTTATATGAATGGAAATGCATTCAACTGTTGCCATTTAGACTGGTACAGGACCTTCGGGGAGAATAAACACATCAATGTTGTAGATCACTCCGAGATTACTTGTTTGGACTTAAACCACAGACGTCACAATATCGTCCTTTTGGACGCCGTCCACTGTGGTGGTACCAGTAATGAGGAGTCTGTTGTGTGGTACATCCTTCTCTTTGTAACAGTCAGTGTTTCCATCATGGGTATTTCTGTCATTTACATGCTCACCTTTAAGCCAAGAATGTTGCCTCGCGCTATTAAAAAGAGATGCTGGAGGCCAACTCCCTATTGAGAAACATGCTGTTGTAAAACGAATGAATGTCTCTGTAAAATAAGGGGCTAACATGCAAATATGCTGTTAAAGGTTGCTACTTTCAGACAATGGGACATAACAAAAGAGAAATGGATATTAATGTAAAAGATTTAGGCCATATTGGTCTGTAAGCATGTGAATGTATTTCATTTTATCGTCATTAAAATGCATGAAAATATCTGGCTGCTGTATGGTTTGTAAATGTGAAAACAAAAGTGCCAATTAAACTTTCAGTCATTATGCTTTATATTTGCATTTATTCATTTGGCAAACAGCTCGCAGTACATTCTACATTTTATTGGTATACGTGTTCCTTGGCAATTGAACCCATGACCTTGACCTAGTGCTTTTTATATTGAATAAATTATTTGATAAAACAAGTTCCCCAATCAAATATTGATGTGCGAGGGTTAAATTTCAAATCAGGGCTGAAACACCACAGAGATTGTTAGTGGTTGATCAATATAGGGTTTCAGTGGAAAATGATCAAATGTCTACATATGATTACCTTGAATATTGAATATGTTATGTCCTTGTGTTAAATACACAAACCTTTCATAAAACATGACTCTAAAAGGACCATACACGACTACTAATATAAATTAGTAACACAAGTTATGGTAATATTTCAAGTCACAGCTTGTATCAGCTAGGTTCTATTAGTTATATAAAGCTATTTGAAAGTTTTGTTCTCATTATTTTGATTTTGATTCTATATTAAAAAAATCTTCCTAAATAACTAAATTGAATAAACATTATGCACATGATTTTAGCTATGATAACTATTATAAAATATTTTTTTCACTTTCTTACATTATGCTTACAGCATATAGCCAACAGCCTGCTTGAAGTTTACTTGCAATTTGGCTCTTTTTTTGATTGGCTTGCATTTGTTTTGGGGATCACTTACTACAAGAAAGGTCTTCAAATGTGCTTTTTATTTTATAACAATCCAAGTCAGATTTGTGTGTGTGTATGTTCGCAGAAGTTGCGCGTTAAGAACAAGCGCTAAAAGTAGCAAAGGAAACATGAAATTTCCTGTTTTGCTAAGACCTGTAGCAACTGCCCAGCTCTCGGTATCAGAGAGGGGGGGTGGTGATGTGGTTTTGTTCCATGCCGAGTTCTCAGAGGCGGTTTCAGCAGGATGTAAAGGATCGCTGTCGTGTTAATTTTTCATCTGAAATATTAACCTAGCAGTTCACATTAACCTAGCAGTTTATTTATGTGATTAGATTCATTTATATATATATGTGTGTGTGTGTGTGTGTGTGTGTGTGTGTGTGTGTGTGTGTGTGTGTGTGTGATTTCAAAATGCATTAAAAACACTATTGTATAACTAAAACACGAGATACTAAAGTACAAAGTAAAGGTGATCATGTGGCCACATTGAGTATCCACACTGACCAATGCAAAGATTTACTCTGAGACTTCTCACTGCAGGGATCATCAGGGTTAGACCACTAAACCTAAACCACGCTGACTAGCACATCAGCCTCCGTGGGATTTCTCATGATTCTGTAGCACAAATTGCGTGACAAGAAGACAAAAGGAAAGCTAAATGTCAGTCAGGCAGTGAGCATGGGAACCTGGCAATGTTTGTGTGTGTGTTGTATACACTGAGAGCCATGTGTGCATGTTAACCCAGAGTGTAACCAGAATACCGCTGTGGTGTTTCTCTAGGTCATGGCGGTTTGAACAGAGAATGAGCGAGAAAAAGAGAAACTAGGGAGCGTAGTCACAGGCATGGGCTCAGAGGCACATCTGCCATAGTTTAGATCAAAGTCAGTCCTGAAAACTCTATTTAAAATGGGTTGTGGGAAGTAGGAGTGCCATGGCTATAACATTATTATTTAAAGTAAGAATAAAAGATGAATTATTGTCAGAATTTTCTCCAAACAGTGATACACTTAAAACAGAATTATGTTTAACCGAAAAATAAATTTAACCAATGTGCAGTTTTCCTCTGAGAGAATCTGAAACTATTTTGATCGAAGTTTGGTATGAGAAAGCAAATGTGAAAAGGATGTTACTGCTTCCTGCTGTCAGTATATACATGTTTTTGTATTTCATTTTCATTGTGAATCATTTATTTGTGCCAGAGGCAAATCTCGTGATGTGGTTGAATGTGGTATGGTGATTTGTCCATTAAAACCAATCATCAATGAACCTAGTATTTTGATATTTGAATGAGGAACTGGACTGACTAAAATATACAAGAAATAAACACACACACTTTCAGATTCATATCAGTGTTTTTGTCACCATCTATCTGCCTCTCTGTCTGTCATGGTATCATGTTTATACGTTGTTGTTTTTTTGGACATAAAGCATGATATTATTTAAAGTATGCTGCGGTACCATCTAAATATTTATATGGTAATTATTTATTTAGTTTATATCATAGTAGCCTAGGCCTATATATACCCTTGTAAAGCCATAATCATTTTTGTAAAATTTTTGAGCCTAAAGAACTAAATAATAGATTTTTTAAGTCCAAAGGACTCCAAAAAATAAAAATCTATAAGTAGCAAATACATTACAGAGGTTGTGATACAGTCTTTTTTTCCGTCTTTTTTATTGTGACGTATAGCCTATCTGAGTGAAACGACTTCAGGAACAAGAAAAAATGTAGGGTGGGACGAGTGCTGCAGGAATGATATTTTGTAGGCCAACAGCCGGAAACGAGTTAGCATTTTATCACTTCCAGTTTCTTCTTCCCGAAGTCACTGTTTTTTTTTACAGATCCCGTTTTTCCTGTGTTTTTGTAGCTTTGATTGTGTTTACAGTGTGCAATATAACATGTGTTCATGTTTCGTATGTAAAAAAAAAACAGTATTTTTTCACACAATTTACTTATCTGTATACTATGGAAGCTTGTTTCCGCCACAAAATAAAACATTTTAAAAGATCATTGCGACTTTTTATCTCAAAATTGCAAGTTTACATCTCGCAATTCTGACTTTATTTATCAGAATTGCGAGATATAAAGTCAGAATTGCGTGAAATAAAGTCGCAATTGCGTGTTATAAAGTCAGAATTGCGAGATATAAAGTCAGAATTGCGTGTTATAAAGTCAGAATTCTGACTTTTTTTCTTGCAATAGCGACTTTATATCACGCAATTCTGACTTTATAACACATAATTGCGAGTTTATATCTCGCAATTCTGACATCTTTTCTCAGAATTGTGAGATATAAACTCACAATTGAGATATAAAGTCCAATTCTAAGACTTTTTTTTTTTACCTCAGAATAGTTTATATCTCACAATTCTGACTTTATAACACGCAATTGAGACTTTATATCATGCAATTCTGACTTTATATCTCCCAACTGCGACTTTATTTCTCAGAATTGCGACTTTATTTCTCAGAATTGCGACTTTATATCTCACAATTGTGACTTTATTTCTCAGAATTGCGACTTTATATCTCGCAATTGCGACTTTGTTTCTCAGAATTGCGACTTTATATCTCGCAATTGCGACTTTCTGAGAAAAAAAGTCACAATTCTGACTTGATATATCGCAATTCTGAGAAAAAAAGTCAGAATTGTGAGATAAAAAGTCCCAATTATTATTATTTATTTATTATTCAGTGGCGGAAACAAGCTTCCATAGTATACCGCTGTTTTCACTGTCCTAAAAACGGGCTGATGACTTCCTTGTTCTATGAAGTCCCTCCTTCAGAAATACGTAACGAGTTCTGATTGTGCCAGCGGTTCCTGTGTTGTGATTCGACAGCAGCTTAGCGCACGTTGCCCGGAAAGGTCACGCCTCTTACCATAACGTGGAGATGCATGCGCTCAGGGAAGGCCAAACAAAGGTGATATGACTCCGGGATGAAAATAACAGCGTCTCGACGACATGGCGACAAACACACTCTACAAACGAAACTCTTCCTCTTCTCCGTGGGAGCGCAACAAGACCACGCCCCCTTTTTTTGTGTATTCCTGTGGGCGGAGGTTAGTCAAAAAACTGTTCTAGTGACGTCATTAAAGCAGGAAGTAGAGGATATAGTCCAAACCGGCCGTTCGCTGTAGGCTTTGAAAAGGGACTTCTGTTAAACAAAATATCTCGCTTGGCATTGAACTTTGAGCTTTATAATTTTACAGGTATTATTTATGCTCTAACAGCAACATTACACACTAACTAAAGTTTGAAAAATGGGATCACGAAGAACAGGACCTTTAATGGGATTTGGTTAAAAACGTGATTATAAGGTCTGTGGTTAACACAAGCTCAAGATATATTCATGTTTTATTCTATGAAATAACACACACCAGTAATAGTCAACTCATGATTTTTTAAAAAGCTTTCACGTGTCTTGAAAAAGGTGGTTGCTAATAAGTTGCTAAATGGGAATACAGACGTTGAATGTCGTCAATAGTCCACTATAGTCCACTTTCACAGATCGTTGTGTTTATAATCGCGCTTTTGCAAACTATTATTCTAACTCACACTTTCAAGGAAAACGTTTTTTTAATAAAGACTGAAAGAGGTTGAAGCTTGGTGGTGGTGACTTTAAAGTCGAGCGACCATGGTGTAAGATAAAAGGTTAACTTTTTATTTCTGGCTAGTGAGTTGTTTCTCACTATCATAAAATTTTGATGATCACAGAGCTTGTTTCTTGTGATGCAGAAAAATCTTATTGGGTTTTTGTTGAGGAAACCAGTGTGATGCTAACTTCCGGGTTGGCCTGCAAAAATAGTCATTACTGTAGCACTCCATTGATTGGATTGTTGGATCATTGTGGTTTGCTTTTGGTCGATCTAATGTGAGTGACAGGTTGTCCCGCCCTCACGCTACCAAACACGTCAACAGAGAAGTGCTGCAAGAGGGAGGGGGAATTTTTATTTTATTTTTTATTTATTTAATAAGATATGATTGCGATAGCACATTCATTTAAAATAAGGAGCACGGGAAAAATCATGTAGGTATCTAGCCTAACAAATACTGCAATATTCCATTAAAAAAAGTGTGAGTTTTAATTTAATGGTGATTTTTAACATTATTCTGGCTTGAGTTGTTTTATACAGAAGCAGAAAGGAGCACTTCACAGGTCAGCTCTCACATTGCTGTTTTCGGGAAGGAACTGAACATGCCCTCTCGGCATGTGAGGCTGAGTAACGGACAGCAAGTGTAAACGCCTGCTGTGCTGCTGAGCCACAACAGCACAGGAAGTCAACAGCCTGTTTAGCACAACTTCCTCTTAACCCTCCCCTCGCTGACCATCCACGCACTGTTTACACAAGACAAGAGCAACACAAACACATGAGCTGCTCTGTCACCCTCACCATACAGCATGTTATATGTATATATAACAACGCATGATTTTATTGAACAACGAGGATCGAGTTTCTTTTTGTAAAATGATTTTTAACTCTGGTCAGTGAAGATAAGTATGTTCAAAAATAGGCTTCCTATATAGGCAAACAGCTGTTACATTTAAGAATATCACTGTATGAATTAATGCATATACATATGGGTAACTTTAAGGCACTTACCGATTTAAAAAGGTTAATTTAAAAACCTAAAACGACTACCGAGTGAAAAGCCTGACCTCTACTGACATTTGAGAGAACAGTCATATTTCAACAAAGCTGTGTGCGAAATAGCATACTACTGCATTTAATTCTAGAAAATAGTATGTGAAACAGTATTATGCAACCATAAAATGCTACATTGTTTATTGTTATCCTCATGTCCAGTCAGAAATTGGCGTCCAGTTGAAATCTTTGAAATAAAAACTGCCATTTTGAACATTAAATACATTTTTTTTGTTCCTTTTATTGAATGTCTTCACGTTCTTATAAGAAAATTAGCATGTTACCTATTACCTAGTGTCCTATTCCAAACATGAAATTAATAGCAATAGCAAACATGAAACTGCACGAAATGAGACAATTCAGAATCAAAACACAGGAGGGTAAAAAGTCTACACATTATTATGTAATGAAAACATTGTTTATAAATCTATGATAGTAATCAGAATTTAAGCAGTTAGATAACCTGTGCTTTTGTAGTTAAAAATGTAAACAAAAAATGTGCTTTTATTATAGATAAGGATGGCATAAATGTGTAAAATTAGCACTTTTTTTGCTCTAAACAATTTAAAAACATCAACCTCAAGACAACTGTAAGGCACATGGGTATAAAAAAGTAGTTTGTATCATGAAATTAATAACTGGATCATAATAGGATGTATCCTCACCGTGCGCTTTTTGAAAACTGCATGAATATAAAAAGGACAGTTTCATAATTCATAACAGGAAAGGCTGTCTGCGTGCAAATAAAGCATTTTCTTTGTGTGCTCAAACTTTTAACACAATGAAGAGAAATGTAAACTGCAGAAGATAATAATTGAGGCCCATGTCAGCTACGATGTGGCTGCATAACCCTGAAAATAAATTATGGCATATTCATATCTCCACTTCTACAGGAATTGCTTTGAAATGTTCTTAAACCTAATAAGAGTTCATGTACATAATGGAAGCCACTTTCAAATTCATAAAAAAAGACAAATCAGTCTTTAATACTTTCTTGTTGTAAACACATGTAAATACTAAAATAATAAGTCACTCTTGGAGTTTTTGTATAATAAAAAGGCATGTTGGCAGTAAACGTCACATCAAAAGCATTTAAAAAATAATTCTGCATTAATTCATTTGTAAACAGTCTTCCGGTTAGAACCTCTTCCCATACTGGGACTGCAAGACGTCACATCCAATGAAATACTGTTGCATGTGAGCAGCACAAGACGTCTTGTTTGCATATACGGTACTCAGCACAGCTGGATTACACTATACCGATCTGTTTTGGTTCCAACAACACTCGTTTTCTTTTAATTTAGCAGCTCCAAGTAGGTAATGGGCACTTTTCCCTTCTGAGTCCCACGTTCCCCCATCAGCCAATCAGAGTCCATGCCTGGAACGCTGCTCACCATGATCACCTGAAAGAAAAAGGACATGCTATGCCACTAGGAATTCAAACCAAGAAAGTATTAGCGACACACAAGTGGGCTGCCTACCTCATCGGCCAATAAGGAGAGCTCGTTGCTGCCCGCGGCATCGTAATCGTACAGCACTCGCGCTTTACGGCTCCCGCTGAAGTTCTGAAGCTCGGTGAAACCTGAAGACGCATTGCCTGTGGTGGAAGGAAGAGGGGCTGACAGTGGCAGGATGGGTACGGAGACACTGGCCGTCGACTGGTTGTTGTTGGAAGAGAAAGCCGAAGGGAAGCTGGAGGGGAAAAAAATTCCAGATGAGTTAAATAATAATTAAAATGATTCTAAAATAGAAAAAAAATAATGATTATGTCTTACTTTCCCAACTGCTTTTGGAGGTCCACCATGTACTGGTAACACTGGGCGTAATATGTCATCTGAGCCTCCACAAAGTCATTTAGACAGCGGAGATGATGGGCCTGGGGAAGAAGGTTGGGAGAGAGACGATATGGTCAGTTTTTCGAATAAAACTGAGGGCTTGTGAGATGTGGATTGGCCGGCGGCCCAGTGAGCGGCAGGTTTTCAGATGAGAGCTCACATGTGTACTGCTGATTCCTTCCAGAAGAAGCCTAGTGATTTCTGCCTGTCTGTCAAACTCACTCTGTGTCATCTTCAGATCCTGCTCGGCCTGAAAGAGAGAGAGAGAAATTATAGTCAAGGAATGTTTTGCTGATTCAGCTTAAAGGGGCATTTCACCCATTTGAACATTGTTTTTAATTTAACGTGGGTCATTTTTGTAGTCGAAATGTAAAATAAATTTTGAATTTGGTGCCTTTGTGACCGAGGAAAGACAAAAAATAACTTCAGGACGCATTTGTATGAAAGACAACAACTCCCACAATGCACCACATTGCACAGCTCCGCAAGCCACTCCCACTAATCCAGAAAGCGCATATCTGCCTATAAGAGAAATCACTCTTCCGTCTACAAGGCTAGCTACCACCAGAGCTTGAAATTCATTTCACGTTCACACAAAATGTCTAGTTAGTTGGCGAACTCATTAGTGCATTACTCCTCGTTTGTATTTCTTTCGAAAAGGTGAATTATTGCATGGTACCTGGATGTTCAGTCAGAACATATGCGGTGCGAAACTAGGATAGTTCTCAACACAAACGTCCGTGTCCTCGTCTGATTCAGTGATTTCGTCCAGGAGAAATTGTCATCGTTGAAATTCTTTGCCGCAGACGGACTCTATCTCTGCGTTCGTAGCGGTTCGTAGTTGCATAGTAAGATCACCGGCGCCACCAGTCCGCCCTAACTCGAGCCAGTCCGGGCTCCTCGTCCGCGGCAGGCAGGTCTTCTGCCTCGGCTGCTCTTCGCTATAATGCGGCTTGTAAAGGTAGCCACAAACACCTGATTCAAGCATCAGACTTCCAAAATCCTCTTCTTCTATATCATATTGAGCACTCTCCTCCGCTATTGTCATAACTGTACATCTGTCTCCACAGCGCCTGTTAGCTTAGCTTCAAACAAGATGGAGGATATTGCTTTCAGTTTCAGAGAGTAAAGTCCCACCCACTGATCTGTAATAGGTCTGTAGCGTGAGCGGGTCCCGCCCCCTGGGAAAGATGAGGAACGAGTGTTGTAGTCTCAACAGAAATCCCCCCCTCTTACACTTCCTCCTACAATGACGCAAAATTACGATTTTTGCGTCATTGTGGGAGGAAGTGTAAGAGGTAAATAACGGATTTCTCCCGTCTCAGGGGAAAATGAGAGAGTATTGCACGACCATTCAATAGTATGACTGGGTTTCTAACGATGCAAAGCTTAATGCAAATGGGTGAAGTGTCCCTTTAAAGTCGGCATGAAACGGAAGTTGCGAGAGTCTTTTCTTCCCTGTTGTGACGTATATCCGAGTGAAACGGCTTCTCGAACAAAGGAAAAATGTAGAGCGGGAATTGATATTGACAAGTATATGATTATGCATTTTTCATAAAACAGTAGGTGCAAAATACCTGGATGACATTAGAACTGCTTCTGCTGAGATTATGAAGTGATTACAATGTGAGATAATAGTTTTTGGTAATTGTAATAAAGCTGATTTTAAATTAATTAAATATAAATATTAGTTTAAAACTTAAAACATTTAAACAAAACAACTGAAATAAATAAGTTCTAAAATGAATGAAACTGAAATGGGAAATAAATATGACAAAAGCACATAAAATGATCTTAAAGGTCCCGTTCTATGCCCCTTTTCACAAGATGTAAAATAAGTCTCTGATGTCCCCAGAGTGTGTATGTGAAGTTTGAGCTCAAAATACCCAACAGATCGTTTTTTACAGCATGTTTAAATTGACATTTTTTGGGGCTCAGAAAAACGAGCCGTTTCAGTGTGTCCCCTTTAAATGCAAATGAGGTGCTGCTGGACGACACAGGGGGCGGAGCTTCATGAGCTCGTGCTCAGTCTGTCAGGAAAAATTCATCTCACGGAATGATGATAATATCAGAAACTCTCAGTAACGGCGTTCATTTCGAGTCGGACAATAATGCCTACAGAGTCAGATTGCTGTACAGAGATGAAACAGGTATGGTTTAGTAGTTTAATTACGGTTATTATAACGTATTTGTCATCTGCTTGTAGGCTATGTATCCATGATTTATTAATAGCCTACAAGTCTGCTGTCTGAATGATGATCAAACATGTACTGATGAGTTTAATAAAGTTTATTGTACATCACACAAAAGATGAAGCGTCAGTTTTACTTCAGAAAATCACCGTAAGAGCTGAGTAAACACAGTAGGCTAAGTTATAAGAAGTGCGCAAGTAGCCAGTAGAGTTGAGGGAGCATTCCTGTGGGCGGAGGTTAGTCAAGAAACGGTTCTGGTGATGTCACTAATGCAGGATGTAGAGGGGTGTAGTCCAATCGAGCCGTTTTTTGTAGTCAACTTCTGTTAAATAAAATATCTCGCTTGGCATTGAACTTTGAGCTTTATAATTTTACAGATATTATTTATGCTCTAACAGCAACATTACACACTAACTAAAGTTTGAAACATGGAATCGCATGCAACGGGACCTTTAAAGCCGAACTCGGCAACTCTAGCGAACTCTAGTCACTTCTTCGCTGATTTTCCCTTTTGTTGTCGCATGTTTTCCCCACGAGCTCCCCCTACAGCTGTGGTGGGGCGTATATTTCACAACACAGTCGTAAAAAACTCACTTGCGGCGGCCTCCTCCCCCTCTCTACCGCTGCTCATGTGCGTTTGTTTTGATCGGAGCAAGCCAACTGTATCGCGTGGAGCTATGTCTACCGAGGTGGGTAATCTGGTAATACATCATACATGCGTGTGTGTTTATGTCGAATTGCCGTAAAGCAATTTGTGTTTCGCGCTCGTTCTCGCTTTCGCTTCTCACGAGACTTCCAATTTCTATCTTGCCGGGACGGTAGTGAACAAGTTGCAAGGTTGGTTTTCCGCCTGGGAACGCTGGGGGGAGCGGGGAAAGTCACCAATATCACCAGAACAGGTTGTTTAACCATCCACATGATTTCTAGACAGTTTTATTAAGTTAAAAAAGCTACCAAGTTCTCCTTTAAAATGAAAACTGGAAAAATATAAACATTAAAAAAAAAATCAAAATATGAATAAGTAATGTAATAGTATGGGCATATAACAATGGTATAGGCATTATAATGATAAAAGTAAATAATAATAAAAATAAATATAAATATTGTATGTAATAATGAATAATGTATTCAGTTTGCAAGCTAACAGCCTGCTAGCTTAGCCTCCTAGCTTAGCACATAGTTTTGATTAGCCATCAGGCATTGAGGAATCTTACATAACACCAGAAACATAAAATGTTGGAAATTACAGGCAAAGAAAAAGCCGTGTGAACACAGGCAATACTGACTAACTGATCCACAATTTCCAGTTTATCACTGTAGAGAGAAACTCATCACGACACAGACTGCAGTTTTCACATTAGCGCCAAGATTGACAGATGATCCAAAATGGCAGAACATTCTCCTTACCTTTGTCACTTCCTCTGCCCACATCTGCACAGCATTTGAAAACAGCAATAATATATTTAGAGATAAAACTGAGGATTAACACTTAAACATCTACATAGACTACAGCCACAACATTAGCAGCTAGCATCACTGAGGAAAATTTAGCATGGTAACCCAAGTTTCCACCAAAATACCAGTTACTATAGTCATTGTGACTAAAACAAATAAATGCATTTGATTTCTTTTAAACAGACACTTTCAGAGTCATTTTGATTACAGTGGTGTGATTACCAAGTTAACGCAGTTTTATAGTGCTAACAAGAATCATAATATGGTATTTTGTCAAAAACTATGGTTAGCATGATTAAGATTGCAACACAAATCACTGCTGTTGCAGGGAACATGAACTATTTGCAGCAATTGACTAAGAACTAGTTGCTCACTTCACAGTATCCACGCAAACTACACTTCCCATTTTGGAAGAGGAGAGCTGTTTGTTTGGGTACTAATGCGTGTATGTGGGTGTATATATACATGTGTGTAGGTTGAGTGCTGGACTTGAGGAGACAATCTTGAAGCACTTCTTTACTTCTCTTGTGAAACTGGGGCCAAGGGCGAAGAGCAGTTTTGAAATGTCATCATGATGTTGAGCAAACATGGATATCCTCTTTCCAAACTCTATATGCACAAAAAAAGGAACCTGGAAACACACACGCTGCTAATATCCGGGACAAAAGAGCTTAATCAACAACTTAAAGAGGAACTAGCATGTCTTAAAGGTGGCTCTTTTTAAGCAGAGTGGAACTTGGCACTGGAGATAAACACACGCAGACCAACCTTTAGCCACTTTACATGGAGAAAATTAACCATGAAGGAGAAATTGGCAACATAGCCAGCGTCCCCTGGTGGAGGGGTAGATCCGAGAGGCTTTCGTGTGCCGACACAAAAACAAGAGACAGTTCAGAGCTGCGTTTAGGGAAGATGGCGAGTGCCATCTCTGATTACTAGTTTATGGGCTGTAGCTTACATTTGTAAAGAATTTCCAGTAGGAAATTGTGACGTTACATCATATTTAAGGGGAAAATTCCATTTTAACTCGTGTAGAAGCAATAATAACTCACAAGAGCTCTGGCATCAGCCATTTTGGCTTTCTTTAGCTTGGTCTTTGCGGCATCAAGGTCCAGTCTTTTGTTCTGAAGCAGTTTACGCTCTTTCTGTAAAGAAGAAGAAGAGTTTGTTTTGTTAAAGTTGGCATGAAATGAAGCATGGATAAATCATTTGTGTATAGCAAACACTGCAATATTCCATAAAAAAGGAATTTAAAGTTAAATTTGCACTGTTAAAAACCCTCTGACATTCTTTAAGCTAAACCTGTTATAGCTTCACATTTAGTTTCAATGGTGAAAAAACACATTAAACCCAATTGAGAAATATGATTAACTTTCCTATTTTCATACAGAAAAATAAATTAGTTTATCCATGTGATGCAAAGCAGAATTTTTCATGATTCTTTTAATATGCTGATTTGCTGCTCAATAAACATTTCTTATTATTATCAATGTTGAAAACAGTTGTGCTGCATTTTTTTTTCAGGATTTTTTTTACTTTTGATCGGAGGTGTATATAGCCATGTTTCTAAATAATATCCACCTTATTTTTTAACACAGAAGTAACAGAGCCCGTCTACGGAGAGCCTGGCCACTCCCTATTAAGTCCTATTGCACCGAATTTTGGTTGTAGTTCCACCAGAGTTCCACTGGGGGCGATCGCCCATGAGTGCAAAATGAATGGGAGTCTATGGAGCTAGACGGCTAAATTTGTCTCTTTCACCCGATTGCCGTTGAGAAATCTCAGATTTGATTGTAGGTTTTGCAAGTTCAACATGGGTTATAGGTCGAAATTGAATGAACGAGTACTCATGTCCTTTCGATTTCTTACAGGTTGAGTTGTTGTTGCCCATAACACGCTAGCATTCTGCTAATGAACGCTGATTGGTCAGTGAAGGACTGATTACGACTAGAGATACTGCTTGATGGCATCGTGGCATCCAATGTGGGACCAGAATGTTAAGGTGGCCTTTTTCACCCAAGTTTTTTTAATCAACGCAGCAACTTTTTTTTTTTGGTTGCTGGCACTTTTATCTGCCTATGTATGTACTGTGAAATTTACACGGATTGCCGTAAAGCAGTATCTCTGGTCGTACGATGTGTATGACGTCATTGACATTTTAAAAGACTTTTTAAAGCAAATAAGTGACTCTAAAAATTCTAACACCCAGCAATGTGTAATTTCTTTGCATCATCTTTCGCATACAACATTCAAATTACTAGACAAAAAATTATATCCTGAGAAAAGTGGATTTTGATGGGTATATCTCCATAGACCTCCATTCATTCATTCTGCACTCATCCTGTGAGCGCCCTCATATGGAACCAGAGTGGAACTGCAACCAGTTCAGACGCTAGAAGTTTACTGAGGGTGGAAGTTCTCCCCTTATTGCATATTCTCTGGAAGTAAGCTATTTTCTGTGAATGTGTGAGACTTTCAATTCATTAGCCACTATAGGGAAATAAGAATAAAAAAGTGCAGAAACTGGCAAAAAATTGTGCTGCAGACCATTGTGTTTATAATAATTATATAATAATTAATTATTTATAATAATAATTACAACAATACATTCAAATAACAGTTTGCAATATCAAGCAGAACAACAAACTGTTTTGTACAGCTAAAAATACCTGAAGCTGATTACAATTTACAAATGGCCTCAGCTGCACTTACGTGAAAAATAAGGTGGGTGTGTTTTAGAAATCAGTGTTTCAGTTATTAGGGTTGCCTGATCTTACCAATATAGTCTTGAAGTCTCCTTCTAAAAAGTTGCGGAAAGGCGTGAGGAAATTGATGGCAGAGCTCTGAATGAACTCTCGCTCCGCTCCTCCGATCTGCTTCTCCGTCTCGCCACATTTAATCAGAGCGTTTCCTGCGGACAGAAACAGACCAACTGTACAATACACTAATTCAATATCATCAACATGATTTTAATCAAAAGATTAAATATTTTATCAAAATTGTGTGATGTCTAAAGGCCATTTTCAACTAGCAAACAGTCTACTAGTGTTTTAGTAGGTGTTTACATTCAAGCAAGGAGTAATGGGGTACTGTCAATGGACTACTATTATTGAATGAGGTACTATGGGTACTGTGGGTTATCCACTATGCTGCCTGTGTGTTCGGTGCTTACCGTAGGCTGTTCCAGGCCCAGATTCATTCCCAGACTCGATCATGGATTGCCCCAGAAGCTCATGGTTGTTCATCCGTGTTGGGGCCTTCTTGTCTAGTTTTTCATAGAAGAATTCTTCTATTCTGACATCTGAAAATGCAGATAGTATGAATAACATTACAATACATATTAACGCTATACTATTGATCAATGCCACATAAAATTAATACATTATATTTAGACTAATTTCAATATTTACGAGTAAAAAGGGTACTGTATTTACTGTAAAAAGTGGTAAACTGTTACCTTATGGAGCTAGTTCTACTTGATCATTTATAGATTGCTGGTAACCAGACCCCAACGGATCCCATTGATTCCGTAGTATTTTTTTTCCTACTATGGAAGTCAATGGGGCCATCAACTGTTTGGTTACCCGACATTCTTCCAAATATCTTCTTTTGTGTTCAGCAGAATAAAGAAATTCATACAGGTTTGGAACAACTTGAGGGTGAGTAAATTATGACAGAATTTTCATTTAACTAATGGGACCTCACTGTAATGTGTTACCAGTTTTTCCCCTTCTTTCCAGACATGACTAATAACAGTAATAATTATATTTAAAAAGTAAAAATAATTAAAATAATTCCCAAATAATTTAAATAATTAAATACTACAGCATTGTTGCATCCTTAAAAAGCAATCTCTAAATACAAAAAAAGAAGAGTAAAGGAATGTGATTTTCTAGATGTGATTGAGTAGACAGGTGTGCGTGCTAGATCTGTGTTTTAATCAGCTGTTTGTTCCCTCCTGTTGTGCGAGTGTTTTACTGTCCTGCTGATAGTTGAAAGTGGTGTGGCACCATAGTGAGGCTCTAACAGCTGTAGTTATAGTTACAGACTTTCTGACATTTTGTGAGATTTGAACACGAGGAAAGAATAAATATAGATGGGTTCCAGAGAAGAGGAACCTTCTTAGAGAAATATAATTAAATTGTACATGTAAAGGTCGAACATAAAACAAACACTAGTAATAGGTCCTCGATATCTTTCCATGGGGTAAAATAATTAACCGCTGATTAGATGAAGATGTCAAAGCTAATGAATCATCTAGGCTAATCACTGAATGGATCTTACTTGGGTTTGGCTGCAGTAACACTTCCGTCTGCTTCAAAATCTTCTCTGTCCATTGTTTAGTGCATTCAGCTCTGGTGAGGAGATTCTCCAAATGAGCATCCAACTCTGTCTTCTCAGCCTGGCCAAATTTTTCTTCTGTGAACTGTATGTGAAGACAGCAGGCATTATAAAAAAAATAAAAAAAAGTTTGCCCATATTACTGCCACAAATATATTAAACAAGGTAAAGTGTTATCACATGTAATACCTTCTAATGTTAGCCTAAACATTTTGATGTAGTTACACACGCAAAAATATATCTAAATACATCAAATGTATCTATCCATCTATATATATATATAGATATAAAGTATACTTAAAAGTATACCTTTAGGCTATACACTAAAAAGTGGGCCAATTTAGTCCCAAGTAGTATTGAAACAGTTACAGTACACTTACAAGTATAGCCTAGGCTACTTCTAGTACATTGGTAGTATTTTTTACTGGATAAAGTATATGCACTTGAACTTTACTTAAGTATAGGGTACTTTTTGGTAAAGGCTCCCAAAAAGAAAAGCCTAGTGCTCAAACTAATGTATAAAACAAACTTAACCGCAGTTTTCACATCATAATAGTAAGTCGACATAGGCAGCGTTATGAGGCATCATCGACGTGTATTTTTTCTGCATCATCAGCACATTTGACAATCTCTATGATGATGGATAAAAATACTCTCTGGCTAGACAGCTCAGTAGGTTTTAAGACACAGCCTTTGTGTTTTTGTGCTGAGCTCTGCCGGATTAAACTCTACTTTAGCCCGTTAGCGTTAGCCTCACAAACTAAATCTGGACAATTTTTTAAAATGTCAGTGTGGATTTTGACCATATGACAAAGTATGCATGTCTAATCGACATTACTGAGCCTTTAATGTTTGCTTTTGCCATAAAATCAAGAAATAATGACATTTCGCTGCTAAATCGATTAACAAACCCGATTTAGAGCACGAGAGAGAAAGAGAGGCCCTGAATAATAGAGAAAGAGAAAGAAAAACACAGAAATACAACATTGTAATTCTCTTAAAGCGCCTTAACGTCCAAAATGCCAGTGTTTAGGATAAAAGTGTTGAAATAAAACCTAAATAAAAACTTTACGCATCTTTATAGAAAATCTGAATCTTCACTTACTTGCACCGCCCGACTGAATAAAGTACCAGCGTCCGCTGCCAGTCTTTTCACGTTAAAATCCATCTTTAACTTTTCAATATAAAACTATTTATTAATAGAGGGCGCACGTCAGGATTGTGTAAATAAACGTGTTGACATCAATGTTAGCCTTTATTTCACCGGCCGGGTTTTTTTGTGTGTGTGAAAGTATGACTGAAGCAACAGCCGGAGAAGAGGAAGATCCACCCACGGATCTGATTACTGCGAGCACAGAATCGGACCTGGGCCTCGAGAAGTGTCCGGTATAACCGAATGGGTCCAATTGTGTGCACCTTCATTATTATACACTCCGAAACGCTTTCGGGATTTCAAACGGAAGCATTTTCAGCAACATATTATGTTGCTTAGAGATCGTGATATTTTGGTTTTTTTGGCCCAGCCTCAGTCTGCCACATGAGTCAGGCTTGTTGCTTCATGTTTGGAGGAAGTTTTGAGTCTTAGGTGTTTTCACATGTGAAGATGTCATGCTGTGCTTTTTACTCTTTCAGTTAGTTAAACTTTAATCAGGTTGTGTGTGTAACGGTATTTATGTGTGCATAGCGCCCTCTACGGGTCACAAAAAGTTGATCTATCTATCTATCTATCTATCTATCTTATCTGGTAAAAATTGAGAGGCTATGTGCTAGTACTTGGCCTTTAAATAACTGAATAGTGAATAGAAAAAATATGAATAGAAAAATTAATCTGTGGAATAATTTTCTGTCATTGCATATAGTTATCACCACTAGATGGCAGCATGTAGCATCATTAGTGTTCTGGATGGAATCCCAGTAGCACCTCAATGCAGTACAAAAGATCCGGGGGGAGGAGTCGGATCTCATATAAGGGGTGGAGATTGGTAGGTTTAGGGGTGGGTCTAGGGATCAGGGGGTGGAGTTGGGTAGGTTTAGGTATGTAAGGTGGGAGGAGTTGGATCTGGATCCGACTCCTCCCCCCGGATCTTTTGTACTGCATTGAGGACCATCTCTGGAATCCTGCTCTACTGCCTGTTAAGACTTTAATAGCAGATAAGAAATGGGTGGATCACGGAGGGTTTTGACTTTTGGCATACTTCAAATAAAATAAATCACGTCATATTAAATTTCAACCTTATTTATAGATGTAATTATTCAACCCAACATTTGTTGTTTAAAGGTTCATTGTGTAATATTTAGGAGGATCTGTTGACATAAATGCAATATCATATACATAACTATGTTTTCAGTGGTGTATAAAGATCTTATTTAATGAACCATTATGTTTTATTACCTTAGAATGAGCCATTTCTTTCTACATACGCCGTTCTATAAACATACATCTTTGTAAAGAAACCTCTTTGCTTATTAACTAGCTACTTGCTGTCTCAGACGACGACATCTTTTCCTGTCGGCCACAGTAACTTCTGTTGGTTACAATTCGCAACCTCACCACTAGATGCCGCTAGAAATTACACAGTGCACCTTTAAATGGGTGTTTCTGAAATTGTATTATATCTATAGGCCTATATTGATAAATATCTAGATATACAGTATATTTGTATTTGACTGCATGGGGCTTTTTATCACACATGAAGGTACATTTTAACTGAAAGGTTTTGTTCTCAGGACAAGGACATTTTTCATGAAATCCAGGTCAGGCAAGCTATCACCTAATTAACTGAGGCAAGTTGTCATGTTTTTTTTTTTATGTTATTATTAGGCTTGCCAACTATTATTTTACAATTTATTAATTAGGCCTATTACAGTAATACAGCATTAATTCAATAACTGTTCCTTAAAACAATGGTTCACAATGCCTCACTATCTATTTTTTCCAGCAAATATGTTCAGTACCTTTTTTGTAGCCAAGACTTTCAAAAGTACACGTCTTGTTTCTCCCTACCTTTGAAATAAACCTACTTTCTTCTCACTGCAACATCCGCGCTTGTAACCGTAGTAACTAATATGCATTGTAGCCCAGCCCCCTACACACTACGTCATTTGACTGACAGGTAGATGCGGCGCTGTTTCCATCATGCTTGATAGTGAGAGTCGCGCGCACTGATTCTTCCACAGAGAACCGGAGAGCATCTTATCCTCGTCACCTTTTTCTGATCTCACACGTGCAAGTTTTTTTTTTCAACCAGGGTGCAAGTGTTTGTTTTCAGAAACCGAGAGAAATGAGCGCAGTATCATTTCGAACGAGAGATAGAAATTGTAATATTACTGATAATTAACCTATTATTCTGTTGCCCTCATACAGGAGCAATTGATTTAAAAAAAAAAAAACATTAATTTGGGAAATGGGCAGCACAGCAATGGATTCTAAGAAAGATGAGAAGAAAAATTCTAAAAAAAGAAGATCGCTTCGGATACACATGCCTGTAAGTTAATATCTGACGATACTGATTTTCTTCTTCCACAGATTCAAAGCCAAAAGTTGTGGACATGGACTGGAACATGATACAGACACATAGACACATTTAAATCTCCTTCTCTCTGCTCGCAATGGTTTCGCACTGACATTGTGAAATGAGCTGCAAATGGATTTGACTTTTCAGAAGCAATTTCAAAAGGCAAGATAGTGTTTTTGTCTTGTGTTTACTGAATATATTCATATTTAAACAGGCTGTTTGTCAAATCTGTCATGTCATATCCCACTAAAAAGGTATTGAGATTTTATTTACATTTATTAAATAATGTCTTATAGGCATTTATTTATCAATTATTATTATTATTCATATATGTGTGTGTGTGTGTGTGTGTGTGTGTGTGTGTGTGTGTGTGTGTGTGTGTGTGTGTGACCCTGGACCACAAAACCAGCCATAAGTTTTTTATTTTTTTTATTGAGATGTATATATCATCTGAAAGCTGAATAAATAATATTTCCATTGTGGTTTGTTAGGATAGGACAATATGAGGCTGAGATACAACTATTTGAAAATCTGGAATCTGAGGGTGCAAAAAAATGTAAATATTGAGAAAATCGCCTTTAAAATTGTCCAAATGAAGTCCTCTGTGTTGCTTCATCCACTCACAAAAACAACTTTGATATATTTACAGAAGGAAATTTACAAAATATCTTCATGGAACATGATCGTTACTTAATATCGTATATGATTTTTGGCATAAAATAATAATCGATAATTTTGACCCATACAATGTATTGTTGGCTATTGCCACAAATATACCCACACAGGTTTTGTGATCCTGTGTCACATATATAGACAGTATTTTATTTGTCTGTTTTCATATTATTATTATTATTAAGACAGATGCATGGCAGTCTCTGAGATGGCTAAACATAACATTTCTGGTTCTCAGGATAATTAATGTCAGGCTACCTGTTCTAAACAGCATACTCGTTATATTCAAATCAAATCAACCACCTTTTCACATAAATAGCAATGAATATGTTTTGACCGGGTTGACTTTATTTCAATTGGCCACACCTGACTCCAAGTCATCAACTCTAATGGCTTAAAGAACCATAGATGACAATCAGTTAATGTGCGGTTTTCCTGAACAAATGGTGATGCACAAAGGCTTTTTATGAATTAATACTGATCAGTGCTGATTCTGTATAGTAACAGATGACAGATGTGTAATTTTAAACTACGTCAGAGTTCCATCTTATTATTTAGCAAGTAAAATAATTGCGTAGCACAAGAAAAGTGTAATTATTAGATTAAAAAGAAATCCCTGTACAATGATCAGTGTTTTGGTTCAGTCAGCTCAAGCTGTGATGAAACCGCAAGTCTGTTTGTTTCAGTGCTGGAGCCACTCAGTAATCACCTGCTAATTAGCCGTTTAGTGTCATTATCAGATCACTGTCATTACTGAGTAATCCTATGAATACGTAAACAATATTTATCAGTAGGGAACACAGGTTCTGTTTTCGCTGCATAATTTGTTGCATCGTGGCATTTTTGGCAGTTTCCTGACATTGTAACAGGTATATGTGAAATATGTGCCATGGTTTCCTCAAACAATCTTGAGCCACGTGAGAGACGAACACTTTGAAAATGTTCCCTGAATGCTGATAAAACTCTTTATAGGGACTTTTTTTGACCAGATGGGCATGAATGCATGCAGGCTTTAATGTTTTATGAATCTTGTATTGGAGGTTTAATATGAAAATCAGGGCTGAGACTGTTCTTATTATTACTCATAAAATGTCCAATATCAGCTCTGCAATATTGACATATGACATTTATGGTCATTCAAGTTTGAATTGGTGAACTATTAGGGTATATTTAACCACATTTACTGCTCTTAATAAATGTTGGTAAATAAATGACTGAACTAAAGGTCACAAAGCCAGCATTGTTACTACGTACACATACTTTTGGATGTAATCAACCCGGATGAACCCGCATGCACTTTTGTGTAGGCTACATAAGAAATAGGTTCAGTGATTTCCCTACATTTTGAATTAACACAAAAACAGACACATATATCTTTTTGATTGCTGTTTATGTTTGCTTTTTCAGTGGCAGGTTGCTTAGCAATAGTGTAGCAAACTGAGATTCTTTCAATGTTGTACTAGACTATGTGAAAAAAGAAGTGCGCTTAATGTTTTAAATGTGCAAATCTTATTTCAATTATGATAACTCTCTGGATAGTTTTAACATGTTATTGAATATGGCGATGTATTTGGTCTTGGTGGACTAGATCTGCTATGCTGCTGCTTTTGATTAGCAATATGGACTTGCTACTCCTAATAGATACCAGTGATGATGTTCGATTCTTAAAGGAGAAGTTCACTTTTAAAATGAAAATTCTGTCATCATATACTCACCCTCATGTTGTTTCAAACCTGTATGAATTTCTTTCTTCTGCTGAACAGAAAAGAAGATATTTAGAAGATTATCAGTAACCAGACACTTTTTGGGTCCCAATGACTTCCATAGTAGGAAAAAAATATACTATGGAAGTCAATGGGACCCAAAAACTGTCTGGTTACTGATAATCTTCTAAATATCTTCCTTTCTGTTCAGCAGAAGAAAGAAATTCATACAGGTTTGAAACAACATGAGGGTGAGTAAATGATGACAGAATTTTCATTTTAAAAGTGAACTTCTCCTTTAAACGGATCGTTTTTTTTGAGCCGGTTCACTGTTAGAACTGAATCGAACTTTAGTTCCGTGTTGATGACGCAAGACTCACAGTCGAATTAGCATGTCCGACACAAAATAAAAAAAAGGGTTGTTAAGCGAAATAAGGAGTTTATAAGACTGGTTTATTCTTTCTACATGTACGTTAGGCATGTAGATCATATCCGTGTTTGTGCTGTAGGTGTGAAACTTTTAGGAATCTTATCCAAGATCTAGGCTAGACTACTCAATATTGGTCAGTCGTGTCCGACGCGTAAAGGGTGCGCTAATGAAACTGTGACTACAAACAGCATTATGAATAAAAGGCTTCAATTTAAAAGGTTTCAATATGCGTTGACACAAATGACTTTATTTGAACGTTTCCTTGGTATAATATGACACTGAGTTGTTAGAAAAGAAATGCATAATGAGTGTGATGACGTAAAGAACCGATGAATCAGTATTTTTCATTGAAACGAACTGCTCGAAAGAACCGGTTTGCACAAATGAATCAGACTTTACATCACTAATAGATGGCCTACACAGAGATGCTGTGAGCTTGTAAGATATGCTGCTGCTGCATAAATAGACATACATAAGTCCTGTAGCAGATCTAGACAGGTGGAGGGTTTTAGAGGAACTCTGATAGCATGTTGCAGGACTAGCTTACAGCAAACAACGAACCAGACTATTTAAATGTTAAGCAAGCAATCTCATTGGCTGCAGGATCAGCAGAGGCCAATCAGATTGTGCCCTGTGGTAATGATGGATTGCTTGCAGATTGCATGTAAAAAGACTTATCAGCCTGCGCCCTCTAGTGTTCATGAACTATATATATATATATATACATATATATATATATATATATATATATATATATATATATATATATATATATATATATATATATACACACAGATGACATTGAAGTATATTTTAAATATATTCCACAGTACACTTTGTTTCAAGACAATAGATGAATTATGAAATTTCCTACTTAAGTGGGTCAAAAAAGCACTCTTAAGTTCTAATTGCATTTAATATAAATGACATAAACATAAATTACATGCAATCAAGCGTCTGAAAACATTGCATTCCGTTTGCACCTAAATATATTATTAAGCATATTATTTCGGTAATAAAGCTCTTTTTAAGGTTTGCTAAAGTACACTTCTTTTCCGGGGTTCCCATATTTTTGATGTCTTCTGAGACCATTTGTGACCCTGGATCACAAAACCAGTCTTAAGTCGCATGGGTATATATGAGGCAATAGCCAACAATACATTGTATGGGTCAAAATTATAGATTTTTCTTTTATGCCAAAAATCATTAGGATATTAAGTAAAGATCATGTTCAATGAAGATATTTTGTAAATTTCCTACCGTAAATATATATAAAAAATATTTTTGTGAGTGAATGCAGCACAATCGCCAATAGAAATGGACAACTTTAAAGGTGACTTTTTTAATATTTCGATTTTTCTGCACCCTCAGATTCCAGATTTTCAAATAGTTGTATATTGTCCTATCCCAACAAACCATACATCAATGGAAAGATTATTTATTCAGCTTTCAGATGATGTATAAATCTCTATTTAAAATTAAAATTACCCATAAGACTGGTTTTGTGTCCTGTGGTTGAGTTTTTGCTGTGCCTTTTGACTGTTTGCAGGGCCCCCGATCTCGCTCTTCTTAACTTCAGAATTAAGGGTAAAAATAAGTGTTTTCCAGAAAAGTCAAGTCTCAAATATTGTACTTTAATCGATCTGTACACGATCTGCTGTTAAACTAACAAAAGAAGCATCACAAGCGCTTGCATTTTGAGCATTTCTAGATTCACAAATGCTGTTAAAGTTTGTCATTTGTGACTCATGAAGTGAGATGCTGAATGATTGCCTTGGATTTTTATTTATAACATTTTAAAATGGTTTGCAGACCCCCACCAGGCTGAAGCTCTCCCTTAGTCAATACCTGCGCTGTATTTTTCTCTGTTTATCCATACACAAACAGAGTTGCAAGCCAGCCTTATTACCTTCCTGTATTTAAGTATATTTAGGTATAAACACACACATCGCCAGACCTGCCCCACTGACCTCCATGTTACTGAGGGGAGGTGCTGTATCATATCAGTGAGTTACGACTGTCCTTGCTCCTTGGAGTAACCCTGCATTCGTCTAATGGGATTTCCGAGTGCTTGCATCTCGATAGAAGACCGCTACAGCTGTAACTCTGTGAATCTGAGGGGGTGTTATTTATTTGATCGCTCTCTAGTTCTTGTTTGCAGAGGTAATATTTTGTCCTGATCTCTAGCACGCAAATATGGGCTTGTAATCGGGTATTGGGCTCCAAGGATATGGAGGCGGGGTGCCTTCGCCTTGAGCTCCCCGTCTACAGGACAGATGGCTTTTCTACTTTGGCTGTGGTCCTTCTTTCCTAAAAGGAAACTGACTCGGATCTATCTGTAAGAAGGACGATGTGCTTGCTTTTAGTGTTGATTAGTTTGTACGTTGGGAGATAAGGTATATGTCATGTGGCAATAAACAGTACATCTGGCCAACTACTTCAGAACATACTGTTGAAATCAAACAATTTAATTGTTGATTGTCTAATGTTGCTTTTAATCAGCAACATGTGGTGAAACATTTTCAAGGACGTTTATTTGAATTCTAACTCATGGGTTTGATTATTCTTGGCTTTCACTCACATCAGCTGCAGAACTGCTGTCTCAGGCTTTGAAAGTCAATCCTGTTACCATGGATATGACTGACCCGTTGTGAGACAAGAGAATATTTGCATGTTGAGGAGAAACATGAGTCAATCCGTAATGGATGGTTTTAATGAGGGAGACGGGAGAAGGATGTTTAAAGTGGCTGTTTTGACATTTTAAAGAAAAAAAATGAAGTAACACTTACAAAATAGCACTTATACTGAGAAACATGAACGGTTCAAGGTGTCATTGGCTGAGGTTGACCTAAACTGTATGATTTACTTATCACATTGATTAAATGCTTAATAATTATCTGTTATATTCAGCTCTGTTCCTATATTCAATGTATTTTCAACCATGAAATCATTATTTATTATTAGGGATGCACAGAGATTCATTTTCAGATACACTGATAATTTTGCTCATGTTATGGTGTCAAATTTTAAAATTATCAATATTATTCAGCTTTATTTAATGGTGTGTTTTGCATGATGCTATTTTTCATCTTAATGTGAAGCAGGTGTATTTGATATTACACTGATATATAAATATTACGATAAGCTGATAATTATTTTCATGTTTTGGCCAATAATAAAATTCCATACATTTTGTCTGAATAAATTAAAAATAAAACACTAAAAACTGCATGTGAATTTAGGCATCAAAACATTATAATGTAGATTGTATTTAAGTGTTACTAAATTAGTAAATTATGTTTTGCCATTTCCACTTTTCTTTTTAGGTAATTAACCATACAGTCAACCACTAATATCAGTATTGCTTTCAGTAAGTAAACGTACTGTAAGAAAAGTGCCTTATGAAACTTTCACTGACAACAGTTTTGTGTGTGTGTGTGTGATTAGTTACAGTAATTTGTAAGTCAGGCTAGCAAAGGGATTTTAAACTGGTACAAATCACACTAATACTCAAATATATGGAGTGACTGCTAAACAATTGCGTCTTCTGTGTGGCTACAGTACAATAGCGGCTTGTGTAATGAGGATGAAGGTAATGCACTTCAGTGACTCTGTGGTTTGTGCAAAGCCTCTGCTGTTGTTTGAAATGTCACTGCGTTGCATTCACAGAGATTTCTGAGAGTTGAATAGGCTTTATGTTACTGCCAAAGTGAGTTTAGGTACTGGGTGCAAGATTCTACATTAGCAAACGCCAGCGAAATGGACGAAGAACTGAAGAACCTGTGTGTAAGTTTGCAAGCTGCTGTGCGCAATTTCTTCGTATAGCTGTGCAAATATTGTTAAAGTTGTTCTGGAGTTATTCTAGTTGTAGAAACTGACCACATTTATCTTATTTTAACCTTCATGCAGGTAGTTTTAAGATTCGTTCTTATAGCTGGCCTGGTAAAATTACTTGTTTCATAGAACAAACGCTTGTTGATCCCATTGGAGTTTCTTGGACAACAGTGTCCACTGCAGGGTTAAGTAATACCTGATTTAATCTGTGCATTACAGGTTTCACATACTGTCCATTCACATAGACTGGGAAAAAAAATTGCAGGGCGGTCACATGAGATCATGTTACTTTAAATGACAGAGACTGTGTAGATGTTTTCCTCCACTGCTGTCATTGCATGGCGGTGATGGTGTGTTCGAAGCGCTCAATGCTACAGTAATTGATGTTGGTTATAAAAGTCTGTGGATTTTGACAGTGGAGACATTTTGGATCTGCTGTAAGTTCTTCTTCCAATTTGTTCTTGTATTTCAGGGTGGGCATGTGAGGTTTTGCACAGGTTAGATGGATCACCCACCGAGTGTCCATCTGTCATATGTGATGTGCTTCTGTTAAACTGTCTAAACCGTTTATTCTCTTTCCTCTCGGCCTGTTATTTGTATAATTCCTCGTGCTTTTTGGGTACTGCAGAGCTTAACCTTTGATCTATTTAGTTGAAAGCCACTGTAGATCAGGGAATTGTGCATTATGTCTATTTTTATGGAGTGAATGAGAGGTGCCACAGTCATGAAAGCGATTTTTAAAGAGCTCAATCATTTTGTTTGTTTGTGCTCCGCAGGACTTGAGCTCCTTCGCCATGCCGTTCCTGGAAGGAGATGCGGAACATGTAAACAAGGACGGCGTGCTCAAGGTAACACAACCAAAACACGCACAAGGCTGAGCCAACAGTAAACACAGTTTTCAAATCAATCACTGTTGCGAATTAGTGTATGTTTTTAATGTGTGTGTGTGTGTGTGTGTGTATGTGTGTGTGTGTGTGTGTGTGTTTATTGCTGTTATAGCTAAATTATTGGTTTCGTGAGTGTTGGGGGAAGTTTCTTTTAAAAGTGATGCTTTACAATATTGCGTTACTCCCTTAAAAAGTAACTAATTACATTACTTAGTTACTTTTTATAAAAAGTAATGTTACGTTACGTTACGTTTGCGTTACTTTTTCTCACCTGGCTGTCTTCCAGGCATTGCGTGAGTTCTTTTTGCTAGTGTTTAACACAGTAATGCAGCCACCAAGACAGCCAATATAACAGTCACTATACGTTATTGAGAAGAGAGATCATTTTAATTCAGTAGTTTAAAAAAACGTTTAAGCTAATTAATTAAACTAAAAAGTAACATGCATTAAAAAGTAAAAGTAACTCAATTAATGTTTACATTTATAAAGTAATGCGTTACTTTACTCGTTACATCAAAAAAGTAATCTGATTACATAATGCACATTACTTGTAATGCGTTACCCCTGACACTGAGTTCTCAATATTGTGTTATGCAATAAATTATTCCAAAGTCATTTGAAAGGTTGACGACAATTGCACACGTGTCGTGTGTATATATCACACATTTGATTTGTTTGTTTTAATAATGCAATTTCCTTAGTCATCACTGATGTCTTGTGTATTCTGCCCCTCAAAGGGAAAATGTTACACATAAAATTGTGTTATGCCTGAAATCGCGTCTATAACAGGGAAGTTTGGCTCAACTGCTACACAAGTACAGTGTGAAAACTGATACCAAATCAAAGTTTGCATGTTTTGTCTTTGTAGATAATTATTAAAGTAAGCTGTGATGTGTATGGTCTGGTAATACAAAGTGGAAAGGTTGTTGAAATGCGATGAGATTAAAAATGCAGATTCATTCCATTTGTGTTGGCAGTCTGAAAGCTTCTGTATCCTCAATGTCCTCAATCTCTGCTGTCACTCCGATGGAATATGAGTCTGCTCTAAAAACCTGATTTGTAATTATGTCTACTATGGTACTTTTTGCCTGCACTGACCTCTCACTGGATTCACAATCCAGCAATGTGGAGAATTTACTGAATGCGTGTTGTGTATTTAATTGTGTAGCAACCACAATAAAAGTCTACAGGCCCCAGAAAGTATTTGGATACCTCAATACCAACCCAACAGACATTTAATTTAAAATCAGCACAACCATGCTTTTCAAGCAAATATTTCTGCTAAGTAAAGACATTTGATAAGTTTGAACAATATAAACACCCATTCCAAAGTTTGGGGTCATTCATTAAGATTTTTTTGATACTTTTGAAAGAAGTCTCTTATGCTCACCAAGGCTGAATTTATTTGATTAACAATACAGTAAAAAACGAACCGTTTCAAATAACTTTACTATTTTAACATATTTTAAAATGTAATTTATTTCTGTGATGCCATAGCTGATTTTTCAGCATCATTACTCTAGTCTTCAGTGTCACATGATCCTTCAGAAATCATTCATATTCTGATTTGGTGCTCAAGAAACATTTTGGTATTATCGATTTCGAAAATAGTGCTGCTTAACATTTTTGTGGAAACTGATAGATTTTTGCAGATGCCATATAAATTGATATTTTTTTACATCATACAAAGACATTCAGAAATAAAGACTAGCTTACTGTCTGTAGCTAATGGGGGGTAGAAGCCAGCGCAAACCCTATTTTGACATTAAAAAACTATTGTATTAGACAAAAAAAGGAATGCATTTGTAGGAGTTTCTGGTATTTGCGCCATTATTTAACTGCCAAAAAAGCATGTCTTAATCCAGATTTGCGCTGCTCTTGGTAGATTTTGTTTGTCATTATGGAAATTATGTCATCAGTAGATCACGCGCCGAACTTTCCACTCCCATCTGCACTTTTTAGGAATTGCACTTTCATGCTATTTTGCCCTGTTTAGTAAATCTGGTCCTATGTGTGTATCTTATAATCCAAATACTTTTCAGTGTCAATGTAATTGTAGTCATTAAGCTTAACTCATATTGGCAGGATCTGCTCTTCAGTTACCTTTGTAAACATTCCAAAGAAATTCTGGAATATCATCATATCTGACCATCAATCACCCATAGAGGCCAGCGAGGCAAGGCTAGAGAGGAGATAAATCACCTGACACGTCTCAGGTGGCGTCTTTCGTTCAGTCCCTCCTCTCTGTTGTTGAAGGTGAGCTGGAGTCACTGAATCTGAAGGGCTCTTTTGAAGCTTTAGGAGGGTTTGGAGTACACATTTTGTAATCAGATATAATCTCCACTTCACTGCTTCACCAATGTTTTTTGTTGTAAGCACTCAGGATATTAGCTAATATTTCTCCTTGTTGAACATATGCTTGATTAACCCTCGGCAAGGTCAATGCAGAATCACCGGTGTGGACGAACATTTGTGTGCAAATGAAATGCATATACATTTGCCACAAGAATGCCTTAGATTCTGGATCAGAGCCAAAATAAGGGTAGTGTGAATTGAAAGGTTGTAAATTGCTGTGTCGGTATGTTCAATTTATCTCATGATCAAAGGTTCAGGAACATGAAAACTCAATGTCAGTGAAGACTTTTTTTCCATCGGCACTTTAACACAGAAACAGTCAAATGTTTCCATGACCACAGAGGGTCTCAGAATAATAAAAAATGTCATCACTCCTTTTGTTAAGTGTACAAAGCAAAGATTTTCTTTCATCTTAGTCTTTCATGGTCTTCAGAAACATATTTTTAAAGGGATAGTTCAAATAAAAATGAAAATTCTTTCATCATTTACTCACCTTCATGTCATTCCAAACTGGCAAGACTTTCTTGTTTTGTGCGTGTGGAACACAAAGCAAGAAATGTTGGTAACATTTTATTTTGATGGTACACTTTAGACATTCTTCTAACTAACCCTAACCCTAACTTTGCAACTACAAGTCAACTTATTCTACTAACCCGATCCCTAACACCTAACCCTAACCTAGAAGTCTACTAACAGTCTTCTAATAGTCTAATGAGAGTTATAGTTAGTAGAATGTGTAAAGTGGACCATCGAAATAAAGTGTAACTAAAATTTTTAATAATGAACTGTTTTGAATTGCGTTCTATATTTCAAGAGAAGGCATATGGTAGTTTTTGTGTGAGAAGCAGACCCAAACTGAAGTTGTTATTCACTGATAATCATCCCTTCAATGAATCAGTCAGTGAGTTGAACTCAAGAACCTATGGAAGCTTGTTTCCGCCACTGAATAATAAATAAATAATAATAATTGCGACTTTTTATCTCACAATTCTGACTTTTTTTCTCACAATTGCGATATATCAAGTCAGAATTGTGACTTTTTTTCTCAGAATTGCGAGATATGAAGTCAGAATTGTGAGAAATAAAGTCGCAATTGCGAGATATAAAGTCTCAATTCTGAGAAATAAAGTCGCAATTGCGAGATATAAAGTCGCAATTCTGAGAAATAAAGTCGCAATTGCGAGATATAAAGTCGCAATTCTGAGAAATAAAGTCGCAATTGCGAGATTTAAAGTCGCAATTCTGAGAAATAAAGTCGCAATTGCGAGATATAAAGTCGCAATTCTGAGAAATAAAGTTGCAATTCTGAGAAATAAAGTCGCAATTGGGAGATATAAAGTCAGAATTGCATGATATAAAGTCGCAATTGCGTGTTATAAAGTCAGAATTGTGAGATATAAACTATTCTGAGGTAAAAAATTAAATAAAAAAAGTCCGTCTTTTTTCCCTTAGAATTGGACTTTATATCTCACAATTCTGAGAAAAGATGTCAGAATTGCGATATAAACTCGCAATTATGTGTTATAAAGTCAGAATTGCAATTCTGACTTTATATCTCGCAATTCTGACTTCATATCTCGCAATTCTGACTTCATAACACGCAATTGCGACTTTATTTCACGCAATTCTGACTTTATATCTCACAATTCTGAGATAATTCGCAATTATCTTTTAAAATGTTTTATTTTGTGGCGGAAACAAGCTTCCATAAGAACCAGATCAGCCTGATTCATGAATTAATAATTTAGACTAGTGCTGCGAACTGACTGAATGATTCATTGAAAAGATCTGACTCAAAAGAATGATTCACTGCATGCTACTTTTTCTCTTGAACATACAAAGGAAAACTAGTGCGGATCTCACGGTTTTCCGTGAAAAACAACTTCAGTTTTAGTTTTTTTTCCTCGCACAAAGCTATCGTATGATTTCAGATGCATCTGTAATCAAATATTTCCCTAATGTATAGTATGGGAAACAGTATGCCAAAAGAGTAGTATGTAATAAGGTAATGATAACAACACTGCATGAGTGCGAGTAAATGGTGACACAGTGTTCATTTTGAGTGAACTGTCCCTTTAACTTTGCAGTCGTTCACTACAAATCCCACTTTGTTGTATTCTGAGAGCGAGCGAGGGGGGGGGTGTAGTTATGTAGTGTGTTTAGGTATACAGTACTGTGAGGTATTTATGCCACTGTGTGAGCCTCTATAATTTAACAAAAGCCTCTTGACAAAACAAGGTCATCTGTTCTTTTGGCTGTCTAAACAGTTTTCTGTGGCTTTGTCTGGCTGTTTTTGCTGTGTGAAATTCCCATGTGAATGAACAGAGGAAACATCAAGGACTCACAATATATCTGAATGTTATGACGTCTCTTCATTTAGTATCTCAATGTCTGTCTGTCCTTCAAACATTCCCTCAATGGTCAGCATGCATAACGTCACAGTAAAGACTTGAAATGAAATATGCTTAATCTGTAAGAATGCCATTAGGTGACGATTTTGTGACTATCCTCGAATGCATAAAACCAACATTTATGTCATTGTTCTGTGATGTAAAATCTCACAGGTAAAGATATCTCTCAAGGCTCAACAGTGTATTGTTTCATCCTTAAAATTGTGCATGTGACCCTGGATCACAATACCAGTAAGAAGTCGCATGGGTATATTTGTGGCAAAAGCCAACAATACATTGTATGGGTCAAAATGATCCATTTTTATTTTATGCCAAAACTCATTAGGATATCAAGTAAAGATCATGTTCCATGAAGATATTTTGTAAATTTCCTACCGTAAATATATAAAACATTTATTTTTGTGAGTGAATGCAGCACAATCGCTAACATAAATGGACAACTTTAAGGCAATTTTCTCAATATTTCGATTTTTTTGCACCCTCAGATTCCAGATCTCAACCAAATATTATAATATACATATCCACCATACATCACTGATAGGCTTATTTATTCAGATTTCAGATGATGTATAAATCTCAATTTCACAAAATTGACCCATGTGACTGGTTTTGTGGTCCAAGGTCACATATGCCTTGTTTTATGGACATATTTTCTTCAGGAAATGTAAAATCCCAACTAACAGGGAACTTTGAGAATTTTAGCTAACGTTCTAGCAAGGTTCTCTCAAAATTATGAACAAAGATTATTCCAGTAGCGTTAATAAAACGTTTGTTCAAAGTTATCTGGTTTTCAATAATATTCTCAAAACTGGATGTTTTGAACATTCAGAGAACTTTCAGAAATAACTGAATGGGAATGTTAGCAACACAAAAATATTTCAGAACATATTTTTGTTAGCTGGGAATCTACATTGACTGGATTATGTTGCCATAATATTGTGTGTGATTGTATTTTCATTTACTCTCCAGGGGGAGCCCGGCTGCCGTTCAGCCAGCCCGACCAAAACCTTCTTCAGTCGGGGTCATTTTAGCCGTCCCTCTAGCCCTATGTCTGCTCCAGCCCGGTCCAAAAACAGCCCTGGATCTCCCAAATCCATCTTCCCCTACTCCTCCAACAACGACTCCTCGCCCAAGTGTTCACGTCGCCGCAGCTTCACCGGAATGTTCCGTTCGTCCTCCAAAGAGTCCGCAAATCCTTCTACGTCTCCTGTCAGCATCAAACTCTTCTCTCGGGCCAGGAAAGGTAAGAAACATGTTTCGTCCGTCTTTCAAACAGCTGCCATAATGCTTAAAATCTGAAAAATGAAACATTTAAAATGGTCATATGATGACAAATCACATTTTCCTTCCCCTTTGGAAATATACTTTTGTTGTAACATGTAAACATAGTCTGACTTTTGTACCTTAAAAATCCCTAGTCCACTGCGTTCAATAGCACACTGAAAAAAAAACGAGTATCACGTTTTCCACAAAATATTATGCAGCACAACTGTTTTCAACACTGATAATAATAATAAATGTTTCTTGAGCAGCAAATCATCATATTTGAATGATTTCTGAAGGATCATGTGACACTGAAGACTGGAATAATTATGATGTAAGTATAATTCAGCTGTTATCACAGGAATAAATTAACATTTTAAATATATTAAATAGAAAACAGTTATTTTAAATTGTAATAATACTTCACAATATTGCAGTTTTTTTAATCAAATAAATTCAGCCTTGGTGAGCATAAGAGACTTCTTTCAAAACCATTAAATACATTTACCAACTGTGGAACGGTAGTGTACGTAATACGTATATACACAATTTAGCGAAGAATTGTTCTTTTGTGATGCCACGTGTTTTTTAATATACGTTTTAATGCAAGAAACTTGTACTACTTTATTGAGAATGTCTTTTTTTTAATCTAAAGTATGTTTTATATGTAGTGCTCTACAATTATATGATTGGCATTGTGTTGTTGAGTTGGCGGTCTTCCATAAATGTAGTCAGTGTGAGAGTTTGTGATGTTAATTCTATGAGCTGACTTAACTCACGCTTAACCCTTAATTTGATTATGAAGTTAACATTCATCCAGACTAAAAGATTGTTTAATGTGAATTATTATACCAGTATCCAGATACCAGCATAAAATATCAACATTTATATTAGCATTGGTGAGATGAGATGCTATGAATGCCATTATCACATCGGTGTGTGGTGTGAGTCAGCATTTAGTGAAACTTTCACAGGTTGTCTGGGTCTGGCTCAGCCCGGGGTGTGTAATGTTGTGGATAATTGCGCTGTGTGCTGATTTAATGGAGGCGTGGGTGTTTCTTAATGCATAAGACCCTGATAATGAATTCAGCTTTCAAATATGTTATCCATGTGAGTCTGATTTAAACATCAGAAACAAGAGGAGGGAGAGTGATTTTTACAAAAAAAAAATTGTAGTTTATACTATTGGAAGAGCTTACTCAGTTTATATATAATTTAATACATATGAACTATTTAAAGTTACTCAAGATTTATATCTTAATATTTTTTAGTAGTTTAGTTTTTTGGGGGTATTGTATACTCTTATGAGATAAAGTTACTGTCCCTGATATACTGTAGGTTTGTGATCAGAGCTCTAGATTCAATGATGTGTTACTCAAATGCATGAGTGTTATCCTTGGTCACTAATGACTTTGTGTTTTCTGGCTCCTGACAATGTTTAGTTTGTTGGTTGTGGTTAAAATGTCATCAAGAGTAGAAGATGTTGAAGTGGAGATAATTGAAACTATCCATGTGACGTGACATTTCAAATGACTGTTATTTATTTAAAAGCACACAAAAACATCGTTGACACGTAGTACTTTGCTGTTGTCTCTGGGTAGTCAGTTTTACAAGGAAAAGATTAATCAGCCGAAATGTACTTTGTTCCCACGAACTGAAAGTGTAATCAATAATTATAAAATTAAAGCTTGTCTTGGAATAAGTATGAGAGTGGAGTGACCTATAATTAGATGATTTAGAGTGATTAAGTGTTTGCCTGAGTTTGAATGTGTAGGTAGAACTGGTCGGTAAAGTAGTGAAAGTAGGTTAGTCATGGGTCTTATATTTACAAATAATAAAGCAATTTTATAATATAAATGTGTATATATATATATATATATATATATATACATATACATTTTTTTTGAATATATATACATATATATTTAGAAATATATACATTTATATTTTTGTTTATATAATACATTCTTTATTTTAAATAGTTTAATTAAAATAAAAAATAAATATATTAGGTCACTATTTCATATGTGTATATATATATATGTGTGTATATATATACAAATATAATCATTTAAACTAATAAATATATAAATATATATATATTTTAAAATAATTATTTAATTTATAAATAAACAAAAATGTATATTTCTGTTCATATTATAAAAATTCTTTATTTTAATTAGTTCAATTAAAATAGATATTTGTATATATAAAATAGAATTTGTATATATCAGGACACTATTTTGTGCAGTTTTACTGTAGCAAGTGATTTCAGATTGAAAAAAAGTTCAGAATGTAAATTAATATAGTGGAAACAAAATGCAGTGTAAATGTGTATTTTTGCAGTGTGTGGGCGAGTATGTGTGTCGGTGAACCACACACACAGGACAATACACACAGTTGGGAATATTTTTCTTCATACACATACACAGTTATATAACAGCACTACTATACTTCTCTGACGAGCCATTAGTTGCTCTGGCTGGCAGACTTTCCTGTCAGCCGAGAACAACAGTATTGATTTATTATTCAATACTGGAGTTGGAGCAAAGCTGGATTCCTCTGTCTGATTGTAAGGCAGAGCTGGTCAGATTAAAACACATCAAGGGAGAGTATTAAAACATTAGAGGCACTCGAGAGAGAGAAAAGGAAGATGTGTTTCTGGACTACGTTTTTTATTACTTGAATATATTGATTTGTATAATGAGGTTTTTATTTGCTAAGTGCATCTGGTGCATTTACACACACACACACACACACACACACACACACACACACACACACACACACACACACACACACACACACACACACACACTCACACTCACACACACACACACACACACACACACACACACACACACACACACACACACACACACACACACACACACACACACACACACACACACACACACACTTACACTCACACACAGATGTGGGATATGGATCCATTTCAGCATTGATAAAATCCTGGTTATCTCAGGGCATCTCATGAACGGGTGTGTTTTTAGCTGAGATGTGTTTGTGCCAGTGACTCTGAGGCTGAGCATAATGAACACTGATGGACAGAAGCTTCTGATCAAGCAGTGTTTGTCATTCAGGAAATGACACTCTTGCCAGAGAAATTCTAAATCCTTATATATCCGGGAATTTGGCTGCACCCAGACAGTGACATCAATGCAGAAAGCACATAATTCAATCATGGTTGCTTTCATTATATTAGCTGAAATTAATCCTCGACTCGTGATGTTCTCAGAGCTCCTTTGCACAGGCAGCTGGAGATGAGGATGGCCGTATGTCTCTAATATGATAACAATTCAGTTTTTGGCTCAATAAGACCGTGATTAGGAAGGAATGATGCTGTGTCATCCTCTATACACTGATGCTTGGATGTGCCACAATCTGATTGTTTGGTTTTATCGCCACCTACTGGCCAAAATTTAAATGTTGCATTCCTGATATGTCTATAGTCATGATTATATTATATTATGTTTTGAAAAAAGTATCTTATGCTCACCAAGTCTGTAAACAGTATTATTGTGAAATATTATTGCCATTTACAATAACTATTTTCTACTTTAATATATTTTTGAAGGTAATTTATTCCTGTGATGGCAAAGCTGATCCTTCAGAAATCATTCAAATATGCTGATCAGGTGCTCAAGTAACTTTTCTTTTTATTATCAATGTTGAAAACAGTTGTTTTTATTTTTTTATGGAAACCGTGATACATTTTTTCAGGATTCTTTTATGAATTGAAAGTTCAAAAGAACAGTATGTATCTTTGGTAACATGGTAAATGTCGCTACTGTGGCTTTTAATAAATTTAACGCATCCTAGTCTACTTTTCCTTCAATTAAAATTCTTGTCACCCAGACTTCTATAAAACAGATTTAGTGGCTTTTCATGTCATGTTCCTGTGCGACCACTAGATGGAAGCAAAGTAGGCTAAACACAATTACTGCAAGGTCGTTTGAGGATGAAGTTCTCCAATGGTTTTCTATCAGATGGTGACCCAGGACAGTATTAGAAATGATTCACAGAAGCAATCTTAAAATCAACCTTTGAAATTCATGAGTTTCATACTTCTGCCAGACAAAAACTTAATTTGATATATTATTAAATATATTGAAAAATATTGCTATGTCATTGATCATCACATACACAGTAGAGTACAACATTTGAAGTGCATCAAAACCTTTCATCACATTAATTTTGCACAATACCAGTTCTTGTCTTAGGACAACTTTGATGAACTTTTTTTGATCCACTTTACTGTATTTGAATCATATAAATACGGCCATGTATAACTTGCACTAGCTCAGCATCAGGGCCACAGACACCCATGCGTTCCCAGCAGAGTGAGAGTGAGAAAGACAATGAGAGAGAGAGAGCGATATCGAGCATTCAAGCACAAGAAAGAAGCACTAAAGCGCATCAGTGGGGTCTTTTCTACCTGTCACACATCCTCACTCACTTCACCACAGGAGCTCTGAGACCCTAGAGCGCTGATTCACAATGACTCACAGCAGTTGTCGCCAGGCAACGGTTAGATAATCAGCGTGTGCTCGGGGTTCAGCTGACAGATGCCTGCGATGAACCGAGTCTCAGAAGCCCTATCTCAGCAGTGGACTGTCACACACTTGTCCGAGTTCATCTGTGTGACAAGATGCCCTCTATACTGACCAAAAAAGGCATTATTGCTCTTTTACCACCATCTATGGGTAAAGAGAGGAAGTAGCCTACATGTTATTGGTTATAAAAGTTATAATTGTTTCAGTTGGTATACTAATGCAAAATAGACTGGACAATTATATTCCACCATGGCCTCTTAATAGTTAAAAAAGTACCACGGTATTACCATGATTTATTTTTTAGACTTGTACAGTGGAAGTGCTATTATTTTAATAGGCTATTACAGCATTTATTAATGTATATTTTTTTACTTTTATTTTTATATTTTCAGTTTTAATTCAGTAATTACTTTTCTGTGCTTTTGTCATTTTAATTTCTATGCATTTCTATTTTTTTTTCAGTAATTCTAGTACATCAGCTTATTTATTTCAATTTCTTCCCAAAGCAATTTTCCTTTAAATTTAAGTTTTTCATTTAATATTTATATTTTATTTTATTTCCGTTTTACTCAAAAAAACAAACAAAAAAAACCACTGCATGGTACATACATTTCAGTAGAATATATTTTAAAATCATGTTGTATGGTTGTATGCCTATTAATAATTATCTGATTATTTAAAGTAGGCCTACATTAGAGTACAATGGATATACAATAGTATATTAATATGGTTATCATACAATGGCATATAACAAAATATCATAGTATAATCTGATTATCTTGCCATCGTTGCACTTGCATATTTGTATAGGAAAATGATTTACTCTGTCAGTTGGTTTAGATTCTCCATAAAGGCTATTGTAAATGGCTGGTCACTGTTTTGTAGTTTTGGTGTTTTTAATGTCCTCTTAGAATATTCAGGATGATTTAAGGCCCATTCACACCAAGAACGATAACTATAACAATAATGTAACAATATATTAGCGTCCACACTGTTGTAGTTCTGTCGTCTGTCACTTTAAATGCTTGAGCTCTTCTATTGTATTCTTCGTATTCTGATTGGTTGTCAATGACAGCTGAAAAAAAAATTGTTCTGAAAGTGATTCCAACCATATTGTTTAACCATATAGTATAAACCAAAGATTTCAGCAGGACTGGTCTTATGATGAGATGAATGCTGTGAGCTGATGCCAGCGCTGCTGTTATGTAATCCAGTCTGTGAGAGACAAGAGTTAATTTTAGGCCGGGATGTGTGGAGAGCAGGGGTTGGTCCTGTCAGCGCAGAGAGAGTGATAAGAACCCTTTAGGAATCATCTGACCCTGCTGAAATATTCAGGCTCCTGCCTTTGCGTCTCAGTTTTTTCCACCTACACACACACACACACACACACACACACACACACACACACACACACACACACACACACACGTCTGGTGCACTATCTTTGTGAGGACTCTCCATAGACGTAATGGTTTTTATACTGTACAAACTGTACATTCTATCCCCTTACACTGCCCCTATCCCTAAACTTACCCATCACAGGAGACATTCTGCATTTTTACATTTTCAAAAAAACTAATTCTGTATGATTTATAAGCTTTTGTACCCATGGGGACCTCAATTTAGGTCCCCACGGTGACACGAGTCCCCATGAGTCTGTGTGCATTCAGGTTTAAGTCCCCACCGGTGTAGAAAAACATGTCCACACACACACACACACACACACACACACACACACATGCACCCACACACACACTCTCTCTCTCACTGGGAAAATGCATGCTTGTTTTTCAGAGGTCCGGGTGGTATTAGTGAGAGCTTCACCTGCCAATTGTCTCGTAGGTCTTATAGTCTATATTTTGCTATTCAAAAAAATAAATAAAAATTATATATATATATATATTTTTTATATATATATATATATTAATATATATTATATTATATATTTCTTTCTTGCTAAGTAAATTTGTTTTGAAATAAATAAAATAATTAAAATGACTTTTTTCACTTTAATTAATAGATAATAGATCATTTTATTTTTGTTTATTTTAGAATTGTATATTTTATTTTATATTATATATAAAAATATATAAATGAAAATTTATTTGAATAATTAATACAATCTGGTTTTATTTAGGTCAATTGTCATGCAGGTCTTCTTTCATTAGTAATATATATATATATATATATATATATATATATATATATATTACTAATGAAAGAAGACCTGCATGACAATATATATATATATATATATATATATATATATATATATATATATATATATATATATATATATATATATATATATATATATATATATATATATATATATATATATATATATATATATTCTATTTTTTACCTCACTAATTAAATTTGTCCTGAAACAAGTGCAATCATAAATAACTTTTTTCAATCTTTTTGAAAATTGAAAATGAATATGAATTAATTAAAGCTTAAACCCAGATTTAATTAAATATAGTAATATAGTACAGAAATAATTTTAAATTAAACTACAGAGTTTTCATCATTGTGCCATTTTTAACTTCTAACATGTAACCAAACATCTGGATAACATCTAGATAATGTTTGAGGAATGTCTCAGCGCTGTCATTGTGCCAGTGAATTCCTCACCCTCATTCAGGCCTTATCTGGGAATACGGTTCATCCCTGGATCAGAGGATGCAAAGAGCACGGCCATGTTTGCACATAATTTCCTGTCAAAAGATATAACATGGGCATATCCTTATTAGGAAAGAGTCTGACTGGCTGTTCACGTGTCTTTTCTGTTGTGGCGATCTCAGAACATTTCTCACTGACACAGAAACATGCATATCTGACCTCTGAGAACTTAAAGGAACAGTTTTGTGTTAATTCTGCCGTCAATACCTCACTCACATGTCAGTCCAAACCTGTATGGCCTTCAAAAAGGACCCTAAAAGTTGTGATTGGTTGTTCAGTTAGCGAATGAGGTAAGCAGGCGCTGCTTCGTTTACATTTGTATATCTGCAGTCCAAGTTTCGGTTTCCCTTTTTAAATGGCGAATATAGACTTGCTACCTGCTAATATATACAGTTATTTCCTTACATGCACACGCAGAACACACATACTAGTTGACAGTCGCCTTCAGTCCTTTTGGTGTGTTGAAGCACAGCTTTTTGGCTGAGGCGCAGCTAGTTCTTTTACGTCGGCATGGTGAGACTGACTGGAAAAGTTAATCTGGCTTGACTCCAGAAGTACAAGGTGACCTACAGTAGAAAACTGCTCCATTCTTAGATGTCCAGTGACTTGGCATCGTCCGCTCTCACATGAAAGCTTATTAAATCAGGCAAATGGAACAGGAAAGCTTTTCCAGCACTGACACCATATAAGAGCAGGTCAGTACTTGGTTGTGGACACACAATCACTCTTGAGAACGGTCTTGATGTCTGCTGCCTACACAAGCAGCCTGTGCCAACTGAAACAGAACCACGTAAGTGAATGATTTGGACCACTCTACATACTGGGCGGCAATCCACACCACACGAGAGATATAACTCACAGTGGATTCTAGAGTTTGATGTTAGCGTGTTGCTAAGCTACATGGGTTGGCCAGAGTTCCGAACTGAAGAACTGGCTCCCTTTCGGTTCATGAGTGTGAAATAGAATTAGCCACACTCCACAGGAACACTCTCAGAAAAAATGTACAAAGCTGTCACTGAGGCAGTACCCTAAGGTACAAAAGCAAAAAGGTACATCTTTGCAATTTAAGTGTACATATCAGTAACTTTTTGATTTTGTACCTCAGGGTAATGCCTCAGTGACAGCTTTGTACCTTTATTTTTCTGTGAGTAAAGTTCAATTGGAATGATAGGGAGGACAAGTTACTGAATGGATACTGGAAAATAAAAATGATCTTCCCCAAAAGACCACTAAAGTTACAATATAATGAAATATGTAAAGTAAAAGCAAATTTCCATACTGTAGGTTGACATGCCTACACTACCGTTCAAGTACAATTTTTTTTTTAAAGAAGTTTGAATCATTTTGCATGTGAATCAGAACATGTTAAATTGATCAAAAGTCACAGTAAAGACATTTATAATGTTACAGATTTATATTTCAAATAAATGCTGTTCTTTGGAACTTTCTACGAATCCTGAAAACATGCATGATAGTTTCCACTAAAATATTTAGAAGTACTGTTTTCAACATTGGTAATAAAAAGAGAATTTTCTGGGGCAGCAAATTAGCATATTAGAATGTAATGAATAATGATGCTGAAAATTCAGATTTTTCTGTCACACAAAAAAAATACATTTTAAAATATATTTAAAAAGACTACAGTTGTTTTAAATTGTAATATATATATATGATTTAATGCATTTTTGATCAAATAAATGCAGCCTTGTTGAGCATAAAATACTTTTTCTAAAAAAAAGTTGACTCGAGATCTTTGAACGGTGTGTGTCTGCCTATATCTACCGTATCTTTATAAACTTTTTTTTTTTTTTCAAACAAGGTTTTGTCAGGCCAACAAAAGTTCAAAGTTTGTCTTGATAATATTTTAATTCTACTTCCATGCATTCAAATTTGAAATTTGAAAACATTTATCTCAATTTCATAGACAATTTTTTCATGAGCCCGTTTGCAAAGCATTCTTGCTTCCTTAGGATTTGGCAAAAATGATCCGATAAGGCAGCATAATGTTGCCACCTATACATTTTGGGATAACCTTAAAATGTTGTCTAGGTAGGTGTAATGTAGACCAGCTAGTAAAGAGCTGTGTAAGTAAACCTCACTCCCCTGGCCTCAAGAGGCGCACTATTGACTGACGCTAGAAGCTGTGATCTTTAGGGTCCTTGTTAACGCGTCCGCCTCCCATGTTAGTGACGCTGGTTTGAATCCCGCTTGGCGTGGGCTAGTACAACTAGTCACATAGGCAGCTCACTAGGTTTAAGAACAGATCTGCTGTCTGTGGTTCTAGAGTGCACAAGATATGTAGCTTTTAAAAAGCTGAATGCATTTTTGTCCTATAAACCAACACCATGTTCTTTTCAGTGTCCTGTTGACCCTGGGACTTTGAAGACGCCAAAGCACAGGGGATTTCGAAGGAATTAGCTGCTCCCCTCTCACCAAAGGCACTTTTTGGGCCCAAAACGAGCGTCTTTAGAAGTGCTTAGCAGAACCCTAAGTGCCCCTGACAAGGAACGACAGCAGAGAGTTTGGAAAATGAGAGGTGATTACTCAAAGCCCATCTAATTCTGCTTACGCAAGTATCTCTTGGCATCAAGCCTGGCAGTGTGACTTTACCCACTATTAGGGTGATTAATTTGGTGCCTTTAGTGCACTGACAGAGAATGATTTGTTTATGATGGTACAGGAAGAAGGGGGTGATCAGATGTTGATGGCTATTATCACCAGGGACATGAATTCATTAGCTAAAGTGATTGTCACTGAGATTGTTTTTCTTCCTTGAAAGGAAGACCCTTAATGACCTAGATATTGGATTTCACCAGGGTATTATTTTGGAGAGTTCCAGATTTGCTTTGTTACAGGGCAAGATACAGATTTGCTGTTATTTTCTGCATCTATTTTAAGGAAAGGTCAGCTTACAGTACAGCCAGAGTAGAGGAAACATGTACAGTACCAATAAATAATACAGGAACACCTTCAGAGCTTAATGAAGTTTCATTACTTAAATTTTTTTTGTGTGTATATATGTATACACACACATACATGATCCATCAGAAATCATTCCAATATGCTTCTATCTATCTATCTATCTATCTATCTATCTATCTATCTATCTATCTATCTATCTATCTATCTATCTATCTATCTATCTATCTATCTATCTATCTATCTATCTATCTATCTATCTATCTATCTATCTATCTATCTATCTATCTATCTATCTATCCGTCTATCCGTCTATCCGTCTGTCCGTCTGTCTGTCTGTCTGTCTGTCTGCCTGTGTATACATAAAAAACGTATTTTCTGCACAAATCTATGTATTACTCTTTAAACCGTAGGTTGCACCTCTAATGAACCAATAGAAATAAGACTTCACCTTGCATGAGACAGGAATGTTCTCCCACAGTGCTGAATTAATTTCAGTTTGGCAGAGTATTCGGAAAGGTTCAATCCTATTTTATGGTCCCCTGACTTTGTTTTTCACCTTAATGTGATTTTATTAAAATCAACTGACTCTAAATCAAAGGAAGTCAGAGAACACCATGAAATTAGAAGATTTCATTTTAACAAAGTGAAGTTGCCTCACTAGACAGTGATGTGTATGAAAGTATATTGAATATTCATGAGTGGGCGTGGTTTACCGCAGTTTGGCCAATCACCAGCATTTCTTAACCAAGCATGGGTCGGTTTCATTGAACAGTCTCACTGTTACACATGCTGTTTTTTTAAGGCGTGCATTCACACACACACATACACATGCTGGCATACATACACATTGCCGCACTTGACAGTCTGCTGCTGGCCGACCACTGATTCAGAACAGACAGAAACAAGTCTGTCAGAGAGAAAGGAGCAAGAAAAAGAAGTTGAAGAACTCTGAAGTAAGGACTTTGAAGAGCATGAAATAATCATTGAAGAGCACCTGTCACTGGCACAAAGATTGGGTGATAGTGATCCAAGGCCCGGAGGTAACTGAAGAGACTGTCTATGGGTACGGCATGACCTATTGCACTGTCCACAGTCTCACCACACGTCCTCGCCATCCATGAAACGATTTAGCAGCCTGAGAGGGATCAAAAAGCGCAAGGACCAAGAGGGGCGGACAGGGAGACGGCAGTCAGAGCCCCACGGCCTCCTGGGAACCAGTAAGATGGCAGTTAAGACTTATTTTGCTGCATTGTTTTAATTATTTAGTAACATGCAATTACATGTGAGTAGCTATTTTTTGTAAATAAAAATATTCAAATGGGCCTAAAACAAGACATACAAAATAAGTAAAAATTATCATATTGTGAAATACAAGGTTGCAATTACCTTTTTCTATAGGTGGAAATGGGCTTCCATAGACTTTCCATCATATTCCATATTCACTTTAATGGGCTTCCGACTTCCGACCATATTACAATTTTTTTTTTTTTGCCTAACATGTTCATAGTTGATATGATGAACTACACCTGTGTGAACTTGAGGAGAACTTATATATAAAATATATATAAAAATAATTGCAGAAAGGGATGAGAAAATTTCATTTGTTTGCATAAGACACTTTCCCACAGTTTCACAGACAAGGCTTAAGCCTATAGTCCCAGACTAAAATGCAAAGCAACTTGTACTGACAGATCTCAAAATATGTCACTGCCATTTTTTTGTCTCAAGATGCACATCAGTAATGTTTTTTTTTCTAAGGCACGTTTTTAAAAGCTACTTAAATGGCCTAAAACCAGGCATTAGTTTGATATTTTTTATCTAATGCAATGACATTCAGACATTTTTAGGTGTCTAAGGCATTTCAAATCTTCTTTCTTTTTGACAAGTGAAAAGTGAAACGTCTGTATATGAAAATTCTCCATGTCTTCTGAAAAAACGCATTTCTTGAACTTTCAGTCTTATATTTGCAGATGCACTCAGATCTCAGACTTTGAAGAGTCTCATTTCCCTTGTGTGTTGATGGATTTGGACAATCAGAGTGCAAGCAGAACCCTTTACTTGTGAATTTCAAGAACTCATTTCTCAGTGCGATATGTCAATTAAACCTCTTTTCAATATGATTACCAGATCCGCTAGACTTTCTCATGTTAATGTATTTTGTAATGCTTCCAAATAGGTGATTTTGTTCGGAATGTGCCAAGTTCCAACAATTAAGCATGTCTGCAATGTGGATCAACAAAACCATTAAAGCTGTTTAGATTTGTGTGACTTTTCTAAATCGGATGTTCTTTCTTCTTCGGGTTTAATGATTATGAAGGGCTAATCCTATGATATTAATAATGGGAGTTGTTATTTATAGTCTGCTGAGGGTAAGTTTCAGTGGGACTAATTAAAATCTAAAAGTGACATGGTGCTGGGAGGAAATATCAAGGGCTAAGAGAGGTTTGCCGACGCAAATTGGGTCTCACAAACAAAACTCATTAAATGACATTTTATTCTTTGTTTTTGTATGTCACAGATCAGTTCTATGGAAGCCTATTTCATGCTCTGGGGGGGGGGGGTAAAAGGTAATTGTGAGATTAAAATAAGAGAGTTTAAAATAAGAAACTAACCTTCGGCCTCACAGACACATCTCAAGCCTTTAGTCCCAGACTAAAATGTATGTTTGAACTGTTTTAAATGAAAGCAATTTGCACTGGCATATCTTAGAATGTGTCAGTGCCATTGTTTTGTCTTGCAATGTTTTTATCTATAGCAGATTTATAAAAGCTATAAGGCCTAATCCTGGCTTAATATAATCACACAGGGAGATTTTGTGACATATAATGTTGAAATGAAATTTTTATAGGCGAAATTGGATTCTTTTCATCATAATCATTTGGTGTCATTTTGGTGATTTATGTGTGACCTTGTTCACTTTCTGTATTTTATGTGAGCATGGCATGCATTCTCTTTAAAACCATCTCTGCTTTAGAGGAAATAATTAAGGGATGTCAAAATGACTAAATGTTTGACCACCTACATTAAATTATACCTAATTATAGACTTAATGAAATTGTGTTGTTACCCGCTACCTGTAGTGAGGAAGGCTGGTGTTGGTGGGTGGTATGACCACATTCTTAAAAACAGTATAAATAGTTTTATACAAATATATTAGCTACTATTGTATGAGTCGGTTGACACATATGTACTTTCTCACAATATATTCTACCGTTTCAAGTTTAAAGAAAGATTGTTTTGTTTTTTTAAAAAGAAGGTATACTTTGTATCCGAGTAAGTATGCTGCTGTATCCACTACAACCAGCCATTAACCAACAGATCACGTTTCGCTCGGTATCTAACAGTCAGCGGATGGAAAAACGTTTGACAGAAAGGAAAGGGAGAGAGCAAGAGGAGGGGAAATAGAGTGGATCATACTTGAGCAGTGATATTGAAAAGCTGACAGACTGATGGATGATAGAGACACAGATTAGCAGTTAGCGGCGGAAAACGTCAGAACAAAGTGCAAATGCCAGTTGGAGAATGTCCCTCACTGATCTGAGACCTGTTACACGCCCATTCTTTTTTCCCCTTTCGATGCCCACAATAAAATAAACATGTTTAAAAAGGGTGAAAAAAAATACATTTACACATCACATTTGACAGACAGTTACAGAGCTACAATATGGGGCAGATGTATTACTGGGGCAGTACGATTTTTATTTAATTTTATTTAATTTTATAGAAATTAATACTTTTAATGCATTAAATGGATCAAAAGTGACAGTAAAGATACAAAAGATTTATATTTCAAATAATTCATCTATTCATAAAAAAAATCTTGAAAATATTTATCCTAGTCACAACAAAAATATTAGTCAACTCAACTGTTTTCAACATTAATAAAATTAAGAAATGTTTCTTGAGCAGCAAATCAGCATATCAGAATGATTTCTGAAGGATCATGTGACACTGAATCCTGGAGTAAAGATGCTGAAAATCAGCTTTGACATCACATGAATAAATGACACATTAAAATATATGAAAATTGAATATATTTTATTATACACTCACCTAAAGGATTATAAGGAACACCATACTAATACTGTGTTTGACCCCCTTTCGCCTTCAGAACTGCCTTAATTCTACATGGCATTGATTCAACAAGGTGCTGAAAGCATTCTTTAGAAATGTTGGCCTATATTGATAGGATAGCATCTTGCAGTTGATGGAGATTTGTGGGATGCACATCCAGGGCACGAAGCTCCCGTTCCACCACATCCCAAAGATGCTCTATTGGGTTGAGATCTGGTGACTGTGGGGGCCATTTTAGTACAGTGAACTCATTGTCATGTTCAAGAAACCAATTTGAAATGATTCGAGCTTTGTGACATGGTGCATTATCCTGCTGGAAGTAGCCATCAGAGGATGGGTACATGGTGGTCATAAAGGGATGGACATGGTCAGACACAATGCTCAGGTAGGCCGTGGCATTTAAACGATGCCCAATTGACACTAAGGGGCCTAAAGTGTGCCAAGAAAACATCCCCCACACCATTGCACCACCACCACCAGCCTGCACAGTGGTAACAAGGCATGATGGATCCATGTTCTCATTCTGTTTACGACAAATTCTGACTCTACCATCTGAATGTCTCAACAGAAATCGAGACTCATCAGACCAGGCAACATTTTTCCAGTCTTCAACTGTCCAATTTTGGTGAGCTCGTGCAAATTGTAGCCTCTTTTTCCTATTTGTAGTGGAGATGAGTGGTACCCGGTGGGGTCTTCTGCTGTTGTAGCCCATCCGCCTCAAGGTTGTGTGTGTTGTGGCTTCACAAATGCTTTGCTGCATACCTCAGTTGTAACGAGGGGTTATTTCAGTCAAAGTTGCTCTTCTATCAGCTTGAATCAGTCGGCCCATTCTCCTCTGACCTCTAGCATCAACAAGGCATTTTCGCCCACAGGACTGGCGCATACTGGATGTTTTCCCCTTTTCACACCATTCTTTGTAAACCCTAGAAATGGTTGTGCGTGAAAATCCCAGTAACTGAGCAGATTGTGAAATACTCAGACCGGCCCGTCTGACACCAACAACCATGCCACGCTCAAAATTGCTTAAATAACCTTTCTTTCCCATTCCGACATTCAGTTTGGAGTTCAGGAGATTGTCTTGACCAGGACCACACCCCTAAATGCATTGAAGCAACTGCCATGTGATTGGTTGATTAGATAATTGCATTAATGAGAAATTGAACAGGTGTTCCTAATAATCCTTTAGGTGAGTGTATTTAATACATTGTAATAAAAAAAAAAAAAAAAAACTATAATATTTCACAGTATTACTCTTTTGGGATTGTTTTATCAAATAAAAGTGAGCATAAGAGACTTCTTTCACTAATATCTTATCGACCCCAAACTTTTGAACAATTGGAATAAATGAGTGCATAATTCTGTTTGTTTAGGTTAACTTAGCACAGCAACCCCCTAGTAATGACATAGCAACCACACAGCAACATGGTAAATACAATCAGAACCCCTCTAACACCCTGGAAACCACATTTTATTTAGAGAATGTCTTTCATTTATTTATTTTTCTTTTAACTGACTGGCATTGCAATGAGGGTTTCAGTGCCAAAAAAAAAAAAACCACACCTGTCTCTTGGACTAACAGAGTGCTAGCGAGTGTGATGAAGGAACTGTGAATCGCCTCTGCACTCTTTAAATTGCAGCTTCTGGACTAGAATCCAAATATAAAGACTAGCCTCTAAAAATAACCCTCGGATCAGATCAGAGTTTTGCTTCTTTAAAAACGGTCATGTGCTGAAAATGAGAGCATCGAGCGCTAACTCTCACGTGTTGTGAATTGTCACACACCGCATGAGAAAATGCAATCCTATTGGTCAGTTTAATGGGTTTTGACAGGCGTCACTATGACATGTAGATGGTGCCTGCTGGGAGAACAGCCTGGACTTTGTGACACATGGATGAGTGTCACCAGGCAGAGAGACAATCCAAAGCAAGGCTGCTTTTAATTCAGTTTCAAACAGCTATAAATGATTTTATTATGTGCATTCATTCTTATTTATTTCATTAATGATTAAAATCTAAAGTCATTAATAAAAATGTATAAATACAAAACAAATTAAAATTAAAACAATTTTTTTTTTGTGTAAAATGTATTCTAATCAAATAATCACAAGTGATATTGATTCTAGTACAAATGAAAGAGAAAAACAAAATATGCATTTAATTATACATTTTCTTGCAATATTCTGAGAAATAGCCAGATGTCTAGAAACAAATAATAACACAGCACTAAAAGAAAAAAAAGCTTGATGGCTTGTAATTCAGCTGTCCCAGTTTTTACCATATGCAGTTCTGCATAAATATCTTTTGGAGGCGCTGCTCCGCTTACTGCAGCCTCAATTAATTTATCCAGAACTGCCCTTGGAAATTTGATAAGATCCACATCTCTGTCTGTATAATGTCTTTAAGACAACTTTGCTATCCTTTCTGCGCAGCTATTTTTACCTTTAGAGAATGTGCTTGTTCTCATGCATGTCTAATGATATCTTCACAATCTTTATCCACATGTGAACTTAACTGAAAATGCATAGCACTATGAAACCTTTTATCTAGTTATATGACATTAGAAGCACATCAGTACCAAAAAGCACATAATGCATGCGTTTACTCAGCTAACATAGTGCATGTAAAACGCAGGCAGGCAGAAAAGACAAATGAAGAGGTCAGTGCTGGTTGATTTGACTATGCTCAGGCAGCTGTGAAGTGTGTAGTTGGTGTTGTATTGTATTGTGTGAATGAACAAACTTACATTAAAGGTGCTGTATGTAATTTTTTGGCTGTACTAAAGCACCAAAAAACTAGGGATGCACCGATATGAAATTTTGACCGATAACTGATATATTGGCCGATAAATCTGAATCCAAATTTTTATATAATTTTTGAGAGCCTTATTACAAAAATCAAAAATCTCACCATGTCCCAAGCACACAATTATAATGTTCTCATTATAATTTTATGTAGCCTATGACAGACTTGCGCTGCACATGTTGCACTTAACGTTATTTTCCTTTTCAAAGTGACTCCAATCATATTTCGCAATTCAAAAACATCATGGTGAACTTCACATCTGAAGTGTCTCAGCTGAAGGAAATAATCCATTATTTATCGGCTTGAATGTATTGGCCAAATGTTCTTACCGGGCCGATAACGATACCATTAAAAACGAACGTATATCGGCCGTTAACGATATGGTGGCTGATATATCGCGCATCCCTAAAAAAATACCAAAATGTGTTTGCAAATATTTAGTAAACATGCTAAGTTCACACTTTCACACAAAACAATGCTACAACCAGTTATTCTACTTTGAAATGTGCGTTCTGCGTCGGAATGTCTGTTTTTGTTTTGGTCTGTGTGGTCCCGCCCACTGCCAGTTTACCCAATAGTATTTCGACACCACGGGTTGCCATTTGGCGGAAAACACAGTGTAGCCAGCAAACAAACTGGGTCAAAGATAGCAGATTCTACCTGACCTTCTAAGCCTCGGGATCCATCTAAAAAGCTCCATCAACTTGGCTCGTTGCTTTCCATTGTCATTTGCGACAGTCTTCAATCTGGCGAGGAGAAACAACTCTTGGACTTTGGAATGCAGTACCCATTTCAACCACTAGCTGTCAATATTACATACTGCACCTTTAAAATAATGTCAAGTGCAGTTTAAGATTTGTGTTTGGAATATTGGTTTACCTGTCATGGCTCACTTGATTAAGTTTTTGCCCGTGAGCGGGGTTATAAGTGTGCAACGCTGGGTTACCATATCTGACCCTGGGTCAAGGGTCATCGGTCACGGAGAATGAATGTTGTTAACCTCTGTCTGCAGGGCAAACATCAAAGAAGTTCATGAGGACAGCAGAGGAAGGGCAGACAGCAATGTGTGCGCAGGATTGTATATCTTTACAGAGTGAAGTTTACAGAGTCAAATTCTACAGTCAAAACAAAATCAAAATGGACAGTTTTTACTTTCTTAATACACAAATCATTCATCAGTGCACATTATTCCAAAGAAAAAAAATCTGAAAAATAGGCCATTTTATGAGGAAAGACCTTTGGTGTCTTTGTATCTAAACGTTTCTCCCAACATCTGCATGGAATCGTACCTTTTTCTTCATATTATCTTTATCTGTGGACTCATAGCATAATGTCATATTTGATAAGATGAAACATAAACATGTTTTGTAGGATGATAAATGCTTGAGATTCATGTTAAATAAGCTAAAAGACAGCCATTTCTCAAAATTAATTTCTTTCCTCGGCCATTAAATCGGCCTCAGAGGCTTTAAATGTGATTCACAGTCCTGGTCATTTATGAAAAGCGCATGTCAGCTTAATTATGCAATGGAGACAACGCTTCTAAAATGAGCAATTACGTTTGAGATAAATCACCTTGGTATTTATCAGCTTAAAATGTTTTGAATTGAACATAACAAGGTTTTGGATATCTTACATAACCCAATATCAAGGATGCATGAAGCCTTTGGACTAAGCCTGTCTCCTAGCCTTATTTTGATTTGATTATTATCCATAATTATATTAAAATGATTTGATAGCAATATGGCTTCATAAATATGGCAATTGTCTTGCTCATGAGGACAGTTTAATTTAATTAGCCATGTAAGTATGGCCTTTGGGTGTGTTCTGTTCGGCTAGGAACCGTGTGGAACTACGTTGGCTGTGCAACACCCATCATTCACATCCAGCACACTTTCTGCTGCAGTGATCATGTGACTCATGTGGTCCTGATGGTAAATGATCTCTGTGATTTGTGCAGAAAATGGGAATATAAAATCCCTGTGGATGCATTTGGGTTGGGTAAGGGGCTATTGCTATCCTGATGACATCATCGCATCCCTTCTTTTTCAGCTCACTTTTCGTTCCCCCACCCCTTCTGTCTATTTCCTATTATGTGCTGTGTTTACTGGGCTGATGCCTGACTGCTATAAAATAAGCTCTTTACTCATTCAACAGCATTGGGCATGCCCATGTGGTCTCGACTGAGGGAAGATAATGGCTTGGTGCAGTGACTTGAGGTAGTCAGGATGGCTTGTTAATCGTTTCTCATTGCACATCTATAATGGATTCCTTGATCGTTCTTTCACGCTTGATAAATGCTTATCTTTTTTTCCAAATATGCTCATCAATCAACTTCACTTGGCATTTTTTGCACCCACAATCCAGATAGATAGATAGATGGACAGACAGACAGTTAGATGTAATTTTGGCTGTTCTCTGGTGGGAAATATATTCTTACCCCATTGGCTTTGCTGGTGGCATCTTGGACTCTGCAGGCAGTGCTACATTTCACTCTCTTATCAACTCATCAAAGCAGAAACTCAATAAGTTTCCCCTACACACCACTCTGTGAGAACAAGCTTCTTTTTTTAAGGCCCTGCAACCGAATCCAGCCATGGGAGAGGATGGCATTCAGAACTGGGTCACATTCAAACAACAGGGAGCTGAAGCAATCACAAAAATGCTATTAGAGGGCCCACAATGAGATTGATTTGATCATTTAACAGCCAATAAACATGCAGCATGTATCCCAAACAGACATGCCAATTACAAACACTTGAGGGAAATTTGACAAATGTGTCATGTTTAGGAACTTGCCATGTTGGAATTATTGTGTAGCCTCAGTGATCGAATAAACACATCCAGACTCACTATGTTGGTGTTGTTTATTTCGGTCATTTCTTTGAGAAGCATTTTCTGTGATCTGAATGCAGTATGGAGCGCAGAGCCTGGAGGAATCACAGCATGAAATCTACAACAGCAGATGAAGTGTAAAATGAGGTGATAAAACTCTGCTCTCCACGCTGCCTGCGGTCTTAGCCCCTTCTATTCCGCAGGCACGGGATCAGAATTTACGACAGGTACAGCCTAACCTTTAAATGACCGGTGGATCTAAATCATCCCAGGGAATGGGATAAAGTGAAACACTGTAGCAGAGTACACAGTATTAGCCATAATAGCTTAAAGGTGCAGTGTGTAATTTCTTTGATATTATAGCAACATCAAATTGAATTCCAACATTGATAGATAGATAGATAGATAGATAGATAGATAGATAGATAGATAGATAGATAGATAGATAGATAGATAGATAGATAGACAGACAGACAGACGAATGGATAGATATCTGATGTGACTTATCTTCTCTCTGTTTGTACAGCTTCTGGGATCTCCTCATCACCCACCACTCCAACACAATTGACCAAGCAGAGTTCTGCGTTTCTTCTGGAAGTCAGTCGGAATGAAACCGTGCAGCGTTCCTCGTCCTCCCCCCTCGACACTGGACAGCACCACAGCCCGCCTACTGCAAAACCACCGCACAGTCCGTGCTCAGCACATTTATCTACCTCACGTGCGGTGAGTGATCTGCATGGATGCTGAGCAATTTTCAGCATCATTCATTTTATGAATGTGGAGTGATTCGTGTTAAGTCATCATGGATCTAGATGTTTTAATTACCAAATACAAGCACAAATCACATTGACGACAAAGACTAACACTGACAGCCTGGCAGAAATAATTAATATGCTTTCAGACAAACCGTGCGCAAATTCATAAGTCAACACCACTCTGAAAAACTGCAGTGAAGCAAAGACAGTATCAAAAAGGTGGTTTGAAATCGCTGGTGTTTCTGACGTAACAAACTACCTTGTAACCAATCATGTCAACGTGTGATCATCAACAAGCTGATCTCTGAGCTGGTGCGAGTGAGTGGAGGCGGGGGTAATTTGCATATTCATAGAACCGCGTATTTTTAATGAGGCAAGGGTGTAGAGTTATTTTAGCTATTTTAAAGGGTTAGTTCACCCAAAAATGAAAATTCTGTCAGTAATTACTCACCCTCATGTTGTTCCAACCCCGTAAGACTTTTGTTCATCTTCGGAACACAAATTAAGATATTTTTGATGAAATCTGAGAGCTGGATCACTCCTCCTGCAGGCTTATGGACACGTTAACTTGCTGGCCCAGAAAATGTATTAAAGACATTGTTAATATAGTCCAAGTGACTCCAGTGGCTCAATCTTAAGTTTATAAAGCGACGAGAATACTTTTTGTGCGCAAAAACAAACAAAAATAACGACTTTATTCCACTTTTCATATCCTTCTCTCTGGGCCTCGAGTCTTTTCACGTAGTGGAATAGCGTAGCGCGTCTGTGTTGCACGTCACCACGTAGGCTCACTATTGGGCGACTCTGGTCATGTGTGATACGTGGTGACGTGAAACACAGACGCGCTACGCAAAAACACTACGTAAAAAAAAAACTCGAGGTCCAGAGAGAAGGAAATGAAAAGTGGAATAAAGTCGTTATTTTTGTTTGTTTTTGCGCACAAAAAGTATTCTCGTCGCTTTATAAACTTAAGATTGAGCCACTGGAGTCACTTGGACTATATTAACGATGTCTTTAATACATTTTCTGGGCCAGCAAGTTAACGTGTCCATAAGCCTGCAGGAGTGATCCAGCACTCAGATTTCATCAAAAATATCTTAATTTGTGTTCCGAAGATAAACGAAAGTCTTACGGGGTTGGAACAACATGAGGGTGAGTAATTACTGACAGAATTTTCATTTTTAGGTGAACTAACCCTTTAAGGCATGAAGAATTTTTGTCAATGAAAAAACGTTTAAATATGTAATTTTGGGGATCAAAGATGAGTTTTAAGGGATACAATTATTGACTGCAGGGGGACTTTAAGAATTTTGTTTTTGTACAAGAAAAGGGTCAGCTCTTGAGAGTGGTAAATAAAATCTATAAAACCTGAAGAATCTTTAATGTCATTAGACATTACATTTATTATTTAAAAAAATTGTCAAATACCTTGACTAAAAATGATAATTATATTATTATAATATATACTATACAATATATATACATCAACAATTGTAAATCTGCAAGATTCCTTACAGCAGCTTTCACAACTCGCCAGTTCCTGTCGATGGATCTAATCTGATTTTTACGACTCAACCCACTGACCGTTTATCAGGTTCTCAAGCCAAAATCAATACAGCAGTCACCATCTGCAGTGCTGTTGTCCTTGCCTCCTGCCCGCTAATCTAAGCAGAGGTCCATGGGTGCACTCCGCAGATGTTTAATCAACTGTATCTTTACTCTTTCTCTCACACTTTGGGCCTCATTCGCTTACCATACATGTGTATCAGTGTGTAAAACCTTCCCATTATTTTGAATTCCCCAGATTTGTGAACTAACATTTTTTCTCACGGCTGTTATGTGTTTGTTTACTTTTTTGTAGGCCTATATTCATGGGGAGATTGTTTTTCTCACAAGGGCTCAAGTTTTATTCAGACTTGCCACACCCACTGATTCATCTGGCAGGAATTTGGGCACAGTTCATTTTAATTACCCTCCATGCCAGATGTTGCTCTGGGAAAGGCCAAATCCAGTTGTGTGAAATATCTAGTAGCCTAATGGAGCTGGACCCCTTCTATAGGTTTATAGCATGTATGTTAAATTGGTTCCATTCTAGATCTAAGAGGGCCGTTAAGGGGACAGAGAGATGGAAAAAGACACAAGCGGTCAAGGTAGAGTGTCACGGCCAGATGTGGCACAAGTTGTGCTGCACTAAAGACATTATTTGCATGGACAATCGTTCTGTGCATTGCAGATAGTGAATTTGGACACAAAGATGTGCAAATACATTTTAAACAAGATTAAGAGAATTTAATCTTTAAAGATCACTCCAAAAATACCATAAGCACAATAAAGGGGGAGGGGGAGACCTGCTTTCTAATGCCACTAATAAGATAGCATTTTATTCTGTAAGATAATAACATTTTCATTCCATAAGATAATTACATTTTTATTCCATGTACAAACACATCACACTTTTATAATAAAAAAGTTAATGAGTCATCTTAAATAAGACTGAAGGTTCCTTTTCATGCCCATTAGAAGGGGAATTCCCAAATATGATTACTTCCAAGTAGAGGAAAACTTAGCAGTTTTTAAATATATATTTTTAAAATGTTTCTTTAATACAAATGATCATTTACTTCCCTTCCTAATACTGTGTCGGGCCATTAATACCGTGTCGGGCCATTAATACCTTTGTTGTCTATTATGTGTACACAGATTTCCTGCAGGTTTAAACAAGGTTTCGCAGGTTTAAACAAGGTTTTCAACAAATCAATGTTATTGAACAAATCTTATTGTAGGGAATCCTTCTATGCACTGATTCATATCACCAACCCTTTTTAAATCGGGCTGTAGCAGAGAATTTCATTGGTTGAACATACCTTACGAGTACACCTCCTTTACTAAAAAGCAGTGTTTTGAGACCTTTGGCATAAACTTATGATTTCACTTTTCTAACTTTAATTAGTAGCCTAATGTTGCTGTTTGAGCATAAACAACATCTGCAAAGTTACAACGCTCAAAGTTCAAAGCAAAGGGAGATATTTTCTTTTAAAGAAATTGCTTTTTAAGGATTACAGGTAGGGACTAACTTACACGACATTCCTCGAACCCTAAAATGTACATATTTTTGCTCACCCTATAAAAATATCTGTGGGGTATTTTGAGCTAAAACTTTTAGATAGATAGATGCTATTGAGATTGCTAAGAGACAGCTATCAGCTCCAAACGCGACGCGAGTCCCGCGGATATAAAAGGAATATGGACATTTCATTCTACCGAACTACACGCGAGTGCAGAATTACAACTCACAGGTCAGTTTATTAGACAAATTAAACTTGTGAGGTAACGCAGCGCTGTGTCACTTGGTCTAACATTACACTAGCACACTAAACTGCATTTGAATGTGTTGAAATGTATGTTAGTCTGTCTGTTTGAGACTAGCAGTAAACTAGATCAACATTAGAATAACATACAGATCATATTCTGACATTTTATCATTGTTGAACTATAAAACATTGATTAGTTTTATGTAAATGTGCTCACCTGTTTAGTAAAGTACATGTAGGAGCAGTCGAAGTCTCGGACGTGGAGCTCTCGTTTATATACTGTCTATGGGAGCTCTCGGCATCTCGAAAACACCGCGCTGATATTGATTCTCGTTTTAGTTCTCCTTTTTTTTTATCCAAAGTCTGCTTGCCATGGTCCATTATGTTTGAACGAAACAACAGAGTGCAAATAGACATTGCGAACTACAAAGTTGTCCGCGTCAGTGGCTTTGGATCAGACGGCTCTGGTTCATAGCTCTGGTTGCCATGGCAGCACGAGCGGAAACCAGGGACAACGCAGATATGACGGCACTGGCGGCGACAAAACGGAAACGACGGGACGTTTCTCGAATTAAATTACAAATTTCTCCTGGTTTGAAAGTTGTTGGAAACAGTCAGGATAATGTAAGTACACAGCTAAAAAAAAAATATAACATAGATATAGTGATTTTTGCTATTTTTAAAGCAAAAAAGTTACATATTGTGCCTTTAACCTGCAGTAAGTGTCACTGTATGAATCAGTGAATGAATCTTTTTAGTGAACAGATTCGAAAGATTCAATTCACTGGGATGAATCAAAATCCCCACCCACCACCACCAGCCAGTTTGACAGCCTGGCTCCACTCGCTTTTATCTTCGCACATTGTCTACTGCAAATAACACAAGAAATGAGTAAGCGGAATAGTTGATTTACCACAGTCCTTGTCAGACCGTTTGCGCCTCGCGACTGCAGCAAACTGGAACAGTCCATTTGTAAAAAGCCGGAGGGGGAGGGTCTCTCATCACTGACTTCACATTGGATGTACATGTACGGGTACACTATCGGAGCACGCCTGCAAACACCGACTGTCCCTACAAGGACCGATGGACCCGAAAGCATGAGCACTTAATACAGTTCAGTTTGCGTTGCTTCCGTTTATTGTCCACTGTATCTTTATTAAACTCTGACAGCCAACTTCCGATCTCAGCGGTCTACTCACCGTCTGTCTGCCGGTGTATGTGTGTGTGTGTGTGTGTGTGTGTGTGTGGACGGCGCGACGGGAGGGCAGCCTGAGATCTCCTCGACTGGTCTTGACTCTTGTCACTCTGTCTCCAGGTCCACGGTTTATCTGAAGACATGCTGGAGAAACTCGATCTCGAGGATGAAGGTAAGCCTCTTTAGGAAATATATGTCGTGATAGTTGCGACCTTCTGAACCGGCTGGCTCAGCAGCTTCGATGTCTTGACATTCTTATCATATTTTTTGCTGATTTATTTATTCCTCGCATTTAGAGTGATAGTCTATTTTAATCTCGTTCATAATCTAACCCGCGCATAATCACGCGATGCTGATTTTCCTCTCGTCACCTGGTCATGATCAGTGGCATGGCCTTTTATACAGTGTATCGATTTCAAATCCAGCTGTTTGGTAGGAATCACTGGAGATCCCAGTAATGTATCGGGATCCCCATTCGTCATTTCTAACCTGTTGGGTGTAAATGCGTCAGATGATGCTATTGGCTGGAGACGCCTCACCCACGCCATGGAGTCCCTCAGGGGTGAGAGTAATGTCCATATATTTGTATTCCTTTTTCAGTTACAGATATTGATCACTTAAAAAATGAGACTGTTTGTGGGGAAACCCAGTCAGTCTTTAATTATGCACAACCTGTTTTAATATATTTTAAAATGTAATTTATCCCTGTGATGCAAAACTGAATTTTCAGCATCATTACCCCAGAATAAAGTGTCACATGATCCTTCAGAAATCATTTTAATATGCTGATTTGCTACTGAAGAAACGTTTCTTATGTTAAAAACAGTTGTGCTGCTTATTATTCTCATGGAAACTGTGATACTTTTTTCAGAATTGAATCAATTCTTTTTGGTGCTGCTCAGTCATTTAAAGCATTTATGAAGAAAATTTTCATTAATGTGGTTTAATTTTTTTTTAAGAAGCTTATAGCTGCAGTTTTATTAAGTAATCAGTCCCATAATCATAACTTGACTTAACAAGGAATGCTGTGCGGAGGCTATGAACCAGCCCTGAAGCTGTTTTCAGAGTGGACATTTTCCTGTGAAATGCTTTTGGCTCCGGCAAGGTTTTCCCAGCAATATGAGGCGAGCATACCACACTGATCTGGCATTGGCAGTGCAAGTCTTCCCATTATTTACAAAGGCTTTTGCTGCTGTTCTGTTCTTTTCGACCCTACATTTGAGGGGAATCAGAGCGGACACCTTCCAGAAGAGCAGGTCGTGCAGGCTTCAGATCTGCACTCTCATGCTGAGGGTTTTCCCCAAAGCACCACCGGTGACAGTGAAGTCCGCAAAACCTTCTCCCACAATTCACATCACCTCGCAAACAGATATCTATCTCTGTACTGTAAAACCCTGGGCCCAGGCTCGTGTTTTTAGATTAGTTTTTAGATGAGTTTGTCTTGGTGTGCACTGTGCACTATCCTGTACTAGGGCACTGACTTTAAAAAAAAAAAGTGAAATTATTCACAAAAAGAACAGACTGCATTTTAAGGTATTATTCCCATTCATGAGGAGCAGCAATGTCAGATTTTTTAATGAATGTTTCTTTTGAGTACAATCTTTTCAATTGGTTGTTCCAGTTCTCAACTCAGATCGAATCAGTTCAACTAACTTACTCAGTAAACTGGTCTCTATTTTTCACACAAGCCAGTGTTATTTTAGTATTGTTTGTACTATTATAGTATACTTTTATACTTTAAGTTTATGTGCTTATGTTATTTTCATTAGAACTTTATTTGAATATTTCTTTTTAGCTTCTTTTTATTGAATTTTTTAGGCTTAAACTTATTTTAGTCAGTTGCCAAAGCAGCATTCCTATTCAGCATTGTTTCATTTAAGTTGTGCGTCTAATATTTATATTTTATTGTATTTTATTTCAGCTTTATTTTAAAAACTGAAAATGACTTTAAACAGTTTTAGTTTCAGTTTCAAAAAAACTATTGAATACTTCTAGTGCACGACTCGTGGGATTGTCATCACTAAAGCAGTTTTCTTGTAACTTGGTATTTTTTTCTGATTTTGAAATACTATTTGCTTCAAATCAAAGTTTGTAATGTTATGATTCACCTCGCATCTTGTTGGCTTGGTTCATGGCTTATAACGTTTTAACAAAGACTTTTAAAAAAAAGATAGATGGTGGAAATGAATGGAAAAAAAATACCTCAGGAAACAACGAACCAACCAAAGGGCGATTTTTGAGTGAATCAATCCTTTAAAATCATATTTTAAAACTTTGCTGTGCAGGCTAATGTAATATAATAAATAATAACTTAGAATTTGCAGCCTATGCACAGGGCAGTGTGCTTTTTGAAGTATTAATAGCATGTGCTAGTTTTTGAAGCGCCTTCATTAAATGATGTCTTGAAGGCATTGTTTTGGAGTATGCGGTTCTGGAGCGTTCCAGCATGCCCTGGCGTGTTGCTCGAATAGCATGTGAAAACTAGAATGTTTTCAACAAACAAAAGATTCATTCTGCAGTAATTCAGTCCTTTGAATAGCCACGGTGGACATCGGCCAAAGTGTCATGCCTCTGGTTGTGTTAGATCCAAACACAGACTTTCTGACTAGCTTTTCTTTTGTTATTTGTTTGGGCTTATTTTTTTTTTAAGCTATAAATGATGATTATCACAAATCCCGCTCTAAAATGGGTGTATTGTTGTTCTCGTAATGAATTCTGAAGAAAAATAATGACTGTTTTCAAAAATGCAACCCCATTTGCTATTGGTCTGGCAAATAGTGTGTGTGCAACAGTCGGGTCCGATTTATTTCATAATCCCATTCATTATATCCATTGGGGAATTGATTTGTAATGATAACTTATAAAACTTTAAAAACAGACCTACTGTGACTGAGTTACGAGTTAATCGATGGCATATATTTCTAATGAAGCCGTCAGCTCACATTATTTTAACTTATTTTTTAAATAATCGTGTTTAACAGTGGAATTCCTTGTGAAAAACTACATTACCCATGATTCTGCAAAAAAAAAAAGTTAAATACACCCATCAGTTACCCTGAAGCACTGTTAAACGTAATCAATATGCACGAATAAATTATCTATATTTAAATAATTAACTTCTTTAAATCAATAGTTTTATATTTATCCATCATTTTTATTTTGATTGCCATTTGCAATGCTTCATGGGATTGTAGTTATTTCCCTCATTAAAGCTGTTAAGCACAAAGTAATTAAATTTCAATTGTTCACTCATAAAGACAGTCACTTGTCACCAACCTACTGGCTTAATGATGCAAGTTGCGCAAACACAGACAAGCGGAGTGATACAAACTGTGAAAAGGCTGATGCTGCTGGTGAAATATTCAAACACATTCGAGGACCTTATATATATATAGGCTACATATCAGAGTTAAATAGGAATACATTGTAATAATGTTAATCAAGCAGACTAAATCACACGACTGCGCAGCAATATTTAAGCTCATTATACAAAGGAAATAATACAGATCTAGACAAATTGGGTTGTTTATAGTTAAAATAATTTTTTTAGTCGGCCACACATTCTACTTGCTGTCGGCCACTTTTAGTCGGCCACTCATTCCACTTTAATACGCAAATGACAAAACGAAAGTAAAAGCAGCAGCCCCTCGTGGACGACTACCACACACATGCACACGCACACGCAACACACACACGCAGACTCTAAATCTTCACATCAAAGTTTGTAATATTGTAATTCACCTCATAACATGTTGGTTTGGTTCATGGATTCTAACTCTTTAACAAAGACGTTTTAAAAATACAAAATACTTCCAGAGCCAAGGCTGCTGAAAAAGTGGGCGGGCATTGTTGCACCCCAAACTCCCTTAATTGGTTGAGCCTGTTGCCATCTCAGATTGGTCTGGATGCGCAATTTTTTTTTTTTTTTTTTTGCCACAGTCAGTTTTTTTTCACTCTTTGCAGGGTTGTCTTTTTATGTACACTCATAGCATGTCAAAATTAGCATATAAGTATCAAAAAGTCTCTCAGCTGCAAGCTTTTCTGCTTTTATTTTTTAAATCCACTCAGTAAAGAGCAGCAGCAGCTGGACTGTCCTATTTTAAACTGTTTCCATGAGCTAATGCTAGCTTCTTTGACATTAGCCAGTAGTGTTAAACTGCGCTGAGCTGAAGCGATGGTGAGAAATACTTTGAACCTTTTATTAACCTCACCACACTGAGTGTGTCAACACTCGTTGCACTGTCTGCTTTTTGTGGCCCAACATAGGGAAAGAACCGTTGAGGTCGATCACTTACTGAAAACACACCGTAGCTGAGGATCAGATGTTAACTTTCTCAAAGCAGTGGTTAAAAACAGATTCTAGGTGGAAACTGTCAATCAAGTGTTTACGAACACAAAGCTGCAGACGTTAATGTTAATAAGAGCTGCTTTCTCCATTTGTTTGTTGAAACGTCCTGAGAAATCCTAGACCTACAGTCTTGACAAAAAAGCTTTCGCTTCAGTGTTGTTTTTAGTCTAGACAACTGCTGAAGAATCAGTTCAGTGTCTAAGAATACTACTGTAAGAATTACCATGGCAACTGGAGATATTAGGCTGGATGCTGCTGAAAGGAACAACAAGAGAGAGACATCAGAGTCCACAGTTCGGTGGGTTCATGCCACCCATTTGTGTCATGCCCGCCAGATCTACTCGCCTTTTGTGTGCGTGTGTGTGTGTGTGTGTGTGTGTGTGGCGTCCATTGTAATTAGCGCAGTTTTCACTTTCTTTTCGGCATAAGCTTTTCCGAGCCAGTACATCTAGCTTGGGTTGTTTAGCAAAGTGTATAGTGTAAATGCAGTAATTGGATATGGATCACTTTTAAAAGAACATGGTCATAAAAAAATGGATATGTGACACAGGATCATAAAACCAGTCGCACGGGTATATTTGTGGCAATAGCCAACAATAGATTGTATGGGTCAAAATTATCGATTTTTCTTTTATGCCAAAAATCATTAGGATATTAAGTAAAGATCATGTTCCATGAAGATATTTAGTACATTTCCTAGCGTAAATATATAAAACATTTATTTCTGTGAGTGAATGCAGCACAATCGCAAACATAAATGGACAACTTTAAAGGCGCTTTTCTCAATGTTTCGATTTTTTTGCACCCTCAGATTCCAGATTTTCATAGTTCATAGATACACTCGGCCAAATATTGTCCTATCCTAACAAACCATACATCAATGGAAAGCTTATTTATTCAGCTTTCAGGTGATGCATACATCTCAATTTAAAATTGACCCATGTGACTGGTTTTGTGGTCCAGGGTCACATATAGTCAACAAATCAGAATTGAGCATCAAGATCTTGCAGCCAGACGATACAACTTTGAATGTGCGGTAGGAATGTGTAGGAAAATGTTGTTTAATTTGATTAATTTTATCACAACGGCTATTTTCATCCATCTTTTCTCTTTGTACACTAAGGAATATTGATATTTCGAAGCTTGTGCAGCTTAATGTTTAGGCTATTAATTGATTTAAATAATAAAACACATTTTTATTCTGAATGCATCAGTTCTTCAGCCTTTTAGTGCTTAACAACAGCTTATTGACATGTACTTACATTTCACTTTGCTCTCTGAGTGACTGTGTTTTCGTTTATTGGTGTCTTTACAGCTGTTGAACAATCCGAGAGCGACATTTACATGCGTTTTATGAAGTTACATAAGTGCTACGACATCGTCCCCACCAGCTCCAAGCTAGTGGTCTTTGACACAACGCTGCAGGTAAGTGCTCTAGAATCTAGATGTTTCTGTTACAGATGAGAAATCTGTCTGACATGTTATCCTTGACTTCAAAAAATACGCATTCCTCAAAGTCAGTTAATGGAAAAAGTACAAAATAATCCTCACCATTTTTTCATCTCTTCTCACTATTCTTGTTAAAAACACTTTCTCATTAGAATCACGTCAAATAATTCTTTAGTCATTTGTTTAGATTGAATCAGGGAAATTATTTTGTCTGCTTAACGATTATTCCTTAATTTGTTTTGTCATTAAAGGTGAAGTGTGTAATTTTCAAAAATAATGCCAATATTAGTCCCATAACAGACTAAAAATGGTCTTTTTTAATTCTACAAGCGATTTTAGGCATACAATATTATAATGTACAGTGTGAAAAGGTATTAATTTTGGGATTTGCTAAATAATATCTTTAACAGTTTTATTACCTTTATTAATGTTATTAAAGTGAGGTGACGGCAGGAAGGAAGGAAAAATAAATGTTAAAATAGGACGAATGAGTGCACAATTAAATATTCTATATCATGATATTGATAAATGTAAAAATCTATCGTTAGATAACCGATATATCAATATATTCTGAGATATTTAATGATTTTCAATCTGTATTCCATCTGTTTCATCTGTTAGTGCATGAATGTTGCAATAACGCTGGTATTATCATTTCAGTCTTTTTGAAGAGCCGATGCTTGTGATCACATGGCTTTCCGAGCCAATCAAAATGGGGCAGCTTTTAGAAAGGAGTCAGTTTCATGTCTATAATCTGTTCACCCTGTTTGACTCTGTCTGTCTTTCTGTCTTGATCTGTCTCGTTTCTTTTCCCAGTGGTTTGTTATACTATATATTGATGTTTTTGTCTGCTGTTCTCCCAGTAGAGTCCACACAGCGCTTTACACAGATCACATACTGTGTGATCAGCACATATGTTTCCAGTCCTATCCAGTATTGCACGCGCTGTCATAAACCCCTCCATCAGCATCTGTGCGGTCTGCTTGTAAAGTTCAATAGTGGTGCAGAGACCCACGGGGTCAATACGTCGATATGTGTAAATATTTGATGATAAATTCTAGATGAATGGCCTTAGCATTGCCGGCTGCAGTGGGATTGTTTTGGACAGAAGATCCAATATGTTCTTGATCACTGACTCATAGCATTGATATTCTAGCTGTCGAACCCTGCCACCCAGTTCAGAACAGTTTCCATTCTTCAGAAGGGCCAGCCTTGGGGAACGTCTCATTATGTTCCATGCCATGACTCGATTAATGTTTAATAATCTCCGATTGGGCTGGAACATCACCCAAGGAGGGAGAAAAGAGGCTCACATGATTTATTTAAGAATGCCTGTGAGACGCCATGATTAATGCTTTGTTTAGCTCCATGGCAGTATCGACAGTGTTTGAAAGGATCGGCCCGCCCAAATCCTCCTTGGCGGAATTTATTCCTAGACGAGAAAGGCTTTGCTGATGCCTTTAGCTAGTACTAATGATTACAACATTTTTGATTGAAGAATTCCACAGGATTACATATGGTTTCCGGTCATTTAGGATTTGGATGTATGCCTGTTGTAATCAGTGCCAGCCGAAGTGTAGAACAGAGTTTTGTTAAGGGCTTGGAATGAAATATTCACGGACTCTACAGGTTCATACAGGCCTGGTCGCTCACCTCAGGTTATGTGCCTGAGTTGAGAAGTTATCATACCATGCAATGGAGGGTCTATGGCGAAGAGATAGTTATGCTTGAAGATAAGAGTTCCTGGAGTTCCTTGTGTGTGTGTGTGTGTGTGTGCCTCAGAATTTATTTGCTATCCATAGAGAAAATTGGTTTGCAATATGTTTTTACAGATATTCCTATTTTTAAAGCAAATTATTTAATTAATTATTTATATAATTACATTTTAAATAATACCCATTCATTATTAAGGAAAAATGCAAAGCTTTACAATTAATATTAACTCAAAACTAAAATGAAAATAAATGAATTTGTGGTGATACTTTATTATTATTATTATTATTAATAGTATTATTAAAATGGTAGTAATATTGTTAAATGCATTGTGGATATTTAAATTCTTTTTCTTCTTCATCTAATCATCATTATCATATGCATTGAGCGTTTTATTAATAATAATTAATAGTATTATTACTATTGCAATTGTGTATCATTATTTGTAGTATTTTTAAATCTATTGTGGATATTTTACACAATATATTTTAAACAAAAGTAATAATTTGATCGGATTTAACAACACTATTGTTAAACTATCCACAATGCATATTGTTATCGTGTCTAGAATTGTTTATTGGACACTTGTCTTGAAAATTTGTATTGCTGGATAAAAGCAATACCTGTAGATTTTCCTTATGAAATTTCTCATGAATTCTGCCGTAAACGTATTATGTCTGTGGCTGAATGCTTAGACGGTAATTAACATGGTTTGGTTGAAATCAAGTGTATATCTGTGGAAGGTCTTCAAAGGTGTAATTAGACTCCATACTTGTGTGCATACTGCGTACTTGGACACACCTTTGGAGGCAAAGATTTGTTTTCCATTTAATCAGAGATGCTTGGAGTAAACAGCGCCCTCTGCTTGTCACTGCTTATTGGTGTGGAAAAAAATTATTTTAGATATAAAATATATAAAATATGTTTTTGTCCTTTTCTGTTTAGGTTAAAAAGGCCTTTTTTGCCTTGGTGGCCAATGGGGTCCGAGCAGCCCCTCTGTGGGAGACCAAGAAACAAAGTTTTGTGGGTAAGTAGCAAGTATGGAATGATAATGAGTACAAAAACCGCCACATTTTGATACGAGTGACAGGAATCCATTTTGTACGAACAACAGCCTGATCTTTGATGGTAAAAGCTCTTAATGGTATTAAAATTCTTAGTACCCTTTGGTTACTGTCGTCTTATCAGTTTCCAAGAGCGTTTTCCTTATCTACGGCTTTTTAAACCGAGGCTTGTAAGTGGAGCTGCTCTTTGGCAGACTCTCTAAGGGAGTGTAACATATACATCCAGATCTCTGTGGCCCTAGAAGAGATTCAGACTGGAGATGATCCTTCCTGTCACCCTCCAGAGCACTCAGCGGTCCTCTGATTTAGAGTCTTATCTGTTACCATGACAAAACCCGCTCAAAATAGAAGCGTGTGCTGACCAGAGTCTCAGCATTTGCCTCTGGCTCCACTAGAAGGGAAATAATGGTTTCTATGAGTTAAGCAGAATTAGCAGTCAGGAGGAAACATTCAGAGCTTTCAAAGAAATAGTGTGGTGGAAATGACACTCTCGCTATTTATTTATATTTCAAATACAGTTTTTTTTAAATCTTTTTGAAAGATGTCTCTTTTGCAGCTCACCAAGGTTGCGTTTATTTGATCAAAATACAGTAAAAACAGTGCTATTATGAAGTATTATTACAAATTAAAATAGCTATTTCTATTGTATTGTTTTTTAAAATGTAATTTATTCCTGTGATGCAAAGCTGAATTTTCATCATTACAACAGTTTTCAGTGTCACATGATCCTTCAGAAATCTTTCTAATATGCTGATTTGCTGCTCAAGAAAAAAAAAATCTTATTTTCAATGCTGAAAACAGTTGTGCTGCTTTATAATTTCTTGTTATACCATGTTACATTTTTTTCAGATTCTTTAATGAATAGAAAGTTGAAAACAACAGCATTTGTTTGAAATATTCATTTTTTGTAACAATGTAAAAGTCTTGACATCGGTTCAATGCATCCTTGCTGAATAAAATAGTTAATTTCTTTCCAAAATAGTTTACACTGACCGACCCAAACCTTTAATATCCTGTTGTTTTTAAAGGTATAAAATTCTGCCATTTACACAGCCTTATGTCATTTCAAACATGTATTACTTGATTTCTTTTGTGAAACATAACATAAAGAATATATTTTGAAAGAAATAATTTAATTTAATGCCATTTATTCTCCATTTTTATTTGAAATAAAGGTGAGGAAATGATCACAGAAATTCTATTTTTGTGCGAACTGTTCCTTTAAGAGACTGAAAAAATAAATACAAAAGAGAGACGAGTCCTAAAGTACATCAGCACGGGTGGTAAAATCATTTAGTCCTGGATCTAAAAAAATCTCTATAACCCAGTTTAAGTGCCTTCATCTTATAAAGCCTGTCTTTTCATTATGAAGGAGTCATGCAGGGATAACCTCTCAACACCAACCCCAGAGAATGAATGAGTCACCGGGAGAGGAAACTCATGAGTGACTCAGACTGATCCGCAACACACCATGCAATGTGACTCCACTAAATATCGAATATCCAACTGTAAATGGTCGTCCTCTGAGGTATCCAGGGACAGTATCTGTCCTCTCTAGAGAGATAACACAATCATAACAGTCAGCCTGCAGGATACAGCTCACCAAAACACCATACTACAGTCTTTATCAAGCCTCTGTAAAGACTGTGTCAGATATCTGATAAATATGATGCATTTATAAATGTAATCTCAACCTCATAAAGCCTCATATTTCCTGCTTTATGTGGCCAGCTGTTGATGTTTCGGTAGATTTGCTTGTTCTCCCCAGGCGGCTGATCTGTGCTGGTCTACCATAAGCCTCTCAGTGTTGATAAAGGGCCGTTTGAGTGTGTCTGAAGTGCTGAGTCACTTACCTTCCTGTAGGCTCAGGCACAAATACAGTTATTAGTTCACATAAAAATGAAATTCTGTCATCGTCTACTCACCCTGATATTAATTAGCAGGGTTTTGAAACCTCTCACCTCTGAGAGCTCTTAGGAGTCTCTGTCAGCTTAATTCAATCTCCACAACGGCTCCAGCACTTGCTTATAGAGACCTCTTCAGCTGAAAAATTTACAATTTGCATGGTGATCAGGAGAATATGATGCTGTTCTGTAAATCCACACTGTCAGTTGAGGACAGCGCACTTCTTTTATGAAGCTTCACGAACTAGTGATGTCAGATTTGTGTGCTGATTGTTCTTTTGAACCAGTCAAAATGATTCATTACACATTTGCGAATCACTTGGTTTAAACACACCAGTGTACAAATATGAAATCAGACCTACCAACTCTAGGGCCTACAATATAAAGTACGTTTTTTAGACCAACACCATCCAGACCGGCGCTGCGTCCAAAATGTAATACTTCCCTGCTATATAGTTTGCAAAAAACAGTACACCAAAAGAGTAGCATGTCCGAATACATAGTATTTGAACATCAGTACGAGAAAAGTCCCCGAATGACCTACTACTTCGCCGAGATTATGAAGTGTGCATTCAATGGACACTTTACCATCCCTTTAGTCCTGAAGCCCCACAATCCCTCATTTCTTCTCTTGCTGATTAAGACTGAGGCCACAATGTGGGCCGGCTTGACAGGAGCAGATAAAAATACGCCTGAACCCTTCATCGCCTTTTAATCAAGAGAGTGTTTACACTGTGGTGGTGTGAGTGTCTCAGAAGCTCTCTCTTTCTTCCGGCACTGATTTAGCCACAGTGTCCAGAAGTCGGCTGCCAGGGTTTATGTAATGTTGTAAATACTGCCGTCTCAGTTAACAGACATCACTCATATGTGACTATTCTCTAGGACACAGAACATTGATGTTGACCTACTGTCTCCTCCGGTATCATGTTTATGTGGATGTATTGTGTTAAGGTGCTATATGAGATCTGTTTTAGCTCATGGCTGGCATAACGCCACACCTCATGGAGAACCTCCCTTCTGAATGAGCTCCACTGTACTTGGTGAAGGGAAACCCATGCCATCTGTTTTTACTGTTTATTACTGGTTCAGATGAAGACTAGAGAGTTCAGAGATACCTCCCTTTCATACTTGAGTCTTAATATGTCTTTCTTGTTTCTTTGCAGGCATGCTAACCATCACAGACTTCATCAACATACTTCACAGATACTACAAATCACCCATGGTATGTAATGCACTCTTTCTTGTTATTTTTTTCTAGTTTTCAGCCGAAAAACTGAACTCTTAGGCCCTAAACACACTGACAATTTCATATTCCATTGTGTTAAGAAATCTAATTTTATTCATACTAATATATATATATATATATATATATATATATATATATATATATATATATATATATATATATATATATATATATATAAGGGTTAATGCCCGATGAGGTGTCCATTGTCAGGTATTAATGGACGACGGCGAGGCGTGAACCGTCCGACGTGTAGTGGAGGACAGGTTGCCTCCGCCGAAGTCCATTAATACTGAATTATTACCAGCGCATTTATTTATTCATTTCGAACGGTAAACAGTCAGTTTCACCAGAACTCCTTTACTAGGTGTCCTCTATCACTTATTAATGGACACCCTGCAGCCAATCAGAATCGAGTATTCACCCAGACCATGGTATAAATATATATATGAATTAGTATTAATAAAATTCGATTATTTTATGTATACACACACACACACACACACACACACACACACACACACACACACAGTTGTGGCCCATATCTCATATCTCATGTATCTCATAATGTGATTTACCCCCCACTTTTAATATATATATGAATTAGTTCATATGTTACTTTCTTATGTTATTTTTTTTTTCTCTTGAGCCTCTTAAGTGACATTTTATTTTATTTTATTTTATTCTATTTTATTGCCTGGTTTCTTAGTACTTCACTGACATGTATTCAGTAAAAGGAGCTGTATTTACCTTTTCTGGCTGGCAAATGGGCCTTTGATAGCCATGAGCATTTTGTGAACCTCACGCCATTTAAAATAACTTGACTCCTGTTCTCAGTGTGATCCTGAACACAGACATGGCAGAGTCGAACATTCCAGAAACACTTCATTGTTTGCAAAAAGTTGCTTACTATATAATTCACAGCCTCAAATCCGCTTTACAGCTTCTCTTCCTGATCATCAGTATTCATTTTAGAGTCTTGTGAATTTCTTCAAGAACATAGAAACCACTAATCACTTTGAATAAAAGCAACATCCTCTCTCATTTATTTGGGAACGAAACGCCCCATCAGTTCTATTCTGCAGAGACAGGAAGTAGTTGAGAATGATGTAAAGCTTCTTCCTCCGCTTACAGGGAAAGCACAGCTGTGGCTTAATTATTTATCTTTGTGTGCGTATGTTACATACTGACGATGATCTCAAATAGACTCTGACAATTCCACACATGTCCATGTGTTTCTCAATTGGCAGGATGTGTTTTGAAGAGTGCGCTGTTTGTAGGGACACATTATGATTTTTACCATTTACTGTATATACATTTATATTTTCCCGTTCAAAAGTTTGTGGTCAGTAAGATTTTTTTTTAAATTTTTCCAAAAGTCTCTTTTGATCACCAAGGCTGCCTTTATTCGATCAAAAATACAGTAAAAACGTAATATTGTGCAATTATCACAATTTAAAATGTTTTTTTCTATTTTAATATATTTAAAAATGTAATTTTATTTTTTGTGATGCATCATTACTCCAGTCTTCAGTGTCACATGATCCTCAAGAAATCATTCTGACATGCTGATTTGCTGCTCAAGAAATTTCTTATTAATTTCAATGTAATTACTATTGTTATATTATTATCAATGTTGACAACAGAACAGCATTTTATTTGAAACAGAAAACTTTTGTAACATTAATATAAATGTCTTTACTTTTGATATAATGCACCATTGCTGAATAAAATTACTGACCCCAAACATTTAAATGGTAGTGTATATTATTAATGAATGCAACATTTCATTTCAAATTTTACATTACCTATTTTACTTGAAGTGAACTGGAAGAACAGGTAATTCAAAACACACCAATATTTATATATTAACATCCATTCAGTATTAAGCAATTTAGCCTGACCTAATACACAATGCATAGAACTGTGAAACTATCCAAAGAGTTTAACCAATCATGACAGAGATCATTTATGCACAGAAGTCTTAAAGGTAAAACGTCTTTATAAGTGGACTTTATATTTAATGGTAGAATATGTCCCCTTTAAGGACTGGCACACACTCGCTAACACTCTTTTCCCAGTTCTCCCCACAGCCTCCAAGAAATCGTGAGCTTCAGCATTAACCCATTTTCATCTCCCATCGGTCATTATCACGCACTGAAAGGTGCACACGCGCATGCACACGGTAATCATTAGCTAACATATAGAACAGGAGCCTGTGCATCCTCTGATCAGCCGTGCTTTTATGATTAGTCATGCGGGTTTAGACGTTACCCTACATCAGCAGTGTGGTGCGGATCTGTAATTGGTGCTCCTGTGGGAAGCCTGCTGTTTCTGTGTCTCACTTTCACTCAGTCAGTGTTTTTGCTCTTAAGGGTCAGGACTGCACTCCTATATCTCCTTTTCCCAGTTTCAGGAATCAGGCTTTTTGGGGTTTCCCAAACTTGGAAGAGTTTCTCATTGGTCTTGTTGGTCAACAGATGCTTGTGTCAGATTGTGTTGCAGGAAAAGTTAACATTTTCTCAGGATGTTAATGTCACAATGGCTCGAGAGTTTTAGGTAACACTTTACAATAAGGTTTATACGTTAATGCACTGTGAACTAACATGAACAAACAATGAACAACTGTATTTTTTACTAACTAACATTGACAAAGATTAATAAATACTGTAACAAAAGTAGCTCATGTTAGTTAATACATTTACTAATGTTAACAAATGAGACCTTATTGTAAAGTGTTACCATTATTTATTATAAAATATGCTCATCTGCAACCTACAGTTACATATTGCTATTATATGTAACCTATAATTTAGATATTTAAATACACTTTAATAATTGTATACTAAGTATTTATAATAAGTTTATGTAATAAAATTTAAATATAATAATAATAATATATATATTTGAATTAATTCATACAATGAGAATATCAGTTTAATGTGAATGTTTGTAATTTGAGTAATAGTCTCTTGTTTTTGTTCAGGTACAAATCTATGAGCTTGAAGAGCATAAAATTGAGACGTGGAGAGGTAAGACATTTTCACAGGTGTTTTCCCCCAGTGTTTACTGGTTTGTTTTCCAGATTTATTCATTTATTTTTATTACAGAGCTTTATCTACAAGAAACATTTAAGCCTTTAGTGAACATATCTCCAGATGCAAGGTAAGAGCAGTTCATTTCTGTGTTAACATACTTGTTATTCTTTGCCTTGCAATGGAAAGTCTGTTGGGTAATCTTATATATTGAAGAGGACTTGTGTCTTTCCCCTGCAGCTTTTGACAGTACATTAGTGTAGTGAACCACTACAGTATTTCCTTTAGTAAACCACAAACCCTTTGCCTCTCATATATTGCCCTTTCCTTTAAGTATTGTGCTGTTGTGCTGTATTAAATTATTCAGTGCACGTCGTCTTGGAAGAGCAAAACTCTGAATTTTATCAGGGTCCTCTGAAGTTGCCCTTGTGTTCCTCAGTTCACTGCAGTGAAATTGACTTTCTCTGTCCTTTATATCATGTGTGTTTCAGCATATTTGATGCTGTGTATTCACTGATCAAAAACAAGATCCACCGGTTGCCCGTCATCGACCCTGTCAGTGGAAATGCACTTTACATTTTGACGCACAAAAGGATCCTGAAATTCCTTCAGCTGTTTGTAAGTGCAATATATATATTCTGTGTATAAATTTTGGGCATTTAGCAAGATTTCTGTTGGCTGCTTTTTTTTTGGGCGGGGTTTGGGGTTTAACCGATGCTGTAACAAAGTGCACAGTCATTTCCTCTAGAATGAATGAGGAAGGAACAGAATGAATAGGATGAAAAAGTGCAGAGGAAGGGAGGGGTAGAACAGATGAAGAGGTTGAGAAAAGTCCCTAGATTTTTGCAATCTATCTGATCACAATTCCATGGCCTTATATATGCTTTAACAGTGTAAACTGCTTCCATTTCTCAGGAAAATGTCAATGTCACATAAAGACTTTGAAAGAGAGATGTTGATGTTTCAACAATACAGCTTTTACGTTGCACTGGAAGGGAAAATAAAATGTACTTTATGTACTACAAATCCTTAGAAAGTGTTTTTGTTTACCAAAGGAAAAGCAGCCAATATAATTCCTATAATTACTATATGTTTTTTATACTATTTGTTTGTGTGTCTCAGGTCTGTGAGATGCCAAAGCCTGCCTTTATGAAGCAGACACTGGAGGAGCTGAGCATCGGGACCTACAGCAACATCGCCTTCATCCACCCCGACACGCCAATCATCAAAGCACTCTGCATCTTTGTGGAGAGGAGAGTGTCAGCACTGCCTGTGGTGGATGAGTCGGGTATGATTCAAGAGATATTGTGTATTCCAAAAGAGTGCAACAGTGTTTTAGAACCCACTTTTTTAGAAGCGTTGGATCCGGAAGTATTTTTTCCATTCATTTCTCCCATAGAGATTTGTCAAAGCGTTATTAGCCATGAACCAAGACAACCAGCTACAAGGTGAATCATAACATTACAAACTTTGATTTGAAGCAAAAAAGTATTTGAAAATCGGACAAAAAAGACTGTGTACTTGATGTCTTTAGTGAGGGAAAGAACTACAATCCCATGAACCATTGCGAACAGCATAATCAAATTAAAAACAATGGAGGAATATAAAACTACTTATTGAAAAATGTTGATTATATATATATAAAAACAATATAGTTTACGTTTATTGGAAAAGATGGATGCATATACAAATATTGAAGTATTTTGAGAGTGTAGGGAGGCCTACTTGTTTCGACTCCCCTGTGGAATTGTCTGTACAGCATCATGGGTAATGTAGTTTCCACTGTTAAACATGATTATTTAAAAAGTAAGTTGAAAAATGTAACCTGACAGCTTCAACAGAAGCAAATACCACCGATTAACAACCTCGTAGCGCACTGTCAAAAAAGTTCATGAGTTTAAAAATTAATTTCCCTTCAGGTTTTTACTTCAGAAACCCAACTGTTGCACTCTATACTCTTACAGTTAGGAAATTTACTCATTTAAAACTTAATGACTTTTTTCTTTGTATTTTCCACTTTCAGGAAAAGTTGTAGATATTTATTCCAAATTTGATGTCATTGTAAGTATATTATGTATTTATTTTATTGTAATTGAGCAAAAAACGATTGGCCTATACACCAGACATTCATTATCTTTGTGTGTGTGTGTTTGTAGAATCTTGCTGCTGAAAAGACGTACAACAACCTGGACATTAGCGTGACACAGGCGCTGATGCACAGGTCACAGTACTTTGAGGGGGTCATGAAATGCAACAGATTAGAGACACTGGAAACAATAGTAGATCGGATAGTCAAGGCTGAGGTGAGCTGAGTGTCTTCCTTTTTGTCTTCATTTATCTGCAACATTGACACAAAAATCTGCTCCGTTTTAGGTATTCTAGAGCTGTGCTAGTTGCTCTTGGTTAATAGATATTAAAGGCACACTATGCAAGATTTGTACCTTAATATATCTGGCCTTAATATATCAGTGGTATTTAGGACAGTAACGTTAAATACAAGTACTCCACAGCGACTCTAGGGGGCGCTGTTAGACAAAAACGGAAACTGCATTATAGCTTCTTTTGGAAACGGAAATTCAACTGTTGCCCTTGCTCCTGGTAATGTATTCTAAAGCAGATCTTGGTAATAGATATTCTAGTTTTTGCAGATTTTCAAAAGTTCCTCCAGCTCTTCATAGATAAAAATATATTACAGTTGCTCTTGGTAATATGCACTAGAGCAGCTCTTGGTAATTGATATTGTACCTTTAGATTACTGTAGATTATATATTCTCTAGAGCAAATGGGTAACAAAAAAAATTTAGAGCTGCTGTCAGTCTTTATAGAGGTGTTATTCTAGCATAATATAGATTCTAGAGCAGATTTTCAAGAGTTGCTCTAGCTCTTCATAATGGTGATTCTAGATAGATGTATAATACAGCTAGTCTTTGTCTTTATAGAGGTAAATGTTCAGTTGTTCTTGATAATGTATTCTAGAGCAGCTCTTTGTAATAGATATTATACATCTGCTCTGGTAACATTCAACAGTTGCAAACACTTATAGAGGAAATATTGAGTCGCTCTCGGTAATATCTATATTATACAGCTGCTCTTGGACACATATATTTTGGTGCTCGGGCCTCTTGGAATTGCTCCATTTATTATTATTAGCACTTACACTTATATTTTACAGTCGCTCTTGGCAATAAGAGCATCTTTTGGTAATATATATTGTATAGTTGCTTTAGATCACTATAGAAAAGAGATTCTAGAGCAACTGGGTAATAGATACCCTAGATATTCTATTGCTGCTCTAATTCACTATAGAGGAGATATTTTATGTCGTGGTCCTCCCTCTTGATTCTCAGTATTTTAGAGCTACTCTAGGTAACTACAGAGGATATTTTCTCCTCTAGAAGCTGATGTCTCTGTTCTCAATCAGGTGCACAGGCTGGTGGTGGTGGATGAGAACGGCAGCATTGTGGGCATCGTCTCTCTGTCGGACATCCTCCAGGCGCTCGTTCTTAACCCCGCAGGTATAAATGCTCAGCATTCCTAAAGCCCATTTCCAGCAGGACCCTCCTCTTCTCAACCTCTCTCGCCCAAACCACAGGTACTTCATGCATAGGTTGCCTGACACACCTCCACTGCTGCCGCTGCTGGGGTCACCGAGACGATGCATGACCACTGCCTGGCTCATGATGTGTGCGCCGATGGCATGTGCTAACTTGCTCTTTCTGTTTCCACCACAGAACCAAACATGATTGGCTTTGATTCTAGAGGGCAGTTGACAAAGGATGGCCTGTGTGTGTGCGTGCGTGTGCATGTGTGTCCACATTTCACCGCATATGATTTTGATTAATGAATGACACTTGCAGGACATCAGAGCCACTGCAGAGCTGCCCATCTGCTGATGGAGAGTGTCCTGCAGTATTTCAACTCAACCACTCACTCTGTCCTCTCAACACATACACACAACACACATAATGCCGTAGGTTTTTACAGAAGAATCATTTTATAGTTCTGCTTATAAGTTTGCAAACCATTTGCAGAATATGCAAAAAAATTAAATTCTGTCATCATTTACTCACCATCATGTTGTTCCAAACCATTAGTATTTCATTAATTATTGGAGAGATTTTAAGAGAGAGGTTTCTGTCCCTCTATTGAAAGTCTATTCACTTAAAACTCTGATGCTTCAAAATGCTCATAAAAACATTGTAAAAGAAATCCATAGAAATCGAAATCGTCTTCCTAAAAGACATGATCGCTTTATATGATGAACAGATTTAATTTAGGCTTTTATTTGCATATAAACATTGATCAGCTAATGTACACAGAGCACTCAAATATGGTAAACGGAAGTTCAACCGTACTTGCTTGACGTGAGAAAAAAAACACGTGTCAAGCTAGAATGCTTGAGCTTCCGTTTACCACATTCGAGTGCAGTATGTACGTTCGCTGATCAGTGTTTAAATTGAACAATTTTATATTCTGCAAGGGGTGTGTAAACTTATGAAAAAAAAAGACATGAGCAGAACTGTATAACCGATGGAATATGTTGCACATCTTGGTATGACAGACATCTAAATCCAAATCAGATTGTGGGATATAATACACTTCTCTCTATTTTGTCAGAGAACTCGAACTTTCTGAATTTGCTTCTTGAGAGGTCGCTGTGTTCTGGGTGCCTGTCTTGTTGTCTGTGAATTTATAACACTGAATATTAATTGCTGCTGTGAAGAGTGTTATGAATCCTAAGTAGCAGATGTGATGCTGCTAATATTGCAAATAGTATGCAAGGATCAAAAGATATTCTGCCCTGGTGTACAGTCCTGCTCCTGGAGATGGACCTTCCTGCAGAGCAGGGCCAGAAATGAATGGAAGCTTGATGCAAAAAATAACAATAATGCCCCCCAAATTCAAGATAAGGGGGCAAAAAAAATGCCCCATTACAATTAAAGGCACAATATGTAACTTTTTTGCTTTAAAAATAACAAAAATCTCTATATCTATGTTATATATTTTTTTTAGTTGTGTACTTACATTATCCTGACTGTTTCCAACAACTTTCAAACCAGGAGAAATTTGTAATTTAATTCGAGAAACGTCCCGTTTCTTTATTTCCGTTTTGTCGCCGCCAATGGCGTCATATCCGCGTTGTCCCTGGTTTCCGCTCGTGCTGCCATGGCAACTAGAGCTATGAACCAGAGCCGTCTGATAGTAACCAAAGCGACTGAAGCGGACAACTTTGTAGTTCGCAATGTCTATTTGCACTCTGTTGTTGTTTCGTTCAAACATTATGGACCATGGCAAGCAGACTTTGGATAAAAAAAGAACTAAAACGAGAATCAATATCAGCGCGGTGTTTTCGAGATGCCGAGAGCTCCCATAGACAGTATATAAACGAGAGCTCCACGTCCGAGACTTCGACTGCTCCTACATGTACTTTACTAAACAGGTGAGCACATTTACATAAAACTAATCAATGTTTTATAGTTCAACAATGATAAAATGTCAGAATATGATCTGTATGTTATTCTAATGTTGATCTAGTTTACTGCCAGTCTCATACAGACAAACATACATTTCAACACATTCAAATGCAGTTTCGTGTGCTAGTGTAATGTTAGACCAAGTGAAACAGCGCTGCGTTACCTCACAAGTTTAATTTGTCTAATAAACTGACCTGTGAGTTGTAATTCTGCACTCGCGTGTAGTTCGGTAGAATGAAATGTCCGTATTGCTTTTATATCCGCGGGACTCGCGTCGCTTTTGGAGCTGATGGCTGTCTCTTAGCAATCCCGAACTGCTTCATATCACAGTCATGATAAAAGCATCGATGTATTTACTCATCCATAAACAGTATTAGATCGGTCGGCTTGACGTTGACGACAAGATCCATAATTCTTAGCAAATGTTGCGTCATCAATCTACGCCTTTTGTTATTGTAAATAGGTTAGCGACCCCTAGTGGCGAAAAATGCCATACTGTACATTTAAACTAAATTTATTACAACGGTAGTAATAGACAGCACTCAAATTTGGTAAACGGAGGCTCATAAGTGCTTGCTTGATGCACGAGAACCAATGAGGTTCATTCTCGTGTCACCCCAGCATGTTTGAGCTTCCGCAAGAACCAATGAGGTTTGCTCAAATTGTAGAGCGTTGGCGCTTGCACTGCCAAGGTCATGGGTTCGATTCCCAGGGAAAGAAATAGGTGGGTCAATAGTCTTTCAGTCGAGGGATAGAAAACTCATCTAAAATGTCTTCATTTGGGTTTTGAAGATGAATGAAAGTCCTATGGGTTTGGAACGACATGAGAGTGAGGAATTAATGACAGAATTTTCAGTTTTGGGTGAACTAACCCTTTAATGGAAAAGTTCTGACCCTGCTAGAGAGTCAAGTTTCAATTTTGATACAACACTCTGAACCTGCAAATCAAGGACGTAGGAACTAAATTTGGCAGGAGGGCCGATCTCAGAGCAGCTCTGGTTGAAGATGCATGTTCATGAGCTGCCTACTAGTGGTTTTAAGCAGTACTGCAACTAAAAAGAGACCTTTCGTTTACATGTTGTCTGCTCTTTTACCTTTGCAGGTATGACCAGGAAGGACAGCGAAGCAGAGACGGAGTGATGCGTGCTGAGATTGCTGGGCCATGTGACGTTGCTGGCAGAGACTGTGGAGACGAGAAGTTTGAGCCACATCTCTGAATGAAAGAGAGAAACCAAGAAACTTGACCTAGATGAGTGCTGTTAGAAGGCAAAAGAAAGGGTACACAGACTGGTTAATTGCTCTATCATTTAATATATGGATGAACGTAGTGGTCGCATGAGGCGATTAAGGTGGATCATCTCTTATTCAGAAGGACACAGTGAAATCTGCCTATTATATCACACTAAGCTTCTGCACGCACACTATGATAACTATACTTTTAGCTAGACCTAAAACTACGCCATCTGGTTCCTGAACAGTGGTCTGAGCACAGACTATGGACTGTACCATAATCGCCTCTTTTGGGAGGGGGGTGTCTGTGCGTTTGCAGGGCATTCAGTAATAATCTCAGTATTCAATGCATGTTAGGACTGTTTGCTCCTTGTGTATATAAGATTTTCAGCTTGTGCCGTATGAGCCCAGCTCGCATATTTCTACTTTTGACTACACCTCCTGAATTTAGGAACTGTTGTTTTTATTTCGTTTAGTCTCCACAATCCCTTTGTAAATGCAGACAGAAATGGTTTCCTCTCTATCTGTCTATGGTGCCTTCTGTCCAGCAGTTATCGCCCACTACTGGTTGCCAACAGAACAAGATTAATTGAATGTTTAAATGTATCAAAGCGAATGTCACAGTTGTTTCAAAAACCAAAAGCCCCTTTTTGCTGTTTTAGTGCGTCACTAAATGTATTTACTGAAGAGCTCCACATTTCCTCACTTTGGGTGTTCATTATTTTCTTGATGTTTTTGAAATGATGCTGTAAATGATAATTAAAATGTTTATTTATTTATATTTAACACTTTTGTATTTTTGAAAGTGATATCTAAGTGTGAGATGGAAAGAACTATTAAGCCCCTATGCAGTAAAACTTGATGTTGAAAAGTGATTCAACCTTAAAATCCCACTTTTTGTTTTCTGTCCATGAGGCGACTGATTCTTGTTTGTATCAATTGTACTGTACACGCACACAGAGCTTCTGTCTGAAGAATCTACAAGTGCCAGAGAAAGGTATATTTTTCTGTGTATTCAGTGTTGTTTGTAATACTTCACATTATCATTTTAAGTTCTCCTTATTTGTTTTGCAGATATATGTTAGTGCTGTTGTCATGAGAGTAATGTCCAGAGATAAATGCACATCATTAGCATGAGAATGCTAATGGATAATCATACTTTAGATTCATTTTTATTTTACAGTTAAATAATAAAAAAGAAAAACAATGTCTTTGAAACTTTTCTTGTATTAAGACGATTCATAAAAAATATGTAAAAATAAGAGGGAGATGCTGCTCTTGTAGCCTACAACGTGTGTTTTGGTGTTTACTATATACTAAATGAAAAAAATGTAAGCACATGTTTAAGAATTTGCCTATTAATTTTAGTTTTCACATATATCTGTTCAATCGTATCTCCCATGAACCTGACATAAATTGCCAGGGCCGGCCCGAGGCATAAGCGAACTAAGCGGCTGCTTGGGGCCCCCTCGCCACCAGGGGGCCCCCAAGCGAGTTTTTTTTTTTTTTTTTTTTTTTTTTTTTTTTACATATTAGGCCTAATTAAATTAAACAAGTGACATAAATTAATGAATGGATTAATAATTCAAGACAAGAAAATTCTGATTTCATGATCAATATACCTGCCTACAACTGCTGCTGTGTCTGCCAGTGTTTGAGTCATATGCGCATAACCTCGCGTGCATAGAAAATTCGTGCGCAAAGTCACGGTAGCCTAATGTTAAGCCATTTCACAAATTTGATTTGATCAATGATTTATCCTTTAAATTTAATGATATTCAGAACAGAACAAGAATAAAAAAATAACTATAAACAAGCCAAAACGAAATAATTTAAAGCGAAAGTGAAAGCGGATCTCTCTCATTAGAATCAAAATGTTTCAACATTCGCGATGGATTTGGATGGTAAACTATTATTTATTATAGGCTTCTTTGTACTTCACCCACGTTCCAATATCGAGGGAAAAAATCATCCTCTTCACAAGCGCAAAAATGTGCTTGAAATCCAATATCGAGGGAAAAAATCATTCTCTTCACATGCGCAAAAATGTGCTTGGAAACATCACAGTGGAGCGGTGCTTAGGCTACGCAGCACTGAATGGTACGAATTGTAGGCTACTGACTATTTAAAAAGAGCAGTGTAATTTTTATATGTTAGTTTGACTATTTTATTATTATTTTTTATTACGGCTATAACGAACAGGCTGCGAATCTGCGATGTCAAGATTGCAGTGCTGGAATAGCCTATGTTGTGTGTGTGTGTGTGTGTGTGTGTGTGTGTGTGTCGCGGACGCGATCGAACAGTGGAAACATAAACACATACTCCGTCATGTTCATATAAGGCATCATTCAAACTGCAAAGGGTTGCAAAACGTTGGAGGATATTTTGCAAATAATTTTTTAAAAATGTTTTTGACAGTTTGTTTTCAGAAGTTTCAAAGAGTTAGTAAAAGAGTAAAGAAAAAGTTAAAACATTTTTATTTAAGTATCTATTTTTTATTAAGTAGGCTATTTATTTTGTATTAATACAAAACCTCATTGTATTAATTTATAATGTAACATTATAGAGTGACATTGTGTCAATAATCGTCAAGCACAGGTGACTCCGCGTGTTGGGAGGGGGCCCCCAAATCAAATTCTGCTTAGGGCCCCCAAAAGGCTCGGGCCGGCACTGTAAATTGCCGACCTACCTCAAATGAAAGTAGGCTAAAATGTCTGTGAGTTTGTCACAAAGTAGGCCTACTCTTTGCTTATAAATATAAATAAAATGTTAATAAAGTATTACAATTCGAATAATTAATAGTTAAAATTAGAATAATTTTTAACTGGCTGTCGCGGGTGGAATGAGGAAATCTTTCCAGGATTCAACAGTTGCTGCCAGTTGTAGTAGGCGTGTCAGGTCACATGACCTGCTAGTCGCGCCTAAAACCCGACATAAGGAAATATGCCTTGCTGTAGGCAGCCTACTAAAAAGTGAAGTTGTCAACGTAATATTTGTCTTGACAGTACCTTGTGGCTCCAGGATGTCGTTAAAGTATTTATTATTATTTATGTTTTTTTTAAATGGAACAATTAACTTTTTTAATCTAAAAAAAAAAAAAAAAAACGTTTGCAAATGTATTTTTGGTTTTGTAGCCTATAGCGTAATATCTGATACACCATGCTTATGGCTCATATATTATGATATGAATATGGAGCTCACTCACACTCGAGGAAGAAAAAACAAATTTTATAGACGATGGCCCAAACTGAGCAAAAATATAGGGTAGGCTATTTTATATGGCCAAAAGGTAAGATGAAATTCTGTTACATTGTAATGTAAATAAATGAGACCATGAACCGAATGTGGACATTTTTAAAAAGCCTTTTACTTGAAAAAAAAAAAAAAAACTACAGGGAAGTAGATTGTTTAGGGCATGCAGACTACAACAGATTTTTCAGATAAGTTTTGATCATGATCATGTCGATTTGGCTTATAATTCACGTTTCCAACATGATACTGTCTGCTTTACACGGTTAGTCTATATAAGGTTAAATCACTATATTTCTTTCCCTGTTAGTCAGGGCTGGCCCAATATGATTGAAAATTGTCCATGCCTGATTATTCGTAGACTACAAAACACCCATTATCAAATTATATTAGTTGTAGCTGCGTGTTGCCTGGCATGTTTTATGGTTTCAAAAATTGTAACAGTAGCAAACCCAGAAGAGTTGCCAGGTCTTAATTTGTACTTTAATATTCAAAGTTTACAGTACTAACTCAATGTGGTGTAGGCTACTAAACAAACCAGCAGACAATGCATTTACTGTAGTTAACCACTAATTGCTTTTGGTAAAAATAAAAATAATACGTGCAAATGTGCAGAACAATTAACTAAATAACTTTAGATAAACAGTATCTGAACACAAAATAGGATATTGATACATGGCGATACAAACTGATACATGGAGATACATGGAGAGTGAGTAAATAATGGCAGAATTTTCATTTTTGGGTGAACTATTCCTTTAACTCCAAGAAGAACTAGGCTATTCCACTATCTGTTATCCCGTTAAGACCTGCACGCTTCTAACAAGAAGACGCAACTGATTACTTTCACTTTAGACATAACCAACTGTGTTTAAGTAAACCCTGTGTGTATTTGACAGGATTTGCACAATCAGACGCAATTTAGATAAAGTCCATCGGGCGACTGTGCGCGCGCTCGGTGTGTGCGCGCTCAGGGAAAAAAAAAAAAAACACATGTCAGAACAACACGCGAATTAAATGTTTAACCGGCACGGCTTTAAAGCAAATGCAAATAATAAACTTTTGCGATTGCAAATAAGTGCAGTGTCACTCTAGCGCTGAGTTACCATGTGATGCGAATGTATGTCGGACCATAGTTTGGGGGCCCCTAGTGGCGGCGGGGCCCTTAGCAGTCGCTTAGTTCGCGGATAGGAAGTGCCTGCTGTTAGTAACGCAACATATAAACAGAAGTCAAAAGCATATGTCGAGACTACAACATGCTGGGCAAAATGATGTGTCACCTTCCTTGAAGGGAATCCTAGTCCTAGATGAAATACAAGTCTACGAAAAAAACAAAACTACAAAATAAATCGTGTCAGTCAGAATCAACCTGTAGCAATGGTGCGCGCGTTCATGTGCGCTTCTGGCGAGCCTGTTCCTGACTCGCGCTCATTGGTTCATTTGGCTGATAGCACCTGACTCGCAATCCACCCGTTTCTAACTGATCCATGAAACCATAAAGACAGAGCACGTAGGCAACTTCTTGTCGACAAGCTCAGACCATCATTTCTCAAGGTAAATTCATATGCATTTAGTTTTTAGTAGTACTAAATTGAGTAAATATAAATACTCACTGATGCTGCAAACGCTTTATTCCAGATGTGCATGAGATTAACTACAAAATTAGAGTTAAAAAGTTCCTCTCGAATGAGGGTAAAACATGCAAATGATGTCCTTAACTGGAACTACGCTACGCAATGTTTACATAGGCTACACAGCCTATTTCATTTAAAAATGATAGGCTACTACTAAATGATAATCCTCGCTTTTGGATAATGTGTAATCTTCCTAAAATAGCCTAGGTCTATTTACAGAATTTTGAACTTGAAATAACCTGTTGTGTGTGGACGAATAATTAATGTCATCGCATTTAATAGGCCTACTATATATTATTATTATATAAATACCTATCTCAGAATGTTTGCATGAGCAGTAGATCACTACAACAATTTTTGTCGTTTGCAGATATTGAAAGAATGCGCGCGTGATGATTTTATATTTAGATTCGTATTGTTTCACTTTGCTCGATATTGATGTCACGCCCCCAGTGAAGTAATTTTAGCGGCTGCAGAATATTCCACACTACGTGACAGGCAGCACATAGCCCACTTCTCCGACTCGTTTATATTTATGTGGCAGGTGCATTGATATGAAATGTGATCATTTACAATCAAAAGCATTTCGCTGCCCCTTTTAAGGTTTCGGACACGGACACCAATGTCATGAGCAAAGGCATTTCACATTCACATTTGCATTTATTAACCTCGCAAAAGCTCCATTCAAGATCATTGGCTGTGTCTCCAGTGAACTGGCTACCTTGACTGCATTTCTGGGCATCACAAGTGAAGGTTGAGCAGTCAGTCACATATGTGGTCATTTAGAATGCTCTTTAGGCATCCCTAACTCCAATATTACGGCTGTGAACAGGGTTCACTGTCATGGCAAATCTTAAAAAATTGGACTTTTAAAAATTTGATTTTGGTATATCATGGAAATGAATCAAACTAAAATCTTAAAAAGTCAAGGAAATGCCATTGACACTTCTATCACATTTGAAAGGTTTTGGGTCAGTAAGATGTCAGTAATCCATCTAGGATTTTTTTTTTATCTTACTGACCCCAAACCTTTAACAAACAAACAGTACATTATTTATTATGGTCACTTTTTATTAGAAGCAATAAAGACTTGCTGTTCTTTTGAACTTTCTATAGCTACATAAAAAAATCATAAAAAAAATTTATAAAAAATTCATGATTTCCACAAAAATATTTTCAGCTGTGATAATAATAAGAAATGTTACTTAAGTACCAAATATTAGAAATGATGATTTCTGAAGGACCATGTGACACTGAAGATGCTGAAAATTCAGCTTTGCATCACATGAATAGATTACATTTTAAAATATATTAAAATAGCAAATAATTATTATAAATTGTAATAATATTACTGTTTTACTGCATTTATGATCAAATATGGAATCAAAATAGCCCCACATCATCACATAGCCTTCACCATACCTAGAGATTGGCATGGAGTACTTTCCATAAGATCATCTCTCAATGCAAATCAAACCAGCTATTAGGCTAACTGAAATAAAACCATGCCAATCTCTAGGTATGGTGAAGGCTATGTGATGATGTGGGGCTATTTTAATTCCAAAGGCCAAGGGAACTTTATCAGGATGCATAGTATCCTGGATCCATGAAGTAACTGGCCTTTAAAAATAAAAATCTGCCTGCCTCTATGGGAATTTAACATAGGGGTGTCCAAACTTACGCACCCTGTATTTTAAGGGTTATACATTATTCATTCACAAAGAAAACTGGTGTCCTTAAAGGTTGGACGTTTCCTAATTTCTTTAATTAAGGCATTAAGTTCAATTTCCAAAAGATGATTTTTTATTCCTCTTTTTAGTCAACTTTAGCATGGGTGTCTAAACTTATGCATAGCATTGTATATATATATATATATATATATATATATATGAAGAGCCTCTAAGTGCCATCTAAAATTTCCTTCTAGAATGATCATTTTTATCAAGCTTGCATGTTTATGTTCAGTTATTTCACTTTAATGGCAATGAAAATTACCTATTAATTGTCATTAAAGTGAAATTACTGAACTTAAATATACGAGCTTGGTAAAAATTACCATTTTAGAAGGAAATTTTAGATGGCACTTAGAGGCTTTTGCATCTGAACTCTTCATATATATATATACATACAATGAATTGTGATCATATCTGATATAATCAGTGTGTTGCATCAGTACTTTTGGACTTGGTGGAAACTGTGGTAAAAGAGCAGATAGTTAGCTCCTATAGGTTTTGAGACTCCATTGTCAAGCCGATCCCTGTGTGACTTTCCTGAAAGCTTAATGAGTTGTCCATGAGTCCGGCCAATTCATGTACCCATTGTTTTTAGATGCTGGCTTCACGTGCACTGGTGCGGGGACTGCAGTCTGGATTCTGGAGGAGGGTGTCAACTTCATCTGGTGCCTGGGCTGCACATACTCACGGTGATCTATCTATCTATCTATCTATCTATCTATCTATCTATCTATCTATCTATCTATCTATCTATCTATCTATCTATCTATCTATCTATCTATCTATCTATCTATCTATCTATCTATCTATCTATCTATCTATCTATCTATCTATCTATCTATCTATCTATCTATCTATCTATCTATCTATCTTTGACTGTTCTTGTTCTGGTGTATTTGTCCTCAGATGTGGATGTGCTTGATTGCTCCGCTCCTCAGTACAACAACCGTCTGGACACTCCATTGCCAGATGTTCCATTTGTCAGAAATCTGAGTGCTGAACAGAAGAAACTCAAAGAAAAAGAGAAGGGACCGTGGACCCAGCTCACCAAGGAGGAGAAACTAGCCAGTAAATCTGCAGGGCTAAGGCTAACTTTTAGCTTTTTTTAATCTACCAACAACCTTAAACAAGTGGAGGCTAGACTTTGAACTTGGGTGTGGAGGAAACTGTTACTCACCTGAACTCACCTGAAAGATCACATTTGTCTTTACAGTAGCTGTATAAACATACTCATATATCATTTTTACTCTAAGTAGAAGTAGGTACTGTAAGGAAAATATGATATACAGAACCATTCAAATGTTTGGGGTCAATATATAAATAATACCCCCCCCCCCCCCCCCACACACACACACACAAACACACATTAAATAATTAAAAAACATATTTCACATTGTTATAAAAAAACATTTTCAAATAAGTGCTCATCAGAGAATTAATCCAAGAAAACTATTAAGCACCACAACTGTTTTCAACATTGACTATACTTACATTCATACTTATATTATTATACAATATGAATGGTATTTTAGACATCAAACCAGCATACAATTTCTGAAGGATCGTGTGACACTGAAGACTGGAGTAATGATGCTGAAAATACTGGAGTCATCACACGAGTAAAGTACATTTGAAAATATATTACAATATTACTGCATATTTGTAATCAACTACATTCAGCCTTGTTGAGCATAAGATACTTCTTTCAAAAACATTTAAAAAAATCTTACAGACCCCAAACTTTTGAACAATAGAGGATATTATATTATCACATTATATTATCTATTTTTAAAAGTATTATATCCTATTTTATTATATATTATATTCTCTTCTATTACCTTTTGTATTACTTTTACACACACACACACACACACACACACACACATGCTCACTTGCTACCAATAGAACTGATTCAGATCCTTTAGGATCCTTTGAATGCTCATCAAACACTTTGCGGAAACTGATCAGTTTTCTTGAGTAGGCATTAGTAGGATTCAGAAGGATTTTCAGATGGAGCAACAAGCCACCCCATATCAGTATGTCTGGCATAAATATAGTGATATTCTTTTTTTTATATACTGTATATTTCATATTTTTTATATTAGATTTTAAATCTATATAAGAAATATATCTATTCATTTAATACATATAATATTTATTTGCAGTTTTATATTCCTTTGTGATGTATAATAGATTATTTTTTACCTGGGTAAGATCCCTCAAGGCTAAATTATTAATATAGTAAATGGGTCATGGGTCTTGGGAATTATAATGCTAATGCCGGATATGCTAATGACGCTCATTTAGCCTCAGGTGTATAAAGTTCTTTACCACCAGATGGCAGCGTTGTCCAGCTGTTTGAGTTGAATAGTGGCAAACCTTGCCCTCCAAGTGTGCATGCAAGCAGGGCAAACAACTAAATCCAACTATTAAGATTCAGTCTGTGTGTGGTGTCTCTTTCTTTGCAGTATACAGACTCACACATGAGCTGTCGTTTCCAGAGATGAAGAAAGGCTCCAAAGAGTGGATGACTGTCCTTGGGGGCATGTTCTTCTTCCTTGGTTTCACAGGGCTGCTGGTCTGGTGGCAGCGTGTCTATGGTGGGTTTATATATGAATATATTTATACATATACATCCTCTAGTCTAAATGATGCTTAAAGTCACCATGAAATCAAAATTAACAATTCTTTTTTTTTTTGGGGGGGGGGGGGGGGGATATTGCAGTATGCACTTCTTTTTAAAGTCTATGTGCCCTCTTAATCTTTAATCAAAATAACTTCCCTTCCCTCTTGCAACAAGATCTATTCTCTGATGACGTGTTTACTGGCGTGAGGGCGAGACAACCTGTCAATCACATGAGATCACAGCATTAGCAAACGACAAAACAAACCGACAACCAATAAATTCCCAACGGACAAAATCAAGTCCCGCCCTACATTTTTTCTTGTTTGAAAAGCTGTTTCACTCAATATACATCACAATAGGGAAGAAAAGACTATCGCAACTTCCGTTTTATGCGGACTTTAATGGTTTTTGATTGCCAGAATATGGCGGGAAAGCTTTAAATGCTTGAATTTCAGGCATTTCTTCATTACTGATACGCTCTGGATACACTTTGATGTGGATTTAATTGTGTTGATGATTTATTTATTCATCCAATCAGAGTCAGAAACAGTCATTGAATCCAAAATCAGCATAACGTATTGGCTTCTGCTAAATTAAGGCTCAAAACCTCGCTTAGCATTTCCACTTGGATTTTGTTCTTTTTGCCTTTTCATTCTTATCCCTTTCCTCTAATGTGACCATCAGTTAGATCTCAGAGTACAGATCGCTCTGGTTTGAACGTGTCAGATGGAGGAATCAGTTCTGCCTTTTTACCTGCAGCACACACTCCCCCTGCATTCCCTCGGCGGAAATAATTGGACTTGGTTGTGTTTTGCAGTCAGCAGTTTAAAGGAGCGGAAAAGAGGGGAAAGATTTACGTGTTTGAGCCTGGGCTTCAGTTCAGGAATCCCTTTAGACCCAGCTGAACTTCTTCACGAATGATAGGAAGAATTCCAAGGCAGATGGGAAACAGTTGACATGTTTAAAACAGAATGAGTGTGCATTGTGTGTGTGTGTGTGTTTGCATAAGTGTGTGAGTGAGTTCTTGTCGGAAGCAGACGAGTCTCCTAAATCTCGGTCTCAGAAGCCCCAGGTCTTTGAGGAAGGAAGTCAATGCTACATCACCTCAGGAGAGACACAGTAGAGGAAAATAATGCAAGGAGGGAAAAAAACAGAGAAACTGTGAGAACAAAAGTTTGGTGAGGATCCTTGGGGGGGTGGAATAGTCAAAGTGAGAAAGGTATACAGAAGTCCAAAAGTCAGTTGTCGGTTGAGCGCTGGGTATTTCCCATATTGTCTGGCTCATGTTGTGACTTGAACAACTCTGCTCTTGGGCGCTCTTCTTCTAACTCATTAAGACTCATTTGAGGTTGACTTCGGCAATTGTCGGGATTCATTTATTTTTTTGGAGAGCCACCTGAGATACAGTCATGTCGCAGGTTTTTGCAGGCATCTCTGCCCCACGACTGCACAAAAACTGAAAAGAATTTCCTTCACATTCCTCGGGGCAGGTGCACAGACTCCACCTGGCAAAAAAATGAACTGTTTTCCATAATCTTTTTGATGTGTTCATGTGGTAGAAACTATACCGTCTGCCTTGAGGGGAGGTGAGGAGATGCCCTTGGAAAAATGACATTATATTAACCAAACACCAGATACACAGAGTCCAAATCGAAAAACTGGGATTCAAAATTTAAACCTGGAGACAAACAGAAAGTTGTACGATTTTAAAAAATGTACAACAAAGAAGTATTATTATAGCAATGTTAGAAATTTGCCTGTACATACAAAACAGATTTTTTTTGTGATGTAAGAATGAAAGATAAATCACATCAGAACTTTTGCATGTTTAATGTACAATTACAATGAAAAACCAGTGACATTTCAGAGAAAATTATGAAAATATATAAATATTTTATATATAAAATATAAATATCTAAAAATATAAATAAATGTTTATGTATATACTGTATATATATATGTTTTTAATTCAAATTTATTTTGATATGCTGTTAATGGTATAAAAATTAACAATAGATGTATTTTCTGGACTTTTGATCTCTACTGCATACCAATTTTCAATGCATCATTCTTATGATTTAGTTATGAAATAATATAGGCTCCATTACTGCAACCTTTTTTTGACCGAGTGGATTTGCATATTTATTTGCTCCATTTTTACATGAACCAGGTTTGTGATATTAGCAGATGTGTTTGTGCATGTTGTGCAGACACAATAGTTTTCTCTAATTTGTTTATTTCTTTGTCGCCTGCTCTTCGCCTGGAGGATAAAACCCCAGCAGAAGAGTCTGAGCTGGCAGGTGCTGCCCTCTGTTAGGACACTTAACTGCTGACTGTCTGGGTTTTTTTTCTGCTGACAGGTCTACAGTTCCACTGAGGGGATTTCGCACAATAACTGTGTCTTCCACAGCAACAGCTTTCCCGCTTTTTTAATTTAACGATTTATCAGAGTTTGTTTGGTTATTCTGCGAAATATATTAATACATACCGTTAATACATTAAGGGCATTTCGGAATAGTTTGTTGTCCCTTAAAGGGATAGTTCACCCCAAAAATAAAAAACATTTGTCATCATTTACTCATCCTCAATTTGTTCTGTTGAACACAAAAGAAGATATTTTGAAGAATGCTGGTAACCAGACAGTTGATGGCATTGACTTCCATAGTAGGAAAAAAATACTGTGGAAGTCAATGGCAACCGTCAACTGTCTGGTTATCAACATTCTTCAAAATATCTTCTTCTGTGTTCAACAGAACAAAGAAACTAATTTTATACTCACAGATTTGGGTTGATCAAATGATGACAATGTATGACAATGATGAACAATGTATTTAATCTAGAATTTCTCTAAATTCTTCATGTCACCAATTATGTTTTTCTCTGTTTGGCAGTGTATGGTGATGTTCCGCACACTTTCTCTCAAGAGTGGATCGACAAGCAGACGCAGAGGATGATAGATATGAGAGTGAACCCCGTCCACGGATTCTCTAATAAGTGGGACTATGAAAAGAAACAGTGGAAATAAATGCATTCTGATGTACTAATATGATGTTTGTATTAATGAGATGTTCCAAACTCAATAATGCTGTGCAACCGGCAGCCTTAAAATGTATACCTGTGTGAATCCAAATAAATGCACTGAATTAAACTCAGAGCTGCTTCAGTATTCTGGCTTTGTACTGTTTGTACTTTGAACAAAGCATGCGTGTTGGTACATTTAACCTGATACCTGACTACCGTAGAATTTAATATGCACTAACATGATTGGCTGGGGCAGGTGGAGTGAGAGAGTGTGTTATTGGCTGAGGAGTTAATCCAATCTCTTTTCAAGTGCCTAAAATGACTTGTATGACAAGTTAATTATAGAAGTACAAATATAAAATGTAGTTCCGCAGTTCTTCAAATAGTTTTAGATGAAGTCACACTGCTGTCACTGCTTGAAATGTCATGTCAACTACCCAATAGACACACTGCTAATTGCGTTCAACAAGTAGATCCATTAACCACTATAGGCAATTTAAAGGGTTAGGTAGCAGTTCACCCAAAAATGAAAATTACCCCATAATTTACTCACCCTCAAGCCATCCTAGGTGTATGACTTTCTTCTTTTAGCCAAACACAATCTATCTATCTATCTATACCAAGGTTTGAGCCACATTGATTGCACTGAACAAAAAACAAAAATACTGAGTTCCCCAGATAAAATGTGTTACAATGCTTCCTAGTTCCCCTATTGAAAATGTATTTGTCAAAATGAGCGAAGCTTGTACTTAAAGACATGCCTGAAGTATGGAGTCCTGAGGGATTAATGAAAAGCAGCTTTGACAAAGCTGAAAGGAATGAAACGAATTGCACTTCAAACACTAACCCAGACACCATAAACACTCTGCATCTGGACAGGCATAGTACTACGGCAAAAGAAATGAATGGTGTGACGTAGGAAGTGCCGCCCCCGAAGAGAGACTATCTTCAAACAGTATTCAGTTTCAACAACAGTCCTAGCGTTGCTTCAATGAACGCGCCTGTCTCGATGTCATTCGTTGGCGGTGACAGAGCACGCTTAATTTCTGCACGATCCGTGCCGCGCGTTGGAAAAACTGAATCTTGCCAAAAAGCGTGGAGATATACTTGTACATTTTTCATACAGAAAAAGTGCTTCTTCGTGCGCTGACTTGGTTGCTATTTTCTCTTCCGTCTTTCTGGGACCTCGAATGTCAGTGGAATAATTAGAAACACAGCGCTAGCTTTAACTCTCTTCTTCGGGCTCGTAACGTCAACGACGTCGCAAGGTTTTTTCTTTCTTCTCGCTATTGGCTGGTGGTTCACTGGAATATAAGCGCAGTGAGCCTGAGCTGTGAAGGGGCATTCCTCGCGCCGCAGCAACGGCCACTCTATCCATCATCGGCGCGCGCTGGACATGCAGGTTTGCAGACAGTTATGGCTATAAAGTTATAACCAATGAATGTGATACTCAGTCATATTATTTTCCTCAAAAATTCCATTTCAATGAGAGAAATCACGTCAGCGTGATGTGAATTTGAATTTTTTTCTTAGCCCTTCTCTGTGGGAGCCTTTTTTCCGTTACTATGTACTTCGAATAACCGACTCTTTACCGCTCGCGCTCGTTTTTATCCTGTTTAATAACGATGGCTAACGAAATTCGCTATGACAATCGGAATATTGTGGAGAAATACCTCAATCACAAACTTTTAAAGAGGGGATATGTATGGAAACTTCCATCTTCTGGGGAAGAAGATGACACCTTCAATAGAGGAGAGGGCTCCTCTCCAAACTCTGACAGGAGGAGGCTCCAGGCTCCCTCGGCCGGCGGGGGTAACAACTCTGAATGCCTGATAGCCCACCGGCTCACCCGTTCAGACCCTCATTTGAGGCTCTACCGGGTGTTACGCGAGGCTGGAGATGAGATAGAAAGGATATACCAGCGTGAGTTTGAGGAGATGTCCCACCAGATGGTATTTAGTCCCAATGCAGCGCAACGCAGCTTCTTAACCGTGGCTGAAGAGCTCTTTAGAGACGAAGTGAACTGGGGGCGGATCGTGGCTTTCTTCGAGTTTGGCGGGACCATGTGCGTGGAGAGCGTCAACCGGGAGATGGCGTCCCAGGTAGATAGTATTGCACACTGGATGACAGACTACCTGAACGGGCCACTGGAAAACTGGATCGAGGAAAATGGAGGTTGGGTAAGTTTATGGTCAAATGATCGCGTGACCTTTGCCCAGTCATTCATTACTTCATCTCTGCAGCTGAAGCTTAACATCATAACAACACAGTCTTATTAAACAATGCAATGTTGTTTACTATCACCTTTTACCAATCAAATTATTACTTTCTTAGTAAGGTTTGATTCTACTAAGGAGGGTCACAGCAGATTGCTAAAAACCCCATGACAGCAAAATTCAAGTTATTGTGCCTTTTTGCTTTGTGGCTTCTTTATCCAAGTGCACTCCTAAATACTGACAAAATTGGGAAATATACTGGGAAAGGGACTAAAATATTGATGATTTATCATGTAGGCTTGGCTACTACAGATTTGTGTCCAATCAAATTCTCTCTAGTAAGAGAAAGTCCTTCCTCCATATCACCCTGCAATTCATGTTTAGGGCTGTGATCTAGCTAAAGGCTATTGGATATTTAAAATATGTTTTGTCCAAACTTCCTGTTTCAGTAGAAAGTATGTTGTCACTAGGGAAAAAACTACACAACCGTAAAGTGATTCATGGGGTCTTTATGACGTTTTACATAGTTTCAGGCTCTAGTCTAAGGCAATGAAATGAGTTTAATTCATTGTGTCTGCAGTGTTATTTAGTAGAATGGGTTAGTTGTTTGAGTGGTACTAGTCTGGTTTGAGTTGAGTCAGCTTGGTTTTTGACAGTTCAATCAAGGTGAAAGTGACACTTCAGTCATTGTAAACCACGCCCCTCTTAAGAATAGAGTTTTTTTCTGAGTGAAAGAGGCATCCTTTTTCTCTAGGACATATGACTTTGTTGCATGCTAGGTCATATGAATTCTTAATGATTGTTTGGTTGTAATTGTAAATAATTCCAGCAAATGTAAAAAAAAAAAATCATTTATGGTCAAATGAAACACTGTAAGGTTGAAAGATGATTTTTTAAGAGAAAAAGAAAGATGTTTTTGCTCGAGGTGAAGCCTCAGAGAGTTCATGCTGTGATTTACCAGTGGGACAGTTTAAAGAACATGGACATTTTCTGTGCTTGAAGACACCTAGTTAGGGTTGTGGCAGCTGCTCGAAAGCCTCATCCGCTTGCACTATTTGTTTTGAAGACTTATTAAATTAAATGTATTTATGATAACAATTAAATAGTATTATAATTATTATAATAATTATATATATTACAAATTTATTATTATAATAAAATAGATTTTTACTATCAGAAATATAAAAAATGATCATTATAATAATAGAAATAATTATCATTCCTGGTTGGGGACTTTGAAAAAATAATTTGTATATGTAAATTCACGAGTCATTCAAGGTTAATGGTGCAACACTCAGAGACTGTATAGTGCATGCTTCTTTAATGCTACCACTACACTATACAATACACTAAATTGTTACTTACACATGGCTGGCGCAACTGGCCCCTGGTGGCTTGTCTCTGAAAAGAAAGGAAATCTGGCATGTGTAAAAACCGAGTAGCCTCTATCCATGAACGTCCAACTCCCTAGTCAAAACAAGTAAACATTTTTATTCCTTCTTTTTTCCTAAAGAGCCCTTGCTTTAACACTATCCTTCACTCTGACTGCAGTGCTTGAATTATTTACGGTATAAATTGGTGCAGCCCATCATGGTTGTGTTGATCCTTTATGGTTGGACTGACTCCACCCTATTCATCTCAGAACCCCAGTCTAAGAGGGCTGTAGACAAGGACTGTCCTCCAAATCATGAACTGAACTACATTGTGCGTTTTATAAGCTTAGATAAAAATGGTTAAATGGTGTTAAATTGCAGTTTGGGAATATTTTCTCTGTTCCTTCAAATAATCAACCATTTGAGCATGGTATTATGCGAGATGGAAGAGTCTAGGGATGCACTGAAATTTCGGCCACTGAAAATAGCATTTTAGTTTTTCGGCCGAAAGAGAAATACGGCAGAAAAATAAATGCCGCTCCGCCCCTCAGTGTTCAGCGCACGTTTCACTCTCACTCTAGCTGTTATCATTTCGCGGTGTGACGCTCCGCTCAATATCGCGCTCTATGCACGTGCGAAGCTCAGTTGCTCACAGCCCATGCGAACGCTCCGCTCATGTACCGCTCATGCTCATCGGAAAAGCAAAGTACACTCAAATAATGCGCCGAAATTTCTATGTAGTAGTATACTTGTTTCTGTTTGCAATAGCCCTATACTGTGCTGCCACATGATGTGGTATAACCTTGCCGGAGCAACGCTGGTAAAATTACGCTATACCCCCCTTATCGTTCACTGATCCACTCCCCGCTACGCTCTACTCACATGTTCTGATATAGCTTTGTAGGACTATACATTATTTGTATAATTGGTCAAAAATACATTTGTTAAATCTGATTCTGCTGCATAGAACTGAATACAGAACAATATGTTAATAATTTAATATATTTTCTGTCCAAATTTAGTGTTACTTTCAATAAAAGTGTGGTTATTTCATTGCTTGTATTTTTTGAATTTAGAATCATTAAAATGATTGAATTTCATTACAAAGTCTATTATTAATACAATTAATGCAAAATAAAGCTAATTTAAAATTAGAAATAAACTATTTTTAAATTTTTCGTCCAAGTGCATCCAGAATTTTCGGTTTCGGTTTCAGCTCAGAATTGTAATTTGGGTGCATTCCTACAGTCTTCTTCTGACTGCAGACTAGAGGATAGCCTAGTTTCTCCACTGTCTGGTACAGCTGTGCAGGTGGCCCAGCGGAGCCAGAGCCATTATTCCTGTCTGGATGAAAGGTGTGCTGGGGATGAATTAATGATGGTCATTACTCAGCACATCTGCTGCAGGTTAGACTGACTCAAATGGCCTGTGATAAAGGGAGGTATGGGGAGAGCTTTTCAGAGCGACCACCGTACACAAACACTCTTCAAGACGCAAACCAGCATTTGTTATTTTAAAGGTCAGTTGTAATGAATAGATGTTGAACTATTTTATTATATCTAGTGATGTATCAACTCTGTCATTCCTTTAGTGAAGAGATGCGGTGCAATTAGGATACAATTAGCAGAGAAGCATTTTAATAAGCCTTTACATGTCCCTGCATTATTCACAAAGCTCAGCACTTTTGTCCAGAGGCAATGAATGATTTATTTATTTCATTTTGTCATGAAAAGCACATCTAGAGTTTGCATTAAGACTGTTATTGCTGAGAGAATTGGCTCACTCATGAGAGTTATATATTACACTGAGTCTGTCATTAACAGCTTCTTTAAACGTAGGAATTGTTTTGAAGTGCTGAGAGCATTTGACGTCGATATATACTTGCACAGGGGATGCTGCCCGCTTGATTTCCTCTGTAGTTAGTTATTTTAGGGGAATCTTTATTAAGTTACTGATAATGTCCCAATAGCTTACCATCAGAGCGCTGGTGCTGTTTAGGCCTGTTCATTTGCTTATGCCTCATATGAAGAATGCATTTAAAAACTTGATGTTTGGGGATTTTTAAGGACTTTTATCTCAAGAACAGAAGCATCAAACAGGGATGCAGCCAGTCAAAACACTACTATAAGTTTTGCTTTAATGTAGTTTTGATCTGTTACTCTGTATAAAGTTCAAGTGACTCAGGTAATGGAAGAAGAACAATTCTGCCTTTGTTAAGTGTGTTGTGCGATATTCATTTCCCCCATAGAAGGTCCTCAATGTGTAAGAAGGGCTTCCCAATTGCCCTAAATTGGTCAGATGGCTTCACTTCTCTGGTTGAAAAAAATGTTCTCTCCACCCATGGTTAATCCCGACTTATTATCCTTCTTTTGAATTAATGTGATTCATTAATCCTAGGAAAAAGCCTGTCTGTGAAGAATATATGATTCAGCTGTACCACAGCGCTCTGTCTTATTACTCTTTTTCCAGGCCCCCTGCAGGGATACCCCGTTTACCCAGCATGCCTTGGAGACCATTGTCTTACTTCAGCCACTATCACAGGTTGAAATGGACTCGAAAGACTTTTAAATGCATGTTCTGTTCATGGAGATGGTCTTTTCTTCACAATGATACAATTATACTAGAAATAATTAAATTGGTTCTGTTAGCCAATTTAATGTAGTTCTTCTTAATGATGGAAGTAAAACATGCCGTGCATCATAATGGATGTAAAATAATTATTGTTGCCGCTATTTTAGAAACGGCTTGCATGAGTCTGGAAACTGAATCAACGTAGGTTTATGCTGCTTGGAAAGTTTTCCATCCATTTTGGCCTTTCTCTTGACCCTTTAGCTAAAAATTGCCTGTGGAAGTGTTTTATAGGTGACTGCAAAAAATTGCCTAGACTCTCAACCACTTTACCTGCCTTTCTTTTTTCAGAAAAGAAGAAAAGAACATCCTATACGTGTTACTCAGGTTTCCTTTTGTATGTAAACACATTTACCATAACATTGGAGCCTTATTCAAAGTGCACACATGTCTGTTAGCTTTTATGTCAAAACCAGAGAAACAACAGGTCATTTCTTTCCTTTTTTTGAGTCGAGAAAATCAGATTTCTTTTAGTATTTTGTTCTGCATGTAAATTTTTACTAGAATGAGACTGCCCCACAAGGGGAAAACGATCTCTTATGTCATCTTTTATTAAAGTATGTTATATTTCATGCATTAAAATAACTTTTTAAAATGGTTTAATTGCTTTTTTTAATGTGTTTAACAGAAGCTGTAGGAGTAGAGTGGGTCTGTTGCCTCCCAATATTTGACAGCACTGCACATGGCAAAATAGAGCAGATGCTCAGACATTTAGGACTTCTGGTTTGCAAAATGCTTAATGAGCTTTCTCATTACTGTGTAACCGCTTAGAGCTAGCTCATTTAGCATGCTCTTTTTTCCCACCCCCTCTCTCAACAAATTGATGTTTACTATTGTCGTAATTGCCATGTTACTGTTGAGGTGTAGGTAAAGATGGGAGCTTTGTTGGTTTGGTGAACTGAGATCAAGTGCATTGCTTATGTGGGGCGTTTGCACATTGGCACACTAGTTATCCCAATGCGCAACATTTGCTTAATAATCTCCCACTTATTGCTGAGATTGAGGGAAGCTATTATAAATTAGTCAATCAGCAGTTTATGTTAGGTTCAGCTTAAACCTTTATATTTTACTATAGTTTTACTATCCTTGTGACTTCCGGAGGCAGTCAAGCGTATGGCATTTAACTCCAGCCCCGATTCAGATAATGAAATCAGTCTGCGTGTAAGTTTGTTTAGACAGACTACAATTGCGCAGGTGCTCACCCACACACCACATACCTGCGGTTCATTACAGGTTCCTTGCTGTGTACAGTACACTGCTGATTCTGATACCTTAGAGGCATGTTTGACCCCACCTGGGTCTTTTGTTAGTGGGTGTTGCGTTTTGGGGCGTTTTACAGTTTGAGTCAAAGAACTTCAAAAGCTCTAGCATCGCTCTTGTATTCATTTTTCCCGAACATGTGCCTCCTACAGCCCTTTCAAGTGACACTGTTTATGAAAGTGATATTGACGAGAAAGACAGACCATAGGAAAAAACGAGTCAACAAATGAGTGCAGAGAAAATAATAGAGTGTCTCTTTTTTGACATTCAGTGATAATGGCTTCAAACAAACCTGCTGTGTATTTTACCATTGCAGTGTACATCTGTGCCTGTGAAGGTGCCAAGAAAGGTTGCGGAAGAAAAGAAACGTGAGATTAAAAAAGAGGAAATGAAGGAGGCGGATGAATAAGAGCAATAAAAGAAATCAGGAAGGATGAAGAACTGTAGAATAGGTGACTGTGTAAAAGAGTATGTTTTGTTATTGTACCTTCCTGCCCAGCTGTTATCAGGTGGGAAAGGTTGTGGCTCCTGCTCCTGGGGGGCAAATTATGGCTCCAAGGGTTTTTCTGATTGGCTGCCGGAAAGCTGCATGGTGCCTTTGACCTCAAGGCGAAACCCTCTGCTGGGTGTGTCTGGAAAAGAAGTCTGATGTTTGGTGGAGATGCAGCGGTTTATTTTAGGGCTGGCAGTTGTGGGAAAATAAGGATTCCCTAGCAGGTGTGGTCTCCTTGGTTTGAGAAACTAGATTCTATAGCCTACAAAAAGACAAGTGAGACAAGGGTAAACGTTCAAATGATTAAAGAGTCTGCGGACAAAATTATTCATCATAAAACCACTTTTTCTCTTTTTTTCCCCCCTAAGCAGCATATTTCTAACTTCTGAGGATTACAGACAATAGAACAAATTGGATGTGAAAGGTGAGTTCAGCACGGGGTAAGCACCGAGATAATCTTTATGTTTGAAGAAAGCCAAAACATTATTTGTTGTCCCTCATCTATTTCTTGTTTTTATTCACTGAAACTCGCAGTGAGTCATTAGAAGAAAACCTTGGCGAAGCTGAAATTTCTCAGCCGCATTTATGTTTTTAGTTATTGGTTTCCTTGAGGAGGTGAGAGACTTGCAGAGAAAGTTATAGGGACATTCCCTTCATATACACAATGTACTTTTTCTTTTTTTTATAAATGCATGTTGTAGATCTATGTGAATGATTCATCCATGTAGGCCTATTCATTTTTAAAATGCTTGATCTTCCGGTGAAATGTCTGTGGATATATGTCAGACTTCTCCAATCATTTCATCTGCTTAAATTCTGCCCCTCCACAAACATTTTTTGTGGAAAAAAAAAAAAAAAAAAAAACATTTTTAAGTGCAATGACCACATCTCAAAATCCAATCAACAACCGATGGATAGAACCAAGTCCCTTCACATTTTTTTTTTCTTTTCAGATAATTTGTTATACTCGGATGTAAATTTGTCCACAGTACAGAATTAAAGGTCTGTTGCTACTTCCGTTTCATTGTGACTTTAAGGAGATTCTGTTTATTGAATAGCACAATACATAGATCACATTTATCCATTATTAAGGCTGGATTATAAATCAGAGATAGGCCTAATTGATTTCCATGTCTGTAACTGGCTTCCTTTCTTCCTAGTTTTGGATGCAATTGGACGATGACTGTTTGTGTTTGTGGACGTGAAGGCCTAGTTATTTGGATAAGTTGACTTGTGATTGATCAAAGTGACGGTTCTTGCTGATCAGACAGGCTTTGTATTGGTTTTGAGTTTTGTCTGCCTTTGATGCTGCAATTTTGATTTTGACTTTCCCTCACCCTTTGATATGTTCCTTGTGATTTAAGAATTTCTTTTCTTTCCACAGATCTTTTTTCTTTGCACCTGGGCACTGTGGAATATAGAAACAAAGACAAAGGAAGAAGGCAACAATTGCTCATGAATGTTTGCCAGCATATATGGTCCTAATTCCTGGGTTAGGGCATCTGTCTAGCCTAGTGGACTCAATGCACTCTCATCCCCAATACATTAGATGAATGACAGGATCGTTATCTCCTCAGAGTTCTATATGTACATCGTTCATGTACATCAACAAATACTCACTGTTTGGTGTGCGGGTTGCACTCATTGATTGGTGAAAATGTATTAGTGAGTTTACTTTGTTTTTCCGCTGTCAGGACCTGTGGTTCCTCCTCTTGCTATCCGATCGGGGGTAAACATTGTCACTTGCTTGCCTACCAAAAGCTTTCTTTCTTCTGTAGATTTGGAATCATCTACTAGGCACGCAAACCGAATTTATTTTTCAGAGGAAAACAACTCATTGCCCTCTTGATCGCAACTGATCGCCACCTCCCACACAAAAGTTGTCAGCTATGACAGTTGGCTCATAGAAGCCCTTTGCAGTAAATCCACATCTGTGTGTGTCTGCCCCCTGAAAGAAGCCATACACTCTCACAAACATGTGACATACGCTGTGCAATAAAACACTGACAAAGGATCAAGAATGATTAACAAAATGGACCGCTCGCAATGAGTAGTAGATGCTGCAAACTTAGATTGGAATCTTAGTGATGAGACAGGCTCGTTTACTGAGCTTTTGCTGCTGGGGACTTAAGAGTTTATGTATGCAGGTTAGAGTTTTTTTAATGGAATTATAGCAAGTGCAGAGTATGTTAAGGGTTTCTTTCATTCGTTCTGTTATTCCTCTTGTGATTTCGGTTTTCTGTAATTTGTTTTTCAAGTTGACTTTAGAGGGTCTCCATCGTTAGAACAAAACCTTTATTTATTTATTTATCCATTTTGTTAGATTCACCCTCTCCTCAGGCTGCAGTTTCGAAGAAATTTCCCTGATCTTCCTCACTCAACTGCAGGAGTTTTTTTAACTCAAGGATTCGATGTTGGACTAAATACTTTGTTGGGGCGCTGCTCTGTGCTTGTTTGGCATAAGCGTGGCTCAGCATGTCCAACAATGCACTGCTCTTGTCTCCTCTTTTGTCTGGAGAGAACAAGATTCTTGGTGGCTTTTAAGCTGTTCAGGGTTGAAGCCAAGTATTTCCCCCCTCTTGGTACCTCGGGGTCAGCCTTGTCCGTCGCTTGCCATCTGCTTCTCGGTTTGCTCCAGGCATCCCAGGCCCTGTTGATCTCCTCCTTATCCCCCGAAAACCATTCCTACCATTCATCCAGCACGAGCCATCGTAAGTTTCCAAAAACATGCTTTTCTTGTATAGCTTCTTGTGTCCTCAAAAAAACTGCTCTCCTAGGGCATTAGAATGAAAACATGGTCCCTGTACGTGTAACACTTGTTTTTCTCTCCTGTCAATCAAAATGTCATAACTCGATCTTCCAGAGAAAAGCCAGACTTCTCTCTGGTTGTATGAAAGACACAATTACACAATGTGTAAGAAAGTATCTGTTGCCACTTCCGTTTCATTGTGACTTTTTTCATTAATGTCCTTATATTTCTGGGCAATTCCGCGCAAAACTGTCACATCCATAATGCCAACTAAATACCATGGCATTGTGTTGGCGTTATGGATGTGACAGTTTTGCGTGGAATTGCCCTTCTGGTTTACAGAATTGGGAGCCATTCGCACAATGATTTCTAAGGAAACCCGTGCTGAATGCTAATAAGATGTTATTTCAAGATAGCCCAAAGTTTGAGCAGTGCTGGGTCCAGATATGGCAAAATCAAAGCTAAGATAAGTCAAACAGTAATTATGTATTTTAGGTTCATCCGACGCAGCTTGAATTATTCATGTACAATGGGAAAGAGGCAGTCTCTGCCTGTTAACGTTATACATAGCCTGCCTTTAAGTTTAAGACTCTCATTAAGGCATGTTGAACTAGATATAGCTTGGTAAATGCAGAGAATTCCTTGTCCAGTGAGACTTTTTCCCCTGAGTTTGACTTTCTGTGAACCTGGTTTGAAAACCCCTTTCCTATCTCCTTCAGCAGAATGGAAGTGAGGTCCACATGTAGTGCATCCCTGTTATTGCTTGAAAATGTGACTGTGAGCTGCTGCTCTGAAAGGCATTAGCATTGCCTCTCTCCACACTTGTCAGCAGAGAAGCTGCATTAATTCATTTTTGATAGGACGGGTAACCTCAGCACTAAACGTTCTCCCCTAACAACACACCCTAACATAAATTAATTACGGTCCAATCAGATGTCAGGCAAGACATGAGGTATCCTCCTTAGTCATGCAATGACAGAACAGACTTGCTGGGAAAACATATGAAATTTACACATAGAAAGACTTGCTTCCTAACATTGTTGTTATGCTGGCCTGCATGATTTATCTAGCCAGCGGCTAGATAATATTTAATGCTGATAACTAAAATGAAATATTAACTTATGAACTGTGAAGTCAGAAACTATTCAGAAACTAAGTTTTGGATTGCTATTTTTTTAATGTTGTTTCAGGCCCATTTTGTTTCAATTTCTAATGGCCACAGGGTAATATGATGTATACCAACCCCAAACTTTTAAACAGTACTCTACTTTCATTAGTATCAGCATAGTTGTATTGCAGTAGTGAAAATTACACTGTGAGTAGTCAATGGTAATTTAATACACTATAGTGAATAACAACACTGATACATCCTCTTTGCTTTCACACTCTTTTTACTTTCCCATCTGTTCCATTGACTCAGCCTGATGCTGGGGGAATTTCCTTGCTGACAGAGTGGTGTTCATTAGGTTTAGAGATAGAACCGATACAAAAAGACATCAGTTTTCCTCTTTGTCTTGCACACAACATCAGTCCAGCCATTCAAAAACTGTACTGTTAGTGACAAAGATCAGAACAGGAAGTGTGGGATACAACCCTCTGGCTTGGATGAGTATTGGGTGCGTGGGTTAGTTATGAGGAAGCCAAAAGCACATTCCCAGCAGGCTGAACACAGCTGGGGAGCTGCATGCTTCAACAGCAAAGCTTTGAGAGCCAACCAGCCATCATACTGTTGTAATTCCAGCCTTGTGATTTCCCTGCACGCTGACCACATGTGGCTACATTTCAATATGAGTTACATCACCTTAACGATTACTGGAATTGATTCCAAAGTCTGTGTGGGTTTATTGTCAGCAACAGTGCACAAATGAATCTACAAGTTTAAAATTATCTTTCTGTGGCTAAGGTAGGGAAGAAGACCCATGAAGTCAAAATAAAACGAGTAGCAAGAACATCTAAATCTGACTGTTAGAGTTCTAAGATGAGAAAGGATGCTTTACTTTTTTACTCAAGCTATTCTCAGGTGGAAGTATCAGAAGGGCTTTCAGAGTATGGTCAGGTCTTGCTGAATGAATGAAGCAAGCCTTATTGGAAAGATCGTATTTATGAGTTGAATGCACATAATCGTCATAACAAAGTCATAATTAGTCATAATTGAGTGGGAAACTCATTAATGGTAAATTTGTTAAAATGAATGGAAACATATCTAAGTTGCATGCACAATAAACCATTGTGTTGTACAATTACAATTTACAGCACCTTCATAAATGAAATAAAAACATAATGCAAAAACACACACCCAATGCTCATTCTTTATTAATCATTTTGTAGATGTAGTGTTAAAAAATCTTGTTGAAACTTATGTAGAAAAGGTACATCACCATCTTGCCAGATAAACATTTAGAATGTAGAATAGGTGACACTGGTAATGTTAGACGGTTTGGTTTTGGGGCGGAGGGTGATTCTTCCTTCTCTCACGGGTTGGCTCGGGTCCTTTGATGATGGCAGATGAGGACTGAAGCACCTTTCTGATGGTGTAGATGAAAGCAAGGAGCTCTGTCACTTTCCAGTGTAATGGGGTGTGGTGGGAAGTCATGTGGAAAACTCTCACACTCACTATGCAGACTCTCACGTGGCTCGCATACTCTTCTCATGTTTTGTCCAAATGGGAACATGTGCACGTGTACCGTTTAACTAGGGTTGAATGCATTGGATCTGCACAGGCATTAGGTATCAAGTATGCCAAATACATGTAGGTGAAGGCTCCTGAGCTCAACTGTGCCAGATTTATTGGCACCAGTGTGTTTCGAAAGGGTGTTCGGTGGCGGCGCACAGTCAATACTGAAGCAATTTTCCCCATTTCACTCACTGATGGGAGAAATTAGATGTCTAGACATGGTTCATGGCTGCAATAATCAACTTGAGCAAACAGTGCAGGGAATCCACCAAGCGGCTACATCTAGTCACCGTCTGCTGAAACTGAATGGTTCTCATGCTTGTGCAATTTCTGAAATTTTTTAGGGTTATTCAAATCTGCTTAAAAAAGAAGAAAAGACAAGCATGTCGTTGGTTGCTAGGTAACATAACATCATTGACTACAACGTGTATGGTAGATTTATTTATAGCAGTTGTGTGGACTTCTTTGGTTCTTCCACTGTTGGCCCGAAGGCAGAACTGTCTGCCTTTAGTGCCTTACTGGTTCAATGGTGAGTCCAAACAGTAGGCCTACTTTAAATACCGTGTGAAATAGAAATTCACATTATCTATTTTTAATGCATGTTATTAATCGTCTTATGAACAATTCATCCATGCATGTTTCAATGTTACTTTATCTTAATTGTTATATAAAAAGGTCATAAATCTTTCAGTAAAACATTTTTTATTTTTCAATAATCTGTTGCACTCGGATGTATGCCTACGTCACAATATGGAAGAAATGATCTGTCAGTTCTTCCATTACATTGTGACTTTAATCATAGTTTTTGTCTTTTGATGAAAATATGTTTTAAATTTAGTCTTCCATACATTTTAGTCAATTTTATTGATTAAAATGGTATCTAATTTCAGTCTATAAAAATAATATTTTAGTTGAGAGTGCAAAGTGAAACTGAATTCAGACTTTTAGTTTGATTTCAAAGTTTAGTGTGTATTCACAGCATAACTTGTACATTATGATGATTAGCATGTGACTTAGTTCATGTTTACTTCTGCAATCTTTTTTTTTTTTTTTTGCAAATTGAAGTTGTAATATGTTTATGTTGTGTAAATATCTGATTACTCTCATGTGTATATGATGAATTAGATAAGATACTGTAATTACCTCCTTGCAAAGGGATTCAGTTTACCGGTGTTCATTCACTGTTCAGCTTTAGCTCTCGTAGCTCCAGTGGGTCAGTCCCCAACATTATTGATTGGATAATTTGAAACATTGATATTCTATATAGATTTTTCTTCTTCACTAAAACATTGTTTGTTCTTTGTTAAAGACAACATAGTAAAGCATCATATTAAAGAGCTGTCTGGAAGACCACACAGATACACAGAGCAGTAAAGTCATTCACACACGCACAAACAGCACTCCGATGGAAGAATGGGGGTTGGCACCAGGGACAGAGGTGGCAGATGGGTGATTTAGCATGCAGGCAGCCTGCAGGGGGACCCTCCATCTCCCCTTCTTCTGCATGCTGATCAGGAGGAGGAGCAGGAGGGCGAAGACTTGGGAACAGAGAGAGACGCATAGCAACACACTCAAAGGCTCGACTGCCCCATATGACTGTTTGCCTACTAGCTCCTTTCTTCCTTCAGTCTTCTCGGAGGCTCGCGCTGTTGTTTGCTTTCTCACACAGCTGTTTGATATTTATGGGTGAGACCCTGCGGGCCCGATCTGTCGTGGCGCTGTGCATAACTCCAGCGTGGTTTTCATTCTCTTGGGTTTTTTCAGAGACAGTTACAATGTGTTAACAGAGATGGCTAATTGATGACTGAAGTTCAGTGTTTCTCAGTGTGTTTGTCTGCCTATGACTAATGATCTTGTGTCCTGTAAACAGTGATGTCCTGCAGGCTGACTAGACAAAAGAACGATGCTCGCTCACTAACTAGGGATCCATGACAAGACACGAGACTTCTAAAGCGGGCGCTTGTGATGCTGAAAGAGGAAACCACACTGCCATGGAATCTTGACCTCCATCATGTGGCTTCCATTTATAGACAGGATTCACACACCCGCCTGACCGATGCTGTATTTCCTTCCATTCAACTCAATAGTGGGATCGTTGTCGCTGACTGTGGGACTTTTGCCAGCTGATTCAGTTTGGCCTCTGTCACGTTCTTAAGCACAATGCCCTGGACATATCCGAGACCCACTCCAGTTCCTGTTCTGAATAGGTCTTGTATGATGTAATGCATTCAGCAGGGCTGAGATGTGTTGGTGGTGGGAAAGGAAGTCACTTCGGCTAATGTAATGATTAACGGTATGCTATTTTAAAGTGACACTTTGTTAAGGTTAACCTGAATGTAACGCCTGTCCTGTTTAATGATGGAAAAGCTTTTTTATCATTAACCACAAGAAGTTGTTGTGATCAAAGTTTTAACCTTTTTTCCTTCGAAATTTCTGCTGTGCTCATCACTCATTATGAAAGCAAGAGCAAACTCCCACTGCGTCTTTTTGACAATTTCAATGGTTTCAAAACTCGATTTTTAGCCAAATGAAAAAAGGACCAACATACTGTTTTGACGCGAATGCAAATTAATGCAAAAGTACAAAATCCCCCTTTATGCTGAGCTCTCTCTGTTCTGTTTACCAACTAGCTGAACATTGAAAGATTGAAAGTCCCCTTTTGGTATTCCCCTGCAAAAAGAGAACAAAATCAGATATCCAAACTAACTGTCAGGGTCTCAGCGGGGCAGATTTGAGCACTAAAAACCACTCCTTTCTACAGATTAACAGTAAATGAACTACTTCAGTCACGTTCAGTTGGTTAACCTGCTTTTGTGTTGGAGGAAAAGTCATGCTTTTAATCTTAACATATCCACTGAATGATCAAGTTTTGACTTGCGATAAAAATAAAGATTCACTTTTTTTTATATCTGGTTTTAAATGACTAATAAATGTTAAATTAACAACACAGTTTCGCCAAAAAACTGTCAGTAAAGAGTGTTATATTATGACTGTAACAGTAATGTTTTCTCAGATCTTAGGAATGTGGAAAATTTGCCTGTATAAATACGACCGAGCTTGTTAAAAGAAAATAGTTTGTTCCGTACCTTTATCTTTGATGTGGTCACCAGCCTCTTTGTGTTGGCGTAAAAACATCTTTATCAAGGATCGCACTCACCGTCTCTATCCGCACAACACCCTGAAACAGGGACTTTGTGTAGGAAAGTGTAAGTAAACACCTCCTTCTTAGGTTTGAACTGAGACCTTACTTGCTAATTAGCCTTTCTGGCACCTGGATATCTCCTCTAGATAATTGTATCAAAGTTAGGGTGACACAATTTTGTCAATGTTTTGATACAGTCCACAGGTGGGCCATGGTGCCCTGATTCTGCCAGGGTCAGAACAGTGTCAATGTATTGACCTTAAAGTGACTTTAACTTTGTTTTAAAGTTGTGCAGTCTAAATGTCTCATTCTGTTTCTCATGAGGTTTTTCAAGCTCCTCTGCCCCTAAAATGTTCCCCTACGTGGTTCCCACAATAACAAAGCCAGATTGTCTTTACACCCACATCAATGCATTCCTGTCATTCTTCTCTTGGAGGCCAGGCTAAGATCAGCTGATAGACGGAAAGTGAACGAGAGAAAAAGAGAGGTCGTTGAACCTTTCCAACAGAGGACTAGGGGAAAAAGAGGTGGGAGGCGTACACGTGGGTGGTAGTTCTGTGTTGGAGGGGGTGTGGGTGTCGAGGGAAGCGGGTGGCGGAGGAAGAGAGAGCTGATTAGAGAGCAACTGGGGTAGAAGAAAGGGGGAGACGGAAAAGCACTTCCAGAAGGCCTCCAGCCCATGAGCTAATGCTGTAAAAATCTTTCCTTTTCTTCTGCTGTTTGTAGGACTGAGGTTGGGGGCTGTCTTTGCATCTGAACCTCCCACGGTCATCACCCACACTGTCTCTGTGGGCAGATGTTTGACTTTCTCCGGTGTATTGCTTCTCATTCTTTAACCGTATTTCTTATTTACTGACTGTCTATCCCAAAAGAACATTTTATTGGTTAATAAGGCTGCTCCGTCATCGCAATAGGGTTTTTTTCTTTTCTGCCAATGTTTTCACTAGCAACAAACTCAAAACTTTTTACAGTTTCTTAACAAAGACATTTTGTAATAGCTGGAAACTATTTTAATGTAAATAATGGCATAAGTTACTCTCCAAAAGTTTGGGGTCAATTTTTTCCTTCTTTTTAAAAAGAGATTAATGCTTTTGTTCAGGATGGATGCATTAAATTGATCAAAAGTGACATCAAAAGACTGATAAATGTTTCTTAAGCACCAAATCAGCATATTTAGAATGATTTCTGAAGGATCATGTGACACGGAAGACTGGAGTAATGATGCTGAAAATTCAGCTTTGCATCACAGAAATGAATTACATTTGAAAGTATATTAAAATAAAACAAATTAAATAATAATAATAATATTTCACAATACAGCTGTTTTTAATGTGTTGTTGATCAAATTAAAGCAGCCTTGGTGAGCATAAGAGACGTTCAGAAACATTTAAAAATCTTACCGACCCTACATTTGGACTTTAATGTATTTCTTGAAAAGTTTTTTCGTCAATATATGTTTTACAGCCTCAGATAACGCCTCAGAGAAGGCCTCAGGTCACATAGTTCACTATGTCTCACTTCAGCAGACACCCAGCACAGCTGTACCAACCACTGTGGAACATCAGATCTTTTAATATGAATATCCATCCATATCAAGCACAATGATGCAAATTACAGTTTTTTATATGTTGCTTTGATGATAAACCAGGTGACGGCTCTCCACTATGGAGACGAGATGATGTATTGGGGAGAATGAGTGAACAAAAATTGAATTATGATCTAATGAACGCTCATTGGCTGAGCAAAAGAAACTGTATAAAAGTGAGTCTTGATTGAGGTCGTTAGATGTTCTGCAGGCATCGTGGCTTTATTGTCTCCACCAATAAAGCCAATTTTTTTGGCATCTGGAGTGATTTCTTAGAAAAATGAGAAGACTTTTTCCATCACATGAACAGTAGTGAACATCTCCAAAATAAATACAAATTTTCTCATATTTTTTTTGTTGTAAATTTGAACCCATTCTTACTGATGCCGCCAAGACTATAACAAGCCATTATTGCAATTTTCAACAAAATGTCATCTGTATTAGCCAGTTATATACTTTTACCTATCTGGCAAGTGAAAAAAAAAAGTTTAATATATTAATATATAAAATTGTTGTACCCTGCTGAATGTATTTCTTATTTTAGTAATACCATTGTGTCAGGTGTTTCTCCTAAACTTCTTTTGAATAAAGAAGGAATAAATTGGATATAAATTAGACAATTTCTGGCTAACCAGATCCTGGAAGAATTTGACGAGAAACGTTGGTATTGTTTTTATTGAAATCTCTAACTTATGCAGATATCAGACATGAGTGCAGTTTGTGGCATTAAGATCTCTTCTGAAACTCTAGAATAGACACACAAGATTACTGGGGTCTTTTTTTAGGCGAACAGTCTGAGAAACAGTAGACCTAAGAAGAAGTCTCCATTTGTCTTGATTTAACCTCATTGTGGCCGGTCTATGAATAACAATCTCTATTAAATTGAGATCCTTTTTATTTTCTTGCATATGGAAAGTTTCTGTATTTTGTATTCTGTACTTACAGAGATTATGTCTGTGGAACAGTCAGATGGCCTTTTTCCTGTACGCTCCTTTCTGGAAGTGTGTCGGTGAGCTCAGATGAAAGAATGTAACCCTGCCGGGGTTGGCGGTTGGAGGGGGGGAAGTCTCCCTTCGACTACAGCAGAGGCCTGCACTTTCTCTGAACTTTCCCTCTATTTTCATGCCACTGTCCTTTGTGACGCTGAGCATCAATTTTTATTCCTGGGCCCACAATTTTATCACCTTCATTTCATCTCTCACACTGGTTCCTGTACAAACAATGATTGACACTGCTGTTGCTGAGCAGAATTCAAATCATGCCCATACACTAATGCACATGTGGCAGACTTGTTAAGGTCTTCGTACCTTCCTGTTGAAGATAAATGGCCTCAGCTTACATGTTTTGCTCAGCTGCATGTCTACTGGTCAGATCATATCCAACCCATTTGTATTATCCCCTTTTCCAGACAAAAGTAGGCTGAATTGCATTGGTTAATCAGAGTTCATGGAGGTCATTGCACTAGGAAATGAAAATGGCACGGTTAAAACATACTGAGCTGTCTAGGACACAAATTACGTAATGCTCTTGGAGAATCTGTGTGCGTGAAGGATGTATTTCTGCACACACTGGTTTGCATCATGGCAACTGCACAAAAAAGCTCTCTTTTTGATTCACTGCTCACATGCACTCTTAAAAATAAAGGTTCTTTATTGACCTCTATGATTCCTCGAAGAACCATCCAAGAAACAAAATGTTCTTTAGGTTATTAATGTTCTTCACATTAGGAAAAACATGGTTCTAAAGAACTGGTCAGTGAAAGGTTCTTTTTGGAACCAAAAATGTTTTTTCTATAGTATCACTGAAAAAAAAACGATTTGGGTCCTTTATTTTTAAGCGTGTATGACCTAATCAGCAGGGTTTCCGAGAAAAAAGCAGACAGGGTTAACATATTTAAAATGCATGGCCGATGATTCATTTGTCATACAAAAATAACACAAGCCTTTAAAAAAAAAAAATGTTTCCCTCTGCACTGAGGCTGCGGAGGGACGTTTCCCTCATTTGCACAGGCTGACTCATACGGATGTATGGGGCCAAACCATGGGCGCTGTTGGTCCTGTTTGAAGCATTGTTTAAATGAGGACAGAAAAAAACAGATGTTTTGTTTTCAGCACGAGCCACTGTTTTGTTCTGTGCGGTCGTATGGTATGTGCACACAGGTATCCGAATTACTCACTGTCAATGTGATGGTTCTGTTCTGTGGTCTATATGCCAAAAATGCTGATGTTTGATCAGTTTCCCCTTGCTGGGTGTTATTTAAATATGAAACGATGCATTCAAAGGCTGTTCTGATGATATCAAAAAGCAGAAGTGCAGACAATGCTCTGCCTCTGGAAATACAAAGACGTGAGTTTGATGTCATCACAGAGTGATGGTCATTAAGAAAGCACATGATTTTGTTTCAGTCCTGAAACCACTTTTTCTTCTTCCTTGTTTTGTCCCTGTTGGATACAGTTTTTATTAATTGTAGTGTAGTTGCGTGGGGAAATATGTACAACTTGTGTATCTAAATACATTCTTGCTTGGAAATTTTATCATTGTGACTGGGGCATGCACATCTAATAATAACAATTTATTTGTGATCCAATGCATGGGTTTTTAGGATGCTTTTTATACTTTATGCATAAAATGTAATTTATATAATTAAGAGGTGAGGTAACGATCTATAATGCAGCCAAATCTAAAATGAATTTTCAAATCATTAAATTATGATATCATTATTTACACTGAACTCAAAACATTTTTGCATTCAGCTACTTTACTCAATGCGATTAAATGGAGAGCAAATAGAGACTTATTAAATAATAATAATAAATAAATAATTATTAAATATTTAAAATAAAAGTTTATATTTTTAGCATTTTCATTTGAAAGTTTTAGCAGTTTTGTTGTGATTTGTCATTTATTATTATTAGGGGTTCAAACATGAAGTTTTATTATTTTTATATTTGTATTATTTGAGAATTGATTCCTTGGCAACTAGCCTAGCTGAAATCAAATAAAATCTGAAAATAAAAGTTTAAAATGTTTATATTTAATTTGATTTCAGTTAACGTTTATTCCTCCTGAGCTTTGGAATCTAATTAAAAAATAATATCTGTGAAAGTTTTGTTGCTGAGGTGACGAAGTGTACTGCATTGATTTCTTGTTCTATCAAGGCTTTAAAGCAGTTAAATGAAATAGAAAAATTAATTTAATCTGTATGATATTTCCTTGATCTCATGATATATTGTGTACTGTGCTGCTTTATATTACATAGAATGAATCAGTAAAGTCATATATGGCATGTATCTAAATATACACGCTCTGTACTCTATAGATATATGCATGTCAGGCAACTTTTGCTTTCATTCTTTTTTTGGGTTTAGCGGTTCAGCATCCCTTTTATCTGGCATTTAATTAGAACTGTAGGCTGTTGTACGAAGAAAAGCCTTTCCAAGTACTAGCTGAGGTCGCTTCCTGCCCAAGTCAGCTGATTCGAGATGTGTCTCTTTAAACCTTCGATCACTTTTCTTTCAAGCCACAGTGTAACAGTTCTAGAGAAGCTCAAATATAAACTTATTTCGTTTAACAGGAAATCATTACCTCAGCTGTGCAATTCGGTTTTTGCCCAATGACTAAGACAACATGCGTTTTGCATCAGAGGTCTAATTGTTGTTTATTGAAAGGTCATTTGAATGAAACTACTTTCCATTGATGAAGTTTGAGCATGCAGAAGTAAGAATGTCTGTGTCAGCTTAGTGAAAACGGAATTTGGGACATAGGGAAGTTCGGGTGGGGGTGTGCGTGAGGGGGTGTGTGCACAAGCGCAAACTCACATATGACATCATGCACAGATTTAAAAAATGGAACTCGACAGAGTGAAGGTTAACTGAGAGATGTAATGATTTAAAATGTGGATTTGTGTTTTAAACAAAGTTTTTTATCAGGTTTTAGCTTAATGCATGTTCTCAAATCTAAATTAAACTGATATATAGTGGAAAGGAAAGTGTGAAAGGTCTTGAAATGTCAGTTTGCACTTGGTCTTTTTAGAGAGAATATTTTAAACAACCCTGACAAGTCCTTGACTCTAAGAATACCGGTTGTGGTGAGACACATTCTAAGAACTAGGCTGAAGTTTCCAGTGATACAACATTCAGTACATTAAAAAGAAGTCAAAAGCGAACTCGGAGAGCATGTTGTCATAGTGGAGCAAAGGAAAAGCCAATGTAAAATCAACCTCAGACTCTAAAACAAACCCAGGAGCCTTAAAGAAAGGGCTTGTGCATTATTGTTCATTATTTGCCTTTGTTAATTTAAGAATATTATTGAAAACTCAACAATGCAGAATTGTTATTATCAATAGCCAAGTTAAAGTGTTTTGAATATCTTTTGAAAGCTTAGGCTGTGCTTGAGTTTGGTTGTCATCTTTCAGGTGTGCAGTGTGTGTGCTTGGAAATGTACGGCATTCGTCTTTGGGACTAAACCGCTGAGCGGAGAATGGGTGCTTCTGCATGCCCACATGTGACCTTGTTTCCCTCTGCTTAGAATTATGTGCAGGACCGTATTACTAAGCTCTACAGTGTTGCAATAATTGTGTCGAAATGCAGGTCCACAGGCACATGGATGCTGACGCCTCCCAGCTTTCTTTTCAGTAGTAAGCACTGAGTTTACATAAATAATGCAGCCTGACTAGTTTATGATAAACTTTCATAGCACAAATATCACATTCTTTCTTCAGTCTTCACAGCTTTCTTATCAGATGTAAGAATGGTTTGTCACAATATTTGTGTTCAAAAGTCTCCAGTCTTTTCATTGTAATTTGATACATTCTCTTTTTCTTCCACAGAATTATGAGTATAAACCCACACGGAATCTGCACCTTTAGAATTCCACAGAAAGCACTGCAGATTCTCTCAAATTGGAACGCCCATAATTAAGAAGTTCTACTCATTTTCTGAGTAATTTAGCATAATAAAAGCATAATTTCCTTGTGCTTTCAGTTACTAATAAAAATCTGCTCTCAGCTCCGATTTAACATGTTCAAAATATGTTCCACAGATATTCTCCTCAAAATCAATGAAGAAAATGTCTGCAGATTCCGTCTGGGCCAACAGGTCAAAAACTCTTAGGTCTAAGAGAACAGACAGGAAGCGTCAGGTAATAGCAGTATTGCAGAGTCTCCATGCACAGATCCACCTCTGCTTTCATATTATATTGTTGTTACATAGTTTTTTTTTAGTAAAAAATGACATCTGTAATCATTTGTGCACGAATAACAACGTTCATTTATTTTTCCATTGGCTTGTTTTTCCATGCTTTTTGTTGGGTGTTTTTGAGTTACTGTTAGTCTGGGGACTTAGACATGGGGAACCACCTAAAAACATCCTGACAATACTGCAATTACCACTGTGTGATATAAACTTTCCAACACCTCAGTCTTTCAGAAATGCCGAAAAACACAACAGAAACCTGCACCAACTCATTTGTAGTGTTTATGGAGATGAAATAGTGCTTAACGCAGGTTAACATGAAAAGGCAAACTCTAAATAGGGCAGGGGAAAACATCTATGTATCTACATATTTATAAGTTTCAGGTCTTTTCTAGTGAACTTACCCCACTGAGACTAAACAGCTCTTAGATGCTTGCCATTGCACGAAGAATCATTATACTGATTCAGTGGAATAGATTGTAGAATAAATTGCACTCCAGATCACATGAATGGTGGAAAACGGCTAACTAAAGCCAGTGATAACTGGTGCACATGGTGCTGACCCACACAGCAAGTGGCTGGAATCTAATGAGCTCTTTCTGAAGACATGGCTCAGATGGAAATGTTTTGATCTGTGTCTATGTGGGGGCCTGTGCCTTATTCTGCCCATGACATCTTTAATGTGGAACCAAAAGGAATGGCGCATGAGATCAGTGTATTGGATATTAACCATGAAGCCATTAGCGGTTTGACTTGTGTTGAAGACACTTTGATTTGAACGTTTTTCAAATGGAAATTGTTTTTCAGTAAAGATGGTTGAATATTTTAGACCAAATATGGATATACAGTTAATAGCTTACAATGTTGAAAATCAGTTTTAGACTGCAGATGATTCAGAGGTCAGATCCCCACCCAATCCCAGCATGGCCACAGGGCAAGCTCCATTTGCTTTTTCCACAGCTGCAAGAACATCTCAACAAAGAGGCCCAGAAAAGGGACGCCAACCAGGCCTCTTGTGTTCTTTCAGTTAAAAAGCACCTAATCGAATCCACCTAAACAAAGCCTGAAGATTTCCTTCAGAGTACATTTTTGAATGAAGACCAATAGCGCTTTGTAAAACAGTTGTTCTCTTGCTTCTCTTCACCATATTATCCTTAGGGCTTGTGATACTTGGCAATTTGCTCAACCCACAGCAACACTTTGCAACCATGGTGCAATTGCTCACTCCCTTTAGAAATATGCAAGAATTTTGCTGTTCTTTTTCAAACCTCAGTTCGTTTGGATTTGGTCTACTTTGCCACTATTTGGCACAATTTACTTGACCTGAAATATGAGATCAGTGGCTTCACTCTAATTAGCCATTACATGACACTTTTAGTTATCAGTCAGTTTATGACCTTGCTGGTGAGTTGATCAAAAAGCTTTGTAAATCGATTTAGTTAGACTGTCTCGTTTTCTCCCATCACTGCAAGACAAGTCTTCAGAAGCTACATGCACAAAGACCTTTTTCCTAACAGAAGCGTAGGAATAGTTTGGAATTTCATTAAACAAGAAAGAATGAGCGCAGACATGGTGACTTATCTGTGATCCTGTTGGGGGGAGGGATGTGTTTGACAGGGTGCGTGGTGTCTATCGTGGGAAGCAGCGCTGTAAGCTCTTTGATGCCTCAATGTACAAGATCTGTAAGGGGGCCAATCCTATTCTCCGTCCCTGTAGCACCTAAGCCAAGTTCGCCCCCTCTCTCTTCCCACAGTCGTCTAGAGCATCAAATTCTCTCCCACCACACACTCCTCTCCAAAAACACATACACTGCGAATGGCATTCTTGAGGTGTCCCGCTGTTTTCCACAAACCCAGGAATTGAGCCATAGTTCGCCAATGCTGTAAATACTCTGTTGCTGTTGGATTCCTTTTTGATGGCATGTCAGAATTCAACTGAGGCCATTTGTTAGATTATGTACCCGGTTGAAATGTAAGATGTGTAACGAGAAACATAAGCAGAGGATAAGACAAACAAAAATCAGCGGAGCAGCATACATCAATCACCAGGCGACTGTTGGTGTCACGTAAGTTGAGATACAAAATGGATCTGGGAGGAGTGCTGTTTCCCTTTGTACATAGATGATTTAGACTACCAAAAGCACAGTGTGATATCAACTTTGAGAACGATTGAACTTGAGCATGGATTGCACAACAGTAGACTGGGAAAACAACATGAAATATACACATTACATTATTTTCCTGAAAAACAGCACCAGCTCTGCGGGTCTGTTCCAGGATTGTGTGTCATGTACACCAGCTGCTGCTGTTTTTCAGTGTGTGTTCTTGTCCGTTTGGTGTGTACGAGAGAGAGAGAGAGAGAGAGGTCAATCGTGGGCAACAGGCCACTGTGAAGTGATCAGTGTGTGTGTGTGTGTGTGTGTGTGTGTGTGTTTACGGTCAGCTTGTTTTTCCAGTAATACACACTCTGAACCCCTTGTCCACCTCCCATTTCTGGGTAGTCCACAAAATGCTGTCATGATCACCATTACACTGAGTCATCAGTTTGGACCCTGAATACATTGTACCATAATCTGCGAATGGTGGACAACCAAATACATATTTCCTTGGCAGTGTGGACAGACAACTTAATAATTCTGCTTCTTCTGTTAGCAAACCTTATTACAAGCTTCTAAATTATTCCAAAAGCAAACATATTAGAGTCATGTAGCTATTAATGATGATGGAAAAGCTTAAGTCAATATTCAAGATTTATAAAATCAGTCAATTTAGGTTTCTAATTAAATAAATGATTTTTATTTTCATTTAAGAAGATTGTCTAAATTAATTGAATTAATCAAATTATTAATTAATGTCATCATATCCTATAAAGGCAAGGCACTCTTGTATTACAATATTACAGTATTTGCAAGTATTTATACAATATACATTAGCAATGTATATTTAAATAGTTAGAAATTTGACTTTTACATTTTACACAACTAAATCAATAGTCTGAAAAGACTTTTATTGGGCAATCCCTTCTTGTCTTTGAACATTTTACATGTTTAGACTGTACATTAAAATATTAAGAGGAAATGCTAAGGCCACATCAGTTATGAGGCAACATCTCTGTCATCAACCGTGACGTGTGTTGCATATAAGCAAATGTTTTTACGATAAATTTATGGAAGCATACGCAAGCCCTTATCTCCACACTCAGGGTATCCACCTGATCATTACGTGCCTAGACTATTAAGCTGACATTTGCTAATGGCACACTGATGCAATTGGCCCTTTGCCTTGAGCAGGTTGATCCGGCCAGGTCTCTGTGTTTAGTACCTAGCTCTTTCTGGAACCGATGACTTTGTGAGATTGCTTGTTGTTCTCTTCCTCGTGTGCCTGTCTGTATACTCTCATCCTCTGTTATGTATAAAGAATTCCTAACTAGCTCCAACCATCCAGGCAGTACTCCACAGAGCTAACCAAGGGAGTTTTGAGATGTCCATGAAAAATATGTCCAGCTCAGAGTGGCATTTTGAGACTTCTCATGTTCTGAAGCATCCTAAATTCAGGAAGTGAATACTCTGTTTACAGGAAGCTTGGCCCTGAGGTGGTCAACTTAGACACATTTGATGTATTGTATGTAACACCATCTTAATCCCTGGCTAGATAAATATTTAATGCCCTGGTTTTATCAGTAAGGGAGGATGTATTTACAACAGCCATGGAGCTATTAAATTATGCATAATCGGCACTGATAAACATCAGTTTTTGTTACATGAATGGGCCATCATCTCATTTCATGGTCCAAAACAGCAGGAAATTTCAAACAGCTTCAATTCATTTTAACTAAGCTATTTTAGCATTCAGAGAGCAAGTGAACTAGACTTAAAATGCAGATAGAAATTGAAAGTCCTTCATTTGTAGTATATCACTTTGTGAATACGCCTCATGAGTCCCCTCTTAAAGCTTCCTATTAGATGTTGTTGCTGCAGTGGAACTGCTCTCTAGACTGCCAGTTAATGAATCCTGTTGGTAAGGGTAACAGGATAATGGAAACTGGAAAAAAGAAGAATCAATAAATTGCACAAAGCAGGATATTGAATAATTGAATCGTTCAATCATGCTATAAAGGCCTCAGTACAAAAGACTGAATGGGTATTCAATTTCAATGGGTCCATTATGGCTGTGTTAGGAAGTCAGCAGCACTGCTGATCCCTCACCCATTCATACAACTAACTACCAAATATGCTTATAGAGAAGTAACCAGTAAGTTGGACTAGGCATAGATTATTGTTTGTGCAGATATTTTAACAGATATTCTATAATTGTTCAATGAATGCATAAGGTCTGAACCCTTTCTTAGTTTCTCTCCCTGAGGTTTAAGGAACCCAAGTTCGGCTCCACTGCTGCTGGGAATGAAACCAGCGGGGCGTAGGCTCACGAAACTCCAAAATTCCCCTTCTGACTTTACAGTGACGTTGAGCCTCAGCTATTTGACCAGCCATTGTGTGTGTCTGCTTTCTGACAGCATACTGAAAATATTTCTATCCTGTTCATTTACTTTTGCCCTTTCTTTCCAACTCTTTCTGCCTTGGGGGAGGGATTGAGTTGCCAATTTCTTAAGTTTGGAACCTGAGGGGTGCCGGTAACTCCAATGTGGTGTAAAGCCAAGACACAGAATCTGTGGTTCAGACTTCAAACAAGACTCTGCGCTATTGTGTCTATCTATCCCTTTCTCCATCTAACCAGGCAACCCTCCCTTCTGTGTTCCCATTGCACCGAAATATGACACCAAATACTCCTCCTTTTCAAAGCCCAGCTGCATGCGACTGACATAAGAGGTAGTGTGAGAAAAGGGCTGATGAAGAGAGGCTCATGGATATTGCACTGCATAAACTCTATACAGCGAGAGACTGTTTGAGAGAGACAGGCGGCAAGACAAAGCGAGGAGAAGATGAGTTGTTAGGGGATTCTTCATTGATTTGTTTGTGAAGTAAAATGTGAAAGATCGGGTAGCTAGAGAAGAAATATGATTCATGCATCTTACAATTTTTCACCTCCATCAGCTGCAACCGACAGATGAGGGCGAACATTGGCTTGCTTCATTAGGATGAGCAGACGGTTCAGAACTGCGCTTCGGCTGTCAGCGTTTAACACCTCGCCCAGATGAGCACCATCAGCCCGTCTGCTCGCTTGGGTGCTGCTGGTGAGGAGTAGTCTGAATGTTCTCCCCGTTCTGCTGCCTCTGTCAGCATATCACTGCCTGCCCAGGGATTTCACCTCATGCAAATGAACAGCCCGTCCATCGAATGACTCAGAGTCTCCACTTAAACCCCCACACCCAAACACACACAAATAAAGCTCTACTGAAAGCACTGACTCGCACACTTCAAACCACCGGCATACACGCTTATGTAAACTCCAGTGACGCTTGTATGATGCCATGCTTTGATAGTTACAGTTAAGCTTTTCACATGGCTGGTAAAAAAAAATATATATATGGGGGAAAGTATTTTACCATTTGAGATTTCCCCTACGATTTCTTATAAATTATTTATGACTGAAGGGTTAAGAAGTCATTTTGAGTTACCGTTATTGTTTCTGTCCAGTTGAATGTAATTACTAGGCGTTGTACTTTTTTAAAAGTCATTTTATTGTTCACTGTTTTTTTTTTTTTTTGCTTAACTGGATTTAATGCTTTCTGGGTAGGGGTGCACAATTTGGCCAAACAAACTCATATTGTTATAAATAAAGATTTTTAATTAATTAATTAATAGCAATATGATTTTGTGTGGCCACATTAGTATCATATTGCAGTTCAAATTGCAATTACACATACATAAATATGTATTTATTTGTTTATTAATTTTGTGCAATTGCAGTTTGAACTGCTATAGGATAAACATTTAATTTCTCATAGTGCTGCTGTTTAGATGTTTAAGCAAAAATAACAAATTACTTTATTTATTTTTATTAAATTATAAAACTGCAATATTTTTGAACTGCAGTATGACAAACAATTTGGTCAGAGAAAATTATAATGCTATTAATTAATTTAAAGAAATATTTATTTGATTAATAATTATTTATTTTGATTGGTTTTGTGCCATTGACATTTGAACTGCATTTAACTTGTCATATTGCTGCAGCTTCGATATCCAAGCAAAATAACTTTTAATTGTCATTTTTCAATTTTGTCTTTATTTCTCCACTTTCACCACATTTACACATTAAACACTAGGCTTTTATTTTGTCAGTAAAATGAAGGAAGGCCTTTAAGTTTGTTTAGCTCACAACACTTTTTTTAATGCTCCACTCTAAAGCACACAGCACATGTAGGCTATACTTATTTCATTTAACAATCCATATCGCAATTTTGATTTTATTATGATTATTTGTGCAGCTCTTCTTCCAGGTTTATACTTCAAGTGATTTACATGTTCTCGGAACAACATCGTTGTTGGTCCAGGAACAACATTCCTGTCAACCAGTCAAATTTTAGACGTCTGGGTTAGGGTTAAGCATAGGGCTTGTTTAATAGAAATATTGTTCCAGGACCAACCACGGCTGTTAATCCAGGACAAACATGTTCTACTTGGCTGAATCATGGGCATGCTTTAGGTTTACCATGTATTTGTACTGATTTCCACTGGCACAAGGATGCAACCCTAGCTGATGCATAGCAAGCTCTGACTCCCACCACATTAACTAGTAATGGCTCGATCAGATCGTTAATCCAAACGGATTTACCAAATGGATGGGATTTAATTAATTTGCATAGGATTCTGATTACTTCTAAGCGGGAAAAAGAATTCATCAGGGAATTTTCAGCATTGGGTCAGCACAATAACCCAGACTCAATGTCTCTATAAACACACCCCTGTTGTTCTTTATCACCTATTCTCCCTTTCTCATTTGAAACAAAACATCACAGATGTGATTCTCCTCCTTTCTTTGTGCTCTTTCATGCATGATCCTCCAGTAGTCATATCATTTCCCTGTTGGAGACTATTGGTTTTCCTGTTGATTTGTTTGTACATTAAAATGCCATATCTCTATCTCGACCTACCCAGCACATCATTTGATTTAGTACCTGCTTCTTTGTGTTTACAAAACACTTGGAAATCCCCCTCCATAACTGCCGGGTGTCATCGAGTTTTTTCAGTGGTGAGGGTAAAAGTTTTAATTATAAGCTAAACATGTTTGCTTTCCAGTGTTTATGTATTTGGTGCATCATACCCGGCTTTCTCAAGACTTCACCCTTACATCACCTGATGTTTTTTCCGTACCGTCATAGATGACATTTGATCAAAGTTCTAGTCCACTGGAGTCTGTGAATAGCCCTGCTGTGTAATATTTCTTTGTGTGTGTAGAGTAAGACATTATACCGATATGGATGATGGAAGAAGAAATGTAATATGTTTTACAGTGGGAAGCAGCTGACCTCTACCTCCAGTGGAATCATGTGTTATTGCCAACTGCCAACATTGTACGTTAAAGAAGGAAATGACCCACTGTTGAGTTTGGGTGGGTGTAAGGAGGAGGAAGCTATGGAGTGGGCGAGGAAAGGGGCGCACACCTGTCACATGTTGGCAACGTTTGGTGCCCATCCTAATCGGTGGTCTGTTTCCACATCCCCCAACGCCCACTACCCCGCATTTTTTTCAACTGAACATGGAAACACAATGACTTCTTTGTTGCTGAACATTTTCTTTCTGCGCAAGTAAGGTGTTTGGCAATAGAATATAAGAGTGTGGGGATCCCTCACTTTTTCTTCTGTGTTAGCCACCCACACTGTAGGACAATGTCTGAGCTAACTCAATTCTTTGGATTTTCTTTTCATTGATAAGGTTTGCTTTAAAATGGCTTCAAAAGCCTTTTTGGCACTTTTATTTGTAGGGATAGAAGGAATAGTGGAGGAGAAATTGAAGGCAGAATGAGGAAATGTTACGCATTTAGTGACTAACAATAGAGGAAACAATATTTATAGTATACAATGTCAGGTGTGTAAGTGCCTTGGTCTAAAGGGTTAGTTCACCCAAAAATGAAAATTCTGCTATTAATGAGAAGAAATGTTAAAAAGTCGTTTATATATTTATTTATTTTTGCACACAACAAAGTATATTGGTCGCTTCAGATGAACGAAGGTCTTACGGGTTTTGAGCGACATGAGGGTGAGTAATTAATTACAGATTTTTCATTTTTGGGTGAACTAACCCTTTAAGGTTGCAAGCAAGATTCAAACTGTCATGGCTCACATGAGCACTACTACTCAATTTTGATGCATACTCATAAGTTCATAGCTCTAACATGTAATATGTTAATGAAATGCTGCGTTTGTCAGATTTATCATAGCATGTAAAAGAGTCATTTTTTTTGCATATGTTGAGTAATTTCAGAAACATGATCATTGTGTCAGCGCATGATGAGCGGTCTTTAGTATTTTGACCCATGAGAAAAACATGTTCTCATTGAATACTTCTGTAAAACTGACCGCCTACTTACAACATTGCACCAAAATAAAAATAAAGATTTTTTGCAATGTGACATCTGTCACTGATCTTTACTGTTGCAAAATTTTCTTGATGTGGCACAATTACAATTACCCTTATGCAACATCATGTCTGACTTCTATCCTCTCATAAGATAATTTTCTTTTCTTTTTTTCCTCATGAAGCATGAGAGTGGATGAATTAGCAGGCTTTAGATATGAAAACAGCCTGGGAACACGAAGATCACTCCGTTCACACAAGAGTGGCTGTTTATGATAGGAGAATGCCAGAAAACACCACACAGCTAAATAAGGCAAGTGAAACAAACCCTTCTGAGGGATCACAGATGACTTGCGTTTGCTAGATGCTACAGTACATTACACTTTTATCTGAAGAGATAAGAAATGATATACAGCAACTGGACCGAATTGAACGTCACTCCTAGAATCAAGTTGATATAATGCGTCAGATCATATATATCATTGTAATCTTTCAAGTTCATAGTTTAATTTCATCTGTAGTAATTTTGCCTTACCGTTTATATTACAATAGATACTGTATACTTGTGGGGCTATCAGTGGACCGCTTCAGTCTTATGTCATTTTTACATGGACACAAACACATGCAGTAAAAAAATATTTTAAAGAGCTTTGAATGTGGCTCATCCAATGATCATTTAGAGGAGGCGCTATCTTATCTTTTGGTGTAAGTTCCAAATAAAAAGAGGATAATTAAATGTTATAAAGTACTTTTGTATTTTAAAATATTTGAAGTATTCTGAAGTATTTTAAAATATTAACCATTTTTGTTCCATTTCGGCAAAATAACTAGGTTATATTACCATGACTATAAAATTGCTCATACTGTAATATAAGATCTTGTTCATACCCTAATCTGTAGTTTTCAGGGACTTTCTTAGATATTTCTTTAGTGATAATGTGGATGATGATGTCTGATCATTTCTGTATTTTTTCTGATAAATTGATCTCTCCTACTATTGAAGCTAGATCTGTGCCTGTCAAGAAGAGATGCTTAAATGAGAACACTAGTGTGCTATTTATGAAGGCTATATCCTTAACACCAAGCATATCTGCAGACTCTGTTGATTCTCTCCTTGAGTCCTTTAACTCAAAAGTACAGAGTGTAATTGATGATATTCCTTCTGTGAAAGTCAGGAAGAAGAGTGGCAGACAAAAAGCACCTTGAAGAAACTCAACAGCAGTGCAAAATATGAAAAGAAAATGCAGAAAAGCTGAGCGCATGTGGCGGAAGACAAAACTTGTAGTCCATTATAATAACATCTATAAAGACAGCCTTCATGCTTTCAGTGTGGAGCTAGGCAAAGCTAGACAGACTTTCTTCTCAAATATTATAAACAGAAACATAAATAACACACACACTCTTTTTGCTATTGTAGAGAGTCTAACAACCTCCCCCCCAAACCAGATTCCCAGTGAAATGCTCCCAGACAGCAAATGCAATGAGTTCGTTTCCTTCTAATCTGAGAAAATCATTAATATCAGAAAGGCGATACTACTCGATCTCAGTGCTGCATTTGACACTGTCGATCATAACATACTTCTTGACAGGCTGGAAAACTGGGTCGGGCTTTCTGGGATAGTCCTAAATTGGTTCAGGTCATACTTAGGAGGAAGAGGTTATTATGTGAGTATAGGTGACCATAAGTCTGAATGGACATCCATGACATGCGGAGTCCCTCAGTCCCCACTCCTGTTCAACCTGTATATGCTCCGACTGAGCCAAATATTGAAAAAGAACCAAATTGCTTACCACAGCTATGCAGACGACACACAGATCTACTTAGCCCTATCGCCTAACGACTACAGCCCCCTTGACTCCCTGTGCCAATGCATTGATGAAGTCAACAGTTGGATGTGCCAAAACTTTCTTCAGTTAAACAAAGACAAAACTGAAGTCATTGCGTTTGGAAACAAACATGGATGCATGCTTTCATCACCAGCAGGGTGGATTATTGTAATGGACTCCTCACTGGCCTTCCCAAAATGACCATAAGACAGTTGCAGCTCATACAGAACGCTGCCGCCAGGATTCTGAGCAGAACCAGAAAATATGAATACATCACACCAGTCCTCTGGTCTTTACAATGGCTCCCAGTTAGATTTAGGATTGATTTTTAAAGTATTATTACTGGTATATAAATCACTCAATGGCCTAGGACCTCAATACATTACAGATATGCTCACTAAATATAAACCTAACAGATCACTCAGATCATTAGGATCACATCAGCTAGAAATACCAAGGGTTCACTCTAAGCACGGTGAGTGGAACCACCTTCCAGAAGAAATCAGATGTGCTCCTACAGTAGTCACATTCAAATCCAGACTCAAAACACATCTGTTTAGCTGTGCATTTACTGAATGAGTACTGTGCCACTGTACGTCCGACTGATTACACTGTATATTATTTTGCATCCTCCTTTTTATTCTAAACTGAACTCAAATGGCACTGAGAATTGGGTAAGAGAGATGAAACCATGCAGATGGCCTGGGTCTGTGTTGGAGTAGTGAGTTTGACGTGATTAAACTCAAGGTTCTGTGGGGTGCGGACTGGATTGATTTCAGTCCTAGCGCTTCCGAACAAATGGGTTTTTGGGGTGCGGACAGATGGGGCTGTGAACCCGAGGTTACCCTGTGAGTCAGTCCTAGAGCTCCTCCTGTCCGATTTATTGGTCTATTGGAGACGTCCAATAGATTTTTTAGGCGCGTCAAAAGAACACCACAGACAGTGTAATCACCATGGGAAAATCTCACAGTAAAAGTGGGAGTTGTGAAAAATATGATACACCATATTTAACCAAATATGTTTTTCTATGTTTATATATGTATCATCTTTTTACTCTTTTAATTCATTTTATAACTGTATCATATATCTCTTTTAATTTCTTTTATAACTGTTTTAATTTAATTTAATTTTTAATTAACTGTAAAGCTTTCCTGTAGCTCAAACAGTAGGGTGTTGGCGCTTGCAACGCCAAGGTCATGGGTTCGATTCCCAGGGAAAGCAAAAACTGATAAGAGTGTAAAAGTATGTACCTTGAATTGGATAAAAGCGTCTACCAAATGCATAAATATAAATTTTTCCTTTTATTTTGTGATCATTTTAATTGCTTTCTGTATAGCACTTGCCATAGTGTTTGAAATGTGCTATATAAATAAACTTGCTTTGCCTTGCCTAATGTATGATATTACATTAAGTACAATACTGTACCACTAAAACAGAACAGGGCCCCCCAATTTTCCATCCAACCTGAGCTAAAAAGAGACATGGATTCTATCTAATTAGTTACGATAGGGCTGTTTTTAGAAAGTAATATGCAGTCATTAGGCGAACAGAGAGTAGGTAAGTATCACCACTCGACACAGCTGGGCTGGACTAGCAGTGACTGCAGGGGCCCTTGTGGTCCTATTCAGCGGTCGAGTCCTCAGGGTGCCACATCACACAGACAGAATCAGACAGTGAATTAGGGAACGCAGAACCACTAGCTTACGTTTGTGTAGACCAGAGGCTTCACTTTGATGTGGAAGCCATGGGGCCTGTAATCTGAATCCCAGCGTACCTCACTCTTCATAAACCCCCCGCTGGCCCTGAAGAGTACTGGGAAAAAAGAGGAAATGTTTTGTCCTGGATAAGCAGTTTGAAACGGATAGAGCGTATTCACTTGTGTTTTGTCGCAACGGAACAGGTTTTCATCAACATTTGGAAAGCATCTATGCTGGGAGGAACTAGCAACCCATTCCCCAACCCCCCCCCCCCCCCCCCAACGAATGCAAAAAGTAGATCTATAAATCAATAAAGGCAGCACTTTTACTGCTGCTGGCAAATGTATTTATGAACAGCAACTAACCAGAATATCTGTGAAGTGAATAACAGATGTGCATGTGTTTGAGTGAAGAGATAGTTCAGTCGGTGACTTCTGTGGAAGACAAATGTGGATTTTTAACATTTGTACACTATTTTCATTTACAATAAAAGCTTCTAAACACATACAAGTGGTCCATATGTTTTTTGAGATATATTCCAATTTCCTCAAAGTCTGTTATAGCTGTTTTAGTTACAGACCAAATTTCTGTACCAAATTACAGGTCAAATTTCATTGGCACATTCATGAGAGGAAGAGTGATATCCAATTGTTCAAAGAATTTTTTGAGTCTAATCTTTTCAATGACTCATTTGAATCATTTGAAAAATTTGATTCATTCTCAGTTTGAGTCTGAGCTCAGTCTGTCTTTGTTAATTCTAAAAGGAGGTACCAGTTCAGGTCTTCATTTGTGTTCCACAGAAGAATTAAAGTTAAGTTAAACGGGTTTGACATGAGAGTGTGTAAATAATGACATAATTTTCAGTTTTGGGTGAACTAATCCTGAGCACGTTACGTTGTACAGTTATTGCAACACATTTTCTTTAAAATCACCATAGTTGTCTACATTTTATATTTACAATACTTACATTTATCAGGTGTATTTATTATTATATATCAGTATCAGGGATTTTTATACCCTACTTTGTCTGGCTGTTTACTATGCCATTGTTCTACCAAAAATCAATATTCTCTTTTTGGTGGCAATAGATTTAACCAGATAAGATTTAAAAAGTGAATGATGAAACCTGCTCCAGGCACTGTATATAAAATAATTTGATAGCAAATGTCTGGTAGAGAGAGAATGTGTAAACGAGAGAGAGAGGGAGAAAGATTCATGAAAGAGGGGGGCATGAATAATGCTGTTAAATATAGGAGGCCCAGAGCCTGGAGACATAGCCTTGTCTCTTTCAGTGCAGTGCCAGTTTAATGGAGAGCTTTACCTTTTTTCCGGATGCATCAGATTACAAGGTCAAGGTGCAATCTTCCTCTTTGGTTCCACATTAGCACCATTTCTCAGACCTGATGGTTTTCATTTGCTGAGCACTGGAGGATGGCCACACTGGCATCTGGGCTTTGGTCAGGGTTAGATGCCATTTCAGCACTGACCGCCATGTCTAATAAGGAACTGAGCTGGCAGAGAGTCCCATCAGCATCTTATCTGTGTCTCAACTAGGTTTTGTGGTGAAAATGTTTCCTTCTCTTACTGCTAAGCTCTGCAATTTCATCCGCTTATGACTTCTTGATCCTGTTATACTATTGAACACGAAACAGCCACGCTTTGTTCGTGAGGGATGAGATGCTCTTTGGGCGTTGCTGTTGATCATAACCACGGTCTCATTTATAATGAACATAAAAATGTGTGGGTCTGTTCACGATCTGTGGCAGACGGCAGGTTCTTCCCTCTAGTTATGCAGGATTTGTTTTTCTAGTCTGATGATTTATTAAGTCGGTGGTGTTCTGATTGAAAAGTCTGACAAACATGGCTGATTCACATTCACGGGTCAGTTCCGCTGTGCGTGTTTAATATGCATTTAAATTAAACGAATCCCTGTTGTGTTTCCTGTGTGTGTGCGTGTATGTGTGAGCGAAAAAGGCAAAAATATTCCTCGCTGCTGAAAAATCAGCTTTGCCATAACAGGAAGAAATGACAGCTATTATAAACATGACTGTTTTTGCTGTAGTTTTGACCAAATAGATGTTGCCTTGGTGAGCATAAGTTATGTCTTTCAAAAGTGGCAATAAATCCTACTGTCAAATTGTTGTGTATAGAAAAGAAAATATATATTTTTGTCAAACCTAAAAGCCACAAAACTCCAATTTGACCCCTGCTAAAGTTTAATATCTGCTACTTAAATATTTACAGTTTAATCCACAAAAGTTGTATTACTTAACTATATGATTTGGTTTTAAACTGAACTATATACAGTACACAATAATAGACATACTCTTTATGAATTATGTCTTGAATAAAAAGCAGATATGTTTAATTGCAGTTGTCATTCTGCTGTCCATCATGGAAAGTTGCTGGAGGGATCCCTCTAATGATCTCATTTGTACTGTGGTTTATGGCATTACCAGCACGACAGCCGCAGACACTTGTGTCACTGAATGAAGTAGGAATGAGGAAGGAAGCATCGTGCTTTGCTGAATGAAGAAGCTCCATTTGAAAATTCATGAGATCGGAAGTTTATTGTGATCACAGAAGTCATGGCAAAGTTCCTTAGCGATAAGACACTTGGCGGAATAACTCTATATGCACGCATGCTTTCTTAAAAGGAGAAGTAATGTAACTATCTCTTCCTTCTTTAAGGTGAAGAGGGTCAGCTGTTTCTGCATTAGCTCATCTCTTGGACTCATGCTCAATCTGAGGATGTGATGAAACTGGCGCACTTGACGCGGAACTTAGTCCTGAGCAACTGGTGATTGCCTTACAAGGCCGTAAATGCTGCCCGTCTGCAAACCTCCATTCATGCATTCAGCTAGGAAGTCTTCTTAACACCTACTTTTTCTCCCCAAGTAACACATTAAAACTTTAACTTTAAGGGCGCAATGAAAATGTATCAAATAATGTGTTTTTCCTTACTAAAGGAATATGAGTGGACTGCTAAAATGCACGTGCTGCGTTGCTCCTTTGAAACATGTAGCACTCATATTTATTTAATTTTAATCACAGACTTTCGAAGTTTAATAATGGCTATTTAATGTTTTCACATCCCTAAATTTAAGACATCTTAAAATGCCAATTCTAATGTTTGTTATACCATTTTAAGATATTTAAGACTTTTTATTACCTTAAATTTCATTAAAAAATGATGACCCGCATTGACTTTTTTTGTACGCACACATGCTCCTAAATACATTTTACAGTTCGTAGTCATACACATCTTTACAGTTTGCACACATCTTTTTAGTGGCAAATCCGAGTGAAGCGCTCGCACTGTCGATTCCTGCCAGACCTCCTGGTCCATGTTTTTCATATTTGAATTTTATCTCATTAACGGACTTTCTTTCCATCCTACAATTGCGACACACTACTCCAAACCTCCTCCACCACAGGAAGTCCTGCAGGGTTCTGTTAGACCGTTGGCACCCAATGCTTAGTGCCTTTCCGTGGGCATCAGGGGCCACAAAGGTGCTTTGGTTTAAACAGAGTGCCAAGACACTGTTGCGTCTGACCGACACTCCACAGGAAGGACAGAAATAGAGATGGAGGAAGAGGCAGACTCAGAGAAAAAACTTCATTTCACAGCCGTTTGTAGCTGTGAGCCGTTGGATATCGTTTGTGCATTTGCTGCACTTTGATCGTATGATTACCGAGTTAGAATACAACAGCGATAATCACCTTGCATCTGCTCGCGCCTGCCAGTACCTGTGTATATAAGGGGCTGCTTTTTGGAGGCCATTAACAAAGGCCTTAGGCAAACAGAAAGAGTCTGTTCAAACACAGGGCGGAAGCTCCCCTAATGAGGATGTTTACCAATGCGGGAGAAAAAACGAGAGCAAACAGGGATGTGTACACGTGGCCGTCAACACCTCCCAGCCTGGTCCTGTCACCTCGGCCGCTGATGGGGCAGCCAGGGCTCTCGTTTATGCCCTCATCACATCGGCAGCAGTCAGACATGCCCCAAGATGACATCTCATCCTGAGCAGGCTGCCCGGGTTTGACATCTCCACTGGCACTAATTCCTGTGGCTCCTATTAGGATATATTGTGTGCTCATTTTGTGCTATTGTTATAGCCCTCTTTTAGTCATATCTGTCACCTCCATTCCTCCCTCCCTCCCTCCTTTCCTCTCATCGTTGCTCTGTGCCAGGTGCTCTTATAGCCTGCACAGACAGACAGCCAGAAACAGAAAAAAAGTGAGAGAGGCGTATAAGATGGATAGATAAATACAGAGAAAGAGAGAGAGAGAGAGAGAACGCGAGCAGCGGAAATGTCTTAAGAGATAGTGAGGAGTTTTCCTCCTGATAATAAGGCTGGCAGCCATTGTTAGTGGTGCAAACAAATGTTGAGCCTGGTTTTGTGTCATGGTTAAATATACTTATGAAAATATAAATATACTCGCTACAAAAGGGGAATAAACCGTGACATCAGTGAAGCAAGAAAAAAAGAAAAAAGTCACTTCTCCACCAGCCAATAGATCATAGCAGATTGATCATTTTTGGAATGTGATTTGTGATTTGCTCAGATTGCTTGTTGTTAGAGGATGTGCACACCTGCAGTTCTGTATCATGGCATCAGGTTTGATTGCTTGGTCTAAACCCAAGTTTGATTCCACCTTTTTCTCCTCCTCATGTCTCTGCACATTGTATTGTTTGGTTACACACACACACACACACACACACACACACACACACTACTGTTTAAAAGTTTGGGGTTGGTAATATTATTTAAAGGAGAACTCCGGTCAATTTTAACATTGAGCTCATTTTTTGTACATTTGGAGTGCTGTCAATACAGAGAACAACGACAAAAAATCGGTGTTGCCTACACCGAGTTATTCTATTTTTAAAATTTGCACCCTGTTGAGTTCAATGGGGCAAGTTTTAAACCTGCTTTTAGCCTCTTAACATCCTTGATGTGTCATTACAAGTGCCCAGCCATGTGAGTGATTCCTTCAGAGTGATCACGGGTGAATCTGACTGCAGTAGATGTGAAAGATAATATGTATAAAAATGATGTTATTTAAGCCAGCGCAAATACCTGTGTTTACATCCTGTTTTCGGTTGAAGTCCACAGTAATCGATTATCGAGTTCACGCGCGTGATCATAGGTAACTAAACCTATGCGCGTGAACTCGGCAATCGACTACTTTGGACTTCAACCGAAAACAGGATGTAAACACAGGTATTTGCGCTGGCTTAAATAACATCATTTTTATACATATCTTTCACATCTACTGCAGTCAGATTCACTCGTGTTCACTCTGAAGGAATCACTCACATTTTCTGTGCACTTGTAATGACACATCAAGGATGTTAAGAGCCTAAAAGCAGGTTTAATACTTGCCCCATTGAAGTCAACAGGGTGCAAATTTTAAAAATAGAATAACTCGGTGTAGGCAACACCGATTTTTGGCGTTGTTCTCTGTATTGACAGCACTCCAAATTTACAAAAAAATGAGCTCAATGTTAAAATTGACCGGAATTCTCCTTTAATATTTATGAAAAGTCTCCTATGCTCAAGTCTGCTAAAATACATGAAAACAGTAACATTGTGAAATGTTATTACATTTTTACAAATAGTATAACTTGTTTCTGTTTTTATATATTTTTATATGAATCATTAGAATTCATATAAATCATTAGAAATAATTTTAATACGTTGATTTGGTGCTCAAGTAACATTTTTTTATTGTTAACATTTCTTCTTAATATTTTAGTGGTAACCGAGTTTAATTTTTTTGAGGATTATTTCATAAATAGAAAGATCAAAAGTACAGCATTTATTTAAAATAGTAATATTTTTTGTCATATTATACTTTACCATCTTTTCTGAATATATATATACACAGGGCCGGACTGAGACACAATTTCAGGCCGGGAAATCCTACATCCATCCAGGCCATCCTATGCAACCAAATAAAATTTAGAAACACGGACAACCCTATTTTTTCCCTAAATTACATTTATTGGTCTAAATCCTTAGGCTGGGGCCGTGCAAAATAATTAAAGGCTTTCTCTTGAACGGTACCCTCACTTCCCTTTTCCTTCTCTTCATTTTCCCTAATATCTCTCTGTCTCTCCCTTACTCCCGGATCATCAGCCTCATACATTAAATAAGGTGAAGTACTAGTGTTATTGGAAATTTAAACTAAAACATGACATGTACATATATATATGATGAGTTCAGATGCAAAAGCCTCTAAGTGCCATCTGAAATTTTATTCTAGAATGACCATTTTTATCAGGCTTGTATATTTAAGTTCAGTAATTTCACTTAAATGACAATTTCAGATGGCACTTAGAGGCTTTTGCATCTGAACTCTTCATATATATATATATATATATATATATATGGATGGATGTGTAGCAATGAATTATTATTTTTTCCGAAGTGTTGACAACTTAGTGTTAACTGGTACTGCCAACAAAATATTAGTGCATTCCTGGAACTGGGCGTCGTAACACTACATCCTTATGCTTTGCTTCCTGCCAGGACTTTTACGTGCTTTTCCCAAATCACTGAAGTGACCTCGACGTCCGGGTTAGCGGTAGTATAAGCCATCAGGCAAGTGTTATTTAAATAAACTCCTGATGTACTTACAAACTTTCCAATGCCTCGTTTTATGAGTACAGAACCTATTTGTACTACTGTAGAAGTTTGCTACCATTCTGGGCATTATTAGTGGGGTAATTTACGAGATATACCTTGGATCCATTAGCGCCTGCACTAAGCCATTCAGCTGATATCTCTAAATAAGCTCTAACTTTAATAATGTTCGACCAAGGGAAAAAAGGCTTCTGGGAGGTGTTTGGCTCAAGGTCGTGGTGCAAAGGACCCTAGGTTGATTTTACTCCGAATCATCCCTTTAATTGTGGTCCTCGAATTTGATTGACTGTTTATGGGTTGCAGACATGCTGTCAGTCTGCATTAGTTTGGGGAATTTTTCAGTGACTCTTTCTGTAGGTTAGCCTACATCTTATGCCAGTAGGTGGCAACAAGTGGGCGTCTCTATGGGTGAGTCATTAAAACATTTACAACCAATTTTGAGAGAGAGTCATTGAATTATTATTTCAACCGATTCTTTTAAAAACACAGATTCATTTAGAAACAAAACATCACTTGTAATTTAAAAACAACTGGGGGAAAATTAAATTGGACAAATTTAAGACGTTTTGTTTCATAACTCAAATTAATGGACTTTTACATAGTTAGTGCTTTGTGTTGCATCAGCATATTTTAATTTTAAATGCCTGAGAGAAAGCTGCTCACCATGTCTTTCTCTATCCCTGTATACCTGTCAAGTCACGGTTAGTTTTATCCGATGTTTCTGGATTCAAATGCTCTGTGTCTCAGAATGTGCTGGTAATTCACAATAGGCTGTGTTGCGCTGCTTTCTCACTCTCTTTTCAACTGCAGTTCTCTTGCCCGTGAAACACAGAATAATGTAATTCAAACAGTTGGGCATAGGGCGGCCCCCTCGCTGGGCCAGCCCGGACCCAAGCAGCGCCTGCAGGATGATCATGCACCGCTGTCAGCCACAATAAAACCACAGCTTTACTTATTGAGTGCGCTGCAAGGGGATCTGGAGATCAAGAATGAGTCATGTTTCAGCTGAGAATGGAAATCAAAAGGAATTTTTACGATTCTGGATCCGATTCCTCTTAGCGATTCCGGATTCTTAACAGTTATATTAACGATTTTTGGAGAAGAAATATTTGGAAATAGGCATGCAATTCTTATTGTATTGATTGCACTCAGCAGTCTGTTGCCAAATAATTTCAGACTTCAATGGACCAGATATGTAACAAAATTTGATTAACTAAAAATAACTGGCTAAGAGACATTCATTTGGGAAACAGACAACACAGGACAAGCTATAGGTAATTCACTAACATGACCATCTTATGAGAGACAACTGTTTGGGAATCAGACTACATTTGATTCACTAAAACAAACTGGTTCATAAGCGACCACACAGTATGTTTCAGTAGGATTTGTTAGATTCAGTGAACAGTAGTGCAGTAAACACGATCATTGTTTTAGTTATTTTTGTTATTAACTGTGGACTGTCTGGTAAACTCTGTTCCCAGACGTAATTTTAGCACACATTTTCTTGCTCACATTCCTCACAAACACACGCAGAGGGTTTCAAACAGGAGTGCATGGGTGGATGCTGCTGGGGGTCTTGTGATTAAAGCCAAAAACACCAACTGAGACACACTCACACCTGTACACGTAAATGCAAACACACATTCACACGTTCACAAACACCTTCTTGTTTACGCAGGGGGCCAATAGCTCACACAGCTTCGCCAACAGCCTGAAGATCGAGAGAAATCAATGGTATCATTCGATTGCATCAGCAATGTTTTGTCGCATTCATGACCTACGGCTCTGAATTCTCCTGGAAGTTTATTTCGAAAAGGGGCTGTCCCTCATTTTGTCTGTACACTATTCATTTACACCGCCTGCTCTGGGGGAAAGAACCTAATTATTTCCTTATGAACAGGAGGGGGATGAACTCTGTCATTTCCTTGTGCCAAATGCAGATAAGTATTTATGTTTGAGTGTAGGATTTCAGCTCTCCAAATGCGTGAAAGACGCTTTAGTTAGTCTGCAGCGAGTCTGGCTGGAGAAGGAAACGCAGTTGTGCGTAGGAGTGATGAGACAGTGGAAGCCCTGGCACAGAGACCCTGTCTTATACGCTCTTCTTCCTTTATTTCCCTATTTCCTCCTCCTCTTCGTCTGTGAGTGGGCTCACAGGGAGCCGGGCTCAATGTTATGGATTTGAGCTGTCTTCTTTGTGCCTGCCCCCTCTTTCTCTCTATCTTTCAACGGGTTTCTCTCTCCGGGCTGGACGGTGTCCCGGAGGAATTTGGCTACACAGATGTGGAGTGTCTGTTAAAGAGGAGGGTTGCGCTCGTTTCAAACCCCCCTGCGAAAACACATCATTTCCCTATACATGGCAATTAGACACGTTACACATTACAGACCTTCTATCAGACACTGAATGTGTGACATTATGTTGTGTGCTTTAGATTTGTTGTCTTTTGCCAGAATTAGGGCTGGAACTAATGATTAATTTGCTAACTGATAATCCAATGATTACCCAGTAATTTTATTTAAATATATACACATGCATAAAACATCTAGGTTTTATGTGTAGGCTATATTTTGTTTTCAATATTTTATATCTTACTGTTGGCATATATTTGTCAATAAGATGTACTTATTTTTTTATTTTACTTTTATTCAGGATGCATTAGGTTGATACATTGTTTTACATTGTTACAAAAAAAAACCTATTTCAGATGAATGCTCTTTTTTAATTATCATAGTTATTAATACAGTGAAAATACAGTTTAGAGGTCATTCCACAAAAATATTGGACTGCGAAATGCTGCAATTGACCAACCAGAGTCAAATATTCCAGAGTCAAGTGTTTCCAATCTTTACACTCAGTCTAGCTGTTGGCATTTTTTGTCCATGTTTTTTGCATTTTCCCTTTTGCAGTGGCGCAATGGAGACTGTGACTTTTAAATTAGCATGTTTATAATCATTTCAGCCCTATGTCTGTTCCTAATGTTCTGCTTTCTTTTCCTTTCAGGATGCCTTTGTGGAGTTGTACGGTCAGCAGAGAGACTCTATGTTCCATCCATTGTCGTACCTAACGAAAGTGCTTGGATTGGCGGCGCTGGGCTTGGCAGGAGTGACCATTGCCTTTTTCGCTCAGAAGTGACAGCCCTGCGGGTCTCTCCGCCTATCCATCTCACTTTCTCTGCCTGTCTCTCCTCTTCAGCTTATCAAAGCATCTCTCAGCGCCACACTGCCCCGCTAAGCCCGGCACCAGTGCCCTTCAAAGGCCGCCGCTGATCCGATGCCCCTCCAGCCACGGGAGCTACGGCGCTCACGCTCTTTCACCCTCTCTGGAGTGAAGAAAACACAAAGAAAAAGAATACAGAATGAGGACTCGCAGGAACGCTCCCACACTTTAACTATGATGCTCGTCACTGCCATGTACAGTTGCGCTCACACAGAGATTGACACACAAAACACGTGCACACACAAACACATGCTCACGTACTTCATACGGACGTTTTATCTTTAAAGTTTGTTTCTTATGTATGGAACAAGTACAAAGAGATTTTTCAACTTAAGATTGTGCTTTTTTGACATTTTGATATCAGGTTTTTTGGCATTTTGTAGCATGAATAAAAAAAAAAGAGAGGAAAATAAGAAAGTTTGCCGGCGTGAATGTAAATAACTTCTCCACTTTTTGCATGTGTGGAGAAAGGGACTCTTTCAGCTACTTTGTTGCATGATGGCATTTTGAACTTGGCCACCCACCTCTACTTTGTTGATTCGAGGTGTTTTTTTTTATGTTTTTGTTTATTTCTGTCTCTCACTCCATTGGATGGACCTCTTGAGATCTCCCGTCAAACCAACAGATGTTGAGTATTCCTCATTAAAAAGTTCCTCTTTGATTTGCTCCGTGTCTTACTGTTTGGTGAGCACAAAGAACATGCCAACAACCAAACTGAAGCGGATATGATGATGTAATCTCACCCAGCATGGTTCGCGGAGTGGTCTGACCCAAATCACCCCTTCTTGAATGTAAAGACTGGAAGTTATACTTCTGTTGGGTTTCCTTTTTATTTTTTTGTTTTGGTTTGATTGGTGCAAAATACGTTAAAAGAGCAATTCTGAAGGTAAATTCCATTTTCGAGGGTATTGTGTATGTGTAAAGTCTGTGTACATGTAGTGTAAGTGTGTGTGTACGTCTGTAAATAGATTGTGTTGAGAGAGCTGGACTTGGCTTTGTTCTGGTGGAGAACGCGGGCGACCCGCCAGTTGTGTCCAGCCCAGCCAGGTGTGTATGTGCGTCTGCAGATGAAACGGACAGGTGGCAGCTGGGAACAGAAGTTCATTCAGGCTGGCATGATAGGCATGCAGGCCAGCGGGGCTTTGAAAAGACTCTGAACACAACGGACTATGTAATTCACGGCTCAGGTGTATCACTTTTCCCTCCTCGCCGCCCCTCCAATGTTATCTTTCTTGCATGGTAGATTACCGGCACCTTGTGAGCTGTAGATTTTTGGATGCCCCAACAACCAAAGAAATCCGATCCGTCTTCTGTAACTTCCGCCCCAGAGAGAATCTCATCTAGTGATATACCACAAGTCCCGAGTGTGTTCCACTGGGAGGGTTGATTTCTCATTCACAGGAAGATACTGAGACACCAGCTTTTCCTAATGTCTTTTCCCCCTCAGATGTCCATTAAAGTCACTGGTGTAGATTTAGTGCTCTTTGTCTCTGTGTCAGGGAGAGCATTATTTACATATAAAGCACAAGGTTGAGCAAAAATTCTGGATGGGCATCCTTTCAATTCATAAGTTTGAATTTGAATTGAGTTAGCCATGCGCCAAGGAATTGGAATTTTACTTAGAATAACAGGAAGATGAATTTACTAAATTGCAATTCAAAGAAATTCAGCAAATAAGGCATTACTTTCAAACAATGCTGTCAAGCCAACATTCAAGGTTTGTCCCAACAAACTTTTCTTAGTTGATTAAACTTAAGAATTTTGATTTAAAATTCATGCAATTCTTACTTTATTCTATTCAAATTCAGAAATTAAATTTAAAATCTTTCTAAATTCAATTCCAAATGGAGCACAACTTTAATACTGTGTATACATACTTCCATCAGAGAGAACAGTTAATTGTGGCGTGAACGAAAAAAAGGCTGTGAAGGATGAACGTATGGTTATAGTATGTCTAATTTAAGTTTTCTGGAAGTTTTTTTTTTGTTTCCTGGAAATTTTCAGAAAGACATTTCAGTATTTGTTGGCTAAACAGCCCTTAGTATACAACATAAACAAACTGTACTTCTTTCCTTCACAGTCTCATTTTCATTCTAGTCAATACTCTAAGGATCCATGTCAGGATCGACTTTATCTAGTCTATCAACACAGCTCTCTCGAGTGTGTAATGGTACAGATTAAACATTCGCTATCTTATAGTGTACTATATTGATGCACCCTTTATCGGATGGTGCAGGACTGTATCAGAATATGTTAAAGCGAGTTTTTAGGACTCACACTGTAAGATCATTTTACTTTAGCTGCTAAAGATCTAGCAATGTAAGACAACAGCGTGTGGAGTTGAGCTTCTCCCTGTTGCTGCACCATATGAAGCTGCTCGTGGATGAACCAGCGTATAACTGCCACTGCTGGAGCGGAACTAGTCCATCCACTCCTTAAGTCTCACTTACCCTCTGGTTAGGAGAAGCTGAGAAGTCTATTACAATCAGACTCTTGATGCACCTATTCGAGTCTAAGAGGACTTGAGTGTTTGATTAAATAGCATCATTTTCTATTCACAAGCGATTTTCAAATACAGTTTGTCAAATTCCTCTGCACCTTTTATAAAGCAATGCCTCAAGTGTAATCAAGCAATGATTGTAAAGGAAATTTGTTTGGAAATTTGACTTTGACAAAAAAGAGACTTAGATGACAAGAAAGGTGAAGGATGCAGGAAATGCGCAGTCTAGTTGGTAAAGGTGTGTAGGTAAATGTATAAATCATAACGTTCTTATGTAGCATGTGTGTATACATCAAAATCATTTGCATTGTAAGGGGCAATACACACAGAATTACTTTTTTTGCCTTTAAAAACGGCAGATGCAATGGGAAAAAAAACAAGCTTTAAAATTTTTACCTTCAGTGATGTTTTTATAACACCATATCATGTGTGAGACACTGCAAAAGCTGTTAGATGCAACCGCAACCATCTAATGCGCAATGGAAAAGCAGCGCAGTGGACTGCCAAAGCATGTTTTATGTGAACGGCCCCTAAAACCATGTGTCCTAACCATGATGAAGCAAAATCCCACCCATATAGCTGCATATTAAAGCTTAAGTGTGGAATTTCTGCATCATTAGACTGAATTTGACTGTTTTTAAACAGGTTTCCCAAAAACTCCGCCCGGAGACAAAATCGACAGCCCCGCCCCAAAACGCACCGCATTGGCTGAACCAGTGTTGCTGTTGTCGGGCAGGTTAGGATGTTCAAACAAACAGATCAATATTTTGAAAACACCACAGAGCTGCAGTGTTTCATTTTTTAGGGCACTCAACATATAACCGTTGTACTAATAGTTTTAACATAAAAATTACATTTCAGGTTTAAACTTGAAATATGCTCTGATTGGCTGTCTCATTACACAAAATTTTCCCTTTCTTTGTTAAGAGACAAGTAAAAAAATGCTCGGAGACTACACTTGGTTAGACACCATGTGAGAGTGGCCATGGAAAGGTGTAACTTGGTTCACCTCCAGGGTGAATATTATATTTTATTTAAAATATTCTGTATCTCTTTTTTTACAATGTAAATGATCTTTTACCCCTTTACAGAAAAAAATCTGAATTCTGAATGTAAAAATAGGATCAGCTCTGATCAACTAAAGCACTCGCTTTCAAAGTTGTGTGGCTTATACTTCTGCAAAAAAATCTCCATCTGTCAGTTCATTCCTCATTCTTTCATACATTCTTTCATTCTCGTCATACAGATGGAAAGAGGATGGGCTTTTGTTTTAGCTCACGTCCTGTCTGACAAATATGGAAGTGAGATTTAAACTGCAGTAAAGGGGGTTTCCCTCCTTCCATCTGGATGGTGGAGTTCCGGTGATCTGTTAAGAATAAAATTTCAATTACAGTCTCCATGGTTGCACTGGTTTGGTGTTTAACTATGTTATTTACATTTTGCATTCTTTCATCTCCAGCTATACAGCTTCATTTTACTCGAGTTTCGGTGCGATTTTCACATTGTGTTTAATATAAATGACTCATTTTGTGTGTCTATTCTGAAATAACCCCCACACCCCATCAGATCAAATGGAAAGGTTTATAAAAATGTTCTTTTTTTTTCCTTCGGCAGCTACTATAATGCATTCATTTTAGAATACCACTTTCCTTTGAGGAAAAAAAAACTGATTTTCTACTCTGATTTCTTTGCTTTCCTTCTTTTTTAATGACTTTGCTGCCATACCTTCCCTCATATATCACATATCCATTAAAATGTAGCAAAATATCTGGAGGATTTTAATATAGAGACAGGAGTTTATATTTGATTTCCAAAAATCTCATTTTTCCACCATTATCCTGTTTGTCTTCTTGTCTTGTATGCCCTCAGCATGTAGCATTCAAAAGCAATTGTTCATGTTTTTTTTTCTTTCTTTTTTGTTTGTTTAATTTATCCTCTTAGCACTTGTGAGTTTTAAATATGTCAATATCATTTTGTGTACGTATCCATGTCATAAGCTAACAGTTATGTGTCCTAATTAAATAAACCTTGCCTTATCATCTGAGAAGAGCTGTCATGGTTTGCATCACTGAGTCAGAAACTCCAATGTGCCGCTTTGGATTCTGTCATGTTTTGCTGTACTCCAAATTGAAGGCAGCTAGGGAATCGTTTTAACAGGCCAGCTGTATATCAGGAGTGTTTAAAGCAAGAAAAGGAGAAGGTTGGCAACGGTGTCTCACGGGAGATGAGGATTTAACCAATCAAAATGAGCCATGTGTACAACCTTCTGTTTAACCTGGGGGTCTTTCTTGAGACATTGTAGTTTTACATATGCTCAGAATAAAGGAATACGCATGTTTACCGTTTATAGCAGTCATTTGCAAATTTCACCATCTCTCATAAAAACATACCATGATGGTATCAGGTGGTGATTGGACAAATGGAATTTGGGGAATTGTTTACATTTTCTGCACTGATTTGGGGGGAAAAATATGTGGACTTGTGCATTTTTACATGGTAAAATTATGTTAAACGGTGCTCATAGTCTTTTTGATAGCTGAAAAGCACAATCAAGTAAAAAAATAAAATAAACTAAGTCTTTTACTGTAAGTCATGCCATGTAGTACCCAAATAAACTCGCATGTCAATTCAATCGATGGCCACCTTGAGTAAAAACACGAATTTTGCGATTAATTGGCATCTTCATTTCAATGGGTTGCATGGCAAAAATAAACATACAACTCGACCGGTGTAGTCTGATGACTCTTATTAGCTAATGATTTTGTTGGATTAATAACATACAGCATGACCAGTGCAGCACGATTCACAAACAAATGACTTATGAGCTGGATCTTTTTAGCAAATCAAGCACAACGAAACCAGTAGACAGATTCATGAACAAATAACTCCTATAAGCCAGTTCTTTTAGTAAATCAAAAACATACACGTTGTGTCCCAAATGACGCACTATACACTATCCCCTTATACAGAATGTACTTATGCATTATGTAGTCTACTCAACCGTGTAGTGTTTTAAATTTATTTTGTCATTCAACATCGGAGTCTGATTGTCCCGGATAATTGTATTTTCTATGTAAGCAACAGGCATTCAAGTAGCCTATAATTCCTTCCACTTGAATGGGGAAAGACTAACTGTTTGTCAAAAATTTGTGTCAGTAACATTTCAAATCACAAATAACCTTTGAGTACAATGCTATAAAACATTTTTCCTCTTTAGCTCAAATCATACTAAAATATTTTTTTAGACTGAATGCACATCCAGATTCTAGAAACTATCAAAAAGGTGATTGACTCTTTTAACTGAAAGGCAGACATATTTGAGAGCTAAAGGCCATATTTTAGTGGTAAAATAATGGTTTATTGCATGTATCATTGCAAAATGTAAACTGCATTAGCTCTAATCGGCTAAATGCTAGAATGCTTGGAGATATTAAGATATATAAACATAACATCATGATTTGCTGTAAAGCCGCTTTGAAACAATGTGCATTGTGAAATAAATTTGACTTTACTTAGGTTACGTTTACACGACAACGATGTACTTAAAATGGAAACGGTGCGTACAGGCGACAACTTTGTCAAAATGTTTCCGTTCACTTTGTAAAGATACATACGTGCCAACTGAACAAGTAACACACATGTGCATAACGTCACCGTTTTAATGATGTTTTATTAACAAAGTTCGGGAGGAGCACGTTTAGATAATTAAAACTAATTAAACACATGTGGAGCACATTCAGACAATCAAACCTAATTAGACACGAGTGGACCACACTCTGTTAATCAACCCAATCAACGAGGTGTATATATACTGCAAACTTACGTTGACACTTTAACAAACTTACTTACGTTGACACTTTAACAGCATCCTGCCACCACCCCATTGCCTCACTTCTAGTCCTAAATACTCTTACAACAACGGAGTAGCCTACTCTGGGTTCGTGCAAAATTTCCGAGCTCGGAGCCCTCCCCCGACAGCACGCCAAATACGCATAGCATAGGCTAATCTTTACTCTCTTTAATTGATGTAAGGGTGAACTCGTGAAACAAATTACGTTTTTGTAGTTTACATGGAGACGACAACGGTATTGTATTCAAAAACTACTTGCAATTTGAAACCCGTTTTCAAATGTTTGCATTTTCAGACCCCCACAACGGCGTTGTCGTGTGAATGAACGAGTAGGGTCTGCCTGCAGAGCCGGAGGCTGCATTTTCAGGACCCCACTTTTAGGACCGCATTTCTAGGACCCTAGGTTTTTAGTGACAGCGACACCTACCGAATTAGAGGACCAGCGAAGATGGATGACAATCAGAGTGTGAGTATCAAATGCGAATAAATTTTTACAATTGCGATGCATTTAATTGGAAAGTTAACGTAGCAAACGTGATGGTGATTTGCTAAATAAATAGTCTTGAATGCATAGCCATAGTATTTAGCCTCTAATGCTTGAAAATGAATTGTTAGCATGTTCATTTAACGGAACTGTTGCGTGATAAGCCTGTGTTGACTTATTGACAGCACAATAAAACTGTAGCATGTTCGTTCTGAAAGCTTGTTAATTACTCATTGTTCTTCCATTTTAATTCAGTTAAAATAATCTTAATGTTTTCACTGTCACGTGCTCACAGTCAGCCTGTTTAACGTTACCCACAATACATGTTATGTGTAGTATGCGTCTACATGCAAATATTATATACATATGTAAATGTGTGTATATATATATATATATATATATATATATATATATATATATATATATATATATATATATATATATATATATATATATATATATATATATATATATATATATATATATATATATATATATATATATATATATATATATATATATATATATATATATATATATATATATATATATATATATATATATATATATATATATATATATATATATATATATATATATATATATATATATATTAGTCAGAAAAAAAGTCGTGTCAATGTTATTTCTATTCAGATTTCTCAATTGAGATGGGCTTTATTGACATGAGTGTTTCTAGAACCTTTGTTCCCACAACATCAAAACATTTTTTTTTTTCAAATCTTTGAACAGTATGCAATAATAGTATTATGAACATTAATTGATATGTGTGCACTGTTTGGTAACTAAGAAAAAAAAATTAGAGTAGAACATGTTCAACTAAATGTTCCTTATTTAATTCACTTCTCTCTCTCTCTCTCTCTCTCTCTTAGGAGTCAGTGATGATGTTGTCCATGAAGTTCTGTTTGTGGTCCACATCATGAACAAATTTGTTTTTGTGTGTGTTCAAGTTCAGTTATTATATATTATTTTGTAAAATATTTTGTGTGTGCAAGTTCAGTTATTTTGTAAAATATTTTGTGTGTGCAAGTTCAGTTGTTATATATTATTTTGTAAAATATTTAGTGTGTTCAAGTTGAGGTGTGATATATTATTTTGTAAAATATACACAATCTACCCCCAGAGTCATCCTTGTCTTCCCTCTATACTTGAAAATGTGGTCGATCTAGTGACTGAAAAGACTATAACATGATTCCTTGTTTATTTTACTTGAGTTATTATATTATGCTAGACCCAATAATTTCTCAACATTCCTAGGAACCAGGTTTAATTGCAATAAAGTAGTATTTGGGTGTAATAAAACTGTAAAACTCTAATGTAGTTAAAACTGGGTGGGTGGAAATACTGCCTGGCACAACTAGGGTCCTGGAAATGCGTTCCTGAGACTGCGGTTCTCCGAGTCGGTAGGTGGCGCTGTCACAAAAAACCTAGGGTCCTAGAAATGCGGTCCTAGAAGTGGGGTCCTGAAAATGCAGCCTCCGGCTCTGCAGGCAGATAATATTGGAATGAACGGCTAAAGCGCATACTTTTTTTTTTTTTCAGTTTTTAGTTTTAGTGTCGTGAAAACGCCCCCTCGGTGTTAGGGCCTACAATTTCTCCCGTTCAGTTTTCTTCAACAAGATGTCCATCTCCTTCTTCTAAAAGTGTCTTTTGTAACCTACATGTACTGAACCATCTGTCAGGTCTTGAACCTCAAATGCAAGGGCACACGTGCATACACTCTAAAACAGTATCAACCGTATGATTCTCAAGGGTTCATGTTACATTGCAAAAGCTGCCTATGAAAAAGAACACACACCAAGAACAAGAAAGTAAAGCTGTATGGATCCGTCAGCCACAAGAGGCCGCCATTGATCTGTGGTTCAAACGCTAACCTCTACTTTTGGCCAGGGGGATTTGATTGATGGAGTAAACCTTGATGACAATGATGATGATGCCGATGATGAATGTTACGATTACTCTACCGACAAAGATGATGAGCACCATGAGCTGTAATCTGGGACTTATTTTGCATGTGTTGTGTGCCGCCGGGTGTAAACATAACGCCATTTCCTCTGAGATTTTGCTCATGTGATATTAGATTAACCTCCTACAGCATCTAAAGCCCTACAGTCACAATCTCAAGCCTCCACCCGCACAAAACTACGAGACGTCGGAGAGAAAGAGAGCTGAGCCTCAGAGGGACGCACCCGGGGGAAGAGGAAGGTTAAATTAACTTGAGCCTAGAGTTCTCTGTGCAAAAACTACTCTCTCAGCGGATGAAATATTCCACATATGTGGAAGAAGGAGAATTTTAAATGATATCAGTTTTAGTTAGTAGAGCTCGTACATGCTCAGAGTTCTCATAATTGCTGGCAATTGAGGGTGTTCTTGTAACTTCTTGGGGATATGAACCTGATGATGATGGCAAAAATTACACCAGCTTCAGATTTCTAAGTGCAGAACAGCGGAAAGTATGCATGATATGTCCAAGATCAAAGCAAACGCACAGCGTCCAAAGGGATGCATATTAACATCTGAGGCTAAAGTAATGGAACTAAATCTTTAATATTGTGAGTGCATAACAATGGTTGCCTATAGATTGATCTATTTTTGTTTTTTATAGGAAATGACAACACATTTTTTGTCCTTGCTCACTTTGTGTGAGATAAGGCAGTATAAAATAAATCAGTAGAAAAAGGGAAAGGTGCTGGTTATTTTCTGCCAGGACATTATCCGTTAAATACAAAGTTCTGTCATGAAACTCTTGATGGCGATGGCTGAAAGGTTCTTAAAGGGATACTCCACCGTTTTTTCATATTACACTATGTTATTCCCTTAACTAAGACGAGTTGATACATACCTCTCTCGTCTCAGTGCGTGCACTAAATCGTTCTGTCTTGCGGCGAAACTTTGTTAGCACTTAGCTTAGCCCAGTTCATTCAATATGGGCCAAGCAGAGAATCTACCAAACACCTCCACGTTTTCCCTATTTAAATACAGTTACTCGCGTAGTGTAACTCGACCTAGGATGGTGACACAAAACAAAACGTTGCGCTTTTCTAAGCGTGTAAAATGGATAACTATATTGTATGGCGGAATACCATAGCAAGTGCTTGTGAGCACTTCGACTTGGCGCAGTAATATCTTCACTCGTGAAAAATCCTCTCACCGGCCCCGCTCCCTCTAGTGAAGATATTACTGCGTCAAGTCGAAGTGCTATGTTATTCCTAAGTCACTTGCTATGGTATTTCGCCATACAATATAGTTATCCATTTGACACGCTTAGAAAAGCACAACGTTTTGTTTTGTGTCACCGTCCTAGGTCGAGTTACACTACGCGAGTAACTGTATTTAAATAGGGAAAACGTGGAAGTGTTTGGTAGATTCTCTGCTTGGCCCATATTGAATGAACTGGGCTAAGCTAAGTGCTAACAAAGTTTCGCCGCAAGACAGAGCGATTTAGTGCACGCACTGAGAAGAGAGAGGTATGTATCAACTCGTCTTAGTTAAGGGAATAACATAGTTTAATATGAAAAAGCGGTGGAGTATTCCCTTAACTCAATCTGTTTGCAATCATGACATTCTCTATAGGACAAAGTTGATTGGTTCCTGATGTATCGGTTGCTAACCTTCAAATACTTGGTCAGCATTTGCTGTAACTGTTGCAATGCGCTTTCAGAAACCCTCCACCTTTCCCAGTTCCACCTATAGATCTTCTACGAGTAATTAATGTATGCTATGTTGTACAGTAGCATGTCTGTGTATGTATCAAATCTATTCCACCAAGACCAAACATATTATACCGTTTCATATCCATTACCATGCCAAACACTCAGAGAGTTGTCATGACGAAAATGGGGGTTGTGCACAGCAAACTTCTGTATTCTGTAAAACAGGTTGCATCACTTCCGGTTCAGGAATTTAGTATGTGCTTTGTTAAATATTTTACAGTTTTACTCAAGATACAAGGAATGAATAAAGACAAGCATAACCGATGCCCATCACATATGCAGATTGATATCTAAAACTTTTTATTTTATTTTTCTTCTTCTCACTAACATTTAGATATTTAAAATTAATAAAACGGCAACAGTAAAAATAACTACTTATGTTAGCTGATTACCTTAAAAGTATGTCACTTAATATGGAATATATATGGAAAATTCCCTCATATTAACTTTTTGTAGGTAAATAAATAAATAAATAAATAATGATTTAAATTCTTTTAAGTCTTTACTAAATTGCTAAATATTTTATTCAAATGGTAATTAATTAATTTAGCTAGTAAGTTAGTTATTCAGTAATGCAGTCAGTAATGCATTTTCATTAAATGGAAATTAACACCATTGACATATTAATTGTTCCACATGATAAAAGTTTACGCAAATATTCTGAGATAGGTGCAACTTGATTGGACTGACCAAATTTATGTACAGTAAATGGCTGATTTATTTTGATTTTCAAAGATATTTTGTGTCAGTTTGAAAAACAGTTTTATCAGTATTATACTTCTTTAAGAATTGAATTTTACCAAACAGACAATATATGTTTTAGAGAACATATTTAGTGCTTCACTTGGCCAAAAGCAAAATTCCAAATAAAAACTTTGGGGAATTTTTCAATAATGTTTGAATTCCATAAAAGCATAAAATAAAATAACTCCAATCCTCTGCCTTCTTTTTTTTTAGGTTCGTCTGGCTTCTCTCATTTCTCTGATCCCTGACACACATCACTCACCTCTTTCTATCCTCCACTGGCTCTGCTTTTCTGAGCTTCGGACTGAAATTCTTGACATGAAAGTTTAGTCTCTCAAACTGAATTTTTATACGCTGCAACACACATCTCATACAGTTTTTATTCGGAACCAGACTGGATAGTAATTAGGCTTCTTTACCAAGAAGGCATATCCAACCAATTTTGTATTCATTTAAGTTTATTATTGGTGCATGCAAATCTTGTCACCATGACAAGAGTCTGGTCATAGACATTTCAGTTGGGAACTACGGAATAAGGAAACTGTATGTTAAAATAGTTAGAAAAAATTGTTTGCATTGCTTTAATCAAATTTTACAGCTAATTTTTGCGGGTGAAATCCAGTCATTTCACTAGGAACTCACATGATCTAGAAGTAAGGGTGAAATATTTCTCCATGCAAATTTTGCAATGGGCTCTACGGAAATCTGCTTGGTTTGAAAGTGACTTCTGTGTTGGTTGTGCTTCATAAAATCACTAAATTATTGACAATGACAATAGTACTTTATTGCACACAAAACTTCTCTAATGTGACCTCACCAATGCCGGCGTGAAACGTAAGTTGCAATAGTATTTTCTTCCCTATATCTTCCCCTGTATATCCAAGTGAAATGGCTTCTTGAACAAGAAAAAATTTAGGGTGAACGTTCATTTTGTCTATTGGGAATTGATTGGATCATTGTGGTTTGTTATTTCTTTGATCTCATGTGATTGACAGGTTGTCCCGCCCTCATGCCAGGAAACAGTTCATTAGAGAAGAGATGTGGCGCTGCAAGAGGGTTGGGAAATTATTTTGATTAAAGATTATGAGGGTACAAGAATAAAAAATAAAATAATTATGAGCATGGATAAATGATTTATGATAAATACTGCAATATTCCATAAAAAATATAATTTTTATTTCATGGTGACTTTAACATGTTAGCTAGAGAGATGGTGGTATGGGGGGGTTATTACAGCTGAAGACAAAGACGAACTCTCTTGGTGTACAATGAAAATAAGTTTAATGAATGTGTGTGTAGACCAGCAGTAGCTGTGGGCCCCTTTTTGCCACTCTGACACAATGAGCACAAGCCTAGCCGGCTGTTAGTTTTACTAGGTCACCAACAGACACATTTATCCTTGAAGTGCTCCGGAGAGGGCAAAAACAATGGTGATCTTGTCAACGCAGAGCTGGAAAGAACTGCATGGTGTTTGACCGGAGAACCAGAAACGTTGGACGTGTCGTGGGAATCTACGGAGCCTCTCAAAATGTTTACAAAGGCTGTCGGTGCACTTCCACAAACCTGCTGCCACAGCGAAACGACCCTGGCTGAAGGAATAGTTTGGGACTTTGGATGACTGATGTTGCTAATCAAACACACTTGATGTGAAGAGACTCAAAGGAGACAGTCAGGAGAAGTAAACCTATTTAAATCTGTTACGGCCACCGATATGACCCTGAAATGTCTGCTCTTTGTGAACTTTTGATCACACACACACACACACACACACACACACACACACACACACACACACACACACATACACACACACACACACACACACACACACACACACACACACACACACAAACACACACACACACACACACACACACACACACACACACACAAATCCTCAAAGAGATAGTTCACCCAAAAATGAAAATTCTGTGATTAATTACTCACCCTCATGTCGTTCCAAACCTGTACGATTTTCGTTAATCTTCAGAACACAAATGAAAAAAAATGCACGAATGAGCTTTCTGTCCCTCTGTTGACAGCTACGCAACTACCACTTTGGCACTTTAAAAAGTTCATAAAGAGATCAAAAAACGAATCCATAACTAAGCGGTTTAGTCCAAATTTTCTTTAGAGACATGATTGCTTTATATGATGAACACATTTAATTAAAGGGGCTATAGCCTATGCTTTTTTCTGAAATTTAAACTCGCGACACCTGTGGCCAAAAAACGGAACTGCCTTTCTGCTCGCTCTCGTACGTGCACACCAAGTCATCCGCTGCAAAGAAGTCAACATTATGTTTACAGAGGTAAGAACAGTCAAATACATATATTGTTTGAGAAACTAAGTTTGTTTGCTGACTAGCGGTGGTGGCAGAGTGATCTGAAACATTTAACATGAACGCGCTTGACGTCACATCCGCAGACAGCGCGCGAAAAATCCGACCCGACAGAAAATAGGAAAAATAGGATACAGGCTTATAGGTGCACCCACTGTGAGCGGAAAAGGTGTCAGTATGCTCATCAGGAGATGTTTGAGTCATACATGGTCAAATAAAAAGGCTATTGTTACGTTTATTTTGGGGAAACAGTTGCATATAGCCCCTTTAAGGCTTTTATTCACATATAGTATTGATCAGCGCATGATTTTTCCCGCCCCCGAGAGAAATTCCGATTCTGCAGGCGATTCTTATTGGTCAGTGGCGTAGCCACGGGTGTGCCAGGGTGTGCCGGTGCCACCCACAGTGGCAGCTGGCACACCTAAAAATGAATGCAGAATTATTTTTTATAGTCTCAATAAAAAATGTTTTACTAAACTTGGGCTATTGTTGTTTATTTAGAATATACTTTTTTTAAATCAACCCTTTCACGCGTAAGTTAAAAATATTTTAACTCCCTTGTTTCCATGGCGTGATGTCACGTGACACACCGCAGCCACAATAACTAACAGACGCAGCATTACCATGTCAACTATCTGATATTCCGATTCTTCGTTTAAAAAACTTTATAAATTATCTTGATCTATAACGAGATGAGCGCTGCAGTTCAGAGAGTCCTGTCAGCCGGATTTACAGCACCTGAATTCCACAGTTTCTCCCGAAATACATGAAAGTAAGTGGCTTGCCGCTTCCATAGACATCAATGTGTATTTTACAAACTGCAAATGTATCGTTTTACTAGTAGCCTACTTATGTGTATTTAAATGTCTGAAACATAAAATAAACATTATGTGGTTGAAAACACTGCATATTAGCTGTGATACTGTATGACAAGCGCTGAGCGCGTCCGTCTCTGGCTCAGGGCCAGCCAACGCGCGAAAGCAGTTTGGATAAGGGGTGCGTTTCACCAAAAGCATCGTTGGCCAACTATGGTCGCAAGTTCATCGCAATGTCCATTGAACTCTATTGGTAACGACGGAACTTGTGACCATAGTTGGCCAACGATGCTTTCGGGAAACGCACCCCAGGTTTGAATCTGGCAGTTCTGTGACGTCACTGAACATTCTAAATCATACTCAGCGGCAAATAATAATCCAATATGGTGCCATAACGCTGGTGTCCGGGATATGTGACGTGTGTGTGTTTTTTTTAAAGGACAAGTGAAATAGAATTGTACTTGCCCAACCGGACCCCTGATTAAAACAATTTTCAATATCAAAAAAATTAAATAATAAATAATGTAGCCTACTCAGTTACTAACGTAACCTCAGTTCCCTGAGAGTAGGGAAAGAGTATAGAGAGTAAATATTAGGGAAAGAAATGCCCTTTATAAAGCTAAAAAAAAATATTCTGATCAAAATTAAATTGTCAATGTTTCCTTACATCACTGTTGGAAAACACTCTTATCAGATTCTGAAGAACTTTTATTTTAAATAAATCTTAATTTTAAATCAGCCTACTTCAGTGTGATATTTTATCATATTATCATGCTTAACCCTGAGAATTTGAATAATTGAAATGTGATGATCAGATGCAGATATCTAAATCAGAGAATATCATATAGTTTCGGGAGGTTGGCGGGTGGATTATTTATTTTTAACAGCAGATTCGGGAGACTCAAAGTGCACCAGATTATTGAATTTATCTTTAAAATGTACAAAATTTTCATTTTGACCACCCAAGAGGTAACAAGCTGAAACCAACAAAAAAAAAACCGCACACACACACCCCCAAGAGCTTTGACAAAATTCGAACACAGTAAACAACAGATTTTTTTCAGCCACTATGTTATGACTGAGTTATTGGCGATCCTGATGTATAGTTAGCCTATATTTGATATAGTTTTATGGTTGTGTGGGGCATGGTTATGTGGTTATGGTTAATACTGTTGCACAGTAATCTGACAATAAATGTGGCACACCCAGATTTTCAGATGCACACCCAGAGTCTATTTTCTGGCTACGCTACTGTTATTGGTCATGTCAAGAATCACAGTACTGATTGACTACACCAAACACTGATCCCTAAACCTACCCATCAGTGTAACCTTAACCAATGAAATTAGCTGTAGGGTGTGATTTCTGGGATTTCCGAACATAAACAGAAGCTCAACCGAACCTGCTTGACGTTGGAACAAACCTCATTTGTTCTTGCGAAAGAATTAACCTCATTGGTGGTATGGTACCTCAAAGTGGTAGTTGCGTAGGATGTTTATTGAGGGACAGAAAGCTCTCAGATTTCATACAAAAGATCTTCATTTGGGTTCTGAAGATGAACGAAAGTCTTACGGATTTGGAACGACATGAAGGTGAGTAATTAATGACAGAATTCGATTTTTTGAGTGAACTATCCCTTTAAGTGACTTAAATATCATTTAGCACTTGCTTTCATGCAACTGGCTGAAATAAAATTGAAAGATCTAAAAAACGATCCTTAAAACACATTAATACTAATGCTATTTCAAAGCATAATACAATATAATATAACAATATATAAAATTGTATCATAAAATTCCAAATAAAGCAAATTCCTATTTTTTTGGACGTTCACCTACTGCCCTCTGGTGGGCAGCCATTAAAACACCTTATTCTTCAACATTTGTTGAGAAACAAAACGAAAAGGAAGCAACCTTTATATATCCGTTTTGAAATTAGGTCCTATAGATTTATAACACATATAAACTTCACTTGCTTATGTAAATACATTTTCAATGCTCAAATTTAAACTCCAATAGCAGCACACCACAGTCAAGGCTCTATATCCTACGGCTAGCAACAATGAAACAAAGAAAGACATAACATCATTTTCATTCATTACTTTATGTGTGGAATATTTATAAGAGGATACCAATGAAGAAAACTTGAATTCTATTAATAGCAAAAACACAAGCAAGAAAAAGATTGTGTCAAATGAAAAGACAAGCGTCAAATAATTAAATGTCTGAAACAGTGCTGTAACAATAAACAGAAGCTGTCAGAACCTCGTCTACATGTAACATTTATCTGTGGAGTGGCATGGGCATGTGACAGCACATCAGTCTGGCTTCATCCATCATGTTCAAACAGCCAGTAGTGGAGGTCCACAGGCATCAGTACTGAGCCGTGTGAAGTCTCGTGTGAAGAAGAAGCAGGCAGAGCTGATTAACATTCAGGTGTTGGTTCTCTCTTGCATATTGAGCACTGCAGCTCAGTAAGAGATTTAGCAATGACCCAGTCAAGGACACAAGCGTGAACATGTGTTTGAGTGGGTAAATAAGCACATGTAAGAGTATTTTGGAGACATCGATTGAGATTCCTTCTGTAAGATTTCTTCCTGGATGCATTTTGCAAGATCTTTTTTTATTTTTTTTATTTCAGGCTTACTTTGTCAGCATTACAAAACAGCTAGTCTGGAATCAACTAACTGTTTAACTGCTCAAAAGATGTTCTTTGACAAACAGAATAGTTTAACTTGGAACAGGAACCTGAGGCTACAATTCTCACGAAAATTGGACAGTAGAAGATTGGAAAAATGCTGCTGCAACATTCAGATGGTAGGGGCAGAATTTGGTGTAAACAACATGAAAGCATGGATCCATCCTGCCTTGTACCAACGGTTCAGGCTGGTGGTGTGTTTTCTTGGCACATTTTGGGCCCCTTAGTACCAATTGAGCATCAATTAAACGCCACAGCCTACCTGAGTATTGCTGACCATGCATCTCTTTATGACCACAGTTTACCAACGTGGTTTCTTGAACATGAAAATGAGTTGACTGAACTCAAATGGCCTCCACCGTCACCAGATCTCCATCCAGTAGAGCAGCTTTGGGATGTGGTGGAACGGGAGATTCGCATCATGTGCAGCCGAAGAAATCTGCAGCAAATGCGTGATCCTATCATGACATTATGGACCAAAACCTCCAGCACCTGAAGAATTAAATGGATAGTTCCCATTACGAAAAGTTCATTTTAAGTAGCTATACTTAAGTAATGTTCAAGTATATTTTAAGTATACTTTATGTAGTAAGTTTAACAATATCAATGTACTAGTAGTAAACTTGTAAGTGTATTATTTCAATACTACTTGGGACTAAATTGGTCCACTTTTTAAGTGTATAAAAGTATACGTTTAAGTAGAGTAGTAAACTTTAAGTGCACAACTAATTCACACCTACATTTCTCATTTGTACTGCATCTGTACTACAAGTGAACTTATAAGTGTACTAGTTTACTTATAGTTACTTATAGCACTTTTTTTTTAGTTTATGCAAGCAGACTTTGAAGTGTACTCCCAGTAAACTACGAGTTTAGTAGTTTTATACTGGATCGTAGATCGAGTCCATCAATACCCCAAAGTATTGATATTTGATAAAGTATTCACAGTCGTTTCCTCTTTATGGGTTCAACTTTTTTTTGTTGGTAACTTTAGGCATTTTCAAACTTACGCTGTTTAATGTTTAATTAAATACTTGCATAATCCGTGCAGAACATTATAATGCTGGATATAGCAAGGCCTTATACAACGTGTTTTTTATTATTCTGAGTATAATTCAAATAAAAGTTTGAATCAAAGTTGATATTGAATCAAATAAAAATCAAAGTTCTTTTCAAAGCACCTACAATTCCTTTCTCCCTGTCAACTGTCACAGGCATCTTTTGGTATTTTTTTGAGTCCATTCCCAGCTTTCCAAAAATCTCAGTCAGAAATTTCTCATGGTGTTGCATTCATGTAACATGAAGCCAACTGGATACACTGGGTCATTGACCAGCATAGCCAGCACAGACACATAAAAATCCCCCATTTAAAATGTTGTGTCATTAATAATCATTTGTGGGTACTCAAACCTCACTGATTCCTCTAAGTTTGCACATGCCAAATCAACAATGTCTGTCATGCCGGCATAAACAAGAAGGTCTGGGAATGTCGTAATATGCCATATGAAACCGGGTAGTTGGTATGCCACTTCATGCAAACTAAACAGTTCACCTCGTGAGATTCTGTGGTTGCATCGCTGTGCATATACTGTGTTTTGGACTTGTTTAAGGTTTCGTAGGGTGTTTACTGGCATGTGCTCCTGATTACCATTGCATGTTTTAGCAAGGACAGTTTTGTAGATGTTTGAAGGGGCTTGACCGTGGTCATTTAGAAGTATGTCAGATAAAACTTGTTTTTTGGAGGGAATAAACACTCTGTCCGTTTTGGCATTTCCATGCTTTCGTGGTATATGCGGTCTCATTTCCTAGGTAATGAATCAAACAGTCATTTGTTGCCAAATTTTTGTCATCATTAACCTGAGAGTAAATGCACTTCCTGAATTCTGAGGAGCCTTTTTCACATTCACCAGCTCTAATGTGATAGCGTTTCAAAACTCTTCCCCCATTTCTAATGTTGTGATAATTTGAACCTTTCTACTTCCACCTCATTTGATCAAATCAGTCCATGTTAGGTTTATCTGACTGTGAACTTTTGTAAAGGAGCACATCATCACCCTTCTGCTTCTTTAAGTGTAAACTGACTGTTTTTGCATTAAAGTCTTTCTTTTTTATATTCACCTGGGTCGATGTGAATATACAATAAAGGGAAAAAAAGACAATACAATGTAATACAACGAAATATAATATAATATAATAGACAGTGAGTGTATATTAAGAATACCCTGGTAATCAGTAGGCTATGACACCAGTGAAAATGATTTGTAGCATTTAAAAAGGCTTTTTAGCTTTGTAGCTTTTTATAAAGAAATTTCGATTCCAATAATCTGAATCCAACTGAATGACAGCAAAACCTTTACTGCGACTCTAGCAAGGCGACTGCACAATAATTGACAGGTTGCGAGTGCGACGCCACTGACAGTCTCATATATACCTATATATGACAGTAACATGCATTTCAAAAGATTACATTGTGTGTTTATTGGACGATTCAAAAGCAAAGATTTGTGATTGGTTGTAGGCAACCATGTGCTCTAAAAGGGGGCGTGTTCACAAAAGGGAGATGAAAAGGAAACTTTTTTTTGTAAAATAATTATGGAATATGTGTACAGAAAATTTTTGGCTTGTCAAAACATCATCATGACGAAAGAAAGTTTTTTTTATTATTATTATTATTTTTTTTTATCAGGGTTTCACTGCAAGAGATAGTTTGTTGTGTTTATGACAGTCAAAGCATAAGTTGCATAATATTCTGGGCTCATATGCTTTTTTCTAGTAGCCTATGGTTTATTAATATGATGTTTACTGAGTTTGGTCTTTTAATATCCCTGTCCTCGTAGCCTACATTAAGCCACGTTAAGCCTTTTCTTATAACGGTTTTCTATGGTAGGAAAATGCTTAACGTGTAATTAAACGCGTTGCGTTCATATTCTGGGCTCATCTGATTTACATAGTAGGCTATGGTTTATTAATATGATGTTTACTGAGTTTGGTCTTTTAATACCACTGTCTTAGTACATTAAGCATTTTTCACAGTAAGCGTTTTAGTGAAACAGTGAATCATTTTAGAATAGGCTAATGATTCAAATCTTCGGCTAAATCCGAAACCGCCTAATGCTTAGGAATCGAACATTGGTTATTTTTGGAATAGACCTTCAGCTCCACCACTTATGGGGAAAACGGTTTATGATCTGAGCAGGTTGAGGTGACTGCACGCAAAAAAGATCTCAGGCCATTACAAACCCTCATCAGTGAAAAGTAGTAGCTCGGCTGTCTGTATGGTGGTTAAATAAATCAGCATAGCAAGTTTTACTGTAAGTTCAGGAAGGAACGTTGTCAAGTGTAATTGCAATGTTTGTTCAGTAGATGACACTGTTTTATCTCTTCTGGTTCATCAATCGAAGCAGACAGTTTAATGCTGAGAGAAACTGCTAAATAGATTCTAATGTATTGGGTATAATGAAACAACAATAAACACTACTTTTACAGCATTTACTCTTAAAAAAACAACAAAGTTTCTTTATTTGCTTTTATGGTACCATGAAGAATCTTTAAACACTGAACCACCAACACCATTCCATTCTTTAGAGCAACTTTTTACTGAAAGGTTCTTTGGGGAACCGAAAAATGGTTGTTTTACTTCACACCTACTAAACACTATAAAAATGGTAGTTCATTTTTGGTTCATAATACCAATGCATTAGCTAATGTTAACTAATTAAATCTGGTTACATTTTATTGTAAGGTGTCATTTTTATATATTTAAGTACTGAGTAATATTAAGCAACTACATGTACTTACTATAGGGTTATGGTAGGATTAGGATTTGGTTAAGGGTTAGTTGCATGTAATTATGCATAACTACTTTTATTATGGTAAGTACATGTAACAAATCTAACAAGGGCACTGTAAAATAAAGTGTTACCTTAAACCTTTTTGTAAAGTGTTACCACACTGGGGGAAAAAATACATCACGTGTCTCTCTTTCTTTAATGAGAAATCAATATCTAATTTCTGCCGAGGTGATTAATATTACAAATGTAATATTTAACTGTGTGCCAGAATAACTAGGCCTACTAAAATATCAAAAGCATTATAATGCAAGACAGAAAGCTGATTCAGCCTTCTCCGTTCACAGAGCTGAGGTTGAAAAAATGTAGTGTAATTGACAAAGAAAGAAAAAAGGTGTTCAGAACAGTCTTTCAGAACATTGAGTGTCAGTGTAAATGGAAACTTTGGCAACATAATTTACAGAGCAATGAAAATGTTGTATTATTGAGATGCATGTCTGAATATTAACACTTATTTATGCTATGCTATACTGTCTACTGGAAAGAGGAGGTAATTGACCTATCAGAGAGAAAAAGGAGCTCATTATTCGTTTTTATGAAGCTTTCTTTAGTATCGGGGCTTGGTTTTATGATCTATGTAATGAAATTCTGATTAATGGCACATATCAGTTTGGCAGAACATGCTGTCTAGTTAATGACAAGATTTACACACAGCCGAGTTCAGCTCACTGCTCTGATTGGTTGCATTCCATATGCTATTTTTTAACCATGAGATAAAGATTAGTTTAAAGAATTATTTTTTGGCTTTTATTAGGATAGGACCGTATGGGATCAAGAAAAGTTCCAACTAACCATCATCAGTTTGATAAATATTAGAAACTCATTGTGTAAAAACCATGTGGGGAACAGAAACCGACGGCAAACAATCCAGCTGTCGAAATCCGTTCCCCCACTACCATGATGAGAGATGCCGAAATAGTGGCTTAAAAGATGCTTATTCTATTCTGTGTGTGAATGGAGCTTGACCGGCATCAATTTAAAGAATATTTTTTTGCTGATGTTTTTGCTTTTTAATATGTTAGGACAGTATGGATCCAGTAGAGTCCACAAGCCTGGACTTGAACTCGAGTCGCCATTAAACCAGAAGCATTAAATGTCATTGCACTGACCACTATCAACAGCAATGAATCTGCTTCAGTTTTATAAACATTAGAGGCTCATTGTGTAAGAACCATGGGGGGAACAGAATCCGACAGCTAACAATCCAGCTGTAGAAATCTGTTCCTCCACCTCCATGATGAGAGATGTTGAAATAGTGGCTTAAAAGATGCTTATTCTATTCTGTGTGTGGATGGAGCTTAATCAGCATCAGTATGATAAATATTAGAACCTCATTGTGTAAGAACCATGGGGGGGAACAGAATCCGACGGCCAACAATCCAGCTGTCGAATTCCGTTCCCCCACTCCCATTATGAGATATGTTGATGTAGGATGTGTGGATTGAGCTTAATCGGTATCAGTTTAAAGAATACATTTTTGGCTACTTTGCTTTTTAATATGATAGGACTGTAAGGGATCCTTAAAAGTCAATGAGCCTGGACTCAAACTCGGGTTGCCAAAAGCACTAAATGTCAGTGTACTGCCCACTAGGCTCAACAGCACTTAATCTGCCTCAGTTTGATCAATATTAGAACCTCAATGTGTAAGAAACATGGGGGAACAGAATCCGACAGCAAACAATCCAACTATCAAAATCCATTCCCCCACCTCTATGATGAGAGATGGTGATGTAGTGTCTTAAAACATGCTTATTCGAGTGTGTGTGTGGATGGAGCTTAACCAGCCTCAGTTTGATCAAAATTACAGCCTCATTGTGTAAGAAAATGGGGTGAACAGAATCTGATGGAAAACAAACCAGCTGTTAGAACCCGTTCTTCCACCTCCATGATGAGAGATGTGGATGTAGTGGCTTAAAAAGGCTGATTCTATTCCGTGTATGGATGGAGCTTAACTAGCATCCGTTTAAATCTTTTTTGATGTTTTTTTTTTTTTTTTTTTTTTTTTTTCATATATGATAGGAAGAGAAGTGAGAGAGAGAGGGGGACAGGACAAGGAAAAGTCCATGAGCTGGGATTTGAACTCGGGTCACATCAAAGCACAACAGTACTGCACAACATTATCACAGTGCCAGCGTTGTCTTTCTAGTATGCCACAGTCCTGAGTTTCCTCTGGTTTGGGGTTGGGAAGAGTAGGGGTGGGAATCTTTTACCATCTCACGATTCGATTCGATTCCGATTCTTGAGGCCACGATTCGATTCAAAATCGATTTTCGATTCAAAAAGATTTTCGATTCAAAACAATTCGATTTTATTCATAATGATTTCTAATCAGGTTTCTGATCATGATCTACTCGCATCTGCTTTGCTATACAGAATGACAAACATAATGACAGACATTAAAGTGTCTTTTTCACATTTATTAAGTTCAATTCTCTTGAAAAAATGTTTTTACTTGGTACTTTTAAAGCAAAGTATTTATGATGACCCATAACGAACTTACATCTAATACTTCCTATATTAATTTTATTAATAAAACAAATGGAAGTGATTTGGCAAGTCAACTGTAAGGTTACATTTGACAGCATGTCCCAACATTGCTGAGAACCAACAGGAAAATAAATGTGTGCTAGTACTAGCAGCATACTTGTAGTAAATTAATACAAACTTCAGCATATTCTGAATCTCTAGCATAGTAGCATTTAATAATAGACTTCTAACCAACATCCTCTTGTTATTTCCAATGAGCAATATAATCCTTCAGACAAAAAAAAATAAACATTTTGCTGTAGCAAATTCACAAACAGTTTTCGTTCAAAAATATAGAATTATGTACCAGAAGCTATCATAACGTATAATGCTTGTGGACTTATGCATATTCTGAATAATTAGTAACATACAAAGTCGCTCTTGACTTACAGTACACAACTAAATAATAAAGAGTTATGACTTGAAATGTTTGCTGTATACCACAATCAAAAACAGCTTATACAAAGAAAGTGAATGAACATCTGCAGAGAGTAACTTATAGTCAACATGTAACTTTTTGTGACTGGCATTGCACATTTGGCGCTCAGCCATCATGCGTCCGTTATGTGCCATAGACAGTAAAAGAAATGGACACAGCGACCCCATTGGAACTCAGTTGAGACAAGTGAAGCCCGTTTTCAGCGATTTCTTAGCACTTCCTTTCCTGACGCGCAGACTCAAACCGAGCAAAGCGTTACACGGACCACGTGAGCAACCCGTCTGTCTTCTAGTAGCTGTGCTAAGAGAAATCTGAATCATTCCCTTCCGAATCTTGCAGAGACGGAGAGTGTGATTAGGAGCTGTCCATGAGCTTGGAGCAGGAGCAACTTTTGCTAGGTATTCTGATTAATTATATTGTCATTTTGCCTCCACGTCTCCCCGATTGCCCGCGAGCTTCTCCTCCCGTCCATACGGTAATCTCTCTAGTGTGCGACAGAGAGTCGCGTGATTATGACGCAATCGTTAGCATACTTTTACAAAAAACTGCTTCTACGGGGCCATTACATAAGCTACAAGGTAATGGAGCATTTTATACATTGTCGTGTTTCTTTAGAAATAAAAAATGGACAAATGGAGTCTTCAAACGCCTCAGATGTAAAGTTATTCGCTGTCAAAGTGACGCCAAAATGAATGGAAGTCAATGGGATTGCTAACGCAAGTGAAGTTCCGCTCAAGATGGCGGCACCCGGCCGACTTCAACTTCCGGTCGACTTCCTTCCCGCTTGGTTATGTCAGAGCCCGTCTACGGAGAGCCTTGGCACTCCCTATTCAGCCCCATTGTATTGATTTTGGTTGCAGTTCCATTAGAATTCCACTGGGGGTGATCGCGAGCGAGTGCAGACTGAATGGGAGTCAATGGGGCTAGACGGCTAAATGTGTCTCTTTCACCCGATTGCCATTGAGAAATCTCAGATTTTATTGTAGGTTTTGCAAGTTCAACATGGGTTATAGGTCGAAAGTTGAATGAACGAGTACTTATTTCTTTTCTATTTCTTACAGGTTGAGTTGTTGTTGCCCATAACACGCTAGCATTCTGCTAATGACGTCAGCATTCTGACGTCATTGACATTTTAAAAGACTTTTTAAACCAAATAAGTGACTCTAAAAAAATCTAACACCCAGCAATGTGTAATTTCTTTGCATCTTCTTTCGAATACAACATTCAAATTACTAGACAAAAAATTATATCCTGAGAAAAGTGGGTTTTGAGGGTTTTTCGCCATAGACCTCCATTCATTCTGCACTCGCTCGCGAGCGCCCCCGCATGGACAGAGACGTGTTACTGCAACCAATCCAGAACCCGGAAGTAAGCAGAGAGTGCCAATTCTCTTCCTATAGGCTCTATGCACGAACGCTGCTGACATATTTCCGGTAGGATCTCAGCCGGCGTCTTTACTTCCGCATAGCGCATTCTATAGGACAATTCACTTTAATAAAATTCATTTTCTCAGAAACGGAGACAACGATTTTAGAAACTGATTCGCTAGTCGGATTTCGCGTGATATGAGAGAATACTCACCCTTAAAGTTGTCGATGTAGCTCGAAATTTTTAATTTAAAGAACTTCTCTTTCTTACTCATATTTGTGACAGTTAACTGCCTCACAATATTGTTAACATCATTCACGTTAACCGCTGGAAGTTCTTGTAAACAGAGAGTGTAATTTGCCATTATCTCCACCTAATGCAAAAACGGCTTCTGACGCAGCACCGGATGTAACTGGGCGGGCTGAGACAAAACGCGGAAGCGATCGTGCATAGAGCCTATTAGACATTCTCTGGTTATGTGCGCGTCTCTGTTATGTGCACGCCACAGACTGTCCGCGCACGTGCACGTCCGCTTCAGAGTTCCGCCTTTTGCGTTCCGTCAATGTTACGTTATTAGAATTTTTTTTTTTTTTGGGAAAATCGATTTTTGACATTTGTGAATCGATTCAGAATCGTCCACGTCCCGAATCGCGATTCATCTAAGAATCGATTTTTTCCCCCACCCCTAGGGAAGAGATGCTTATAAATTAGCATTCACAATTATAAACCATAATAGATTTTAGACCTGTCGGGTTGGTTTTGGGTAAATGGCATACATATGTCATTCACCCATGCGTTTTTCGTCATGTCCGTAAATAGATTAGATACACGTTGCTCCGGTTTCTTTGAAGCATGTATGGTTTGGGAGTGTCATCATAGGTTAGTTGTCACAACGAGTGAGAAAGGTTGTAATGTACCACGCAAAATCTCGAACATATGGGGAGTAACCTGTACGCCGAATAGAGGAGAGTCTGCTGGCAAAAAGGCATCTTTACACCGAAAAAAGCAGCACAGAAACATTTACCGATCTAAGCACATGGTCTAAAGTGCACGGCGCAAGTGCACTTAGGGCGTGTCTGAATCCACTTTTGCTAGTTTAACGTCTGGAAAAATGGTCGCCGCAGCCAGCGCATGGTCTAAAAGGGTTGTCCCTATTCTCTTAATGAGTAATGGGTGTGTTTTAGGCGTAACGTGCAAAAAAACAATCAGAGTGTAATTTCCCATTACCTTTAAAGGTGAACTATGCAGGTTTTTTTTTTTAGCTTAATTTATCTTAACTGAACAGCTTCGGAGTCATTGGAATGGTTATATGACTTTTTTCAGGTTGAATGGTGGTCTTCTCGCACCCCCCTGGTGTCTGTGAGCAGAAAAACCACCCTTGCAACTTTGGGCCGGCGGGCCGGAATGGGAAATTACACTCTGATTGGTTTATTGCACGTTATGTCCAAAACACACCCATTACTCATTAAGAGAAAAGGGACAACCCTTTTAGACCATGCGTCGGGCGCGCCGACCATTTTTCCTGTCGTTAAACTAGCAAAAGTGGATTTGGATACACCCTAAGTGCAATTGCGCCCTGCGCTTTAGACCATGTGCTTAGATCGTTAAAATAGGGCCCATGGTCTCAAATCAAGAATAGTTATGTGAAGCATTTTGTCCTCACATTTAAAAGTATATTGTCGCATTTTGTACATGCACTATGCTTGCTGTAATATATATGAGTTCAGTCTTTTTTTTTTTTATGTATCTGAAATAGCCATTTTACGTATTTACCATTTACATGGTCAAGAGTCTTAGGTCACACAGACCCGAGTTCAACTCTCAGCTGATTAGACTGGATTAAAGCAGCGGGGGCGAATTTGATTGCATTTATTTTGTGATTTTACAGACTTGATAAACTTGACCTGTACACTAGTGCTATTAATGTAACATCTATCCACCCACCACATTAGGCTTCTGGCTGATGATGAGACTCATGGGCAAACAAACCATTGCAGAAGTAGGTAACAAGGATGGAATAGCAAAAGAAAAAGTTGCCCATTTTGAGCTCGTTCTCCAGTTGAGAACCACAATGTACAGATGACATTGGAACTGGTTTGGCTTCTGGTAAAACTTTTCCTCAGATGAATGCAGTGCAAAGTCCCTGAAATATTTTCAGCATCAAAGTTGATCTTAGATCTGGCCTGCGTGGGAAAATACCACAGTCGATACTGGCAAATAACAAGTCAAAGGGATGTTTTAGATAGAGGACTGGAATCTCATCGAGACCGAACAGTGCTTCATTTAAGGCCAAACCATTATTGAACAGTCTTTTGAATGAATCACTTTGTCTGTTTGCCTGTGAGAGAATCAAAGGAAAGGGATCTATGTGAGGCCAGTGTTGTGAAATGGATAGAAAGAATCATGGAAAGCTCAAAACTATTTATAGTTTATAACTATGTTATAATGGAGTTTAGTGCCTGCAGGCGGCTGTGACAGGCTTACAGTAACATTCAGTTGTAATATACAGTGATGTATCTGTCCAACACACAAGGTTTGCTAGAAAACATGAGAGATTTGATATATCTTAACATGTTGTCTTTGTCAGGTATTGTCACGGCAGTCTTAGGGTGAAAGACGACCCAGATGCAGAATGACCAACGAATTGAAATATTTATTGACAAGACACAAAAGGGATGGATAGGAGTGATGATGATCCAAACAGTAGGACAGGGCAGTCAACAGGGGAAATGGACGACAGGTGAGATCCGACCTAGGCAAGGCTATGCTGGAGAATCCAGGGAATGGGGATGCTCCAGATAACGACCGGAAACAGGCAGAAGCTCGAGGGACCAGGGGCTGGACACAGAGAGCTGCAACCAAAGCAGAGTCAGTCTCACTGCCGGGTCTTGGAAGCAGCCGTCAGGACGGGGAACAGGAACAGGCCGGAACAAACACAACAAGAGAAAATAAAACCAAACAGAAATAAAAACTGACTTGGCAAAATTATTTCATAAAGATAAACTAACTAAACTGAGAGAAGAAAATAAATAGTATAAAGGAATAATAGAAATAAACAACTAAAGCTACTAAGAGAACGACAAGATCTAAATAAAGAACAAAATAAAACTCCAGAAATCTAGAGCAAAAGACTGGAACTGGGCTAAAGTAAATATAAATGAAAGAAAAAACCAAAAGCTAGAACTGGCAGGAAAACACTGTCTAAACGATCACTAGACAAGCACGAGTCTTAACACTACATATACACATGCAACGAACCAGCAACACATGAGGGAGAGGAACACAATATAAAGGGACCAGAGCACATGAGGATCAGGTAAACACAATTAGTGAAACGAGGACAAGACGTGGACTAAACAAGGGGGCGTGGTAGCAGGAAACAAGGAGGCAGGACAAGAGGAGCACATGGCAAACACAAACAAAGACAGAGCCATGTGCTCAGACACAAGACAAACAAGGAAACATTAAACAGTGACAAAACAGACAAGACTGTCAGGGCGGGCCCCTGACAGTACCCCTCCCCCAATGGACGCCTCCTGGCGTCCAAACTAGCCAATGGAGTCAAAGGAGGTACCACCAGGGAGGGCGGATGGAGTGAAAACCTTGAAGCCCCATACTGGCCAGGAAACACAGAGGGTGGAACTGGGTGGGTGGGAATAGGACCAGGTAACAAGTTCAAAGTTGACCAGGGAGGTACCGGCTTAGGGAAACTGAGATGACCATGAAGAACAGAGGGTGGGATAAGAGGGGTGGGGACATGGTTGGTGGGGCCTCTAAAAACAGGCACCTTCTCTACTGGTGAGGGCTTCCTACTGAACTTGGTGTTGGGGGCAGGCTTGGACTTGGTCTCAGGGGCAGACTTGGATTTGGGAATAAACTCAGGGACAGTCTCTGAGGGCATGGCATGACTGTCAAACGACTCCAATGTGGCCTCTGTAGCCTTAATGGGCAGGTTAGAAAACTCAGGGAAAGCCTCCGTGGCCAGAACAGGAACAATCTCTGAAGAAACACAATTGAAAACAGGAACAGTCTCTGGGAGCACGATATGACTGAGACGATCAACTTCTGTTGGCATGACCTGACTGGTTAGCAGCTCAGATACGGCCTCCGTGGCCGTAGCAGGCAGATTAGAATACTCTGGGCAGACCGCCATGGCCGGAGCAGGAACAGTCTCAGATAACACAACATGAGTGACAAGATCAACTTCTGTGGGCATGACACAGCTGACTGGAACCTCAGGGGTGGCCTCCGTGGCCAGCACAGGAACAGACTCTGACGACATGACATGTCTAGTATGAATGCCCTCCTCAGATGTGACAGGACTAACAGGTGGTTCTGGTAAAGTAACATTGACAGTCTCTGATTTCTTCACTAGGCCAAAGACTACTGGTGAAGTGGGTAGCCTTGGATGTGGTTCCACCAGACTACATGGTTCTGGCACCACTGGATATGGGACCATTGGAGTAGGGTCCTCCAGGACCACTGGATTTGTGACCTGCTGACTCTGGTCCTCCAAGACCATAGAACTTAGGGCCACTTGATTCAAGTCCCCCTGGACCACTGGACTCTGGGCCTCCTGACTCGGGACCTCTTGGATCAATGGACTCGGGCTCTCCTGACTCGGGCCCTCTCGGCCCAATGGACTCGGGATCCCCTGACTCTGACCCTTCTGGATCACTGGACTTGGGGTCTCCTGACTTGGGCCCTCTTGGATCAATGGACTCGGGCTCTCCTGACTCGGGCCCTCTTGGCCCACTGGACTCGGGATCCCCTGACTCTGACCCTTTTGGATCACTGGACTTAGAACCTCTTGACAAGGAGTGTAAAACGGCACAATATGGGCCCTCCTAGGCTTCTGCTTTCGGGGGCACAACAATGCGCGATCGACCGCTTCTAAGGTGACTGCAGCGGCCGTAGCTGGCACTGGGGTGACTGCATTAAATTTGACTGCCCTTGGGGTATCTGCAGCGGGCTCGGGCTCTGGAGTGACTGGAGCGGGCTCGGGCTCTGGAGTGACTGGAGCGGGCTCGGGCTCTGGAGTGACTGGAGCGGGCTCGGGCTCTGGAGTGACTGGAGCGGGCTCGGGCTCTGGAGTGACTGGAGCGGGCTCGGGCTCTGGAGTGACTGGAGCGGGCTCGGGCTCTGGAGTGACTGGAGCGGGCTCGGGCTCTGGAGTGACTGGAGCGGGCTCGGGCTCTGGAGTGACTGGAGCGGGCTCGGGCTCTGGAGTGACTGGAGCGGGCTCGGGCTCTGGAGTGACTGGAGCGGGCTCGGGCTCTGGAGTGACTGGAGCGGGCTCGGGCTCTGGAGTGACTGGAGCGGGCTCGGGCTCTGGAGTGACTGGAGCGGGCTCGGGCTCTGGAGTGACTGGAGCGGGCTCGGGCTCTGGAGTGACTGGAGCGGTCTTGTCTGATTTAGGGGTGACTACAGCAGTCTGGGCTGCCCTCCTCCTTCTCAGTCTACGCTTTACTGTTGGGGTCAGAGAAGGACCTTGAACTTGACTCAGTGAGGAGGGAATGGCGGTATGGTCACTGCAGGCTGACTCTGGTGGTGTGAGAATCTGCCAGTCCTCACGATGGTGCAGATAGTTGGTGAAGCTCCAGAAATCCAGAATTCTCAGTTGCTCAATCTCCCACTGTGGCAGGGAGTCATCAAGGCAGTGGTTAAACTTCCTTAAGGGCCTCATCCTCGTACTCAAGGCCCTGGCCATAGTCCAGAAGAACTGGGCGAAGGACCGCACCTCCCGGCCCTGCTGACGAAGTGACATCACTGCTTGCTGAAGTGCCCTCCTCTCTTGAGCCGTAGCAGGGGGAACAATTTTGAAACTCATTCTGCTGGGTCCTGTTATTGGCTGGTTCGTTATGTCAGGTATTGTCACGGCAGTCTTAGGGTGAAAGACGACCCAGATGCAGAATGACCAACGAATTGAAATATTTATTGACAAGACACAAAAGGGATGGATAGGAGTGATGATGATGATCCAAACAGTAGGACAGGGCAGTCAACAGGGGAAATGGACGACAGGTGAGATCCGACCTAGGCAAGGCTATGCTGGAGAATCCAGGGAATGGGGATGCTCCAGATAACGACCGGAAACAGGCAGAAGCTCGAGGGACCAGGGGCTGGACACAGAGAGCTGCAACCAAAGCAGAGTCAGTCTCACTGCCGGGTCTTGGAAGCAGCCGTCAGGACGGGGAACAGGAACAGGCCGGAACAAACACAACAAGAGAAAATAAAACCAAACAGAAATAAAAACTGACTTGGCAAAATTATTTCATAAAGATAAACTAACTAAACTGAGAGAGGAAAATAAATAGTATAAAGGAATAATAGAAATAAACAACTAAAGCTACTAAGAGAACGACAAGATCTAAATAAAGAACAAAATAAAACTCCAGAAATCTAGAGCAAAAGACTGGAACTGGGCTAAAGTAAATATAAATGAAAGAAAAAAACAAAAGCTAGAACTGGCAGGAAAACACTGTCTAAACGATCACTAGACAAGCACGAGTCTTAACACTACATATACACATGCAACGAACCAGCAACACATGAGGGAGAGGAACACAATATAAAGGGACCAGAGCACATGAGGATCAGGTGAACACAATTAGTGAAACGAGGACAAGACGTGGACTAAACAAGGGGGCGTGGTAGCAGGAAACAAGGAGGCAGGACAAGAGGAGCACATGGCAAACACAAACAAAGACAGAGCCATGTGCTCAGACACAAGACAAACAAGGAAACATTAAACAGTGACAAAACAGACAAGACTGTCAGGGCGGGACCCTGACAGTCTTAAATATCGAACTCAGAATTTTTATCATAGAAATCAGATTAGTTTTCTATTATCACAATCTCATGAATAGAAGAGTGAATTTTAAATATGCTCAAACTTCTGTGTGAACTTTGCTCTTTGTTTTACACTTATAAAATATAAATACTATGAATTTGGGTATACTACTTAGCTCACATACTGTTATTCACCTACTATATGGAAGTAAGCTTAAAGGGATAGTTCACCCAAAAATGAAAAATGTTGTCTTCACTTACTCCCCCTAAAGTTGTTCCAAACCTCAATGAGTTTCTTTTGTTGAACAGAAAATAAGATATTTTATGGAATGTTGGAAATCAAACAGTTGATGAGCCATTGATTTCCATAGGTTTTTTTTTCCTACTATGGAAGTCTGGCAATTGCAAGTGTTTGATTACCAACGTTGATGACAAAATTTTCATTTTTTGGAGAAGTATTCCTTTAAGCCTAACTTAAGATATTTAGTTTCATCTCGGAACTATCAATTTCAAATTCATAATGCGTAAGTGCCTGAACTTGACCAGGGCAAAATGAAAAATTATTCTGAGCATCTTTCGTTTTGAATCCAAACATCTCACTGATTTACACGTTACACCAGTTAAAGCCTAAATACAATCATTACATTTTGTTTTGAAAATATTTTTTGTCTTTTTTCCCGTGCATTTTTAATTCTACCTCATTGACATTGAAAAGGAAAAGAACAGACTTGTGGGATCAGTGCTTTCTGCTTAGCTTGCAGTAATGGCTTGAATTTGATGTGCTACATTAGACAACGGGATTGCACAGCTCCCCTAGGGTTTGGTCCGTGGACATGAAGAGAATACAGAAGAACCTCGCTTTTTCTTCTCCTTCTGTTTTTCTGGAGGTCTTCTCAAGGTCCCTTAGATACAGACCTCAGAATAACGCTCCCATAGAGAGGTGCTGCTTGTTGGCAGCACTTTCATGTGTTCTGACTCTCAAACTCGTGTTGAATTTCATTCATATTGCATATTGAAACTGATCTTTTTGTGATCAACCTTTGTAAGTGCACCACCAAACTTTCTTATACGAGCCCAAGGGTGTGCTAGCGGCTCCAGGTAACAAGTCCACTTACAAAACCAGAGGCAAAGAGGTAGAAAAATAGTTTGTCTGCATGTATTCCTGTGCGCAAGAACATACTTTATGAATAATTCAAACTGGCCTGTATTGTCCATTAAGTGTGTTTGTCCCCTTCCACTATGGCCATTAATATTTAATGTGTTTGTGTGGGTATGTCTGTATACCCCAATGATGAGGGCAGGCTGAGTGATGTTGTGTCTACATTTTGAGATGTGTTGTGATGCCAGGGCTGTTTATTTTAGAACAGGAAGATTTAACCGACTTGGCTGTTTGCATTAACTGTAACAGACAGTTTTGGGCCTGTGAGAGAGAGGCCACGGACCACAGCTCAGATTTGAAGAGTTATTTGCGTTGATGCATCCTCCACTTCACACCGCATGCTACCCTGAGGTTTAAACATCGCCTCAGGTATATCAAACACATATTAGATCTATCCCTCTCTTACCACCTCCAGGTTTAGCCTCTGAGTCATCCAGATTTTTTTTTACTTTAAGTCTTATTCTTTCCTTACTTGCCCTGTTCAGTTTTGTCATCTTGAAGCAAATGTCTTACTCTTTTGAAGTTTCTTTTCTTTCCTATGGAACACAGTATATTTATATAACATATAACAGTATAGACATAGCAAAGGCTCTGAGTGAAGGCTCTTCAGATGTCATTTATGTGTAAAAGAGAAAAAGAAAGAAAATGTGTGTGTGCTCATGGTTGCTTTAGGCATAACTACATTTGATCCACCATTAAATTATCATCACAAGATGATTGCAAATCATAATGAATGTGACTATATGGATAATGTGCCATTAGTGTGGCAAAAAAATATTTTTTTCCATTGAGGGCCATACAAAAGTAGATGTGTAATCTGCAACAACAACAAAAAATCCACCCATCTGCCATGCTGCTGATTGAAACAATGCTTTTTTTTGTCTTTTCACAGTCTCATGCATGGGTCAGATTCATACAGGAAGTCAGTTTACAGCGAGCTATTGACCAGCTCTTATTTAGCATGCTGCAAATAACTCATCTTATTAATCACAGGACGAGGTCAACTTTGTAAAGACAACTGTGATGATAAAGGCGTGCTTTAGTAAATGTATATGTTTTTAAAGCATGTAGAGAGACCAATAAAATGATTCTTCAGTTGTCTGCCTCCAAAAACTATTAGCCTAAAGCTATGGAATGCTTCTCTGTCCTTGCAAATGCACAACGTTTCCATTTTTATTCAGCCTGTACTGTAGGTTCTAATAGATGAGAAAGGCACAATGATGGAATCCCAATGCGCACATGACTGCTGTTATTTAAGCTTAGTAAGATAAAAGCCTCTGATATTATGTAGCCAAAGATAATTTTTAAAGAGAGAAAACAAGAATAGAACAGAAGGGTATTATATCTTGTATATTTTTTTTATATATGCATATTCAATTTCAATATTTTTTTTATTAAAAGTTATATGCATTTATGATAAATAACTACATTAATATTTATATTTGGATCTTTTATGCATTGTTATGTTTATGATTTACTAATTAAAGTATTCTTAAAGTGTTACAATAAATTCAACAATTAAGCAATTTGTACTAAATTTCAGAACTATTACAGTATAAACAATTAAACACCAATTATACCATGGTCTGGGTGAATACTCTATTCTGATTGGCTGCAGGGTGTCCATTAAAAAGTGATTGTAACGTACGGACAGAGGCGGTCAGATCCATATGCAGCACTTTATTTCAGCATCAAACACAAGCAGACATAAACTCCGGCATACAGTTAAACAAGGGGCAATCCAGTAACTCGTGGTGATAACAGGCTTTGGTCGAGGCAGGCAGCACAGGTTCATACACAGTCCAAGAAGCAGGCAAGGGTCAAGAGTCCAGAGAAACACGGAATACACAAACATGGAAGAATGCTCAGAGATGTACGCTTACAGTGTGACAAGACTTCGCACCGGACACAGAGATCACTCAGACTTATATAAGGAACTCAATAACCCATAATCAAACACCACTGAAACATAGTTAAACATAATGAGTCCATGGTGAAACAATGCAGGGAGAGAGTGCCCTCCAGTGGCTCACACGGGCACTCCACATCACATAGCCCCCCCCCAAAGGAGCGGCTTCCAGACGCTCCTAAAAACTCTGGGGGGAGGTCAACGGGGGCTGGGATGGAGGGCCAGGCCCGTGGAGAGGTAGGAGGCCAGACCCATGGAGAGACCTAGGGCCTGGAAACCCGAGCAGGGTAAGAGACCATGGGGAAGCACGTGTCGTAGGCAACCAGGGTAGAACACACTTGACCGGAAACCAGGGTTGAGCACACTTGGAGAGGTGCCAGGACGAAGCCCACTTAGGCGGAGACAAGGACGGAGCAGACTCAGGACTGGACGTAACCAGTGGCATGGGAAGCACAGGATCAGACAGGACTAGCGGCATAAGAAGCTCAAGTGGAAATAGCACAGACAGGGTCCATGTCAGCGCCACCTCCATGGCCCTCACAGGATACCTACTGCCCCCCCCCAAAAAGTTCTTGGGGAAATTTAAGGCTATAGCCTCCGGGCTGGAAACAGCCTCTGGAAAAGGCTCCCAGAGCTTGATAGGCGTTGGCGAGGTGAGGCGCAGAGGCGGGGCCGGCAGGGCGAGGCGCAGAGGCGGGGCCGGCAGGGCGAGGCGCAGAGGCGGGGCCGGCAGGGCGAGGCGCAGAGGCGGGGCCGGCAGGGCGAGGCGCAGAGGCGGGGCCGGCAGGGCGAGGCGCAGAGGCGGGGCCGGCAGGGCGAGGCGCAGAGGCGGGGCCGGCAGGGCGAGGAGTCTAGGTACGCTCACAGGAGCCTGGCGAGCCGAGTGAGTCCTCCTCCTCTTCCTCCTGCGACGGCGCACTGTTGGAACTGATAACTCTGGATCCATGGGAACATAATTGTTTCGCTTAGCTGGATCTGACTCCATAAATTCAGCCGAACTTGACTCACTTTCCACACTGGATTCACTTGGTTCGGGACTTGATCCACTTGACTCAAGGCTAGATTCACTTGACTCGGGATTCGGTTCACTGGACTCGGAATTCGGTTCACTGGACTCGGGATTCGGTTCACTGGACTCACTGGACTCGGGATTCAGTTCACTGGACTCACTGGACTCGGGATTCAGTTCACTGGACTCACTGGACTCGGGATTCAGTTCACTGGACTCACTGGACTCGGGATTCAGTTCACTGGACTCACTGGACTCGGGATTCAGTTCACTGGACTCACTGGACTCGGGATTCAGTTCACTGGACTCACTGGACTCGGGATTCGGTTCACTGGACTCACTGGACTCGGGATTCGGTTCACTGGACTCAGGATTCAGTTCACTGGACTCACTGGACTCACGATTCGGTTCACTGGACTCACTGGACTCGGGATTCGGTTCACTGGACTCACTGGACTCGGGATTCAGTTCACTGGACTCACTGGACTCGGGATTCAGTTCACTGGACTCACTGGACTCGGGATTCAGTTCACTGGACTCACTGGACTCGGGATTCAGTTCACTGGACTCACTGGACTCGGGATTCAGTTCACTGGACTCACTGGACTCGGGATTCAGTTCACTGGACTCACTGGACTCGGGATTCGGTTCACTGGACTCAGGATTCAGTTCACTGGACTCACTGGACTCGGGATTCGACTCACTGGACTCGGGATTCAGTTCATTGGACTCACTTGATTCACTCGACTCGGCACTCGATTCTCTCGAGTCAGCTGGCACGCGCTCAAACTCCAGTTCGGCCGGCGAAACCCCCGCTGTCTCTGGATTAACAAGTTCAACAAGACCAGTGAGGAATACGGGCTTGAGGGGTCCGACACGAAGAATGGGTTTGGCAGAAACTGTATACTTGAAAGCCCCTCTAATGGTCATCAAGGGAGGATCGAACAGCTTGGCGAGATGAGGCTTTAGTGGCGTTCGGAATGAGTGAGAGAAATCCGCCGCATACGAACCACCCCGGTGCAAGGACAAGAGCAGTTCCTCGGGATCCTCTTCTCCTGCGGGGAGTTCAAAAGCCTCTCTGAATAGGGCGATAAACACATCATAAGAAGGGAACGATATCCGACCTGGTTCCCAGAACGCGCCTACCCACTCCAGAGCCTTTCCAGTGAACAGTGAACAAATGAAAGAAATGCGGTCATCATCCGAGGTGTAAAACTGGGGCTGATGATTCATATATAAGCTGCACTGCTGAAGGAATCCTTCACACGCCACAGGTGAGCCATTAAACCTTTCAGGAAATGACAGACTAGAATAATTAGATGCAGCACTCACACTGGGTTGCGGTGGGACAGGTGCAGCGGGAGCTTGGACTTGATTAGTGGCTGTGCTTGAGCTCTGCGAAGACACAGATTGCGTAAAGCTTGTAAGTTCCTCGAGGAGAGATGTTAGTCTCGTCAGCTGTAAATGATGAGAGGCTAGCATGGAAACTTGGGTCTTGGCCACGGTGGATAAATGCTGAAAGTCCGCTGGATCCTGTAGTGGCGAAGTCTTCTGTAACGTACGGACAGAGGCGGTCAGATCCATATGCAGCACTTTATTTCAGCATCAAACACAAGCAGACATAAACTCCGGCATACAGTTAAACAAGGGGCAATCCAGTAACTCGTGGTGATAACAGGCTTTGGTCGAGGCAGGCAGCACAGGTTCATACACAGTCCAAGAAGCAGGCAAGGGTCAAGAGTCCAGAGAAACACGGAATACACAAACATGGAAGAATGCTCAGAGATGTACGCTTACAGTGTGACAAGACTTCGCACCGGACACAGAGATCACTCAGACTTATATAAGGAACTCAATAACCCATAATCAAACACCACTGAAACATAGTTAAACATAATGAGTCCATGGTGAAACAATGCAGGGAGAGAGTGCCCTCCAGTGGCTCACACGGGCACTCCACATCACAGTGATAATGTACACCTAGGAAAGGCGTCCCGTCAATTTGCCTGATGACAAATGATTGCGCTGGCTCAAACTCACTGATCAACTGCTGCGGTCGGGTCGCTGTGGCCACGTTGCTTGGCAACGCCTGTATACGGGAGATATTAAATAGTGCGCTCGACTTAATAAATAAAAACCCTCACGATTTTTACTCTAAAACACATTAAAGTATTATTAATTGATTAAATATTTCTTTCTTTCATAAGTGACCATGGTATAAGCGGGTTAATGCCCTTCGAGGTGTCCATTGTCAGGTATTAATGGTCTCCGCTGCGCGTCGGACGGTTCACGCCTCGCCGTCGTCCATTAATACCTGATAATGGACACCTCGTCGGGCATTAACCCTTACATAATGAATGAGCTGGTACTACAGACTGTGTTAACAGTACATATACTGTATGTATGAAGGCCTATCACTCAAGAAAAAATGAGCAGTGCTCTGCATGGTGCTGCATTTCAGACCAAAGGAGACAGAAGTGAGCGCTGATACCCTGGCAAGTCGGTATCTTTCCCTTGATGATCAATAAAGTGACTGCCATAACTCAGGAATAGCATATCGCCAGAGGCTTTCCTGCTGTTCTGGCCTGATCCCTCATTCTTTAAATATTCCTGCTCTCCATTCCCACCTGCTGCTATCTCTTGTTCCCTGCTCGCTTTCTTCTACAAGGACAGATAGGACTCGTCTCATTCTCCCTGATAGAGCGAGGACACAGCTCCTTTCATACAAAGTTTGGTCTACAGTGTGTTTCACCTCAAACTATACACAATAATAATATCAATGGGGAACACATTAGTTGTGGAACTTTTAAAAACATACAAGCTGTGATTATTTTTTTTATATTTATTGGATGAATTATAATAGCACAGAATTGTTCGGAGACCCCCGCTAACTAACAGACAGATATGGATATTGCATTAATATCAGCTGAAAGTTTGTGAACCATCTAAAATCTATACAGACGCCTACAGTTTTCTGGCCACGGCATGCAACTCTACAGCATTTTCTTTCCAAAGCACGTACACATACACAACTTTTATATTGATGAAAACTGAGATCAGTGCAGGATATGAAATAGCAGGATCTGTGTCGTTAACGTTTATTTTTCACCCATGTTCCCATTTTCAAGGTCCCAGGGCCTCAAGCAACTCAAGCAAACTGACATCGACTTGAGTAGCATATTCCGTGTCTTTCACAGTCGCTGCATCCTGGCAGCAGCAGAGATATGCAGGTATTCTTCTGCATCAGTTCAGTGCTAATTAGTGCTGCTTGCTACTAATTAAAACATTATAGAGACTTTATACTCTTTTGACCCCAACCATTAAGCAACTAATAAGAACACCTTAGCAACTGCATGACAATGCCCTAAAAATCTAGTTATTGAACAACTTTAATTCTGGTTATACACTGTATAAAAATCACAGCTAGATCCAGAAATAATAAGCGATTAACAGCTGCAGCAAAATGAAATATATATTTATATCTTTCGGATGAGACGTAAAACCGAGGTCCTGACTCTCTGTGGTCATTAAAAATCCCAGGATGTCCTTCGAAAAAGAGTAGGGGTGTAACCCCGGCATCCTGGCCAAATTTGCCCCTTGGCCTCTGTCCATCATGGCCTCCTAATCATCCTCATATACAAATTGGCTTCATCACTGTCTCCTCTCCACCAGTAAGCTGGTGTGTGGTGAGCGTTCTGGCGCAATATGGCTGCCGTCGCATCATCCAAGTGGATGCTGCACATTGGTGGTGGTTGAGGAGATCCCCCCCTTCTATGTAAAGCGCTTTGAGTGCTGAGAAAAGCGCTATATAAATGTAATGAATTATTATTATTATTATTATTTGGCAATGCCTTTGTCCTAAGGCTTTGCTTCAGACTTTCAGTTCAGGAGGCCTCAATTCTGGCCAAACCACCTTTTATCTCTCCAGGGTTCAATATCCCACAAATCCATTTTTTCCTGTTCTGTTCATTATGAGTCTGTTTGTCTCATCTCCGATTGACTTCCTCCCAAAAAAATCCTGATTCGCTGAACTGAATGCACCCAGCCACAGACCTGAACTCATCTCCTATCCAAACTCTGTGCTGACCCTGTAGTGGACTGTCGGATTTAGATGGAAAGCCTTATCGCGAACGCCGCACACCTGCTAAACCTGAGTCTCATCCCAATCTAACTCGCATTGCGACATTCCTTTGCTTTCCAGCAGATTTATTAATCTCTCTCTGGCGAAAACTGTTGTTATCAGCACTGCAGCAAAACAGTAACACTCTCCATGTCACGGTGGCAGTATTTGCATGGATTCCCCTGTGTACGTCTATCCTTCCACTTCCTGGCTCTGTAAAATTCCAAGCGAGTGAAAAATGGGAACGGATGGGGTCATTGGCCGTGCATCATAGAGCTTTTTTTTTTTTTTTTTTACTGGATGAGCGTCCTCATCTGTAGATGGCAAACAATGGAATGTGCAGAAACCTCTCTGGTGAACAGTAGGACAGCTGATTAATCCCAGAACAGAAATCCTGTGCTCAGGGTCATCCTGGGTCTCATATGATGAATGTGACCTCCATTCTGTGTGATAGTGTGCAGAAGGGTGATCTATAATGCCTGCTGGACCACTAAGCCAAAGGGTAGAGACCGGACAGATAGATGGAAACAGAGGCATGCAGTACTTTCAAAGCGCTGTAGGCCGCACTGTTTCACTTGTGGCTGTGTATCTCCGAAAACAATCAAACTGTGAGAATGATTGCTGATTGTGGTGGTGAACTAACAATCCGGTGCGTGAATGCAGGCAAACCTAAAATAGATGCAGGCAAATCTCAAACAGATTCGTACACTCCTCAGTAGAAGTGGTATTTTATTGTGTGTGTGTGTGACGCAGGTTGTCTTTCCTTTTCGTAAAATGCCACGGTTCAGTGTGCAGTGGTCATGCCAGCAGCCATTATAACATCCATTCATCTCTATCAGCTCTCACCTACCTCTTCGCCTGCCACTTTTTGCAACTCAGCGTGCATGTGTGATTGTGTGGAAATAAATGGAATTAAGCTAGGTATTTACTTTAAAGGAATGTTCCGGGTTCAATATATTTAAAACTCAACAGCATTTGTTGCACGTCCGTTTTCACAGGAAAAAAATTCACAGGAATTTTGGTGGTTTGGAGTGACTATTACATTTTTACTTTTTTTTTTTTTTTTTTGATATAGGCTACAAATGGATTTCATGACAAATATTTGTTTTATTTGAACAATTATGGACATTTCAATCAAACAACTATAAATCAATAAACAATAATCTATCATAAATAATTGTTATAATTATCTATTTGCTTGACATCGTTTTTCACTGCAAGCAAGTAGGCTTTTAATATGGCACTTTTAATTCAGTTATGTTGATTCAATTACCGCTCTGACTGATACAGTCAGTTCATTGTGTGAACAATAAATCAGATTCACACTAGTAACTTGGGTTTATGATTTTTATTGAATGCTTAAAAGAACCGAGTCATGTTTCATTTGTTAATGAATAGACCTACACTTAACACGTAAGTTAATTTTTATGTATTTTTTATGTGTTTTTCACGAGTAGGCTACAGTTCAAAAGAATGACGCATTCTTGCCATTATTTTGCGGTAAACTGTCATTTATATATTATCAAATTCATCTAAGATTACAAATGATTAGTAGGCTATATGATTAATTTTACCGTGGCACCGTAGTTTCAGCTAGCCTAGAAATCTAGACGCACCCTAGCGGCAGCAAATGTAATTTGCAGCCAGGGTCGTCTAGCAACTCTCAGTTGGCTTGCGAGCTGGAAAAACCAAACTCTAGTCAGGCCAATCACATTGTCTATAGAGTTGTTTGGCGGGCTTAACATAATGACGGCAGAGTTGCGGCAGTTCCGCGTGAATTCCCTGCTACTTGAAAACAAAGAAGATGGCTGCTGCTGCTGCTGGCGAGCAGCGGTCTTTCGAATCGGCTTTGGCCGCGACTCTGGAAGACTTGGAGTTGGCACTGAAGTCATTCTTAAAAAAGAAAGATGTGTTCAGAGTTTTGCCGACTGGATACGGCAAAAGTTTAATCTATCAACTAGCTCCGCTAGTGGGAAAACGCTCTGGTTGGTTGTAGCGATATTGCGTGCAGAGGGAACCGTTTATTCCGCCCCTTGGATTGAGCCCTGCTAATGGTGTGTTTCCAGACCCAACATCTTGATGTGGGTCTGACTTGCCAGGCTAAGATTCAGCAGCTGAGTCTCAAAAGGTCAAGAAACGGGAATAGTCGCAATAGAAAATATACTCTGCAATGTTTTTTTTGTTTATTTTTTACGGATTAATGCTGCATTCACGCCATGTCGTAATTACAGTAGCCTAGTCCAAAACCAACAGTTTTTCTCTCACTATTGATAGTTCCTCCGTTTCACCCTCCCCAGGTTAAGAGTCTGGGTGTCATCCTTGACAGCACATTATCTTTTCAATCTCACATCAATAACATTACCCGGTCTGCCTACTTCCATCTACGAAACATTAATCGCCTCCGCCCCTCTTTTACCCCCCACACTGCAGCTGTCCTTGTCCACAGTCTCGTCACTTCCCGTTTGGACTACTGCAACTCTCTCCTTTTCGGCCTCCCTCAAAAATCCCTTCATAAACTTCAACTGGTCCAGAATTCAGCTGCCCGCATAATAACCCGAACCCCCTCCATTCACCACATCACTGCTGTTCTCCAACTGCTTCACTGGCTCCCGGTCCAATTCCGTATTCAATTCAAAATCCTTCTGTTAACATTCAAAGCCATCCACAACCTATCACCCCCATATTTGTCTGATCTCCTCCAGGTTCCAACCCCCACCCGCTCTCTTAGATCCTCTTCCTCCATACACCTGTTCGTTCCCCCTGCCCGTCTCACCACTATGGGGAGCAGAGCTTTTAGCCGCTCTGCTCCCCGACTTTGGAACTCACTACCACCGCAACTCAGAAACATCGATTCATTCTCTCACTTCAAATTGCAACTCAAATCACATCTGTTTAAAACTGCCTATCATATTTAATGTCACATGCTCTGCCTTTTTCAGTTGTTCTTCTATTCTTTATTTATTTATACTTTTACTGTTTTTAAATGTATTATGTATCTTTGTACGGTGTCCTTGAGTGCCGAGAAAGGCGCCTTTAAATAAAATGTATTATTATTAGTCTCGAGATGTCAACACGTGACGTTATGTTCGGAGCTGTCCTCGGACCGGGAATTACAGACTTTATTCAGAGCAGTGCCATGACAGGTGTGAAAGTGAGGCTGTATAAAGCTCCCTGATAACGTGTTTCTGTTTCATCAGCAGAACAATTCAAAAACATTAAATAACAGTACAACTCGAGAAGCATGTTTATGTGCTCTGCTGTGAATAAGGGCTGAATCTGAAATCGCCTCCTAAACCCTTAATCACTATTTCCCTATAATACACTCCTGTCCACTAATAGGCCTACAGTTCACTTGAAGGAGTGACTGAAAATGATTGAGCGAATTGAGACAGCCGTTGAGTGTACATCGGAGACACTTGTTATTGCAGAGATAGAATGAGCGCACTCAATAACATCCACAATACTTTGGCTGTCCCTTCAAATAATGCCCTAGTGCAGGTATGACGTCACATCATGCTGGTTCCCTCGAGAAAAACCCAATAGGATTTTCCCATAGGCTTTTGGATTATCGCTAAAAAGAAGCTCTGTGATCAACAAAAGTTCATGATACTTGCACTTTTTGTCCATCAAGATAATTAACACAGATGAACACAACTTTCTTGAATCTTGAAGCCTAAAATGTAATCGCCAGAAGTAAAAGCTAAAGGTAGGCTATAAACTAACTACACCACGGTCCCACAAATTCAACGTGGCCATCACTAAGCTTCCGACAGCTCTTTCAGTTTTTATCTAAAAACATTTTCCCAGAACATTTGAATTAGAATCATTTATAAGAGCACAATTAAATGCATAACGAGGCTGTAAAAGCGGACTGAGTACCTGTTCGCTGTGATGACGTTTAATCTCCTTGACAGCCTCTTTAGTCCCATTTAGCCTCTCGTTAACAACCGCCGTTTTCAAGACATGGAAAAGCTTCAAAAAATCACGAGTGGGGTATTATTGATGTATTTTATTTCGTAGAATAAACGTGAAAGTATCTTGAGCTTGTGTTCACCACGGACCTTATTTCAGCCAGACTTCGGGACGATGGAACCGGAAGTGCTAAAATGCAAACTCACTTCCGCGTTTTGGACTATAAAGTAATGTCACACCTGCACCCCTCTATTGGAGGGTATGGGGGGTGATTTCGGATTCAGCCAAGGTCTCTACTTCTTTGGCACCCCTATCAACTCCGAAATGAATCTGCAGCGGTCAGGTTGTTCAGCGGTCACATTTAAAAATATTTTCGTTACTAATTATAGTTTTTCCACCTGCATGCTCACATACAGACAGTCTCTCTGCATGTGTCTCTATTGTTGTCTCTTTTAGTAAGATGATGTTTTACTTTTTAGTCATTCTCTCTGTTGGAGAAGCCTTTGCAAGCATAAATTGAATGCTGCAAAGATGTGTGTGGGACAACAAAAGAGATGATGAGGTTTTGTGAAAGTTACAATAAAAGAACAAACTCAAACGCCCCCCAACCTATCTAACACCCAACACTCACTCCTTGACATAGTTAATAAGACTAGACCGCTTTATTTTGGTAAATGTTTCATTATCACTTCCTGATTGATTTTGGATAATTGTCAAGACAGTTTTTACACGGTTTTGTTAACTGCAGTCAAACCCCCGAAGGGCGGAAGAGAGATGGGACCAATTACTGAGCTGCCTGGCCTTGAAGTAATCAAAATTATTATATGAAAGCAGCTCATTCCCCTGTGTATTATTCTCTGCGTGTGTTTACCGAGGAAAGTGGGTCATGTTGTGTTAGAGAATGGGTTGTAATAAATTGCTTTCAAAAGTTTAGTGGCATGAGATCATGAAGTTCAATGCAACATCTTTCCATGTTTGTGGAATGTTTTGCTGGAGGTAAGTCAAACTGTGTTAGGTAAGTAGTGGTAAAAGGAAAGCAGATTCATAATTTAAATTAATTCCTGCTTTAAAGTCATTAAACTTATTTTTTGATTGTGTATTAAAGCATAGTTTGGATATAAATTGCATGATTATACTAGTTACATTTGGCAAATTAATACCCCATTAAACTTCATTCTAGTACTTCAAAATGCAGTCCATTTACCCGATGACGTCAAGGAAAGCAGCCTGAAATGCTTTTTCAAGGTTTTTACTCATAATTAATATTGAATCTACCAAGACATGTTCTTGCTGCATTCTATATGATTTGTTAGACATTAATGAAATTTTGATTAAATGTTGCTTGCATTGCTGAAGATGCTGCACACTTGTAATAGAATTGTTTGTTTTGGTGGTTTGATGTGTACATTAAGTCAATTGCAATGCAAACCAATTAATTTATGTAGAATAACCAATATCAGAGATTCTCAAGGCCACTTCAGAGCAAATTATCATTGCGTTAACTAAGATTGCTTTGTTACTGTTCCTACATCACAGTCAACATTAGTTTCTATAGGCAGCCAGCCAGCTACTGTATGCTGGCCAGTTCTGATGCCAAAAACATCTGTATCCTCAGCATCTATCTGTATTGAGGAAGTTTGTGTGTGTCTTCACATGGGAGAACATTATAGTAAGTGTCTTTCTTGAGACTCTTGTCTCTGCAGGCAGCACAATGCCTAGAAAAGACTTCAAATTGCATGCTCTTAAAGGTGCAGTAAGCAATTTCTAAGAAACGCTGTTGAAAGTGGATCGAACTGAATACCACAATACACCTGTAGCAATCAGTATTAGGGAGTGTATACACTCATGATGGGGGAGAGTGAGCAAGAGGGAGATTTTAGAGTTGGCCGAGAGATATTACAAAAGAGAAAAGGCCAGAGGAGTATCACTGGAAAAAGAAGGGTTATGATCAGGCAAGAGCTTAATATTAGAAAAGCTTTCCAGCGCTGGAAGTAGCTCAGCAGAAAGGCCTGAAAACGGAGCCGAGATTGCGTTGTTTTTGCTCCAAACATTGGTTTTGCTATGTTCCGCAGAACCAAGACATGCTGTTGTTGTAATGTTAGCTATAGTAACAGTACAGTTTTGAGTGTCATTTTTTTTGTCTGCAGCTGGTGTGCTGCCCGCGACTAACAACAAACTCTTGCTTGTATAAACTCTTAAATGTAAATTTTTTTGTTCTTCCTTGTCATTCGTTCGTCATCACTTTCTTTTTTGTGAAGCACTATTTTGCTCATTGTGTCCTTGTGCATTTTGGGGTGGACAAATGAAGGGAGGGGTGTGTTTGTTTGGATTTGTTTCAAATATCAACATTGTTTCTCAGAAATCGCTTACTGCACCTTTAAATCATTACTGTGTTTGGGGAGTCAAATAAAACATGAATTGAGAAAATGTCAGCAGTGCTTTGGATTTCTGTTTATATTGGCCGTGATTAACTGCATGTATGCAATTGTAGATGTATAATGCGGTTTTGGCATATTTACAATCAGTGTTTGTCTTTTCAATAGGCTTAACTGTGAAGCTTGAGTTGAAAAAATAAACCAGGTGTTTTCCTCCTGCTGTTGTACACTTTTAACAAATGGTTCTTCTAGCACTTTCTGGATGACAAATGGTTCCTGGTAGAACCGTTAGCCTACCATTTAAAGAATCTTCTGCAAGCAAAACTCCAAGACTTTTCTTGGCCACAAAGAATTATTCTTTGATTATATATAAATGTATGGAACTGCAATTTTGTGTGTGTGTGTGCAGCTAATTGTTGATTCAGTTCTTTTTATTGAGCATATATACAATACTTTTCAAATGTTTGGAGACAGTAAGAATTTTAAAATGATTTTGAAATGACTTATGCTCACCGAGACTGCATTTCTTTGATCAGTATTTCAATCAATACAGTAAAAACAGTAATATTTAAATTTTTTAAATAAATGTTTTCTATTTTAAAGGGGTCATATAATGGTACATGCACTTTTACAAGTTGATTTGTACTGAAATGTGTGTTGGCAGTGCCTGTACACGACCATCATAAATTGATAAAAATCCATCCAGTGTTTTTTTTTTTAATCCTCTTATATGTTTTCCCCTCTCTCAAATCAAGCCGTTCGATTTTGTGACGTCACACGGTCGGACGCCCCTCCCACGATTGTTGATTGACAGCAGCGTTTCAACACAGACCCGCCCTCGCTCGTGAGCGAGCAGTCAATCATAGTCCGTGTGGACCGGCGCGGTCATTGTTGATACGCTGGAGCACTGTCTATGAGCAGAATGGCGTCTAGGCGATTGTGGTGTTCTGTTCTTGGGTGCAATAAGGAACACAGCAGTCATTTTGATGTTCCTAAATCCGAACAGCTGAAGACGCAGTGGCTGAGTTTGTTTTCGAAGGGAATATTCCCCACGATCAACGTCAATGCTTTCATGTTTGCATGAATCATTTCACACACCAGACTGCTTTACAAACGAGGGTCAGTAACGTTATAAAGCTCGTTTTGCTAAGAAGCTGCTCCTGAAAAAAGGATCGGTACCAACTATTAGAGTTCCTGCTGCACCTCCAGAAGAACTGAAGTGAGTGTAACGTTTTATTAACCTTTATATTAATATTTATATTAATCTTTGCAAATCCCTTGCTGCACGCTTCACGATGAATGCGACTGTTTACACTCAGGGTACATTACGGCATGTTTTCTATGTACGACGTTCTCAATATAATTAAAGCCCGCCATAATCCCAGGTTTATAATGAACAACGGGTTATGGTTATTGTGTTATTATTACAAACAGTGTACGCACAGAACAGAGGGGCGGGGTGAGAAAAGCTCATTATCATTTAAAGACACATGCACTTAAACGGCGTGCTGAAAACAGAGCTGTTTTTGACCAGGTAAAATGAGTGTTTTCTTACAATACTAATGAGAATTTTTAATTAAAGTATATTACAGACTTTTAATTTAGACCCTAAAGAATCATATTAGCTTGTACAAAAATGGCATTATATGACCCCTTTAATATATTTATTTACTGTCACTTGTGATCAGTTTAATGTGTTCTTGCATATATCCTGTATACTGTATATATATACACACACATTTATTTAACTTAAATATTCTTGGCAGACAGCCATATTAGCGTCTGTCTTTCTTTCTGCTTCTCTGTCAGCCTAAATCCAGTACACTTTCCAATATTGGTAGAGCCTGTCTGCACCATGATGTACTTTAAAGTCTGTTTACCCACATTAGCACAAAGCATTGCCATTTAGTGGGCTCTCAACTCAAATACATCTACAAATTAAGTGTGCTGGCTGCATAATATTCTAGGTGAAGAGTGTTTTGTTGCTGTGGTGCTCTCTGATCTTATATGACAGTCAAAAGTATTATAAATTACCCAGAATTAAATGTTGAGATATGCCTAATTGTCTTGTTAATATTGCCTAAATTGCTGAAGCTTTCTGCTTGCAGCTACGGTATTTTTGCTGTAGCTACTATATTTAGGCTTATACAGTACCTTTATTATTTAAAGGGATAGTTCACCCAAAAATGAAAATTCTGTCATTAATTACTCACCCTCATGTCGTTCCAAACCCGTAAGACTTTCGTTCATATTCAGAACACAAATGAAGATCTTTTGTATGAAATCAGACAACTACGCACCTACTACTTTGACGCTTCAAAAAATTCATAAAGAGTTTGCAAAAATAATCCATATGAATTGAGACGTTTAGTCACAATTTTCTGAAGAGACACAAATACTTTAAATGATTAACAGATTAAATTTAGGCTTTTACTCGCATATAAACATTGATCAGCGAACATAAACAGAACCTCAACCGAACCTGCTTGACATGCGAGAACAAAAAACAAAAAATGTGCTGCGTAACACACAAGAAGGAACCTCATTGGTTCTTGTTGAACTTTTTGAAGGGTTAAAGTGGTAGTTGCGTAGGCTGTCAATGGAGGGAAAGAAAGCTCTCACATTTCATCAAAAAGATCTTAATTCATGTTCTGAAGATGAACGAAAGTCTTACGGGTTTAGAACGACATGAGGGTAATTGATGAAATAATTAAAAAAATTTGGGTGAACTATCCCTTTAACTGTCTCTTTCTCAGGGTCTTCCTAAAGCAGATGAGCATCAGTGGGGGAAATATGCAGATGCTGGCTGCTTCCAAAGAGCCATCTGTGAAAATCCGTGTCTACCCATTTAGGAAGCCGTGCTGTCACTCAAACTCAGGTCTGTGAGTCATTTGAGGTGGAGTCTACCACAAATAACAAGCATGACATCCAAAGCAGATATGTTGCAAAGACTATGGCTTACACCTGTGAGCTGTTTTTAATGAGTTGTACATATCTTCTTCAGGATGTTCGTCCCAAAGGAGACAACTCACTGTCAAAAATGTTTCACACTGATGTGCCTGACTTGCAAACACACTCTTCTTTTGTGCTTTTCTCTTTCAAAGTCACAAAGCAATGTACAGTGTGGTTTCTCCACAGATGGATGATGTACTGTGTAATTTATCTCGTTTGCTTTAACGTTAATAAGCAATGTCTCATCTCTCATTGAAAAATATACTTTTTGGGAGCTCCTGCTAACGCAGAGGAAGTGCCATTGAGAATGGTAATGCTAACAGATAGCTTTCACCAGGTATTGTAGACCTCCGTGGCTAAATCTGCAGTGATTATTCTTGCATGACAGGGAAACAAAGTATTAGTCCTGAAGACGGCAGGAGAGCTGAGACAAATTAAAATCATCTGCTGATTAGAGAAATACGGCACCCACTTCCTCTTCGGCAAATGGAAATCAAAGTGCTCATTACTCACACGCTGTTAGGCTCCGTTTTAAAAAGCTCATTTTTTAAAAGAGGACAGTAATTTCAGGAAATTATGTCATGCTTTGTGATGCCTCAGCAGTTTTCTTTTTTCTTTTTGGAAATTCTGCTTGTTCTGAAAACAAGCGGATATAAGGTTGACTGATAAAACTTGTAGATTTTTCTCTCTTCTCCGCTATTGATTTCTGAATAATGAGCTGCCTAAAATTGGCCAGATGCTCCGAGCTCTGCGTTTAGCTGATCCATTAAAGCTCTGCTGGCACAGATCTGCTTCTAGTGTGGAGAGGTTTGTCTCTTGAAAATGATCTCTGCGCGTTTGGCCCATTTTTCTCCTTCCTCTCCAATTATTTTCTTAAAGGACAAGTTCGGTATTTTACACTTAAAGCCCTGTTTTCAGATCGTTTCTGATGAAATAGAACGGTTAAGATTAAAATTTGGACACATGCTGCTGGCCCGAGAATTTTAGGTTTCTTTCGCTTTCGCCCCCACCTACAGAATGGCTGCATATGGGCACTGGAACAATCCTTCCTAAAACGCATTAAACTTTCGTTTACAAAGACGTGAAACTATCGAGTGGTCAGGGGTGTTCACTGATATGCTCACACAAAAATCGCTGCTTTCCAACAGGTTTTATCGTAGTTTTTGTCCAACTCCATTGACTTGTATTGGATGTGCTGTGAGGTACGGTATTACTCCGCCGCCGGAAACTGTGATGTGAAAAATGTGAAATATAGCTTAATTTAGTATCGGTGCACTGTCTGAGACACGGCTTTCTGGGCGCATGCTTTGGTTGTTTAAACTAATGAATTGAGTTCCCTTTGTCATCTTCTTGCACTTGAATATTTAAATTGGTTTAACTTTCGTGATGATGTAGCTGTGGCCTGTCAACTGTCCCGAGCACCGTTCATGTTTGTTCACATTAATGTTCTCACAACATTGCATTGTTAGCATTCATAAAAATGTTAGCGGCCAACTGGAGATTGACACTGTTTCATATACTCGCCAACGCCGATTTTCACTCACATTTGACGAGTATTAATTTTAGGCCCTGGTTATATACGTATAGGTGTGGGGATCTGTGATTAGTGGCTTTTCATACAGGGTTCTTATAATCCAGAAGGTCCAGTGAGGCCTGATCTGCAGGTTATCAGTTTCCCAATCCAAATTTTGAGGACAAAGCTGCAGAAAGAGATAAAACCACAATCAGAGATGCAGCTAATGTCCTGACCAGTGTTTGGGAGGCTAGAGGGGATTGAAATCCCTTAATTCCAGTCATAGCCCCCCTAGTCATCTCCATAATCAGGCTGAGAGGGTGGAGGCTACGCAACCACACCTCATTTAAAGTGTCATTTATATTAGGAGGTGGACACCTTCATGGTGTAAAGAAATATATTAACAGTAATAACTAAAATTTAGCGTGCCCCTATTTTGCCTTTTTGGATATTATCTTTCATGTAGTGTGTAATATAGCTGTTTGTGAATGCAAAAGGTCTGCAAACTTTTAAATATCAAAAAGCACAACAAATAAAGTTAGAACAATAAAGAAAGAACTGATTCTGTACTGCCTGAAACGAGTCGTCAGCAATTCCAGTCTTACTTCCTGCTCGAACATACGTAGATTTGGAACAAATTTGCATTATGACATCCTATGATCTTCATTGGCTGCGCACGAACAACGTCTACTTTGACCCGCCCTCAAACACTGCAGTTGTAGCTGAGGGCTGGAAGAGTTTAGTTTGTGTTGTTGACATGTCAAGAAAACGCTGCTGTGGCTTGAATTGATAAGATAAAACTGATATCTTCGTTAATGTTGGTATCACTGTGTAATGTATCAAGTGCTGAGGAAGTCTCCAGAGCTGAAATTCAGATATTGTAATGGCCATTTGGTTTCTGAACACGTGCTGTAAGCGGTTGACCAATCACACAGACTGGGCCATCTGACCAATCAGAGTAGAGTAGGCTCTCAGAAAGGAGGGGTTTAGAAAGACTGAATCCTGTATCAAGCAGTTTCAGACTCTGTAAGAAAAGAGGTGAAGCTGCAGTGTATATTATGAGAACATTAAAATGTTTTTTGACCTTGGATGCATGCAAATTGAGTAGGAGACCTCTAAAACAAAATAAGAAACTTTTAAAATAGCATGATATTACTGTTACCGGCTATGCTCTCCACACCATACAGTCAGCAGTGGGTCTTTTATTAGGTGTATGGTTTAGTGTGCTGAAAGAAAATCTCAATTACCATAGTTCTCCATTTTTATTTGGGGGAAATTAAGAGAAACTTGAAGTAATTGGCTGTTTTTATAATAAAAACATGGCTAAAAGTCAATGCATATCTGTTTGCACTTCAATTAAAGCCACACGATCCGAAAACTTTATTAAAATTAGCTATAAAAAGAATAGTTCAGCAGCAACAAGCTGATTATATTGTAGATTAATAAATACTCCAATTTAGTGCATAGCCTAGTTATGTAAGGGTAGTTTAAGGAGCAAAATTACAGTAATGTGATCCTACTGTGTTCTTAGCAGAAGAACATTATAAAATACGTCACTGTACATGAATAAGCACCTTCGTTTGCTGTTTGTACCACTACTGCAATGCAGACCCCATACTGAGAGTTGTGTTGATGTCTGTATAAGAGAACATTTGTGTGAGATTATGGTTTGGGGCTTGCCTGTAGGTTATCTAGGATTTCTTTTATGTCCTGGATTGTATTTTAGATTTGCATTCTTAATTAGTCTGTGTGAAAGGGCAGATTAGGACAATCTGCATCTTGAGATAAACTCAGAAAGCCCCTGAATTCTGATCATCTTAATTTTTCATTGTGTTGGTCAACATTTTATGTTCTTTTAATTGAATGTTGTATGAACTTATGGCTGAATCTTACAAAATCGCTGGATCATATTTCCCCCCCCCCCCAAAAAAAAATATATTATTGTCTTAAATACATTATAAACACATTAATAAAAATATAGTGTTATCAATGAATAACTAATATATTTTAATGCATTTCATAATATATGTAATATTATTTACAGTATGTGCTCAAATGTTCACAAGAGAAGCTTTTGCCTTTTTTAAGTCCTTTGTCTTAGTTGTCAGTGGCAAATGATTTTGAAGGTCACTCTGGCAGTCTGCAGAAAAGCTTTTACCACCCAAAGTCCTTCAGTCTGTTCTCAGTGGTGCAATTCCATCTCTGTTACACAAACGTCATGTACAGCACAAGCTGGCAGACGACACCATTCAGTTTGACTTGAAGCTCTTTGAAAGATTTGTGTCTTTTTAAGAGGCACGCTGAGTTGGTTAATGAGCTTTAAAGAAGAGAATGTGCTTTTAAACGATCTGTGCGCTTCAAATTGCCTCCATGAACTCATCTTCTGTCTTTTTCTGTGCACCTGTCTATAGTCTTCTGCCTCATAAGGGAGGAGGAAAATGTGTATACCTTTGTCAAGTTATTATACAAAAAGTATTAGATGTCACAGACCGTTCACAGGCCATCTGATGCATATTGCAAGCTCCAATCTGATTGGCTTAAAATAATTATCAGATAAGCATGTGTTAAGAAAAGGCTGCTACAAAGAACAAAAGTGTTTTGAGTTTTAAAATGGCAAAATAAATAAATAATTGTCATATTTCCCTAATTGTCCACCCAGGATGGATCAACACATGATCTTCCTCCATTACAGTGCTGTGCAATAGGTAATAAAAGTTTCAACAGGCAAAAGTGATTATGGAAGGAGAAATGTTAGTTATGGTGCCTTATTATATCACCTGCCAATTACTGGGATATCTCTGCAGTTTATAACAGTGTGTGTTTGTGTTGATGTGGCATCAGACAGGTGTCATCCTCTTCATCAGGGAGATGCCTCAGAGCTGAGCTATGGAGACGCTTGCTTATGCGCTGCGGATAAGAAAAGCACAGGATAACAAGGTCCCTGAAGCCCTATTATTTGGGCTGATATTAGAAGCATTTGTGTATGTGTGTGGAGTTTGTGTTCCCTTGTGTGTGTGTGTTTGTGCCTGTGCTATGCATGTGAAATCTGTGTTTGTCACTGTCAATTCAGATGAGCTCCGTTTTTATTTGATGAATAAATCATCTCTCTGTGCACTTCCTTTCACGGCTGTTAAAGCCAGGAAATGATCACACATTTCTGTTCTCGTCTGTTTACGCTCCATCCATCACAATTGCAATATGTTTTTGATTAGGACTCAAAATAAGAATATAACAGTCCTCTACTTGAAGGTCTAGTTCATCTAAAAAGTAAAATGCTGTCAATATTTTTACAAACTTGAATGATTTTCTTCTGTGGAGCACGAAAGGATAAATATATGAATACTGAAGTTTCCTTTAAATGGTTTGTTCTTGACGAGAATCAGCCGCAATGTAGACAAAAAAAAAAAAAAAAAAAAAAAAAAAAAACAAATGCATAAGCCAGATCTGACTGAAAAAGGTCTGGTCCACATTGCAGTTTTATTCCGACCAAGAACTACCTATTTAGAGAGGAAGAACCTGCCTGATCAACTTTTAAAGCGACCAATTACTTTAGAATTTTTTACATTCCTTTTGATACAGGTTTGTCTGAAATAGTTGATGTACAAACAATGTATAAATAAACGTAACTGCACTAAGAACTAAGAAGTTTTTTTGAAACTAAAGACTAAAAACGCTGTAGTACGTATGTAAAGCCAGTAGTTGGCGATGTCACTTTCTAAAGAAACACTACACCCCTACAGACTGAACAAGTAATATGCATGCGCAGGATGTCACCGTTTCACAAACGTTTTCAGGCCCCCAAAACGCCCTTGTCATGTAAATGAACGGCCAAAACGCATATATCCTTCCAGTTGATCCTTCGGGTGAGACGTTAAACCGAGGTCCTGACTCTCTGTGGTCATTAAAAATGACCCTGGCATCCTGGCCCAATTTGCCCCTTGGCCTCTGTCCATCATGGCCTCCTAATTATCCCCATATACTGATTGGCTTCATCACTGTCTCCTCTCCACCAATAAGCTGCTGTGTGCTGGGCGTTCTGGCGCAATATGGCTGCCGTCGCATCATCCAGGTGGATGCTGCACATTGGTGGTGGTTGAGGAGATTCCCCCTTCTATGTAAAGCGCTTTGAGTACCCAGAAAAGCACTATCTAAATGTAACGAATTATAATTATGAATTCATTATTATTATACAAATTTGTCTGTTTTTATTTGAAAATTGTGTCATTTAAATGGCCCCTAAAGTTCAAAAGTTTGGGGTGATTAAAGGTTTTTTTGGAAGAAATTATTATTTTTACTCAGCAAGGATGCATTAACTTGATTAAAGGTGACAGTAAAGACATTTATAATGTTAATACATGAATTGAATATCACTGAGGGTTGTACTGTAAGTATTTGACCTTTTGCTTGGATTCTTTGTACCGATTTGACCTTAGCTACACTGGAGGTCTATCTGTTCTTTCAATATGCAGTTTTTTTTTTAACCTTAATAAGAAAAATTGAATGCGGCACATCTCGGATTTGAATCTCTCACTTGTTTCCTTTAGAAAAAGTGCTCATCCTTTCTCTCTGGAAATCGATAAAAAACAAATCAAATTTTGCAACACTGTTTGAACACGTTTAGTACAAAACATTTGATGTTTGAAAAACAGCTTTTCCTTAGTGTGCACATGAGTTCGACAGAACCAGTATAATTCCTGTAGCGATGACAGTTCTTGGACACTCATTGTGATGTCACTGAGGACCTCCTGCTTCCCCTGCAGTGCACATGTCTTTAGACATGCTCTTTCTGTTTGAACACAGGTTCCTGATCCCTAGAGGAAGCAAAGAAAGGTCAACGGCTAACTTGTAACCTATGTTTCCTGTACTCAGGCGGCGTTTGGACAACTATACTCGGAAGCTTTTGACCTTTCTGTGTAATGGAACAACTTTGATGAAGGACTCTGGGAATGTTTTCCACCACACCCTTCATCTTTCAGCCTTTTTCTCACTTCACTGTATTTCGCCCTACATAATTATTTGTCTGTTTTTCATTTGAGAACTGTATTTTTATGCAGAAGAACACTACAAAATACCTCAGTTGAGTGTGTTCATAAATTATACATGCACGCTAACTCCAGAATTTTCAACCAGGGCTCTGCAGCCATTTTAGAAAATACATAAAACACATTGACTTTTCCTAAATTCTAAAATCATTACATTTTCAAATTTTTTATTTATTTTATTTTACTAATTTATTAGTTGGCCAGATTTTTTTTTCTTCTCATATTTATTGATTTCCTGGGAGAAAAAAATGGGCACTGCTTTTAAAGGAAACAAGTGAGAGCTATGTGATTTTGGTTATTATAAAAGGTCTTGATGTTACATCAAGGTTATTTAGATCTGCATTCTGTTTTTTAGATTCTTTAAAGTCACCATGAAATCAAAATGGACAATTCTTGTTTTCAATGGAATATTGCAGTATTTATTGTAAATGATTTATCCGTTCACATAGTTTTGTTTAAATTCATATGCCCTTAACCAGACACTTTTTGGTACCATTGACTTCCATAGTATTTTTCCCTACTATGGAAGTCAATGGTACCAAAAAGTGTCTGGTTACTGACATTCTTCTAAATATCTTCCTTTCTGTTCAGCAGAAGAAAGAAATTCATACAGGTTTGAAACAACATGAGGGTGAGTAAATGATGACAGAATTTTCATTTTTATCCCTTTAATCAAAATAACTTCCCCTCACTCTTGTGATGACATCTCTTCTTTTCTTTTGGATCGAGGGCAGGATAACCTGTCACATGAGATCACAGCAGTATCAAACAGCAACCATCCAATCAATTCCCAATGGACAAAATCAAGTCCCGCCCACATTTTATCTTGAATGAGAAGCTGTTTAACTTGGATATATGCCACAATGGAGAAGAAAAGACTATCGCAGCTTCCATTGCATGCTGACTTTAAATCATCAGATTGGTGAAAACTAATTAACTAGAGAATTTGTGGGACTTTAAAAGGTTCTTCTGTGGCATCAAGCGTCTGCGGCATTTTTAAGAGTATAAAGAGGTTTTTGCGGTAAGAAGTAAAACAAAAGAGTACAACCGAGTACTAATTGTTGACTATTGTATCTGTTGATTAGGTCACCATGCTGGAAAAAGACCTTCAAATGTCTTAAAGAACACTTTGTGACATTATGTAAAGTACTTGTAGCCTAAGGGAGCATAACCAGGGCCAGGGCCATTTAGCAATAAAGAGGATTAGACAGTGAAGAAAAATGGATTAGGATTAGAAATATTTCTTGTCGTATTTTGTTTTGAAGGGAAGAAATTACAGCGATTATAACATTATAACGATTATAACAGTGTTCATTTAAATCCTCCCTCAAACAAGAATGAAGAGGTGACCTTCAGATGAAGTTACTTAGTTTGCAGAAAACTCTGCACACGTATTGTTTAGACATTTCATAAACTGTAGAGGCACTGATGTCAGTGAGGGGAACATATATCGCTGAAACAAATACTCAAGCAGCTCTATTAATACCCTTTTATCTGTATTTGTTTTCATCACATCCGTATAGTTGCCCTCTTACTTTCTACAGGTCAGTCAGGCTATCACTAAATTATGATGCAGAAAATGAGGCTCTTGACATTTGCCAAAAACCCTTTCAGGAGATTTCAAGTGGATGACCTCCGTGATCGTTGTCATGGGTCTGAGAGTCAGCTTAAATCTTTAAAGAGTTCGGTATCTGCTTTGCTGCTAATCATAGAGGCTTGTGTGAAAGTCCTTCTTTTTCTTCCATCTGTCTCCTTTTTTCTGTTTGCATCCCCTTTCTCAGAGATTTACTTCAACCGTTATAGCTACATTATTTAATGATCTTCTTTCTTGCTGCAGTTCTTCCTTTTGGCTGTAAAATTGCCACCGCTGTATTTCAAAGACCCCTCCTGAAATAATTCAAGACAGATGCTCCACATGTTTCAAGATTTGAAATGGTTCATCTCAAGGGTTTGTGACTGATACTGTATCTAGTTAAACTGGCCAGTGTCTTAAATAGCGCACAGCAAACTATAAACCAGGGATAAAGTACAAGGATTTCATACAAAATGGACTGAATTCTTAGAATAAAATTGGTTTATATTTTCAAACAAAGATTGTAGCTTGAGTTTGGGTAATTAAAAAAAAAAATATAAATATCTTTCCTTTACATTTTTAGCAATTTAATCACAGCGATATTTATCCCACTGATTATTTGTCCTGAAAAAGTTTTTTTTTTAATGTAGACATTTACATTATCTTGCATTGGTAACAAGCCTCCATTATCTTTCTAGCTTGGGGTTGCAACTTGCCAGATGTCAAGAGAATACAGATTTTCTCTTAAAAAGAGTACATTTTCTGCCCAGTGTTTTACTTAATCTTCTCAATCTGGCAACCATGGGCACACGCTTTCTCTGCACTGCAAAAAAACGCTGATGATCGGATAACACCGACAAACATGCATGTTGGAGTTTAGCGATGTTCATTGTGAAATTCTGCTTGAATGAAAGTGTCATATAGCCGGTCTGTGTTTCTTCACAAGGCCACACGTGCGATTTTCTGCTACTAAATCTGCTAGCGAACCTTCTCCGTGACAAACTGTTATAAATTTAAAAAATGATACCTGACCATATTGTTTGCAATCATGGTTGGTGAATAAATGCGGTCTATGCAACATCTGTGCTACTATACAATGCAATGGAATCATTGGAATTAATATTAGGAATTTAAATTTTCACGTTTTAGCTTTTGAGAGACGCTTGCAGTGTTTAGTCATTTTAAAGATGAAAATGGCTTAAAGATGATGAGTCAATTTTGCTGCTTAGTTGTCATGGTTATTCATTTGAACTCATAATTATGTTCAGGTGTGTGTGTCTCGTTATCTCCACTACTTAAGTTCTATTCTGTTTGAGTTTCTTTGTTGGATCTCATCTGTGTGTACGTTGTGTTGGACTGCTTATCTGAATTGGAATTTGCCTTGTGTATTATTAAAGCCTGATCTACTTCATATTCTTTGTCGTGTGTTTGTCTTGCACCACACAGCTCATGACAATATCGTTCTTTGCAGTCTATCTGTACGAATTTGTATTTGTGGAGCGAGGTTTGTCTCAACTGAATTGCTTCTCATAGAATATCCTATATATATATATATATATATATATATATATATATATATATATATATATATATATATATAATATAGATAATCATGATTATCAGTTTAACCATTATCGTGCAGTCCTAGTTTAAGTATTCAAAGATTACTGACCCCAAAATTTTGAATGGTAGAGTCATTATTTTATCTATTTTTTGGTGTGTGTGTGTTTTTTTTTTTACATTATATACTAGGCTAATTGGATTTACATTTAGTTGTCATGAAAACAATCACAATGCTCTATTCACAATTCTCACAATCTAAATTATGATTACATTTCTGTATGGAAGAAAAAAAAAAAATATATATAGAGAGAGAGAGAGATTCACCTGTAATCTTTTGAGAGAAGGCCCTTGGTTTGGAAGGCTTCACCAACACTGTTGTTTTATTTGTCACTGAACATCATCGACACTGTTTGGCAGTTCTATTAACACTTCATGAGTTTTCTAGGTGATCTATTAACATGACATCTGTATAGGTTCCTTCCTTGCATTGGACTGAGGCTTGATTTAACGCTCCATAACAGTCGATACGGCCCAGTAACAACCCCGAGATACCAGAGACAGTAAAAATGACTGCTCTTAGTAGAACTAAAGAAATCAATAGCACATAGAGAGTTGAGACTCCCGAGACTTCTCCGAACTTCTCCGGGTGAATAAGTGGGTTTGCAGCCGACAGTGGCATGTTTTTAAAATTGTGTTAGAAACTTATTTTTCTGCAGATGAGTCATTAGCTTTACATAAGTTGACTCTTTGATGTACTGGACTGTGGGATTGCAGTAAGGACAGAGCAAAGCTACCAGTATTAATCACTGAAAGTAAACTAAAAGTGACCTAAAGGTACTGTAAAGGAGAACTATTAGTGATCAAATTTAGAACAGTAATGACCTTGAATGGAGCTTGTGGTAAAGCGTGGACATGCAGACGCTCTCTTTTTCCCTCCCCAGAGGAACGCTGCAGGGTGACTGTGCTCTTCCTCATTAACTTTGGTGTGTGCCGATCATGCATTTAATGTTCCTGTCTCAGCCCACTGCACTCCTCCATGGTTTAATGAGAATCCAAAAGCAACCTGCCAGAGGAAGCAGTGTTTTAGTATTTCACCAGAATCAGGACAAAAACTGCTTTAATGTTCTTTCCTTTGTACAGACGTTAGGCTATAGAGTAAGAATCTGTTCGTGTTGTCTAGGAAACCACCATGTCTGGATTTGTGAAGAGGGAACAGACTCATTCTGGCATAATACCCATACAGATCCGATATTGGAGAACGTGAATGTGTGAAAAACAAGAAAACATTATCGCTTTTTTTTTTCCCAAGGCCAATTTTGTACAAATAAAAACCATAATACGCATTTTTATTCAGTGCCATTCGGTAAAATATATTTAATGGGGTTTTACTATCTGAAACAACTACAGAAAAAAATTAACTGGCACATTTTATTTACTTTATTTTTCACATTTCATAAAAAATAAAATAAAAAAAATAACTAGAAAAAACTGACAAGAAAAATAGAAGATATTAACTTTCAGTTAAAAAAGTTTAGGCCTACTGATGCATTTTTTTACTTATCGCAGTGTTGCATCTTTTTGTTTTTCTTTCGTAATCATTTACTAATTAATACATCTCACAACTCTCTGCAATATAACTGTGAAATATTAACTCTGAAAAATATTGAACACCAGTAGGCCCTAAACAGAACGGGTTTGCTAACAGTTTAATTAGCTCACTCTAAAAGCATCACATGATCTCCCCCCCAAAACCTAAAAGTGTAGCCTTGATCCATCTGACTTTTCCAAACTCTGAACCAAATCTAAGATATCTAAACTTTTCTTGAAAGGTGACTGTGATTAAGTTGACCAACAAAAATTGCCTATGAGGGGTTTGTGCTTAACTCTGAGAATAAAATCATGTGACTACATCCTGTTACCTAGCTATATCCAAGCGGCAACCTCCCCGTCTCTCTCTTGAAACCAACACGGAAGTGAGTTAAACTGCAATTCGTTGATTGGCCGCTTGAGGCTGGTGTCAAAAGTGAGTCAAATCTGTATCTCCCCCGTGTTAAAATGCCAAATTTTACAGCAGAAAAAAACGTGTTTACAGCCTGGTGTCTGAATGTGGCTTTGGTCTATACAGCTAATTTTGCCCTTCATGACAACTGTGAGGGGGGTGATTTTTTTTATAACTCATCCATTTAGTTGATTAATATTTAAAGTTCTGCATAATTAAGGGTGTGGCCACTTGAGTGACAGATGGATTGCCGCTGATGTCAATGCTAGCCGTTTGTCTGCTGTTACTAGCCGTCACTTCACCTCAGCAAATGTTAGCTGCTGAACTTGCCATCTCTGCAGTGTTATGTGCTTTTTTCGGGATTATTTCATACAATTTAATACACCCATTACTTCGCCCACAGTTTAGGATTCCGTCGTTGTCGTCGAGTATCGTTCGAGAGAACAACCAGCGCTGTATTTCAGTTGTTTTCCTCTGTGAACATGCACTAATGGATGTCTGACAATTTCGTTGCTTTATGGAGTTTTCAGATTTAAAAACGTCAATAAAGGCTTGTTCGTTCTGCTCTCACGGAACAGATAGATTATAATATGCTTATGTACCGTCAGGTGAAATCCTGCAGGTGTCGGCGCTTTCTCCGTCATGCAATAAATGCACATCCTTGAATGAGCGCGGATTTTCTAACGCATTTACTTTAACTTCATAGGCAATATATCTATGGTTTAACCCATTTGAGAGGCGGCCAAAATTTGAATTTAAAATGGACTGAATAAGCTCTCTACGAACTTGACGAGCGATGCCGCGCTGACGGACCATAGACTATAAAAAAGAGTGACTGACATGTAACGTTATGCACATAAATCACTGTCACACACACTCTCTCAGAGTCATATTAAGTTACTGCAATACATTTTCAACTAGCAGAATAGTACAGAATCACGATACACAGTCTCACTTGTAGCCATGTCTTTTAACTATTGTAATTTCGAAGGGCAAAAACAGGAACTTTTAATTGGCTTTACATCATCAACTGTCACTTTAGCGCGAGGCCCTGTGCAGTCGCAGACTTAGTACTGTCAGTATCATAACGTTATAGCATTACCTCCCTCCCTAGCCTGAGCTAACTGATTTCAGATAGCCAGGCTCCTCAGCTCCACTCACGCCCGCCTCTTTGCCCATTTTCTGTTATCCGGGATTGACGCAAGGCCAAGATGGCGACAGCCGGCTCCGCCCACTTTAGGCTTCAAAAATGCTCTTCAGAAACCTACGGGTGACGTCACGGACACTACGTCCATATTTTTTTACAGTCTATGGCTATATCCAAAACATAAACATAATATTACAACTTAAATTTACATTATTTGTACAGACAGTGAAGTGAAAGCACAGGTGAATTTGGACTGAGTTGCTTGTTGTCAGAACGAGTAACTTGCGTAGTGAATCCGTTTTTGTCGTAATGACACACTATGCTATGAAAAATTTATGAAAGCATGAATAACACTGTAGAATGTCATATTTCATTTTGATAAGTAATATTTAAGTCATTTTGATGTACATTTTCATCATTCTGCACTTAAATGTTTACATTACATGCCATCTCACTCAGAATAAACTGGACCAAAACAAGTCCTTTACAACCTGTATTACTTTTAGCAGTTTAAACTGTTCCAGAAGCAACATCCACAGCAGAATTTATACAGTGCAACAGTTTCTCAGGCTTGCTCTGGACTGCCTCATTTGTCTTTTTGCTTATCTCAGCAATATGGAACATCCTGAGTTCCTTGTCAGGTGAGAAAATCTATGTTCAGCCAAAACCAGGCTAAATCGCCCCTCAGGACGTCTTCACTCTGGTGGACTATATTGAGGCTGAAATTACCCTTGAAGATTAAAGCTCGTCTCTATATCTCTGTGCCAGGTTACCGCGGGTCTATAGCTAAAACTCATTTACTAACATCTTTCTACGTTTCTCTGCATCGCTACCCAGTATCAGAGAACAAAAACATCTGGGCTGCATGTCAAGCGTGCAATTAAGCAATTACATTTCCAAATCGAATTACACAGGGAAATGATTCATAAAATGACCAATTGCCCATGTACAATCACATTAATGCGATAACACTTTTTACTGCCGCAATTAAATTCGGTCATGGAGGCCGCTTTCAAAACCGCCCTCGGAGCATTTCAGAGCTAAATCTGAACCGCTTTTAGCTGAAACAGCTTCGTTAGAGCAAGACGGGCTCTCGCTCTTGTTAAAAAGATCTACGGTCCCCTCACAGGAAGACATGACTTTCTTTTTCTTTGACGCACCACCTTGAAAACTCGAATGAATTGCCATTGAAAAACATTTTTGCATTAAGGCGAGTTGGCAGCTGATGATTCAATGAGGTGAGGAATGCACGTATATTCCTGGCCCAAGGATCAGAACGAAGGATTCCTGTCTAATTAGGTTGCTGTATTTATTTGTCCTCATAAGTTGAAAGACGACGTCATGGCGTGGTCATCACAGCAGGCGCCCACTACAAGGTCACCGCAACAAAATAGCCCACTGTAGTCCTCAAAGAAAGAAAACCTTAATGATACCAACTCACCAACAATTTTCATGTTTTGATGCTGGTGAAAGTTTGACATTCTTCTTTGGAGTTTTATGGTCAGACAATTTCTTGTCATGTCTGTGGGTCAAATCTGTCTCTTTCTGCCTACTTGTAGCTTCAAGTGACTTTTCAAGAGCATTTGATGTATGCTGATCTCCATGGTAACAGACAGGAAGTGGAACTAATGTGAAAACCTATAGCTCTTTACGTTGAGTGTGAGACAACATCATCAGAGCAACAGCTTTTCCCACCAAGCTATTCAATAACATTTTATTTCATTTATTTTAAGCATATTATATCACATAAAGTTGTAATCGAAATTATTCAACCCACATTGCAAATTAGGTTTATTGGCAAAATGTACAGACTCTCAGCTGTTTGCAATGAACAAATCAAACAAGAGTAATTGAAATAGCTCAACACAACAAATGTTTCAAGTGGTTTCCCTAAAATTCAACTGAAAATGCCACTTTTAATGACTTCTGCAGTCTCAAAATTATTCAACCCCTTCATGGCAAGCAACTTTAGTACTTAGTAGATATTACTTTAGTACTTATATATTTTACATTACATTTGTAGGTGTAATTGCATTTGAGATGATAAACTGTCAAGTAAAATGTTTGAGGAATGAAGTGCAATTGATCTGAATAGACATTTCAATACGTTTTGAACATCTGGCAGATGACGGACAGATAAACCTGAAACACAGGAGCTGTTGCACATCGAGTGTTTTTTTTTTTTTGGTGATCAATACTGCATACTGCATTCAATAATTGACGATTATCACATCAAGGGTGCTTAGAAATAATGCCAAATAACTTGCTCATTCCATTAATGCACCTTTCGGCTCAGTGCGTGTCCAGCTGTCTGCTGGAAAAATCCCACTGATCGATAATCCATCGAGATGGAGTGCTCCGATATGGCTAGAAATATTTAGTTTTGTTTGGTAAGTGTTGCACTTCACTATACTTTGGAGAAAGACCATACCATACAGCAGCAGGAGATACATCATGCAAAATAACTTTCATTGGACGAGACGTGTTTTATGTCGACTTGGGTTGCATGTCAATATCTCATGAATGTTATAATGAAGCGCTCTGCAGCCTGTAATCTATGACTCCCTGAACTGGGCAACCTGTGTTTACATGCTGTAATTGCATTCGGTTCTTTCAGATTTTCAAAGCATAAACATTCCCCACCAGAGCATTAAAGAAAAGCACGTGCTTTAGCTTCGGCCTAATTAAAATCATACCTTTTGCTCACTTGCACTGTTTATTATGAGCGAGATGTCTGGTGCTCGTGGCGTGCTGTCAGTTTATAAAGACTCCTGTTATTCCTGTTGAATTAATTCTCAGAGCTCTGAAGGCTGATCAATACTGCCTGAATGACTGCAGATCTTTGCCTGACTGTGGCATTTAAAGGCAATCACCACATCCTGGCTGCCTGGTCCCTATGAAAGAGGGTGATTCTGCACATTTTTTATGCTTTTTTGTGTCTTATCAGAATGCACCTTTGTATTGATTCTGCTATTATGCACAAGGAATATGTGAAAAGATTAATAATGAGCATGGACCGGACTGAAATGCTCTAAAGGCCCGAAGTGATAATAAATAGTGTGAAATTAATGTTGTACTTATAAGCTCATTGCCGGTTAATCACCCAAATAAACAGAAAGGAACTATCTGACTGACAGGTAGACTGATACAGGTAGACTTTAAATAGATCTCTTTTGTAACGAAGTATTTACTGTCACATTTGATCTGTTTAGTGCATCCTTGTTGAAAAAAGTATACATTTCTTAAAAAAAAAAACCTGACCTTAAACTTTTGAACGGTTGTATAGATCAGTCAATAGACTAGATGACAGCAGATAATGGGATATTTGGTTATATATTAGCGTCCCAGGACATGTCAGTCCACAGCTTTAGATATTGCCAGCTTACTAAACGAAACTTGGATGCGTTCGAGCCGTCTAAGTACCTGCAGGGATTGTGATGTTCAGCTTAATGTTCTTTTGTTGCACTGCCCTGTGCCTCTTTCCTGCCGTGTGTTATTGTGGCTTCACAGTTAGACGATACGCCTTTGGCAGAGCTTTGACTGCGAGAAGCGCTTGGAGGATCTTGCTTATCTCCAACACACCAATGAGAAAGAGAGGACAATATTACAGTCGTCCATCACAGCAATCCTGTGCAGTTTACCGTCCAATTTGTCTGGGAACAGCATAGAAAATCCCTGAAAGTGCTCCATTGAGCTGATCAAATGGACAGGAAGTGGGTCACGAACCAGGGGACTTTTCTAAAGTCCATTTATCTGTCAAAACAATTGGAGAAAGAGACTTTTTAGGGGGTGGGGGGAATTTTCTCGGCTCAGTTTGTCTCAGTTCATAAAAATCATTAGCCCTTACAGAATAAAATAAATATAATTGTTTTTTCACAGTTTTTTTCTGTCATTTGCCCATATATCGTTTTATTAAAGAAGTGGTCATATTGGGCAATTATTATATTTCTATTATAATGTGATTGTACATGGCCAATTATTGGCTATGACTCAGCGACAAATGTTAGAGTAGGACACTCTTCTCCACCCTGCAAATACATAAAACATTAGCCTTTATATATACATAGGGTTTGTTAGAAAACACTATACTTATTCAGACAACCAGTTCTTAATTTACTCTTACATTTCAAACAAGCAGAGATTATCCAAAATGTGTGAAGCACTTCATTCAGGATAGAGGCGGGGTGGAGTTATGAGGTTTTAGCCTACGGACAGGTTGTGAAACTGCCGAGATTTTAATTCCCGAAGAAATGGGATAACCTTTCACAGGTGAGAGTGTGTTGGTTTGTGTTTTTATTTACTCAATATAACAGGTTTTTACTATCGTACTTTTACTATGGTAACTTTTTAATGTTGTGTTATCTGACATCTTCATCTTGTTGTATTCTGTTAGTTTAGCAAAATCATCTGATATTCACATGCATCTAATTATGGGTTTGTCACGATCAGCCACGCACTACATTTCCCATAATTCACTGCCTTGACTCATCTTCACTGATTGCATTCACCTGTGTCTCATCACCCTGTTAGTCTCCCTAGCCTATTTGTACCCTGTTCACTCATTCACTCTCTGTGGAGTTTTGTATGTTGTTACACTGCACCCATTTCCCGTTTCCCGTTTCCCGTTTCCCCGTTTCCCCGTTTCCCCGTTTCCCCGTTTCCCCGTTTCCCCGTTCCCCTGCCTGTTCCTCGGATTATTCTCCTGCCTCTGACCCCTGCCTGTGTTTCCTGGTTTGTTTGTTTGTTCGTTTGGACTGCTTACCTGTGTTTCGACCATTGCCTGTTTCTTGGATTACGTGTCTGGATTAACCCTAATAAAGCTGCATTTGGATCTCAACGTCTTGTCTCTGAGCAGTTGCGTAACAGGTTTCAGGCACTCAGTCAACTTGATCTCGAATGTTCACGGACCAGCTTTGACCATTCCAATATGGCGGACATATAGCGGCCCATAGAAACAGCCGCTAATGAGGCATCTGTATATATATCTATGGTTTACGCCACGTTCCAAATGATAAAAAATGCTGAAGTTGGCCGTGGGTGCAGGGAGCAAATCTGTTTGGGTTCTGTTCCAGACTAACCTCTGCACCTCGCAAATTTGTAAAGATTTGTCCTTAAAATAAGCATTTCTTGGTTCACTTATTTTGCCTTGCCTCAGCAACTTTGTTGGCTTTTAGAGGCAAGCCAATGCTTTGTCAGCCAGGCCGAGGCTGTAGAGTCATGCTTGGGGCAGTGGATTTAGTTCAAGCCCACAGGTCATGCATCTGTACCTCTGCACAGCCTGTTCTCCGGTGCCCTTGGGAAAGAATCATTACATTAAGGAATGTAGCACTACCTCCGCTGTCAGGGTTAATCATGTTTTAAATTTATAGTTCAACACCTTGTGCAGAGCATATTATCTCCCTGCCACTGCCTCTGAGACAGTGAAGCAGAAAAAAATACAATTATGGTGGGTTTTCACCTGTAAATTAAAGCTGTGAAATCAAAAAAGACTATTTTCATAATAAATGATTCCTGTCTTATGGTGCATGATTCATCAGTGCAGGTTATTTGAAATGAAAAACTTGCTGTTTTTTAACAATATTTCATCAAAATATATTTGACTCAATGTTCCAAAGGCGGAAAACTTTCTCCACCTTTGGAATAAGGTTTTACTTCTGCTGATGTCGCCCAGGCTACATGGGAAGAGAAAAATTATATTAACCTATAATGTATATACTGTTTATATATAAAGACATAAGAACATACATATCTCTACACACACACACACACACACACACACACACACACACACACACACACACACACACACACACACACACACACACACACACACACACACACACACACACACACACACACACACACACACACACACACACACATATTTATACACTCACCTAAAGGATTATTAGGAACACCATACTAATACTGTGTTTGACCCCCTTTCGCCTTCAGAACTGCCTTAATTCTACATGGCATTGATTCAACAAGGTGCTGAAAGCATTCTTTAGAAATGTTGGCCCATATTGATAGGATAGCATCTTGCAGTTGATGGAGATTTGTGGGATGCACATCCAGGGCACGAAGCTCCCGTTCCACCACATCCCAAAGATGCTCTATTGGGTTGAGATCTGGTGACTGTGGGGGCCATTTTAGTACAGTGAACTCATTGTCATGTTCAAGAAACCAATTTGAAATGATTCGAGCTTTGTGACATGGTGCATTATCCTGCTGGAAGTAGCCATCAGAGGATGGGTACATGGAGGTCATAAAGGGATGGACATGGTCAGACACAATGCTCAGGTAGGCCGTGGCATTTAAACGATGCCCAATTGACACTAAGGGGCCTAAAGTGTGCCAAGAAAACATCCCCCACACCATTACACCACCACCACCAGCCTGCACAGTGGTAACAAGGTATGATGGATCCATGTTCTCATTCTGTTTACGACAAATTCTGACTCTACCATCTGAATGTCTCAACAGAAATCGAGACTCATCAGACCAGGCAACATTTTTCCAGTCTTCAACTGTCCAATTTTGGTGAGCTCGTGCAAATTGTAGCCTCTTTTTCCTATTTGTAGTGGAGATGAGTGGTACCCAGTGGGGTCTTCTGCTGTTGTAGCCCATCCGCCTCAAGGTTGTGCGTGTTGTGGCTTCACAAATGCTTTGCTGCATACCTCGGTTGTAACGAGTGGTAATTTCAGTTAAAGTTGCTCTTCTATCAGCTTGAATCAGTCGGCCCAATCTCCTCTGACCTCTAGCATCAACAAGGCATTTTCGCCCACAGGACTGCCGCATACTGGATGTTTTTCCCTTTTCACACCATTCTTTGTAAACCCTAGAAATGGTTGTGCGTGAAAATCCCAGTAACTGAGCAGATTGTGAAATACTCAGACTGGCCCGTCTGGCACCAACAACCATGCCACGCTTAAAATTGCTTATATCACCTTTCTTTCCCATTCTGACATTCAGTTTGGAGTTCAGGAGATTGTCATGACCAGGACCACACCCCTAAATGCATTGAAGCAACTGCCATGTGATTAGTTGATTAGATAACTGCATTAATTAAAAATTGAACAGGTGTTTCTAATAATCCTTTAGGTGAGTGTATATATACACACTATATAACGATCCAAATTACGATGAATAAATGTACCTATATTCACGAAATCACTAACCCAGTTCTCCAGGCCAGGATATGTTTAAGAGCATATTATATAATTACATTATATACTAACTTGGAACATAGTTATTTTAAATTATAATATTTCACAGTATTGTTATTATTGCTGTAAGAGTATAAGAGACTTCTTTCAAAAACATTAAAGGGGTCATATGATGCTATTTTAAAAGTTCATTATTTTGTTTATTTGGTGTAATAGAATACACAAGCTTCAGTTTCAAAGGCTTTGTAAACACACAGTTAATTTTGTCGGAGTCATCTGAAAATGCGGGTGATCAAGCCCATCGATCCGAAACCAACTTTGTGAGCAGGACTTAAGCAGAACTTTTCAATGCTGTAAGTAGTCTTTGTATATAACCGGCATTGTACTCTCCCAGGTCCATGAAGCTGTCCTCTGTAAAATGCACTGTTGACAAGTAAACTTTTGGGCTGTACTGTTCAGAAACAGCTTTATAAATACATCTTAACCTTTGATTCCTAATTTCATCGGTTTTCAGAAGGTCAAACAAAGCTGTTTTACTTTCACAGCCAAAAACACAGCGTTTCCACGACATGACGACAATGCTACAATTCACTGAAACCTCTTCTTCTATCTTTGCGCAAACCTTTGGTAGGATATTATGCTAATATTTCCCATTGTGATGTAGACGTTTGAGGAAGTAATATCTGGATTGAGTCGTTTTAGTCAGGTCTGGAGCAGTGTTCTCTGTTAGATGGAATAAATCTCTTTGTGAGAGACTATTAGTTTTGTAATCAGCATCATATGACCCCTTTAAACATATCTTCCCGACCCCAAAATTTTGACTGGTAGGCTATACACAAAAAAGTAGCAAATACATCCTCATAGCCCCTAAAAATAACAGCGATTTTGCTGTATTTTGTATCAAGCTGTAAAACCATCAAGGGTTTCTTTTGTCTCTCCCCAACCTTTTTTCAGGCCATGGTCACCATTCAAGCAACTTTGGTTGCTATGGAGATGATTGGACCTGGTTAAAAGCAGTGGTGGAAGATGACCTCATGCAAGATCTTCTGCTCTTTCAATTAGCCCTCCCCATGTCTCAGTCCTGTTCTGAGAGGGGTGGACAAGGCCTTTGTTAAAGGGAAGAGAGTGAACCCAGGGCATTCAGCCTGTACTGTGTGTGTGTGCCAGAATCTATCAAGGACGAACACACATAGTGACAGCAGTTACCTTTCAGTTCATTTCGACTTCCCATGCTTTCTTCACATCGCCTGGTGGATTGTTTCGCTCTCATATATGCACTGATTTTTGCACTGTTAGCTGAGCAACATGCTAATTTGTCAGTTGTGAAACTCCATTTGAGTGTTTTCAATTTCCATGACAGCTAAATGTGCAGCTCACTCAGTTTTGGAATACAGCTATAAAGTCTGCGGATGGAGTCTCGTAGCCTACTTGACAGAAGAAATGAGGGCTGTGTTATAAACTATACATGTGACCATACAGTATGAAAAGGGATGCAGTTTCACTATAAATGCTGTGCAGAACTGCATTTGTGATGCGTTCATTCAAACAATCATAAAAACACAAAAACAGTTTAATGTTTTAGTATAAATTTGGTGCTTTGAATGTGAGACGGTGTTGTGAGAGAGTCGGACAGTGCTATAAATAACATTGAGATTCATCTCAGTTGTATAGCACACCCCCACGTCGGTTGTTGCTTGATTTTTTTCTGATAAAATATCTCTTTAGAAACATACTGTGAATGGAATCCATTAAATCAGACACAAAGGCACGATCATCATTAGCCTGGACTGGATGATTGACGGACTGAAAGGCTTCATTGTCAGTTATAAAGTCCAGAGAGGCAATGCAGGGGTGAATACAGTTTGATCTAAAGGAACAGACAGGATAAGGACATGCGAACAGCAGGGTGTGATTAGAAATGAACAAAAAGCCCTCTTTTAGGCGACCAGTGGCTATTTGCTTCGCTCTTCTGAAGCTAACAGAAAATTGCATGGATGTTTCTTTTATTTGTCTGGGCCCAATTTAAAAATGAAAACTACATCCAAAATTTGGATGGCTCACGCTACCAAAATTATTCACCATTTTTTAAAACAACATAATATATATATTTAGCTATAGGTTATGCACATATTTTCATCATCTTAAACTGTTTTAATAAATGCTTAAATAGTCTACCATTCAAAAGTTTGAGGACAGTAAGATTTTACTCAACAATGACATTAAATTTATCAATTGTGACATTTATCATGGTACAAAATATTTTTTGAACTGTATATCCATTAAAAAATACTGAAAAACTATATTGCGGTTTCCACAAAATATTAAGCAGCCCAACTGTTTACACATTGATAGGAAATGTTTCTTGGAAATTCAGCTTTGCCATGATAAGAATAAATTACATTTTAAAATATATTCAAATAGAAATCTTTTAAATTGCAATATCTCACAATATCATTAATATTAAAATAAATTATTCATATTGTCACAATTTTAAATGCAGCAAATAAATGCAGCCTTGATGAGCATAAGAGACTTTTATTAAAAAAAAAAAACTTGTCAAATCAGGTCTGTAATATGTTTATTTGTAAATTTCGTAGTCAAAACTGAAATGTAAACCAGAAAATAATTAAAAAAATTGAATGTAGTATGCAAGTTTGATTTTAAAACTTGAAAATTAAATTCAGCATTATTCACTTTGACTCCTTTTGTGCTAAATATATATTTCCCAGAGTCATTCAGTAGTTTGCTCAGTGGACGAACTGATGGGAAATGTTCCAGTGAGTGAAAATGTAGATGTCTGTCCTTTGTGTTATCTACAAATGAAAAATTTAATGAGCAGATTATGGACTTTCAGCTTCGTAAGTGTGGATTATAAGAGACGTCCTCTTGAATAGCAGGGAACATAATTACAGAGAACAATTACATTTCTAATGACAGTCCAACTGAGGAAAAAGAGGAATTGGCACATAGATCTTTTTAAATCTCGGTTTTAATCTTCCTCTCACTCTGTCGCGGAGTTTGATGTGGTGAAAGTTGAGATTTGGGAAAGTCCAATGGCACATTTAATGTTTTTTTCATTGTATATTATGCAGGTAGTTTTCAATTGGTGGTACATTTGAATGAGATTTGAATGTTGTAACACAATTCGGCTGATCTGACTGGATATTTTGAGGCTTGTTGAACGTTTTGTTTAGGTCAGAAAGAAGCCAAATTATGAGAGCAAAAAAAGTCTACAAAATTCACCAGTGCCTAAAAGAAACTGTAGAAAAAAAACATATATTTTAATGGTGAACACACTTAATGGTGTGTTCACACTTGTAGTTTGGTTCTTTTGATTCATTTGGTCCGGACCAAAAAAAAAAAAAAAATTTTATTCCAGGTCCGTTTAGCGTTCACATTAGCATTTTAACACAGAACCTAAAACACTGAACCTAAAGGCGTAGGGATATGTTCACAACCTGATTGGTTGGTTTTGTTATGAATATTACAGAACTTACCGTACATCCAAAACAATGCCGTGTGCTGGGCCAAATGCACTCGTTTACATAGGATGATACTTTGACCAGCTGAGAACTCATGAAGAGCTTATAAAATGTGTAAAGAAGTCAAAACTGCGACAGGAATCCTTCCGTCACACACAAACGAAGACGTGGTTCTGACGCCTGTACCTAACTGTGATGGGCAAAATCACGACTAATGAGAAAAAAACAGGTATGCTTGAGCATTCTGTCCTTTTTAGGGTTGCATCTTGTGACATCATGTCCCATTTTTGGTTAGTTTACATGTCTTTGGTCCGTGTTGGGTTCATATTTCATTCAAACTGCACCAGAGTTCGTTTGGAAGCGGACCGAGACCATCTTTTTAGCGGTCTCTGTCCGCTTGGTCGGGTTCAGATGGCAGCATTCACACTAAAAGTCAGAGCAATCGCACAAGGGTTTGTTTAAAACGAAAGAACGAAAATTCCCAATTGTGAACACAACACACCCCAAGATGCTTTTTGTCCTTTTTTAGCACTTGACAGCTATTGGTCCTTATTCACTTTCATTGTGTGAAAACAAAAAGTTTTTGAGGGTGAACTATCTCATTAACTGCTCATAAGTGCAAATGCATTCTTCCAGACCTTGCGAATAGGAAATTTTGTCTTATTTCACTCTCATTTTCTGCTTAATTTCCTCCTCCATCCTGTGGGCTGCCATTTCTCTCTTTCTCCTTGCCCCCTAGATTCATGGCTTTTCCCTCTGTCAAAAGTACGTTGAAGACAGGTCACCCGGAAGATCTTTGCTCACTTAAATCTCTCTCTCCAGAAGTCTCAGAGTGGAGGTGACACATGAGCTGCATTTGGTCTGAGAGGAGGAAGCTGTGTTGTCCTACCCTTCTGTCACTCTGTCCCCTTTGCTGTCTGCCTCTTTGCCCCAGGCTGTCATGTCAGATGCCGGAGCCATGAAGGGAGCGGTGGAGAGATGGACGGGTGAGACAATGAGGGTGGCACCTGTGGGCACCTGCCTGCTTGTGATGCTTCGGCCTTACTGTGCCACTTTCACTCGACAGGGCCAGATGGGGCGTCCCGCTAGACTGAGGCTCTGTGCGCAGTCGCCCGCTCTAAACAGGATAATGGTATGGTTGTTTCGTGTGATTCTCCACACTAAGGGCTAGCTTAACAATGTCAAATGAGTCATTGAAAACGCAGTTTCAAAATGCAATTCAGGGACTTTAATATATTTCAGTATTGCACTTCTCTCAGGTCAGTTTGTAAATGTACAAAACCGTTCAAAATTTTAGGTCAGGATGATTTGATTTGATTTTTTTAAAGAAATGAATACTTTTATTTAGCAAGGATGCATTAAACTGACCAAAAGTGACTGTAAAGACATTTATATTTATACAAATGATATTTCAAATATACACTGTTCATTGAACTTTCTATTCATCGAAATATCCTAAAAAAATGTATTACAGTTTCCACAATCATATTACAGTTTTTTTCAGTCGCTTTGGTGCATTTCTCAGATCAGAAATGAAATTCTCAAAACTACTTGTTCAACCTCCACATCATCTAGTCACTTGTGCACATCATAAAAGCGGTTTCTCATTCTTTTGAACAAGTTGCGATTGCTGGTACATTCATACAATTGATTATGTACAATTGTCTGCGGTTTCCTGCATTATCAGTTGCTAATGCCATGTTGCTCAAAATGCATTAAATAGTTCTCTGTGCAAGCCTTACCCCTCAAAACATCTAGTCATTAGTTCATCGTGTAAGTCATTAAATGCAAAATGGTTGATCTAGTTGTCATAAACTGTCAAGCATATTTTCTACACATTTCTATTAGACTTTTTGTAAATGTGCCATGAATTGATGAATTGTGGAGGTGAATCTTGACTTTCACTAATGAAGAGAATGTAGATCAACCAATGAGAAACCAGTTCTCTGAAATAGCTCAAAGTTACATCTCATGAACCTTCAATTGGCAAGCATATATTCAGTGCTTGCCAATTGGTCTTTCTTTCCTGTGTTTGCCTTTCTAATGTTGTATTTTCGCCTATGTGCCCTTATTTCTTTTTCTTTTTTATATCACAATAATATTGTAATTTTTTTTATTGTTTTTTCCAGACCACTAGTAAAAGTGTAACTGTGAATCCTATCCAGTCTCTTTCAATCAATAACTCACGTACAGTAGTGTGTAAATATGTACTTTTGAAATGGATATATGGCATACAGAAGAAGCGCAGCTTTGTACATTTCAATACAGTAACAGTCATACAAACTGTTGCCATAGTTTCCATCAGGTAATACAAACAGAGTGCTGTGTTTTATCAGAGACAATTTATATAAGAGACATGCCACTTCCTCAATCCTCAATAGAACTATATAAGGAAAACCCGTAACGGCAAAGATGGCGGTTGTATGAACATGTCCCGCCCCTCCCGCTGGAAAGCCAATCATCTGCTTTTAACAGTCAAGCCGCGAAACATTTAAACCTATCGTCTGGTTCCACTGACGCATGCGCACATTTGAGGTTTTGCGACAGCGGAGACGATTTGGGGACAGCGAGTTGTTGTGTGTGCAAGATCAGTGACAGGGCGCATATTTAACTGAAAGAACCATATGGAAAGGACAAGCAGAGAGGGAGAGCCCCGGTCGCGCGCGCACTCTCTCTCTCTCTCTTTCCGAAGCCAGGCGAAAGTGTAAACAAGACTTCACCGTCTCCAAATTAAGCACTGTCTTGCTCTCTCTCCCGCACGCATATTAAATCAAAATAAAACGACACGATGGTAAAAGGTCGGAAGACTAAAGTTTCATGTTGGAGCATTAGGAGATTTTTTCCCCCTGAATTACCGCTGGGTGTGAATTGTGCTAAAATACGTTGCCTTATCTTCTCTGAAATGCGTTCCGCACATTCAGCTGACATAAAATTACTCTAAATAAACGAAAAAACCTATCCAGTGATGTAATGTTTTCTGTGTTGACACTAACCTTGTGGGATGTCCATGTCCTAACTGCTGGGATAATCACACAACCGTATGACACGTCCAATTCGCGAACTAATGATTAATTTGAACCGATTCATTTTAATGAATAGTTAAAACTACAGATCTACATTGTTATTACTGATAAAGTGCAAACCTGCTTACATTTAAATAAAGGAGAACAATATTGACATTGAATATGCACAACACCGGCTTTCTGGATAGAGACGTAAATGAAGTTGGTGTCGTGAACCCTTGCGCATGCGTAGTAAAAGTATAACCTGTGGGGAAAAAGGCGTTTTAAACCTTATTTTGGGGCAAAGTCATCAAACTTTTTCAGCGATTTTTATCATATTTTACTGCTGTTTCTATACATGCAGTTTTTATGTCCCAGTGACCAGTGAAAGTGCAGTTCTGACTCTCTGCCCATTCATTTAGATAGGAGCCTGGTCTTGTTAGTTCGAAATAGCTGCCCGGAGGCGTTGCCAAGATGGCGGCCGAGTGGCACGACTTGCCTAAAAGGACTTTGGTTTTATTGACAACATGACTAAGCATTTTGACTATCTTGTTTGTGAACAATGACACAAGGACTTTTCATTCTGATGGCACTGATATGTTTATTGACATAAATACTTAGGCTACTTTTGAGAGATGAACTAAAGATTTTGAGTAAGTTACAGGCTTTTGCAGGTAATCCAATGTGTGGTGCTGTTTGTACGAATTGTTTTGAGAATGCACATACTTCTTTGCAAATATTAAGGATGATTTGAGAAATGCACCAAAGCGACTGAGAAAAACTGTAAGCAGCACAGCTGTTTTCAACATTGATATTAATAAGAAATGTTTCTTGAGCATCAAATTAGCATATTTGAAGGATTTCTGAAGGATTGCGTGACACTGAAGACTGAGTAATGATGCTAAAAATTCAGCTTTGCAATCAAATAAATAAATAAATTCTAAAACAGTTATTTGAAATTGTTATAATATTTTACAATATTAATTGTTTTTACTGTATTTTGATCAAACAAATGTAGCATTGAGGTTTTTCAAAAACGTTTATTACTGACACCAAACTTCTGAATGTTAGTTTCATTTGGATTTGACCAAAATGGGTTATGTCAAAGTGAGTGAATTGTTGGGTGTTATGATTAGCCCGCTCATTTCCACCAGTTTGACACATACATGCATCTGAAAGGCGGCCCAATCATAGCGTATTAACGCTTTTCCTCTTCTGAATTTACACCTGTACATTTCGCTGTATTAATTCTCACATTCACAAGGGGACTGGAGGCAAAAGAGACACTTATTTTGAAACAGCATTGTGTTGGAAGAATTAAATGCTGTTAGATCACACACACACACACACACACACACACACACACACACACACACACACACACACACACACACACACACACACACACACACACACATTGTACTCAATTCTTTCATCTGATTATTTTGGACCTCTTGCCTCATCAGACAAAATGCCTCAGATCACATTTTTATTTGCAGTGGCTTGTCTGTTCCTCTTTTGATTTTAGGAGAGCGACTCAAAATTTCTATTTTTCTTTCGGGCAGCACTACAACAACGTCTGGCCTCCAAAAAGTCCTTAACTTAGAAATTGGATTCAGTGATGTGTATAATTCAGAACCCTGGCCCTGACAAACAGCCATGGATTGACGTTGGTTTATTTTAGCCTTCTCTGTATTTTAGGCCAGGGTGGATGGCTGTGGATTAGACAGAAGAGCCATAAAGCCTGTGGACTTCTGGAAATTGGGCCTGCAGGCAGGGTCAGTAATCACACTAGCCATTGAAACCGGACGGTCAGACACTCAGGCTAAATTATTTTCGTCACTCACTGCAGTATAAAAGCTGTACTGAAGAAAAGACTGAGATGGAAAAAGAGAATAAGAATGAGAGAGAGAGAGAGAGAGATGTGAGTAATAAAACTGCATCTCATTCTATCACTCCACCAGCTCATAATGCACAGCCAAATTGCTCTCAATTGCTAAACAGGAATTTGAAGTGCAGTGTTCTGAATGTCGATTGATTGCCTGAAATTAAGGCCTAGATCTTTCAGTGCAAAGTCCATTTGACGTCAGAGCATGGGTCACTTTGTTGTTTCCCTTGCTCCTGAGTCCACTTGAAAAGACAAAACATGAGTTTAATAAGTCAGATGTAAAATCTGGGTCCACAATTAGCTTGCCATATCTGCCAAAATAGATGACTTGAGAAATCTTACTGGTTATAGATATTTTTATCGGCCATTAAACTGTAGACTTTGCATTTGTCTTTTTTTTTTTAATGGTCTCTATGACAACAAAATAATTTCACTTTTTTTTTCTTATTATTTTTTGAGAATGGAGTCACTGTATAGAGTCGCTGTTCAATAGAGTCAATAGCAGCATCATATGAATTTGCACCTGTCACAAAAACATCAAGACAATATGTTACTGTTCCTTATAAATTTTATTTGGTAATGTGAAGAATATTGATGCTGTTGTTAATGTGAAGAATAATAAAAAACTACTTGGTAATAGTTCAATGATAAAATTTTGCTGATAAAATTTCGCTCAGAGGTTTGTATGCCTTTGCTTAGTTTCAGTCAAATTGTAAAAAATATAGTTTTGGTTCAAAGATTAAAACAATGTTGCAGTTGAAATAAAGATATTTTGCCAACTTTTTTTCACAATATACATTATTTTTTTTAAAGTCTGAGGTCAGTTTTAAAGAAATCAACACGTGTTCAACACATGGTCTTTAAAATGTTACAAAAGATTTCTTTTAACTTTCTGAATCCTGGAAAAAAGTATCAGTTTGGTAGCGTATACCAATTTGTACTGCATTATAATGTTTGTTAATTTTGGACCATGCGCACAAAGCTTTCCTTTTGTAAGTCATTACCTAGCTGCATTAGTAAACTGGTAGAATTCATGGTATAGCTTTTCATGTTTATGGTGCAAACGTGCCAAGATTTATAATGTGAAATTAGACCTACTGGAGCAACATAATGGAACTGAACTAAAGTTCAGGCCAAGCATTTGAACCAAGTGCAAAAACAGTCAATGGCTGGATAGTCAACTGCACTCAGGATGGAAAATGCATGTACACCACTTACTCTGCCTCAGCCTGCCTCATTCACTACTTTCTTGGCTCCTCGGGACTAATAGCATGGTTTTCTGTTTGCGTCACTGCCTGCAGTTTCAACATTTCAAAACCTCAAGCCACCGTTCCCCCATTAGGGGGTACCAAATGTAGACGGAAGGCCTCAACAATGCACTGATCCTAATGAAAGCCTTTCCAGGTCTTCTTTATGATCCCTTTCATATTCTTCTCCTCTGATCATCAGGTGCTCTTTGTCTAGCTGAACAGAGAGAAAATCAACTCAATCTTCAGTTCAGTAGCATGGTGGGCAGATGAGATGGTGTTTCAGGGCAGCCCTCCGGTCAGCTCACACCTGAAGAAATGACCACAGATTCTAATTATCACCTTCTTTATGAATTCAAAAATAGAATCTAGCAGGTGTGCCCTGTATCTAAGAGGACATCACACTGAGATCTGCTCAACACGGTACCTATCGGCTCATCTTAAGGACGCCATGGGAAATTCAAGATCAAAATCCATGATGCCAACATGTTTTGGCAGGATGAAAGCCTGACCTGCAATGAAAGCAATGACAAAGCAGGATGACTTCGTAGGAGAAAGAGAAACAAACAGAGAGTGCCATTTTGTAGAGGACATTTTTTTGAACGCGCTTTTCTAAACATTCTTATTCATTGGTATGCCGGTCATTGGCAGCTTTTTCCCAAGCTGTTGATGACTCAGTGAATAATGGATTCCAACAGCTCAATAAAACATTCGTCTGGGTTTGGACCAGGTGCATTTCAGTGCATACAGGTCTGAGCCAATGTCACCCAGTCAAAGCTCATTCACTTAAACAGCCCGAGATCCAAGAGTAAATATGGCATTGATCTAAATGTCAGGCCTGTGAAATATTGCAAAACTAAATCTTCTTGATTAAAACGTCTGATGAAAAACACTGAAATGTGTGCAATCACAAATAATCAACCTGAATCTATCTATCTATTAGGGGTGTAACGGTTCACAAAATTCACGGTTCGGTTCGATACAATACACTGGTGTCACGGTTCGGTACTTTTTTGATATAGCAAAAAGAAAGAAATGCCAGTTGATGAAAATGAGAAATTTCCTTGATTATATATATATTTTTTTTTATTAGGCTAAAACTAACATCATAAAGTATGATCATTTTTTACTTTGAGCAATGATGGAGCGATACTTTACTCTTCTTTGGAGCATATAAAACAAAAACAGCTCCTTTATATAAAAAAAAAAATGAAATGTAATTTTGTAGTGAAATGTAATTTGATCCGTTAATAACGGAGAAATGTGAGTGCCTCTCACTAGATCTCGCAGTGATGTTATTACTTCAGTGGCGAATTCAAATGCTTTCTTTAGTGGATTTCTTAGCGCTGTGTAGAAACAGCGTCGATTGATCAAGATCGGCTCGCGCTGCACTGGTCCAAACTGATAAACGGTCCGTGAAGCACAAAATAAGCAGTAACGCAGTTTCGTTCCGCTTTCATTACGTTTGTCATTTGATGTTGGGCAATGTTGTGGTCGTGCCAGCGTCTCTAACATTATGAGAGCGCTTACCGCGCACCTACATTTGAAATAACGAAATTTTGGTCGTCAGGGAAAATTGTCCAACGAACCGTTCGGTTTGTAATGCGTACCGAACCGAAAGCCTCGTACCGAACGGTTCAATACGAATACGTGTATCGTTACACTATCTATCTATCTATCTATCTATCTATCTATCTATCTATCTATCTATCTATCTATCTATCTATCTATCTATCTATCTATCTATCTATCTATCTATCTATCTATCTATCTATCTATCTCTATCTATCTATCTATCTATCTATCTATCTATCTATCTATCTATCTATCTATCGATTGTTTCAAAAATACTTCAATAATATGGTAGGGAACTTTGCATATTTAGATATGAGTTTTAGTTTAGAATTTAAAGGGTTAGTTCACCCAAAAATGAAAATTCTGTCAGTAATTACTCACCCTCATGTTGTTCCAACCGCGTAAGACCTTCGTTCATCTTCGGAACATAAATTAAGATATTTTTGATTAAATCTGAGAGTTGTCTCACTCCTCCATAGGCTTTCAGAGGGACCGAAACTTGCTGGCCCAGAAAAGTTATTAAAGAGATCGTTAATATAGTCCAAGTGACTACAGTGGCTCAATCTTAAGTTTATCAAGCGACGAGAATACTTTTTGTGTGCAAAAACAAACAAAAATAACGACTTTATTCCACTATTCATTTCCTTCTCTCTGGGCCTCTAGTTGGTTCACGTAGTGTTTTTGCGTAGCGCGTCTGTGTTACACGTCACCACGTAGGCTCACAATTGGCCGAAGCGGGTCATGTGTGTGATGCGTGATGACGTGCAACACAGACGCTCAGCGCAAAAACACTACGAGGCCCAGAGAGAAGGAAATGAATAGTGGAATAAAGTCGTTATTTTTGTTTGTTTTTGCGCACAAAAAGTATTATCGTCGCTTGATATACTTAAGATTAAGCCACTGTAGTCACTTGGACTATATTAACGATCTCTTTAATAACTTTTCTGGGCCAGCAAGTTTCGGCCCCTCTGAAAGCCTATGGAGGAGTGAGACAACTCTCAGATTTAATCAAAAATATCTTAATTTGTGTTCCGAAGATGAACGAAGGTCTTATGCGGTTGGAACAACATGAGGGTGAGTAATTACTGACAGAATTTTCATTTTTGGGTGAACTAACCCTTTAACATAATATCTGCATAACAGTGGCACATCATACAATGGTATTGACTAGTCAGCAGAACTGAACTGGAACTATCCATTTTATAATTTACAATATACGTTTGCATGTCGTAAAATGTGTCATTGTGTGTGAAAATTCATATCCATGCATGTGAACTAATGCATGTTTGCACTTACCTTTATGTGTGTTTTGGAGGCCAGGAAACGGAGGGGTCAAGCAACCCTTCTCAACTTCCTTTGGGAGATCTTTTTCTCCACTAGGCTGCCTGCAGACCTTTCCTTTCCTTGAAAACTGATTTACAGTTTTTCCTCAGTCGCTTTGGTGCATTTCTCAGATCAGAAATGAAATTCTCAAAACTACTTGTTCAACCTTCACATCATCTAGTCACTTGTGCACATCATAAAAGCGGTTTCTCATTCTTTTGAACAAGTTGCGATTGCTGGTACATTCATACAATTGATTATGTACAACTGTCTGCGGTTTCCTGCATTATCAGTTGCTAATGCCATGTTGCTTAAAATGCATTAAATAGTTCTCTGTGCAAGCCTTACCCCTCAAAACATCTAGTCATTAGTTCATCGTGTAAGTCATTAAATGCAAAATGGTTGATCTAGTTGTCATAAACTGTCAAGCATTTTTTCTACACATTTCTATTAGACTTTTTGTAAATGTGCCATGAATTGATGAATTGTGGAGGTGAATCTTGACTTTCACTAATGAAAAGAATGTAGATCAACCAATGAGAAACCAGTTCTCTGAAATAGCTCAAAGTTACATCTCATGAACCTTCAATTGGCAAGCATATATTCAGTGCTTGCCAATTGGTCTTTCTTTCCTGTGTTTGCCTTTCTAATGTTGTATTTTCGCCTTTGTGCCCCTATTTCTTTTTCTTTTCTATATCACAATAATATGGTATGTTTTTTTTTATGTTTTTTTTTGTCAGACCACTAGTAAAAGTGTAACTTTGAATCCTATCCAGTCTCTTTCAATCAATAACTCACGTACAGTAGTGTGTAAATATGTACTTTTGAAATGGATATATGGCATACAGAAGAAGCACAGCTTTGTACATTTCAATACAGTAACTGTCATCCAAACTGTTGCCATAGTTTCCATCAGGTAATACTAACAGAGTGCTGTGTTTTATTGACAACATGACTAAGCATTTTGACTGTCTTGTTTGTGAACAATGACACAAGGACTTTTCATTCTGATGGCACTGATATGTTTATTGACATAAATACTTTTGAGAGATGAACTAAAGATTTTGAGTAAGTTACAGGCTTTTGCAGGTAATCTAATGTGTGGTGCTGTTTGTACGAATTGTTTTGAGAATGCACATACTTCTTTGCAAATATTAAGGATGATTTGAGAAATGCACCAAAGCGACTGAGAAAAACTGTAAGTGGGCCCCTGGGGGCCTGACCTCACCATATATCCAATATGCTGTTTGGATTTACTTTACAGTATCCTCAAGTTGCAAATGTAAAATGAACTAAAATCAATGGAAACATCATCACAGGAGAGCTACCGTTCTGTTTCCTTCCATCTGTTGACCTTGTGTTGCTCAGAGCACCATTGATTTTTCCAAAAAACAATATGAGAATCTGCACAAGAACATTCATAAATAGTGTTTAGGTTCTTGTTTATTTCTGCCATAAACATGGAGACTAATCATTAAAAACAGACATCAGTTGTGATTCCTTTCTCAGCATGTCCATTTGGATATACAGCAAATGTAAATTGGATGGTGGTGGTATCTAATTTAAATGAGGTTTGTTGGTTTGCGGTTTATGCGTACTGTTGGACACCATTAGAGCTAATGTTTTCATAATTACTGAGCATTAAAAACTGGATATCAGGCTGCATTTCAGTACCAGCTGCCTTAACAGAACTAGGCAGTAGATTATAGGCCCAAAGCTCTGAATATTTACCAGCAGCACAGGCTGTCACATCCTTGCTTTTTCAAAATTTGCATTTAGTTTTATACGCCTCTGTGTGTGTGCATGTGGTTTGGTTTTCTCTCAGGTGGTGTGTAGATCATGTTTTATTCATCTCCAAGTCCCAACAGAGTGTCTTTTGGCGTTCTTCTGCCACCATGTCCCTTTTTGACAGGTATTTTCTACTGAGGTGAGAGCACACAAAATTATTGCGTTTCGGATCTGCCTTTTGCGAAACAAACAGCATAGGAAGAATGTAAATAAGACTTTATCTCATCAATATCGCTCTTGTTCCTCCACCCACTACTCTAGCGCTTAACACACTCAAGCGTACAAGCATCAGTACCCACACATAATGGTCTTCCTATATGTGACTTAATACATGGAACTTTTTTTTTTCTTTTTTTTAATAAATAAAGCATTAGGATTTGTGTTACAATGGACTTCTCAAGGTTAATGGTGTGTGAGAGTGAAAGAGAGGGAGACAGTGCATTTATTCCTCCTACAGGGTCTGTTTGAATGTACATTGTTCTTCTTTGACTAATATACAATTAGAGGAGCGACCTTGAGGAAATGTGCTATACAGTAAAAACACGTGTTCATTAGTGTTTATTGTAGATAAGTAGCTGCTATTTTTTTTGCTATCAGCACATTACAACCTGTGTTGATATCGAGCAAGGTTACACAAACAGCAACTTGATAATAAGGCATTAGGGGATTCAGATTCTATAATGATAATTACCAAAATAATCTGTCTTCATTTGCTAATCCTCTAATTGAGTTGCACTGCCGGCCTTCTGAGCTGCATAGATGATTTTCCATTAGCTAGATGCCTATAAATATTCATTCTTTGATTAAGATGCCAGATTCACAGGATATGGGCAAATACACACCCAGAGCAGCACAAAGGAATTGTACAGAGGCATTAGATGAATTTAAAATTATTCAAAGACTCTAATTGATGTTGATTTGGCTAATTGGACAGTAATAGTCTTCTTGGTTGTATGCCATGCACAGTGGTCTATTATGCATTGAGTGAACTTGGATTCATTTTCTGGTGATCAGGTTATTTTTAAAACATTGACACAAGCAACCTGATGTTTTCCTCTCTGTGTCTGAGGCCGAGTTTAGCAGGTGCCATCTATTGCCAGCTCTTTCTTACCAGTAATATGACTTGTGCACTGTTTTGTAAGTTGCTGAGAGACAGATAGTCAATGAGAGAGACAGAGACAAGATGAATGAGTGTCTACAGACAGCAGAGCCTCAAGACGGCTCTCATGCAATCATGTGGGAAGAGCTGTACAAACAGATCTAAATTTCTGACAGATAGATTGACAGTCTGTATCAGCTCAGCCAAACAAACATGCTTCTCAGCATCTGTTATATGTTGGTGTCTTCATCTAGAAACCCATAACTAGGAATCAATCTGCTTTGATCTATCTCTACTGTACTGTACATTCCAGCATTTCTCAAATCCAGTGCCAGTGGAACACACACTGTTGACAGGAAAAGGGTGATGTGAAAATGCACTGGTGATCTGCTTCTGGAAAACTCTTATCTCTAGTGACCTGTCACATCCGTGCTTAGGACAAATACAATAAAAGTCTGTTGGATAATCTTTTACCCTATATGCATGCCATTAGGATTTGACATACAAATGATGATGAGCCTTGATCTGGAGAATATTTTATGTGTAATTCATCTCAATGTGACCAGAACTCACGTTTCTGACCCAGTTGGATTTATGGAAGCTAAAGGGAAGAAGATTGAGTTGCACAAGTTTCACTGTCTCTGTGTGTATGAATGTATGTATCTATGTGTATATATAGGATTTTTTTTGCAGGATATTTGGCTGTATGTTTAATAATTTATTAATAGTATATTTTTAATGTTAAACATTATATTATTGCAATTAATTAAAAACATAATATATTAAGCTATTATCATACATTTGTATATATATATATATATATATATATATATATATATATATATATATATATATATAAATAGTAATTCAATTCAATTTATATTGATTACATTTAATAATAATAATATTTGACAATATTTGTAAAACAATATATTATTACAAGTAATTAAAAACAAGTTAATAATATATGTTTATATAATTATTTTATATAAATATATATGATCATATTTATATTAATTATATTGATTATATTTATGTATGTTTATGTACATTCATGTTTTTTTTTGTTTTTTTTTGTACATTCATGCTTTTTTTTTTTTTTTTTGCCAAATGGAAATTATTCCAAGAAAATAACACATACATGTACATTTATGAATTCAAATTCTCTGGTCCTGGGACAAGGTTTGTTAGCTCGATGGTGTTTTAAGCCCCCAATGGCTCCTTAGAGGCAGCTAACCCTACCCTCAACCTTAAACCAACCCATCCCCTCGCTGCCTGGAAGGCGCCGTTGGGGGCTTAAAACACCAAACACCGGTTTGTTATGGGTGGGTCCTCTCCACTGGGTCAAATGAGTAGTGTATAAAAAATCAACCACGTCCTGTTTTGGTTTAGTTTTCACTGTTCCGAGTTCCTGTCCTTGTTTGTTACTATGGTTTCTAATTGAGTTACACACCTGGTTCTTGTTCTGTTAGTTATCTTCCCTGTGTATTTGAGTCCTGAGTTCTGTCTGTTCATTGTTCTGTGTTTGTAACGTTGAAATCAGCAAATTGGTAACATTATGTCATTTTCAAGAGGTCTGCGGCTGAGCAACAACCAATTAGATGAATAGGAATGCTAAGGCTGGCGTTAGTGAGCCTTCTTTATCATAAGACCTATGACAATATTCCCAGTTGTCTGCGTTGATGACAGCCCTGTATGTCAGAGAACTTCAGTCGATAATCTTCAGACCCAGAGCAATGACACAAAACCCCGCAGACAAATGTGTGGTATTGTATGCAATTGTGTCTTCAGTTGGCCACCCACTGATGGCTTTGGGCTCATCGATTATCCAGCAGCGATGGAGTGAGTAATCGAGCACACACAAACACACAGGCCTGAGAACTCGGAAAGAGTCAGCAATATTAATACAAAGAGCATATTTGTCGTTAACTGTTCTTAAAGGCTCTGAAAGAATACGTGTTCTGCTTTAAAGCTCTTATCCTAGCATGTTTGAGAATGGAGATTGCGAGGTTGTACTCTGACGGGGTATAATGACTGTGATTAAGTCATAGCGTTTATTCTCCTCTCTGATGTATTTTCAGATTGTGGTGTGTACTTAGAAATCGTCATATAAACAAAGAGAGATGGGGCCCAAAAGCAGCTATTGAGAAAAGAAGCTTTGTGTTATTTCTTGAATTGCCAAACCCCACATTAATGTCACCCTTTCAGAGTAAAAAGGGCTTCTTTTAATCCTTTTTTAAGCTGTACGACTCAAACACAATGGGTTCATGTAGCCAATGCGAAGGATATATGAAAATCCAAAAGTTTTTTGCAAGTGCTTCTCCTTTTCTGTAATAGCTGACAGGTTTGAAGATGCCATATTTTTAGGCTGCATACAAGAACATTTCTTATTATAGGTGAATGGAGGTGGACATGCAGTCTCTCTCCTGAAGAACTTTTGTAAGACATGCTTAAGAAATTGCAGACTGGTTCTTTGGCAGTGTTGATCTTCTATTAGTTCTGCTTCAGCTGGTTGAGCCCGGCAAAAAGCATCTAAATTGGAAATGGCAGCAAGCAAAGATGTGAAAGTGGTCTGTGAGGGTTTTGTCTTATTACTCAAGGACATGTGCACTGTAGCTAAATGAGGCACAATCTGTTTTAATTTGTCTGTTTTAAATTAATCAAAAACATCTAGACCTTTATTGTAAGATTTAAAAAAAAATACAGCATGACCATCATTGTCCAATTCTTGAATTAATCATTTTATGAGCTGTATCTTTTTAGTGAATCGGAAAAACAAAATAAAAAACATACAGCTCGACCATTATTATCTGATTCCCTAACGAATGCCTTATGAGGCCTGTTCTTTTTAGTGCATCAGAAACATACAGCGTTGACCATTATTACCAGATTCCCTAACGGATGACTGTGTCATTAGCCAGTTTGTTTTATTGAATCAAAACCATACAGTGTGACCAGTGTAATTTGATTCTTGAACAAATGAAGTGGTTCTTTTAGGTTATAACAACTGATTTCATAAGTCACTCCATAAACGACTCAGAAAAGTGATGTTAGTTCTGAGAACAGCATCACTTCTTTGCAGATGCCACTTGGTTTGATTTTACAATTAATAACATTTACATATTAAATCTCATTTACAAGAGACCAACATTATTTAGTTTGAGGGACATTTAGTGAATATGACATTTAAATTTAAGTTACCGGTATAGTTGTTTTTATAGAATTCCTTTCATTTCATTCAAAAGCACCATCAGTATCAATTTATGTAGAGGCAAATGCATTTATGAGAAAAGTAAGTGCTGTGTAAAATAAATGAGCTGTGGTGATTGTCTGTGGCAGTACGGCTGTGCTCTCTTCTGTATCTTAGGCGACTTAAGTACAGGTGAGTGAATCTGAACTGATTTTCTGACCCCTATTCTATTGCAATTGATCACTTTGACCATTGTAGCCAACCTCATATTTCATATTTCCCTCGAGGCACTTTTCTGTTCAAGGAAGGAAGACCGACAGAGCCTGTCCCCTTTACCCAGCCATTCATTTTCCTCTTATTGAAAAATAGCTAACTACTACTGAAGAAGTAGTAATGCTACTAATCTCAGCCTCAGATGCCACGCCCACTAACCGTTAGCTGAATGAAATGGGAAACGCTTCAGGAGTTTTGAAGTCATCATCTGATTGGTTGAATTCAACAGGATTTCCAGGAGAAGTGTGTGTCACGTTCCTTAACGCTCCGTCTGGAAACAAAGCAGTTGTGAAAGTCATGTTTACAACTGTGACAACGAGCGCTTATCAAGATCAACTATGCTGGATTTTCAAAAGTATGTGAAGTTCACAGTGCCATTATTGTGGTCATCATTTATTAGATGCATGCCGGTCTGTTATAGGGAACAAAACGAACTGTGATTGGTTGCTTTACATGTCAGTCAGACGTCCTATTGGCCGGTCCTTGGCCAATGAAAGTTGCGGTGGAGTCCAGACCTTCTGCTGTCAGTCTTAAAGGATTAGTTCACCCCAAAATGAAGATTTCCTAATAATTTACTCACCACAATGCCATCCAAGATATCCATGTCTTTATTTCCTCAGTGGGAGAGAAATTATGTTTTATGAGGAAAACATTTCTGGATTTTTCTTCTAACAATGGACTTCATTGGTTACCATCGTTTTTAAGTCCAAAACAATGCAGTTTCAAAAGTCTTTGAAGTGTTTAAACGGGCTATACGCGATCACAGCTGAAGAAGAGATTGTAGTGAAACGATAGGTCATTTTTTTAAAAAATATATAATTTATAGACTTTTTACCTTCAATAGTTCGGATTAAGCTGATCAACAAACGGACAGGGAACTACGTCATCACGTTGAAAGGTCACGCCGGCGCTGGCAATACTATTTGAACTACTATTCATATTCATCAGAATGTTATTCATATACTATTCATATTCATATTCACTGAATACTATTACTATATATAATAGCAAACAATACTATTTGAACTATCCTCCTACGTACGGTCGCATTGTAAACAGTGGGGCGGTACTTCTGCCGGCGCCGACGTGACCTTTCAACGTGATGACGTAGTTCCCTGTCGGTTTGTTGATCAGCTCAATGCGAACTATTGAAGGTAAAAAGTCTATAAATTATATACGAACACACGAACACATCTTCCTTTTTTAAGAATGACTTAAGTGCCATTCTTTGCTCTTTTCTCAAAGAAAAACTTAACTCCAAGTCCTCCAGAGTCGCAGCCAAAGCCGATTCGAAAGACTGTTCGCCAGAAGCAGCAACTCTTCTTTGTTTTCAAGTAGTAGGGAACCGTCACAACTCTGTCGTCATTATGTTAAGCCCGGCCCGCCTACTCTATACACGATGTGATTGGCCTGACCCAATTTAGGTTTTTCCAGCACGAAAGTCAATGGAGAGTTGCTAGACTACCCTGGCTGCAAAATACATTTTGCTGCCGCTAGAGTGCGTCTAGATTTCTAGGCTAAATTTCTCTCCCACTGAGGAAAGAAAGACATGGATATCTTGGATGGCATTGGGGTGAGTAAATTATTAGGAAATTTTCATTTTGGGGTGAACTAATCCTTTAAGGTATGGCAATGCAAGACTATGATGCTAACTTAGCTACATTTTGTAGTAACATGAAAGCATGTGTTTTTAAAACAGTGTATGAGACATGTCATTTTTGATTAGTATATGTGACAAAATGCTTAGATATATTTAGCTTCAATAGTAAGAAGCTGATAAGGTAGCTTGCAACTTTATTAAAAAGGGTAGCTAGATTGCATACCTGTGCACATTATTGACTGTATCTAGAAAGTTTGACTTTCCTCTTTTAAGGTACTTCATCTATTTCACATCTGAAGTGATTTTAATTTCTCAAATTATTCCTGTCAGCACTTCTTTTTGATATTTTCCATGTTTAGTTTTGTCTGGCTACCCAATGAGTTAATGAATTAACAACGAAAGTCTTTTCTCAACTAGAATGAGTAATTTATAAGGGAGTCAGCGTTTGAGATGAGAGCAAGAATTGCAACCCTTCATCAGACAGACTTTAGTACTGACAACAGTAGAATATTCTTCTTTTTTTGATACGATCTGACAATATAAGCCAAACACATCATTATGGTTAGGAAAAACAACTGTTTTCTTACTATATTTCATATAAGTTTTGCATGGCTCTTCTGCCTCTTCCTTTCCATCAAATCATTTTTTACTCTGACAGATGAAAGTTCAGTGAGGATTTATTCCAGCTTCTGTCGCTTTGATCTTCTTTTTTTGGGTTGTCTCTTTCACTCGTTTGAGGTTTCACAATCAACAGAGATCTGCCTGATTTCTGATGGTCAGGAAACACAGATGCTGCCAAATCAACTCGGAGATGGAGAGTGACTTCCACTGAGAATAAAATGTTAGTTTATTTTAGGAAAACTCATTATATCATTATACATTATATATTAACTGGTAGAACACGCTTATTTTTTGCAGTTGTTTTGTTGCCCTCTGAATGAGTAGAAAAGTTAAGAAGGAAAGGAGTTTGTTGATTCTGAGTCCATGGGATTGTAGTGTTTGGAGTTTTGTGATCATTCCAGCAAACTTTGTCCTCCCTCCTAGAAATAAATGGAATCTATTTCTATTTTATTTTTTGTGTGCCTGTGCACATATTACTGTTCATATTCTATATAGAATATGGGGAAAATGTTCGGTTTTGTTTTAAAATACTGAATTTAGTTTTATGGCTGAGTGACGTCATTTCTACTAGCTGAATTACCCAATCGCGTCTCGCCCAAAGTTTAGAACTGGGCTGCGTTCAGCCCCGACAAAACGTTGCACAACGTTTTTTAAACAGAAACGGTGATGCGTTGAACACACTGTTCTGATGACGCAAGAGTTGCAGCTATGGCAGCTGAGAAGGCCATTCTTTGTGTTCTTTGTGAAGAATTTTCGGAGCCTGATGAAGTCGGTATAAATATATGTTTAATACTACAAAATATGCCCGATGTTACAGTTACTGCACTTGCCGCCCAGAACAAAAGAGAACATCCCAATCGAGTGAAGGGATTGCTGAAACTGAAATGGAAGCACACATCTTACCTAATTCAGACTAAAACACATCTATTTAGCCTCACATACTGACTTTATTTGTAGTTCATACTGTTTTAATACCCTGTATTTTCTTTCTCATTTTTAGGAAAAGCACTTAATTACCATTGTTTATTTATATATCAAATGTCATTCACTTGCAATGAAGCTAAAAATATAAACAACTACATCATTATGTTGATATCCTATATTTTCTGTTCTGACACACCCACCAAACAAGAGAAAACGTATCTCAAACCCCGTTGCACACCGGTGCACGCCATTTCCAGGAAACATGACGTTCAACCCGGAAACCGTAGCAAAACGTTGCGCACCGTTTTGAACTTGAACATGCCCCAGTTTTAAATTTGAGCGAGACAGGTGTGTTGCAATTTGCAAATGAGCTCTGCATCAAAGTGTCAAAATATAACAGACTAAGTCGAGATTTTGCTCAATATAGATGGATGACATGTTTTATTTTTGGATTGAGTCACTTGGTGTGTTCGAATGTCGTTACGTGTATATTCAGAGTTTTGTTTTAAAGGCAGGGTAGGTAGGATTTTTCTAAAAAAAAAAAACATTCCAAATTTGTTTAAACTGTCTTTATATACCAATACATAATTAAAATGTAAGTACTCTGAAAAAGAGAGTATAAAAATCGAGTGTCTGTAGACCTCTCACGACTGTTGTAAACACAGCTAATTATTTCCATTCACTCCACCCCCTCCCTTCTGAGCTCCTTCCAAAGCCACGCCCCCAAAACACATGAACGCGCGACTCCAAACGCTCAGGCTCAGCTGGAAGACGCATTTATTTACCTGAGACGAGTGGAGAGGAAGGAGCGCAGTGCATGCAGTGATAAATACATGTAATAAAATACCTAACTTTATCACTATAAATATAAACATAAGATTTATTTTAGTACTCACTATCAAGCTAGCATATCGATACTGGTAACGTTTAAAATATACTTTGATTCGGTAACGAGCTATATTTATAAGGCAAAGCTAAAAACAGGTTGCATTGATACACGTTTTTCCATTACCATCAGTTACACTGTGATGAAGGTGAATTTCGTGTAAGATTCATAACATATACGGTGTTTTGCATGTAAGAGTTTCCATAATGAAAACATTGTTGACTCTGATGAGGACTACACTCCGGAGACAAGTACCGCTTCGTCGGTTCGAGGACAGGTCCGGGGTCAGGTTCAGGTTCAGTATATATACTGAACACTTTATTGTTATATATCTATTTAACTGACTGAATGTGTGTCTGTGTTGTATGGAATTAGTGATGCATGTTTTGCATGTTTTGCAAATTAAACAAAAAGGTTTTATTAGTAGGCTACATGTTGTTTAGAACAGCTTTGGATTTGAACGAGACAGAGGCCACATAACTGAGAGTGTGTTGATGCTTAATTCCTGTCCTGTCTTTAATAAACTGCAGAAGTGGTCCCCCGAAGAGCCTGGTGTCGGTGGTTTATTCGTGGTGCTGGGTGAAATCCGCTACAGGATCATTTTAAAGCAGTCATTCTATTGTTCAACAAGCCCTCTTTTGTCCCTGACTGAATCCCTTCATGCCATGTTCACACACCCTAATTTAATTCTTGTACACACACACACTATAACCTTATTTTCTCACATATTGGAAACAAGTTAAGCTTGCTTCTCCTCTGCTGTTCCATTACAAGCAAGGAAATGATGTAATCACAGATACTGTCAGTGTCAGCAGCAAGCTGTAATAAGATCTGATGCGAGGATCTATTCTGGGTCCCGTTTCTTTTTCACGGTCTCAAGTGGTTGAGAGCGAGGGAGAAATTTGATTGTACATGCTTCACTTTACGAACATTCATCATCGAGATGAGTTAGCTTATTTGTGCAGCATTTAGGTAAACTGTTAGCAGGGGAAGCATTTTAAGTGTTGTTATCCTCTAGGTCACTGTGTTTGCCAGTGAATGTTTTCGGCCTCTTTATAGCCTGCCAATCGCACTTGATTGTGAATGGAAATTAAACTGATATAATGTTTCTGATATCTGCTGTTGCCCTCTGATAATGAAAGAAATTGTTTGCATAATTCACTGATGCATAATATATTTCTCCATCAGCTCTAATTGCACTGAATGAAGTCAAAACGGACCGTTTCAGCAGCAATGAATAAATGAATAATCAGCTTGCTAACTGGCTTTGAACAAGTTCATTGAATGGTGACAGTTATGGAATTTATATGATGGTTCTAACAATTAACAAATGCTTGCAAAATTTGTATCCCTATCATTAGTCAGAGAAAATTAGAGTGATGGTGAACATACAAGTGTCCAGCTGCACACTCATACCTTTGAACAATGTGATTGGCTGATAATGCACGATGAAACCATTTTGTTGAGATGCGGTAGCCTCCAGACTGAATGTTTCAAAAACAAACTTGGCAAAAATTCTAATAAATAAGAATAAAATCTAGTACGTAAAATATCTGTCATGTATAATCTTGTGAGGTGGTGCTAGTTAGAACGTAGTCTCAGTCTCTCGCCCACGGACCGTTGGCCAAACGTCTTATGCATAAGGCACACAAAATAGGAAGCATTTCAGAAGTTTCGAAGACTTCATCTGATTGGTTGAATTCTACAGGATTTCCAGGAAACGTGTGCGTCAAGTTTAACGGTCCGCCTGGCAACAAAGCCATGATGCCAAACCCTCTCATGGAAGAAGAGAGCCATCGGTGGAATTAATCATTTAAAAAAGTTCCTTGAACTGCTACGTGAATTTGCTGATTGTTTTAGGCTCACTCCTTGAACTCCTTTGTGACTTTAAGGTTTGAATCAGTCAGCGAATCGTTCAGAGACTCCCTTATTGAACTGCGAGTCATTTGGTTTGAAATGAACCGGGAACCGTTACTGTGATGTAGTTTACATTTGTGACCCTGGATCACAAAACCAGTCTTAAGTCGCACGGGTATTTATGAGGCAATAGCCAACAAAACATTGTATGGGTCAAAATTATCGATTTTTCTTTTATGCCAAAAATCATTAGGATATTAAGTAAAGATCATGTTCCATGAAGATATTTTGTAAATCTCCCACCTTAAATATATAAAAAAAAATATTTTTGTGAGTGGATGCAGCACAATCGCCAATAGAAATGGACAACTTTAAAGGCAATTTTTTTTTATATATTTCGATTTTTCTGCACCCCCAGATTCCAGATTTTCAAATAGTTGTATCTCGGCCATATATTGTCCTATCCTAACAAACCATACATCAATCGGAAGATTATATATTCAGCTTTCAGATGATGTATAAATCTCTATTTAAAAAAAAATACCCATAAGACTGGTTTTGTGGTCCAGGGTCACATTTGTGAGACTTACACTTTTTATTTGCTAAATTCACTTATTTATGTGAACTTGTCATTTAAAAAACATATTCAGAATATATTGGTAATTTCTTAATATAATTACATTTAGATTTTAGTGCAGGTTTTTCTAAGTTTAGCATAGTTAGGGTCTAGTTGTAAGTGAAGCTTTGTTTGGCTAACACAGGTGATCGATATGTTGCAACCATAAACAACATTTGACTGACACAAAAAAATTGTACCCATAGTTGTGTTTGCTAGGAAAATTATATCAGGCGATATATTAATTACATTTTTTTTTTGTCTAGAGCTGATTTGCTGAAATACTGTATAACTACGTAATCTGATAAGCTGTAAAACACTACATAATTCCTTGTACAACGCCTTGCATATATTCTGCATATTGAAATGGTTCTAGTTAAAGAGTTGTGTTCATTTATGAAAGAATCTCATTACTGATGCATGCACATTCGTTGATTAAACAGCCAAACAAACTCAGCTTGTCGTCCGTTGATTAAGTTGTAGTGTCAACAGTAATTCTGGGACACTGAAAACATAAACATACTCATCAGCATGTAGATGAGAAACCTCTCTGGATCAGTTTATGTACAGTATGAAGCACTCGTCTTGGATTTGCTGCTTTTAAAATCAGGGAGCACAGTAGCTGCGGTGAAAGATATCATCAGATTTTTTCCACCCATACTGTACCAGAAATTTGGCAGTTCTGGACTTGCTGTTCCATATATTAATCATTGGTTTTGTCTTGTTTTCCACTACAGATTGTTACCAATTATTTAAAAAATGAATCTTAATATTTTTTGTGTCCTGGTTTCTGTCTTGTTCTTAATATGTTGAGGACAGTCAGTCATGTTTTCGCAGATATCATGACGTCCCACCTACCAGTCCCGTTGCCTTCCTGCTCTTCTGCTTGCCAGTTTGAACAGCTTGAGGTGTGTTTGGTGTATATCAGAGGGGGGCATCTAGCTCATGATTTTTTTTGGGTTTTTAATACATTGAATAATTCATGCCGGTTTCATTGTTTATGCCAGCTCACACAGCGATGAGGGGAATGTAAGAAGGAGAATATTGCCCTTGCAGTGAAGTTTGGCCGATTACTCGTGTGTGCGAGAGTGCTGTGTAGAGTGGTTTTTGAATTTTTAGAGGGGTGGGAGAGTTTCTCTTGTCACGGCAGGTTGCAAACCTCAAACATGCTGAGTGTACATGAGATGAACCCTGACTCTCAGCTTTCATTGTGAGGCGTAAAATAGCCTTCTACTCCAAAATCCATTAAATCCAGTTTATGAGATACGGAAGTGTGCGGAACAGTTCTGATTTCAGTAATACATCTGTAGCTCCGGGTATACAGTCCAGGGTTTATCTGCCAAGATGGCTGACCCAAAGACTTCAGGCAATTTTTGAACTTCCAAAACTCATAGCACCCTATTCCCTTTATTTAGTCTTTACTTGACTCATGCAATGTGACCATTTCATTCCCTCCCTCCATCCTTTTCTTTATCTCACTCTTTCATTCATTCTCTTGTTTTCAATCCCTTTTATATCCTGTGTCAACCTTACACTGGAAAAAATAATTCTGTAAAAAAACGGTAAACTACTGGCAGCTGTGGTTGCCAGCATCATACCGTAAAAATACAGTGTGTTACTGTTAATGTTTAAACAGCTATATGAAGTTAAATTACACTTTTATACTGTAGCTGACAAAACAATATTTAGCTGTTAATTTCAAAAACAGTAACATACCGTATTTTCACAGCTGCCAGTAGTTTACCGTTTTTTTAACAGGATTATTTTTTACAGAAAATTTTAAGTTCAAATATTTTTTTTAAATCTCATAATTTTCAATTATATATCACATTAAGTAAATATCATGTAATTATATCGATACATTTTATTGCAGCACTGTTATGCATTTTTTCAACTATTTATTAAAATCAAAATGTGTAATATACAATTTAAACCACACAATATAATTTAAATAGCACATGCCTTGCATGTATATATTTATTTATTTTTATCATTACTACTAAAACATTTCTATTCCAAACAAATGCTGAAATGTGAAAAACTTCACAAAATCCTGAAAAAAGTATCATGGTTTCCACAAAAATATTAAGCAGCAGAACTGTTCAACATTGATCAAATAATGTTGACAATAATAATTTCTTGAGCATCAAATCAGCATATTAGAATGATTTCTGAAGGATCATGTGACACTGAAGACTGGAGTAATGATGATGAACAACCAGCTTTGCAATCACAGGAAATAATACATTTTAAAATATATTAAAATATCAAACAGTTTTTTAACATTTTAATAATATTTTTTAGTTTTGACTGTATTTTTGATCAAATACATTTGATAAATTCTGCCTTGGTGAGTAAAAGACAAAACTTAAAACATAAAAAAACATCTCCAAACTTTTGAACGGTATTTGAATATGCTCTTTCATTAAACATGTGCACTTAATTGTGTAAACTGAATTTGGATGTGGATTTTACAAACACATTCTCATGCAAAGCATGCTGGAGTAGGCCTTCAGTCACATAATCAATGTGTTGAATTGATCTCTCTCTTTCTCTCCCTCACGCAGTCATACACGCATCGCCCACATATCATTGTGTGCATGTGTATCATTTGTCACAGTGTAGATCGTCGGGCGGTCGGGCAGAGGTCTGCACTGACAGTTTAATACATGTGACCCCCAGCCATTCGCTGCTGTCCCTGCAATTATATTCATCCGTTCAATTAATCAGAGCATTCCCCGCTCCAGGGACTTAGACGAAGAAAACGACCCGATTTACTCGTCTCTAATTTGTCTTCTAATTAAAACGGTTTTAGCCTGACTGGCCTGCAGCCCTGAGAGAATAGTTCACACAAAACGAAATTTTAGCCATCATGTACGCTTGTTGTACCACAACTTTATGAGTTTCTTTTTTCTGTGTTATCTATCATATAATGTCTTTTGCACTTCTACATTCAGTCTGGCCTCCATGAATAAGCAAAAGAATGGATGAGCTTTGAGTGCTAGCATGATTTTCAGAGTATAACAGTGTACATTTTGTTCTGTTCCTCATACAAACCTATGTAGAGTCAAAAGCATTTTATGCAAGGAAAAAGACACCTAAATAATTCCATTGTCATAGAGCATAAAAATGCATTTTTATGTCCAGTAAGAATGGGAGAAGGTTATTTTTGGAGTTTGTGTGTTGTTTGGAGGTTGGCTTTTAATTATTCTGTACTGTGATTATGCATAATGCACTTTTTTAGAACGTAGGCCCAAAATGACTGCATGATGTCAGTCTGTGAGCCGTCAGTCAGTCTGTGTCTCGTCGTGTTGTTTTTGGCTCTGAATAATAGTGGCAATGCAAACTGTTTCAGAAATAGTCGTATGAGCTATTCAAGGCTGTGGCGACTGGCAAATGTTGTCTTATTTTGACACACCGCACCCTTTGGGCTGTTTTTTTTCTTCTTCCAAAAGTGTTTCTATAACTGGTAGATCATGGCACTAGCAATACGAATGTCATGTTTGATTTGATCCTTTTTTATGGTTACAATAACATAAAAAAATGGATACCATTAATGTGGCTTTATGCACTATATAAAAAGAGAGATAGAGAGAGAGAGAGAAAGAGAGAGAGGAAGAGATACTGAATAATATATATTTAATGTACTGAATAATAATTTATGAAAAAAAACGCCTCGGTTACGACTGTAACCTCGGTTCCCTGAAGAGGGAACGAGCGTTGCGTCGAGAATGACGCTATGGGGAACGCTTTGCGTGATGACGTCTTGAAGCACATGTCAAATCAGTCCAATGGTGTGGCGGAACGTCAGAGGCGGGTGACGTCACGTACCAGGAAGCTATAAAAGCCGGCCCGAAACAGAAAACGAAAGCTTCGTAAAGTCTGAAGTCGTGCTGACAGGCATGAAGGAGATATGGCAAGGCGACGCAACGCTCGTTCCCTCTTCAGGGAACCGAGGTTACAGTCGTAACCGAGGCGTTCCCTTTCAAGGGAACTCGCGTTGCGTCGAGAATGACGCTATGGGGAACGTCTATACCAACGCCTCCATAGCTACAAATGTCTGTCCTGTGTGAAACCTTGTAGAGCAGCACTAGGATGACAAAACATGAGACCCTGGAGCAGAGTCTAGATCCAAAGAGTAGAACCTGACGAAAGTGTGCGGTGAGGACCACCCTGCCGCATCACAAACGTCCTGTAAAGATACTCCTGAAATAAGGGCCTTAGAGGCCGCCATACTCCTCGTAGAGTGCGACCGGACAGCCAAAGGAGAAGGCTGCCCAGCCGCCTCATAAGCAAGTGAGATAGCCTCAACCACCCACTTGCTCATTCTTTGCTTAGACACTGGGCCTCCCTTGTTAGGGGACCCAAAGCACACAAATAATTGATCACTTTTACGCCACAGGGCAGCTCTGTGGACATAAGCATCTAACGCCCGAACTGGGCAAAGCAAATTATTAGCCTCCTGGTCCGCATTCTGAAAGGGAGGAGGACAAAAGGCCTGCAGAACAATAGGTCTGACCACATTAGTGGGGACCTTGGGGATATAACCCGGTCTTGGATGAAGAAAGGCTTTAACCATACCCGGAGCAAACTCTAAGCATGACGGAGCAACCGACAATGCTTGCAGATCCCCTATTCTCCTAAGAGAAGAAATAGCCAGAAGGAAAAGAGCTTTCAGAGTTAGAAACTTCTCAGGAACCTCCTCAATGGGCTCAAAGGGGGCCAGGGACAAGCCTTGTAGCGCAATGGACAAGTCCCATGGTGGCACCCTAGAGCGAACTGCAGGCCTCAGCCTCCAAGTGCCACGAAGGAAACGAGATATTAAAGGGTCTTTCCCCACAGACATTCCACCCAAAGGAATGTGGTAAGCACCTATGGCCGCCACATAAACCTTTAAAGTGGACGGGGTCAGACCTGCCGTGAACCGGTCCTGCAGGAACTCCAGCACTGTACCAATTGGGCAGTTAACTGGGTCCAACCGACGGTCACTACACCAAGAAGTGAAGACTCTCCACTTCAGGGCATAAAGTTTCCTCGTGGAGGGAGCTCTGGACTGTAGAATGGTCTCAACCACCTCAGTTGAGAGACCTGACTCTATGAGCTGGGCCCCCTCAGAGGCCAAGCCCACAGGTTCCACAGTTCTGGGCGGGGGTGAAATATTGAGCCCCCTGCCTGGGACAGAAGGTCTCTCCTGACGGGTAACTCCAGAGGATGCCCGTCGAGGAGGGAGACCAGATCGGGAAACCATACTCTGCCCGGCCAACGCGGGGCTATAAGAAGCAGGCAAACCCGGTCCCTGCGAACTCTCTCCAGAACTCCCGGGAGCAGAGCAACTGGGGGAAAGGCGTACAGACGTAGCCTCGGCCACGTCTGAACCATAGCATCCAGTCCCTGAGGAGCTGGATGCGTGAGGGAGAACCAAAGTGGACAGTGAGACGTCTCTCGAGACGCAAACAGATCCACTTGTGCTTGGCCGAACTCCCTCCATATAAGCTCCACCACCTCGGGGTGGAGCCTCCATTCCCCGGGCCTCGGCCCCTGCCTCGACAGAGTGTCTGCTCCTATATTCTGGACCCCGGGGATGTAAGCTGCCCTGAGTGACAGTAACTTCCCCTGGGACCACAAGAGGATATGGCGTGCCAAGTTGGATAACGGGCGCGAGCGCAAACCCCCTTGGTGGTTGATATAGGCGACTACCGACGTGTTGTCCGTATGTACTAGCACATGGTGTCCCCTGAGATCTGTGATAAAGCTCCTCAGAGCCCGGAAGACAGCTAACATCTCTAGGCGATTGATATGCCAGGAACGATGATGGTCTTCCCACAGACCTTGAGCTGAGCGACCCTCCAGGATCGCTCCCCAACCCGTGAGGGAAGCATCCGTCGTTAGCAGTTTGCGACGACAAGGAGCTCCCAACACTGGGCCCTGGGACAGGAACCAAGGTTTCTTCCACATAACCAGGGCACGTAAGCATCGCCGCGTGACCCTGATTGTGCGAAATGGGTTGCCCCTCGGGGAAAACCCCCTGGTCCTGAGCCACCACTGCAGGGGCCTCATGTGTAGCAGTCCAAAAGGTATCACGTTGGAAGCTGCTGCCATGAGACCCAACAGTCTCTGAAACTGTTTGACAGTGAGTAGCTGGCCTAGCTTTACACTTTTCACAGCTGCAAGAATGGACTCTATACGTGGCGGTGACAGGCGCGCCTGCATCGACACTGAATCCCACACCACGCCTAAAAAAGTGGTCCTCTGTAGTGGAGAAAGCACACTCTTCTTGGCGTTCAGCCGTAACCCCAGCTCTTTCATATGGGCGAGAACAACATCTCGATGTTGAACCGCCATCTGCTGCGACTGAGCTAAAATCAACCAATCGTCGATGTAGTTCATAATGCGAATGCCCTGGAGGCGCAGCGGCGCCAGAGCTGCATCCACGCATTTCGTGAAAGTGCGGGGTGATAAAGCTAGGCCGAATGGAAGAACACGATATTGGTATGCTTTGCCCCCGAAAGCAAACCTCAGGAACTTCCAATGACACGGACGGATGGAAATATGGAAATATGCGTCCTTGAGGTCTATCGTGACAAACCAGTCCTCGGACCTGATCTGTGGCACAATCTGTCTCAATGTTAACATTTTGAACTTGAGCTGCATGACTGACTCGTTCAGAACTCGAAGATCTAAAATGGGACGCAATCCCCCGTCCTTTTTCGGAACTATGAAATACCGGCTGTAAAACCCGGTTTCCCTGTTGGAGGGAGGTACATATTCTATGGCCCCTTTCTCTAACAGAGTGTTTACTTCCTGTTCCATAACCAGAACCTGCTCGGGGGCCACCACTGTGGATAGGACCCCCATAAACCAAGGTGGGCGTTTCTTGAATTGTATCTGATACCCTTTTTCCACGGTCTGCAGGACCCAACGAGAAACATTTGACAGTAGCTTCCACGCTGTCAAAGATTCTACTAGAGGTACCAGCCTCTCGAGACTGGTTTCTGGATTTTGTTGTTGTTGAGTAGTCAGTTCGTCGCCCTGTAACGGCGCACCGGCAGGGAACAACCGAACAGACTGCTCCAACACCCTCCTCGGAGGGGGCGGGCATCCCGAGGCCACTACGTTTCCGGGTGGTCCTTGAGATATGTGCTCGCCGGAGACCGCTGCGCCCTGTAACACCGGAGGCGGCAGGGTTGGCAGAACGGCCCCCTGAGGATACCGAAGAGAGACGGGCACCGTAAAAAGAGGTGTTGACCGCTCTGCTTCGGGGGGGGGGGGCTACCCTCATTTGTCCTGAGCCCTCGGACGTCAGGACTTTTTCCCAGCAGCCTTCTTGGCAATAATAACGGTCCGCAGATCCGTCTTACCCCTCAAAGACTGCTGGGTTTGAGAGCGCCCTCCGTGTCCCCGTGATTTTTGTGGGGGAGCACGAGAGGACACGCTCTGTTTTTGAGTGGCACGATGTTCAGCACCCTTTTTAGATGAGTGAGGCTGCTCCCGCTCAGCAGCCTCATGGAAAGAACGGCGGGGGAGAAGTTTTTGCGGCTGCCTGCTTAGAAGCCTCTTGCGATTTAACAACAGCACTATTTACAGCATCACCAAATAAACCTGATGTGGAAATAGGAGCATCCAAAAGAAAATGTTTTTCTTTGTCCTTAATTTCGCTCAGATTGAGCCACAGATGCCTCTCAGTGGCCACCAGGGCTGCCATAGAGCGGCCGATGGATTTAGCCGTCTCCTTGGTGGCCCTGAGAGACAAATCTGTGGCCCTACGCAATTCGGAAACTGTATCAGGAGCAATTCCCCCGCCCTCATCTAAATCACCCAATAATTCTGCCTGGTAAGCTTGCATAAGAGACATTGTGTGAAGACACGCTGCAGCTTGACCAGCGGCTGAATAAGCTTTATTAATCAGTGAAGATGTGAATCTGACTGGCTTGGTGGGTAATACAGGAGCCTTCAGGGAAGATGCCGTTGCTGGAGAGAGATAGCTCGCAAGCGTCTCCTCCACCTTCGGCATCTCCCCATAACCATGTTCTTTATATTGGGAAATAGAGGAGTAGTGTGATGTTTGTGCACTGTAAACTCTATATGACACGGGCTTCCCCCACGATCTCGACACCTCGGTGTGGAGATCGGGAAAGAACGGAAGGCTTCTGCGCTGAGGCTGTGCGCGAGATGGCAGGAAGCGTTCGTCGAGCTTACTTTTCGAGTGAACGTCCTGCCTATCTTCTGGCCACTCAATACATAATCTTTCCACAGCTCTAGTTACAACATCGAGTAATTCCTCGAACGCATGAGACTGAGGTGGCGAATCCTCAGACTCAACGTCAACACTAACAACGTCCAACTCCTCAGAGCTGGACAATTGCAGTATTGGTGCCTCCACCGGGGGGGAAGAAACCGCAACGCGTGCTTCCACACCCTGATGAGAGGCACTGGATCTGTCAGAAAGAGGCTGAGATAAGGCAGAGCCCGTCTCAACATCCACTGACAGATCCATTTGCGAACCCCAGGTCTGAGATCGCCGCCGAGCCTCAGCCGCGGCGGGACCCGAGCCCCGGGGAACGTGGTCGGGATTGAACCGATCCAAGCGGGATCGGAGCGTACGCAATGGAAGCGCACAGCAATGCACACAGTCACCACCCTCGAGTGCTGACCGGGCATGCTCCTCTCCCAAACAAACAACACAAAGAGTGTGAGTATCACCTCCCGTTAAATAACGCGGGCAGGGATGGACACACACTCTAAACTGCTGCTTGCTCGCCATACTGAATATAATATATATAGACAGACAACACCAAATAACAGGGACAGATTCAACACTGAGCGCAACTGAAGACTCAGAAAGCTTTCGTTTTCTGTTTCGGGCCGGCTTTTATAGCTTCCTGGTACGTGACGTCACCCGCCTCTGACGTTCCGCCATACCATTGGACTGATTTGACATGTGCTTCAAGACGTCATCACGCAAAGCGTTCCCCATAGCGTCATTCTCGACGCAACGCGAGTTCCCTTGAAAGGGAATCATCTTTTTTTAAATATAGTGATGAAATATAATGAAAAACTAAACAATTAATCAACAAAATAAGAAGCAATCCTAAACTAAAAAAATATTACCTTTCAGATAATTAAGACAATTCTGAAAGGTAAGCTTATTCTTTAAATTATATTAATAAATTGTAAAAAATATATAGATTATATGCATATTATATGTCATACTAGCAATTAATTCTGATTGAATGATTCCACTCAGCTAACCTATGTTATGAGGATTCATAAAAACATTTGATGTGCAGCTCTAATTCATAGAATTGTTAAATAATAATTCCAGAAATTATGATAATTATAACAAAATAAAGGGTTTTGACCTTTTAGACAGCCAGACTTACTTTTCCATACAGACACTCTGCCTAACAGAGGAATTAAAGAATTACAACATTCTTTTTATAGCAGTTATGTGTGGTTCTGATGTCAGTGGAACATCCCAGATCCCCGTGGTGCCCGGTCCCCAGTCCATGCGGAATTCACCCGCTCCTGCAAAACATCGCTCATAGTCAAAACACACAGCTGAACATTTTTCTAAGAAGTGCCGGCACCAGAGGGGTTATGGAGAGCAGGGGGGTTGTGAGAGAAACAAATGTGAAGGATTAAGTGTGTGTGAGGAGAGACAGTGTGCGTGCTGATGCCATTCATCGGTTTGAGCATGTGTGTGAGAGTGAGACTGACTGACCAAAGAAGGGTAGAAAAGGACAACGTATTTTCATTAACTTAATTATTTTTTGCTAATATTATATTTTTTATTTGTATTAGCTTTTAATAATGATTTGCTGCATTATATGTATGTTCATATTATGACAGCAAGACTTAATTTAACTTAAATTAATATTTCATGTATTTTTCATATGGTGTATTTTTTTAGTAATCATTCATTTGATTATCTTTGTTTATCATTATTTATTTCATTATTATTTACTTGTTTACTCAATTTTTACTGTAGTGTTTTACTTTTATATAATATAATATAATATAATATAATATAATATAATATAATATTTTAGTATAGTGTTTTATTTATTTGACTTTATTACTTTATGGTATGAAACTATGTGATGTCAATAAAGCGGACCAAGACCAAGTTCTGTCAGATGCTTCATACTTTATGCATTCATATTTTAGGGGTTCCCATCATGGGATCATTTTATGGATTAATTAATTAATTTAATTTCAATTTTATGAATTAAGCAGCTCATAAACATTCTTTATCACTAGAAAAACTGAAATAACCCATTAAACATAGAAGTTTTATGCAATCATTTAATACATTTCTCCTTATATCGAAACTCTTTGGCATCAAGGGTTCTTTAAAAAAAGTCACAGATGTTGATCCAGGGACATATTGTACTTGGTCAAATCATGTTCAGCCTCAAGATCTTGGTCTTGGTTTTGGTGGTCTTGACTACAACACTAGTTTAGACACTACAAAACAAAGAGACCAAATAAAATTTAAGACAGTAGAAGGTCGAAAAACATTCGGCAATTGTGGTGGCCCTCAGAAAGGCAGACAGTTAGAGAAGCAGCACAGAGAACAAAAGGTGACAGTGATCAGAGAGGGTTTCACTGGTTTGGCTTTGCCCTTATCACATGGACTCTGACGTCCCTCGGTCCTCCATTGGAATTGCTAAATCTGACCTTCAACAAGACATTTAAAAATCACCCCAAATTGTTTTTTTCTCTCCCGCTGCTCTTCCAGAGGCCTCTTTCTCTCTGTAGACAATGAACTGGTCACTATAAAATACAGTAGTGTTGTGAATGAAGATAAATGTAAAACAGTGACTTTGATTTAAAACACTGTGTCTCTCTATAGCTTCTAGTGACAAGATGCTTTATTACCCCATCCAATAATGTCAATCTACCCTGGACATAAAGAGCATGTTTATTTAATAAAAAAAATATATGGGTTTTTTTCTTCCTGAACCGAATATGTAACATGAGCTGATGAATACAAAATGCTTGTTGATCTGGGGTGCGTTTCCCGTACAACTATATAGCTCGCTGCTTAACTACCATAGTACGATGCATCGTTGGAGAAATCAACTAGCTAGTCACGACTGTTTCCCGAAACCGTATGTCGCAAAGTATCATTCAACCACGTTGGTTTATGACGTCTCGCACGTGGTGGACTAATAACTTATTTTAATTAATCTGTTTGAGATCGAATTAACGCTAGATTTTGTCGTATAAGTTACAGACATGGCATCTGAAGACCATTTCTAATTTTTCTCAGTTATTTTGCTTTATTACCAGACTCAATATTTGGCTCGTTCTTACATAGTAGAGCACGTTCGCACATGCGCAGTCTTCAAAAACGGTGCTTTAAATCTCTTGACAAACTAAAAGACGTAAATTACATTTGTATGTATTCTAAATAAATAACACGGGTTGTACTGAATGTCATCTTGCTTATTTTGCTAAAGATAAGGATTTATTCAATCTACATCTCATGTAAATTCGGTCGTGTGAAAGGTCGTTTCAACCACACAAGTTTGCGATGCTGTTTGCGAACGTTCGTTGGAACGATAGTTTCGGGAAACACCAAATCGTTGAACTGTGCTGATAACGACGGAACTTGCGACCATAGTTGGCTAACGATGCTTTCGGGAAACGCACCCCTGATCTTTATTAGGGCCCAAGCCCTGAAAGGGCGGAGGCCCTATTGTTTTCGTAAGGATTTTTTTTTTTTTTTTAATTTTTTTTTTTGCCTTTTTGCCACTTTTGGGGCCCTTTACACGCTCAAAAACTCTTGAAACTTTACACACAGGTCAGAACCCGCGGCCATCAGGGCCGGACTGAAGCTGGTACCCGGGCGTGGCAGGGGGGCTCGACAGCGCCCCCTGGAATGGGGTCCGAAATCTTGGTCCATATATCAAACACGCTTGCATGTAATAATATGAAACTCAGTACACATATAGATCTCATCGGGCCGCAAAACTTTCGTGCTCTAAGTTTTACAAAAGCCCAACAGGAAGTCGGTTATTATACGTTGTTTGGAAAACGCATACAATGGAATGTGAAATACTCCTCCTAGGGAATTCATCCGATCGCCGCCAAACTCGGTGTGAATGAAGTCGCACACATCTCGGCCCAAATATATATATAATATATATATATATATATAAATATAGCTGCAAGCAGCGATGGAGGGCCCAAGCCGGTGACACCGCCACCCCGGTGGCTTTAGTGTAACTAAAGGCACCAGGGTGGCGGTGCCACCGGCTTGGGCCCTCAATCGCTGCTCGCAGCTATATTTTATATTTATATCTGTCAAACAACCCTATAATATGCATTTTAACCTAGTCCAATAAATTCAGAATTAAGCTGCATCTATTGCTTTGTAATGCACTATATTGTTGACCTGATTCATTTGTTGCAACATTCACAATGTTTTCAATGCAAAGCATAGCATTTAGGGAATACTGCAGAATTATTACATAAATGCTTTTTGTAATGGTGTTTTTCTGGGCTTAAGATTTGAAAAGAGTTCTAACAGTTGATCTTGTGTTGTAATGATAGAGCAGATTACTTTAATGTTTAGTGTTTGACGCAGAATAAACCTATTAAGCACATGTTTAATGCAGTTGCTTCTTACAGAAAGAATGCAGGAAGACTAGAAGTGGTGGTAGGGATCAGAATAGACAGATAAGAAGCTTTTGCATGGTTTGCAGACGTTTTTTCCCCCTGAAATCAAAGCTATAGTCTTTATTTGTTAGACCTTGAAGCCTAGATTTATCCACCAAACACAACAAATGGAAAAGAAGTTTAACTGCTCCATTTATCCTGATCTGATCCTCTGCAGGGGTGTATAAGTGTGTCCTATGCGAAAAGAAGGTTTAGAGATAAATCCTAAATACTGGTGTTAGAGCTTCAGTCCACATGATGGTACACCAAAATCTTTTTCTACATGAGGAAATGATCAGAACCATTTTACTTTTCACTCAGTGAGGCAAAACTTCTAAAAGAAACTGTAAGTTGTTGGTGAGGTCAGCAGGACTACAAACTGGATAATCATTGCAATTTCAAACAAAAAATCATTTCCGACATTACCATTGTCCGTCTCTAGTTTTCAAACCGCACATTGAATAAATATTTCTTTATTTTGAGAAAAAAACTACCCAAACAATATAATTTTCAACTGTGTATCAGGATGAAATTGTTACTTTGACTTCAGTTAATCATATTTATTGACATTTCCACAGAAAACTGAGCATAGCATATGATGAAACATGTCCACATTTGAAGCTTAACAACATATAATCATTGTTCGCCAGCATCTGAAATCTATCGAATTAGTTGAGGCAGAGGATCATCGGGACGAGATGTTTTGGGCTGCTGCCTCCACCACAATCACACACACACTGCTCTGGTTGGTGTTACAGCCAATTTGAAAGGCTGTCAGATTTCAATAGCATTGAATAATCACTGTGTTTGTTCAGGTCTGATTGCGAGAGGCATACAGGGACATGGTTTGGCACAGTTAACGTGGTTTATTTGTTCATATTTCACTCTCTCTCTCTGTTTTGTTTTCTGAGGATATCAAGAAGAAAAAAAAATCCTAAACAAGCTTCAGCTGAATAACTTATTCACAGGAGAGACACACTCTGTTCACACACACATAAATGAGAAACTCATTTTTATTTCCTACATATTTGTTCTAGCAGAAATTCTCAATCCCAGAATCATTACAGAAAATGTGCGGAAGCAATTATCTCTATATAAATATGTAGACAAGAACAATCTTCTGCGTTTATGTGTAATATGTGTGGATATTTGTGGACATTCGGTATATGCAATCAGTGTCGGGGTGGCATTAAGATTAAAAAAAAATAACCATGTTAAAAAGAACCTAGAAACCTTATATTGTACGTTTTATTTTCCATTCATTCATTCATTCATTCATTCATTCATTCATTCATTCATTCATTCATTCATTCATTCATTCATTCATTCATTCATTCATTCATTCATTCATCTAAATATTTTTTGTATTTATTATTATCAATTTTTATTTAAAATTTAGTTTATTTAAAATAAAATGTCAGATACCAGTGTCAAGTTATCATCTTGAAAAATGGTTGTTTGGCATTTTTAATCATCTTTTAATCCAATTAATTCATTATAATTTTTTTTTACATTTCTAAATAAAATAAATAATAGATTTTTTTTTTTTTATTAAATTGTGTTAAAATGTCCACATTAATAAGCCAGTGATCTTCTTAAATATTATCCATTATATTAATTCCCCAGTGGTGAAATGGAGGGCCAGGTGCTTTGTAGAATAATAATCTATATAGACAGAAACGTTGCATATGTACACATTATATATACTGCAAATAAAAAAAGTATGGTAGCATGCTATTTTAAGCAGCCTGTGCCTGCATCTGGAATCGCATACTTCTCTGCTATATAGTAGGTGAAAAACAGTAGCCTATGCGACAAAATAAGTATGTCAGAATTCACATAAGAGTAGGCAAAAAGTAGATGACCTACTACTTCCAGGGAGATTCTGAAGTGTGCATACCATGGACCCTTTACTATCCCATGAGGCCACGGGAGAGGATTGGTGAATGGCAGTGAAGCAATGTAACTGGTAGGTCACATGATAATAAAAGCATGGCGAATGTAATATGTCCAGATTACATTCACACATTCATACAATATAGAACATGCTTTTTTAGCAGTTGTGAAGTAATTACTTATTGAAAATTAGTACCTACTCAAGAGAGTATGCGATTTCGGACGCTGTCTGTGTGTTTGTGAATGGGGGTGTGGCTTTACTAATCAATGGGCCAATCAACCTTAGGAGAAAGGGCAGCCTAACAAAAGCCTAACCAGCCTAACAATATAAAAGAAACAGCAGGAAGGATCCCCCATTTTTAACGTCTATAAACTCACAAAAAAACAATTTCACACATGACAACATGAACGCGGAATCTGTCATTGTTCTTCTGATTAATTTAGCTTCATCCACCACAAATGAGAGACTGACAGGAAGGAAAATATTTAATGTAATGTAAATTATTTGCCTTGAATAATTGTGGTGAGAACTAGCAAAACCACAAAATGTCAATAAAACTTGATTGATCAGAGATAATGGTCAGAGATTGAATAATCAAAGATAATGGTTAGATAATGGATGATTTTACACAAAGAAACCCAGAGCACAAGAGCAACAAGACAAAATTACAGCATGTTTAAGACTACAGGTATCTGTCTTTGATAAGAACATTCCAGACCAAAGACTGAACATAACCATATAACAAAAGCTGAGCTGTTTAAGTGGAAATAAACTCATGTAATTATTGCAGTATCCAAAGAACGCAAAATATTGAAGTTTGTTGCTGTTTTTTTTGTACTTTCCATTCATTGGAGAATCCTGAATTCCCGGTTTTCAATATTTTCAACATTGATAATAATAAGAAATGTTTCTTGCAAATCAGCATATTAGAATGATTAGAAGGATCACGTGACACTGAAGACTAAAGAGTAATGATGCTGAAAATTCAGCTTTATCATCACAGGAATAAATTACATTTTCAATTATATTAAAATTGAGAACAGGTCTTTTAAATTGTAATAAAATTTCACAATATTACTGTTTTTACTGTATTTTGATCAAATAAATGCAGCCTTTATAACCACAAACTTTTGAGCGTTAGTACAGTATATGTATTAATTCCTTTCCAAAACTGTTTCCAAACACAGCCATGTATGTAGGTGGGAACCATTACAGAAGAAAATCCCTGGTGGACAGTTCTCTAAATACTCCCCCTATTTCCCAGGAAAGGACATTTATCACAGTTAATTCCCTCATCTTAATTATATGTGAAATGAGACAAAGAAAAGGCAGCAAGCGTGAGCTGCAGTAATTAGTTGCAGTGCAGTAATTGATATTGTTCTGTTGCAGTGACTGAAGTCATCCGCACAGTCAAAGCCCCTTTCATTAAGTTATCAAAACAGCCACAGCCATTACATGCTCAATTATAGAAGAGTATTGGATTCTTTTCCTGCTAATCTCTTGCATTGAAAAAAGGTGATAAGTGAGAAAAAGACTGAAATTGACTTGAGCAATTAGTAGAACAAATTATAAAGGTGTCAGTGTTTGCAATGAAAGCAGAAAACCACTTAGGAGAAAGCAATCAGACAAGAAAAAAAGAAAGGATGTATGAGTGGAAGGAAGGAAGGAAGGAAGGAAGGAAGGAAGGAAGGAAGGAAGGGAGGGAGGAAGGAAGTGAAGGAAGGAAGGAAGGAAGGAAGGAAGGAAGGAAGGAAGGAAGGAAGGAAGGAAGGAAGGAAGGAAGGAAGGAAGGAAGGAAGGAAGGAAGGAAGGAAGGGAATGAATGGAGGAAGTGAATGGAGGAAGGAAGTGAATGGAGGAAGGAAGTGAATGGAGGATGGATAGAAGGATGAATGGATGATGGATGGATGGAAGGATGAATGGATGATGGATGGATGGAAGGATGAATGGATGATGGATGATGGATGGACGGAAGGATGAATGGATGATGGATGGACGGAAGGATGGATGATGGATGGAAGGATGAATGGATGATGGATGGAAGGATGAATGGATGATGGATGGATGGAAGGATGAATGGATGATGGATGGACGGATGAATGGATGATGGATGGATGGAAGGATGAATGTATGATGGATGGATGGAAGGATGAATGGATGATGGATGGATGGAAGGATGAATGGATGGAAGGATGAATGGATGATGGATGGAAGGATGAATGGATGGAAGGATGAATGGATGATGGATGGAAGGATGGATGATGGATGGAAGGATTAATGGATGATGGATGGAAGGATTAATGGATGAAGGAAGGAAGGAAGGAAGGAAGTGAATGGAGGAAGGATGGAAGGATGAATGGATGATGGATGAATGGATGAATGGGTGATGGAAGGATTAATGGATGATGGATGGAAGGATTAATGGATGATGGATAGAAGGATTAAGGAAGGAAGGAAGGAAGGAAGGAAGGAAGGAAGGAAGGAAGGAAGTGAATGGAGGAAGGAAGGAAGGGAATGGAGGAAGGATGGAAGGATGAATGGATGATGGATGGAAGGATGAATGGATGAATGGATGATGGATGGATGGAAGGATGAATGGATGATGGATGGATGGAAGGATGAATGGATGATATATGGAAGGATGAATGGATGAATGGATGAATGGATGATGGATGATGGATGGATAAATGGATGATGGATGGAAGGATGAATGGATGATGGATGGAAGGATTAATGGATTAATGGATGGAAGGATAAATGGATTAATGGATGGAAAGAAAGAATGAAGAAAGGATGGATGGAAGAATAAAGAAAATTGGTCTGTTCCATAGACAAAGCTGTCGTATGGATTTTAGAATCATTTCACAACATTACATGATGTTTGCTGAATATAGAATATCAACTCAAGAAACAAATTACATAAATATGTCTATTCAAACATCCCGTTTGAAGCCTTCCATACTTCCTCCCACTGATTTTGATCCAGACATCAGAGCGTTTTTTTGCGAATAGTCCTGAGTCAGAAAGGGGGTTTTACTGGCTTGCTGCACATTGTGGGCTGTTCTGACCCGCTCCTGTTCTCTGTGCGCAACAATATTTCTCCCCCGCTGTGGAGGCAGCAAGGCCACTACTCCAACTGTGGGATGAACTCAAACTTAATCTCTCCAGCAGAACTTAGTCTCTCCATGAGTCCCTGTTGCCTTCCTGCTCAGAAGCTGAGGAATCCTGGGAGGCTCCTGACGCATTTACGGTGGAGCGGAGTGGGTTACGCAATGCAGTAACTGATGGAGAGTGACTCTAATGTACACCTGGAGTGGCTCTTGTGCATGTGGGAGGGCTCTTAAGGGGAAAAGGGTCACACCTTTGAAGATCAGGTGCCGGGGGGCATTAGTAGGACCACTCTGCAAAAAAAAACCCCAATGGAGATGCAGACAGGACAAATACTCATACACGTCAATTTGACGCTCAAAACTACTTTATTAAAGGGATAATTTACCCTGTAATGGAAACAGTTTCATGATTTGATCGCCATTATGTTGTTTTAAAGCCGTATGACTTTCCTCTGTGGAATACAAAAGATTATCATTTAATGTTGGGTTAATTCAATACAATGACAGTACAATCTACAATTTAATCTTGACTTAATGAGACACCTTGAATGTCGGCAGAATTAGTACATATGATTCGCTGAACCAATTTTTAATACATTTTAAACGTAAAATTGTAGCCACCATCTAATGCTTATTCCACAGTTCACTACACTGTTAGAAAAATCTGTAGAAATTACAGTATTACTGGCAGCTACTTGCCAGTAACTTACTGTAGATTTAAATTGATGTTATTTACTGGCAACAATTTGTTCAAAATTAAATGAACATTAAACATTAACAAGTCTTTATCTTTACAGAATAAAACTAAAATAACATCCTCATGCAAAGCATTCTGGGAACCAAAATCTGAAGGAAAAAAACAGAAAAAGGTTGATGAAGATTTCTGGTTCCCAGAATGCTTTGCATTAGATTGTTATTTTATAATTTTATTCTTTAAAGACAAAGACTTGTTAATGTTTAATGTTCATTTAACTTTGAACAAACTGTTGCCAGTAAATAACATAAATTTAAATCTACAGTAAGTTACTGGCAAACAGCTGCAAAACTACAGCAAATTTTTTTACAGTGTAGGTGTTGGATTTTCACTTGCTTTTTCATAAGAGATGTAGTAATGATAACAGAATTTTAAATTTTAGATGACGTATTGGTTACACTTTATTTCAATGGTCCACTTTAGACATTCTACAAAATATAAGTAACTACATGTCAACTAACTCTCTGTAGACTGTAGTAGACTATTAGTTGTTAGGTTCGGGTTCGGGTTGGTAGAATAAGTTGACACGTAGTTGCAAAGTTAATTATAGTCAGTAGAATGTCTAATTTAAAGTAAAGCATCGAAATAAAGGGTTACCGAGGTAATGCTTTAAGGGAAAAGCAAGGGAAATATTGGAACCCATTGACTTACATTGTATGAGAAAAAAAAATGCACCCACACAACACACATATACTGTGTGTATATATAGGCTATATAATTTTCAAAATATTTTTCATAATCCACATTTTAGAGATATGAGAAGCAAAAGATTGAGGCAAAGATTTAGGCAACAAATATGAGAAGCAAAAGATTTAGGCAAAGTCCCCAATTGCTCTCTATCTAATCTCATTGAGATTGTGTGTTTCTTTCATGGGACTTTTCACGTCCAATTTTCAAATGGGAAGAAAGGTACAACATGTTGCTGTCAGAATACCATGTGCATTGTGAGGTCATTACTGGCTGAGAATTTCACTTTGTGAGCTGATAAGACCGCACATCTTTAGTGCATTCTGATATTTCGACAGGTCCAGGATGAGAGCCTAAGTCGGTATCAGCTTTCACATCACAAATGTTGAATTTCAGTTATGTTTCACACCGAAAGACTGCAAAGATGCAAACACATTCATTTATTAACAACATATTAGCAGCTGTAAAAATAGTTTGCCACATGTGTTGCACATGTGTGAGGGGTTTCCACAGTTTTGCTGTTTATATTTACACGTCATGACTGCAATCTCGTGTTTTGGACAGATTGTCAAAGCTTGTCACAAACTGTCAGTTCATGCAAAAATGTAATATATGGCCATATATATACTTATATTTTAAATAGCATGACATATATCTATACATATATTTGACTTATCTGAGAACACAATATATGCCTGCAACATACATGAACATTTATGTGTCCAAACATGTGAAGAAAATGTTTGAGTTCATCCATATATGATACCATATATCTGCATATATTACAGTATAGTATTGGTTTCTCGCATATATGGACAACATTAAGTATAAATATGTGACATACATATTTGTTTTCCACATATTTAATAAATGTATGTAAACATACATGCATGTGATACTGATGCATTTTTAAAGCTGTGGCATATGGTTATGGTACTTTGTGGATGTATTTGTCAAAAATTACAAAGAAAACACTGCATTATTGTATTAAAAATACTAATAATATAGTGAAAGTATGTACTATGGAAATAAGTACATATATGCATGTATACATACAGTATATGCGTCTTACATATATTTCACATTTATGTTTATATACGGGAAAATATATGGCACTTACATGAAAACAGCCATTTTTGCCAGTAGCACCTCAATGCAGTACAAAAGATCCGGGGGGAGGAGTTGTATCTCATATAAGGGGTGGAGATTGGTAGGTTTAGGGTTGGGTCTAGGGATCAGGGGGTGGAGTTGGGTAGGTTTAGGTATGTAAGGTGGGAGGAGTTGGATCTGGATCCGACTCCTCCCCCCGGATCTTTTGTACTGCATTGAGGACCATCTCATTTTTGCTATATTTTGAAATATATGTTTCATATATGTCTATGTATGAATTTTGCATATATTCTCATATAGGCAGCAGACATACATGGGCACTGACATTATATATGTAATTTACATATATTGACATATATTACATTTCTGTATGGGTCTAATGAGAGTTAGTAGACATGTAGGTGCAATGTCACTTATAGTCAACATAATGTGTTAAAAGGACCATCAAAATAAAGTGAAACCGACTTTCTTTCTTTTTTTTTTGTGAAATGCAAAAGGTGAATTTTTAAAGAATATTCTGGCCACTCTTTTCAATATGATGAAAGTAGTTTTGGAGCAACAAAGTTCATTCCTGAGACGGCTCAAGTCAGCCCTTCTGTCCAGACCAGAGCTTCAGCCACTCTACCACCATCTCTTTAGATGCAATAAATACAGATGGTGACCTACGCCAAGAAACATCTCCAAGTGTCTTTGAGTAGGTCACCATCTGCCCTGTGTTTGCGTGCATCTGCTCTCTCACCTGGGAGGTTATTTATGTTGAGAGGGTAGAAGGTCATTAAAGGTCTCAATGCCGCCACAATAATGGATCCAAGAAGAGACAAATGCGTTCCATGCCACTGTTCATAGCCCTGAAAGTCAGGGAGAAAAATACCCATCATTCAAGCAACATGATCCAGGGAAATTGAACATGATGTGGAAGCAGGCTGACCTACTGCATTATTTCGCTCATGCTGCGGTCTCTTGCATCCCAGATATAAGAAAAGGAACGGACCGGTTTCTGGGCCAGTGCGTGAGGCATTTTACATTGTACTGGAAAGGCCATTTTGAGAATGTGATTTCCACAGAAAAGACAAATGCCTCAAAGATGCGCTCCCGATGATGCAGTGCAGAGATACTACTCTGAGTGAGCCAGGGAAACTGTGCGTCGCTATAAATCTCGCTTGCCATATGCCGAGAGGAATTCCGTAATCCTGAGATTTTCAGGAGGGTGATCATTTTTCTTCCCCTTCCTCTCAATGCACGCCGGAAAAGGGAAAATTAAAAATGGATTGCAGGTGATTCATCATCACAGGTGCGCCTGGAAAACCTCCTTGTTACTAAGCCTGAAACTGGAAAACGACATTTACAATTCAAGATTGAACTCAAATACAGTGGAAATATATGATACCACATGATGCATCATCTACATACAGAATAGCACTGGAAGCTGTTCATGAATAGGATAGAAAATTCATTAGTCTGTACTTTTTCTTTTGAAAAGATGAGAGGATATTTCCAAAAACCATTTATTTAATTTTATTTTTTTTTCATAATCACTAAGCTGCAGTAGCCTCTCAGGAAAGAGAAGGATTATAGCCTATTAATTTTGGTTTATTTTTGTCCCTTACTGTATTTGCCTGAATGTCTTCATGGCTTCAATGCTAAGGGTCTAATGGCAATGCTAATGTATTCTAAATCCCTGAGGCATGAAACTATTCTTGCTTTGTATCATGTTAGCCCTTGAGTGTGACAGTATGCATTCTCTCTGCAATTAAATCAAGACATTGTGCTGATGTTGTCGAAGTGTGGGTCGGTCAACAGAACTCAATTTGGAAATCTGCCTGTCACTCGTCATTCCCTGTTTATTTACCTTCCACTCTGTTAGCGGTTTGTCCTTGCCAGAAGAAATGGAGTCAGAACCACTTACGAAGGTTACATTTCAACACTACTTATTATAATATAAATATGAATTACATTTGTTTTCAAATATTGTAGCCCGAGTGTGAGTTATAATAGAAATTGGATGATTTTATACAGTTGATATTCAGTCTGGTTTTCATTTATATGCTCATTTTAGTCCCCACCTGTGCCTTGTTTTCCTCAGTTAACCTGTGTATATATAGACCTAATTTTCAGCTGGTTTTGGTCCATTCTTATTGCTGGTTTGCTTTCTCCTGTGTGCTTCTGTTCCTGTCCAGTGTTCCAGAGTGATTGTTATTTTTGATTTATTGTTATTAGACTGCTGCAAATAGATCCTGCTTCTACACTCCTTCTTGCAACCCGCCGTGATATATGTGTCAGAATGATCCTAAATTTCAGCGAAACTTTGTGGGCTTGGATGGCATCAGGCTATCAGCACATTTTCCTGCTCGGCTTATTTCAGCTTCTGCATCTCTGTAATTGGCTAAGAGAAGCTTATTGTCCGTGTCAACAGCAGAATGCCCAGCAGTTGTCTTTTTACAGCTTTTTCCCTCATTGCCAGGAAGACCATGGACAGAAAACCTCTGAGGCCATGTGCATATCAGATTCAATTAGAGCCCGATCCATTATTCTGCGAGCAGCTTTTCAAAATGAATTAACTTGAATTGTTTCGTTGCTGCGTAACCGGTGCTTTCTGATTTCCTGTGCTCCAGTCACACTTGACTGAAATGACTCTGAGTGGGCCTTCGTTTTAGTTTGATGCAAGCCTGAAGCGAGATTTGCCTGCCTCTTTCCGGGAAGAAAGCATAAAAATCAATGCCGGGTCATTCTTCAGAACGGCCATTTGTGTCTCTCCTTGACTTTTGCTCTGTTCTCATATAGACTTTTTTTCTACAACAAAATTTTTATTTTATTTTTTTTATGAAATATTTGATTGTTTCTGCATCAAACCAGTTAGGGGACGGTATTAAACTGATGCTGGTTAAGCTCATTCTACACATAGATCAGAATCTTTTATGCCACTACATCAGCATCTCTCAACATGAGGGATGGGGGAACGGATTCTGACAGCAGGATTATTTGCCGTCGGATTCTGTTCCCCCAATGTTTTATACAAGGAGGTTCTAATATTTATCAAACTGATGCTGGCAAAGCTCCATGCACACACCCAATAGGATCAGCATCTTTCAAGTCACCACATCAACATCTCTCATCTTATGGGTGGGGCAACGGATTCCGACAGCTTGACTCTTTGCCGTCAGATTCTGTACCGCCCATGTTTCTTTCAAAATGAGGTTCTAATATTAAAAAAAAAAAAATCTTCAATGTCTTTCTCCTGTCGATGGTGTTGTGGGCAAAGCACTGCTATATAATACAATTGTGCTCCGGAAGACCCGAGTTCAAGTCCTGGCTTGTGGCCTTTTCCTGATCCTGTCCCCCTCTCTCTGTTCTTCCCACTTTGTTTTGTGTCTACATAATTGTCCGATCATGATGAAAGGCTGAAATGCCAAAAAATAAATCTTTAAACTGATGCTGGTTAAGCTCCTATTACACAAAGAACACAATCAGAATCTTTTATGCCACTACATCAGCATCTCTCAACATGGGGGATGGGGGAACAGATTCTGACAGCAGGGTTATTTGCCGTCGGATTCTGTTCCCCCCATTTTTTTTTACTAAATAAGGTTCTAATATTAAAAAAAAAAGCTTCAAAGTCTAACTCCTTTCGATAGTGTCGTGGGCAAAGCACTAACATACAACGCAGTTGGGCTTTGGAAGACCTGCTCGTGAACTTTTCCTGATCATGTCTCCCTCTTTTTGTTTCTCCAACTTTGTTTCGTTTCACCATACTGTCCGATCATGATGAAAGGCTGAAATGCCCAAAAATAAATCTTTAAACTGATGCTGGTTAAGCTCCTTCTACACATAGAACACAATCAGAATATTTTATGCCACTACATCAGCATCTCTCAACATGAGGGATGGGGGAACGGATTCTGACAGCAGGATTATTTGCCGTCGGATTCTGTTCCCCCCATGTTTTATACACAAGGAGGTTCTAATATTTATCAAACTGATGCTGGCAAAGCTCCATGCACACACTCAATAGGATCAGCATCTTTCAAGTCACCACATCAACATCTCTCATCTTATGGGTGGGGGAACGGATTCCGACAGCTTGACTGTTTGCCGTCGGATTCTGTTCCCCCCATGTTTCTTTCAAAATGAGGTTCTAAAAAAAAAAAAAATTCTTTAATGTCTAACTAGATAGTGTCTTGGGCAAAGCACTAACATACAACACAGTTGGGCTTCGGGAGACCCGAGTTTGAATCCTTCTTAGTGAACTTTTCCTGATCATGTCTCCCTCTTTTTGTTTCTCCCACTTCGTTTTGTGTCACCATACTGTCATATCATGAAAAATGGCTGAAATGCCCAAAAATAAATCTTTAAACTGATGCTGGTTAAGCTCCTTCTACACATAGAACACAATCAGAATCTTTTATGCCACTTCATCAACATCTCTCAACATGGGGGATGGGGGAACGGATTCTGACAGCAGGATTATTTGCCGTCGGATTCTGTTCCCCCCAATGTTTTATACACAAGTTTCTAATATTTATCAAACTGATGCTGGCAAAGCTCCATGCACACACCCAATAGAATCAGCATCTTTCAAGTCACCACATCAATATCTCTCATTTTATGGGTGGGGGAACGGATTCCGACAGCTTGACTGTTTGCCGTCAGATTCTGTTCCCCCCATGTTTCTTTCAAAATGAGGTTCTAATATTCAAAACAAAAACTTCAATGTCTGTCTCCTGTTGATGGTGTCGTGGTCAAAGCTCTGAAATACAACACAATTGTGCTCCGGAAGACCTGAGTTTGAGTCCTGGCCTCAAATGTAATCATGGAGTTACCATGATTTTGAACAGTAAGCAATTTATCATTTTAAAACTATTTTAAATAGGATTTTTAATATGTATATATAAAATGTAAAAAACACAATTAATATATTGTGTATATAAAATTAACACTATATTTATTATAATTATTATGAGCACCAAATGCGAGTAAATTCTAACAATGCATGAACGTGAACAAATGTGAAGAACGCTTGGGACAGTTGGCGGGACAGTTGGCGGTCCAACGCTTCATCGTCCACAAAGTTTAAGCCTTGAAAATTTAAATTTTCAAGTGCAAGAAGACATGAAAGGGAGATCATTTCGTTACTTGCACCACAATTTTTTGGTAACAATGTAAAAGTCTTTACTGTCACTTCTGATTCATTTAATGCATCCTTGCTGAGGACGTATTAAAGTATTAATTTCTATTTAAAAAAAACGTACTGACCCCAAACTTTTGAACAGCAACTTAACTTAATTTAGAATGAGATGTCTCGTAGCAATACACTACATCATTGAATGTTTATAATCTTCACAAATAAATGTACTTAAATGTAAAAATGTATTTTTATCAACTTAGAAAAGGCATCAGTATTATAGAATGACCCATGGAGTGGACAAGTCTTTTTGCTGAGGATCAGAGTCTGACTGTCATGAGCTGTATACACAAAACAGGACATCCAGCCATCTGTACAGACCATTCTGGAGATCTGCTCAACAGAGATGAGGTTTTACACACACATTCACACAAACACACACCCAACAAATAAAAGTGGCAGCTGATTTAGCCACCATGGCTATATCTTTACATTGTCAGTTTACAGCCGTGTGAACTATCCAAAGACAGATTTATTTGTAAATGTTTCTATCTTCTTATTGTCAGTAAGAAAACTTTGAGGAGGCAAATTCAGCCCTGAAGCAATTTTGTGTTTAAAAGATGTCTAATAGCCGTCCAAACACAGCCCTGACATCTAGGCTAAAACAAGACAAAATTTGGGCTGCCAGTGAAAATTGAATAGACGTCAAACTATAGCCCAAGAATAGAAATAGCCGGTCTGACAAGGAGCAAAATCATATGCAGAACATGTCAAAGAAAAAAAACCAAACACCTTGTAATGTTGACTTTTGGCAAAAACGACATGTAACCAAATTCAAGGTTATTTTGGCTATAAGTGGATTACTATATCAGGTCTATAGTTAACCAAAACGGTGAAAGAACGGCTATTGCCCTTCTGAGTATCAATTAAAGGCACCCACACTACAAAATAATCGAAATGAAACGATACCAAATCAGAAAGCATGCATCCAAACCTTTTTCTTTTTTTCCCCCAGAAATTTTCTGTAAAAAACTGTCAAAACACTATTATCGCTATTTGTTCTTGACCGTCGTCCGCCATGTTTGTTTACTCTAAAGCAGTGGTTCTCAAAGTGTGGGGCGCGCCGCCCAGGGGGGGGGGCGCAAGGTTACTGCAGGGGGGGCGCGGGAGATCAGCAAAAAATAAATAAATAAAAATACAGCCGTTACGTTACTACGGCATTCAAGTGCGTGAAAGCGTTAGTGAAAGCGCTCTTCTTTTATAAAGCGGCAACGAACGGCAATGAATCGTTCTTCTTCAGACCGTTGGAACAAGCCCAACATAGAAGTTGGTCGCCAAAGAAAAAAACCTCTTCAGCGGACCGAGTCACGAGCTGCTATTGTGAACGCGGCACTCCGCTGCTGTGCGCGCTCTGGTGAGAAGACCAACCAGAAGCTGAGCTCGTGAGGCACTCTCCAAAGCTGCTATATATTAACTTTTAATTATAAATTAAAAGTTTAAGTTCTGGTTTATTATTCTCTCTTACTGTTGATTCAATGACATGACAAATTAAAACTATTCCTGTTTTTCATTGCACGTTTTTATTTTATTTTGTAATTTTTTATTTTTTATTTTTCAAGGAGAAATACAGAAAGCAGGCCTTCAATAATTTCCTAAATCAGAGACACTTGTAAGTTTATCATTGCACGTTTTTCATTGTAAAAAAACCTTCTGCTTTTATATATATATATATATATATATATATATATTTATTATTAAAATTTTTTGGGAGGGGGGGGGCTCAGATTTTTTTAAAGGTTTAAAGGGGGGCGTGACCAAAATAGTTTGAGAACCACTGCTCTAAAGTCATGTTTGACAGTGAGAGATTTTGCAAGATTTCCCGTGTTCACAGTCAGGACTTTGATCTGTTGGGGACCATCAAAATAAAGTGTTAGAAGATATTAAACAGACAGTCTACTAATACTCTATTGACTGGTAGTTGATATGTAGCAAAGTTACTTATAGTTCATAAAGTTACTTATAGAATGTCTAAAGTTTTCTATCGAAATAAAGTGTTAACGAAATTAAAGCTACTCTGGAAGTTCGAAACTTAAGAGCATTGGCACTGCTATTTGTGTACGAACGTTTGTGCACTTTTGTGTGCATGCTTGTGCTTCACAGACACATTTAAGTCTCCAAGTAAGCATTATGTATTTGCTGTCACTGGGTGATTTGTCATTAACACTGCAAAGCGACTTTCTAGACTAGTCTATTATAGAAGAGAAGGAAGAGAGAGTTGCTTTATCTTCTTGAATTAGATTTGTCCTCTTCCCTGTAGCAATATTCGAAATGTGTTTTCCTAATCGTGGTGCAGAAAACAAAAGCACAAAAAACAAAAACAAATGTGGTCTTTAGGGTGAGATTGATGAACGAGAGAGGTGTTTCAGATCTGGGCATCTCCTCTTCAGGTCTCGCAGCTTTGCTGAGCTCTCGCTGATAAAACCTGAACACACAGTCCTTTCAAATCCTATTCCTTAGCCATCCACGACAAGCCCCAAAGCTACATCAGATCAGATTGCTCTGAAACTTGACTGTTTCTGTAAAGAAAATGGTAAAAAATGAACATAAGAAACTCTCAAATAAAAGAGATGAAAGAAAAATCAAAAGAGAGAATGTAAAAGCAAAAATGGCAATAGATGCAGTAGAGAAATCCAAAAAAGAACAAACAAAAGCATAAAACTAGTGAAAATAAACGAAAATAGCAAACAAACTAAATTGAAAGTGAACGAAAGGGAAAGCGAAATAACATAAGAATAAACCAATAAAAAAACAAACAAAATGAATGATTGTAAGCAAAAATATGAAAGAGAAGACCAAAGTGAATAGTTCAACCATGAAACATATTCACATTCTAATCGGTTGTTTCAATGTAACTTCCACAGCCAGTCGTTTTCACGTATCCATGACTTCCTTTTATAATCACGACGTATCCAAACAAATTGAATGACTCTGCACGCTTTGCAAATTCTTATTCTAATCCACCACCTCCCCAGCACCACCTGCCTAGATCTGCTAGAAGGGTCTCCCTCTCCCACAAGTCGTATTTGCTCTGCTGCAGCATAGCAGATCTAGTCCACCAAACCTATGTACATTCCATTTAAATTAATATAATGTTTTATTAACTAACTAAAGAGAATATGAATGAAAGGGTAAATTAACAGAAGTGATAGCAAACTAACAAAAGAATTTTGTGTGAATAATGAACAAGAACACAAATTAAAGGAGACATATCATGCTTTTCAATCGTTCCTTTTTACATATAAATCATACATTTGTCGTCTATATAAAGCGGAACTGCAATACTTGGGTCTGAATTCCTCATTATTATAGCTCCACAGGCCCCTTTTCTACCCCTTTTCTGATGTGCGTCTGAGAGCAACTCGTTTTGGTGCGGTCTCTTTAAATGCAAATGAGACACTTCATACCCCGCCCCCTCTCCAGGTTGCAGAGGTGACACTTGGTTCAACTCCACCCCGTTCGGCCATTTTTGTAGTTTGATAGCAGAGATACGATTATCTAGCGGCACAGAATTTTTTTATTCACACGTTATTAACAAAATGTCAACAATGGAAGACTTGTCCATCCAGCCTTACATGTTCGAGCCAGAGTCGGAGCCGGTGCGAGATGAAAATGAAGACGACGAACCTGCAGAACAACGTCTTCATATGGATGTATCGCAATGGTGTGTTTACACATGAAACTTTGGTCTTCTGACCTTTTATCACCGTGTCGATTTATTTTGATTTATATGTGCGAGGGAGAGAGAGCAAGACAGCGCCTAGTTTGGAGACGGTGAAGTCTTGTTTACACTTTCGCCTGCGCGTGCGCGACCAGGTCTCTCTGCTCGTTCTTTCAGTTAAACATGCGCCCTGTCACAAGCGCGGCAGTTCATCTACATTAGACGGTGTAATGAAGCGTGTGGGTTACTACATCCAACAACCGAACATTTTAACTTACCCTCTCGTAACTTCTGCATCCTTTAGCTTGGACTACAAAATTGCAGCAAGAAATAAAAATGGCGGATTGCTCGAAGTGTTGGGCCGGAAGTCAATTTCCTTATTTGGCAGTTCCGCTGCAAATACTGTGACGTAGTTAAAAAAAAAAACGTAATAGAGAATAGAAAAATCGGAACAGGTTGAAAAATATGACCAAAACAGAATATAAAGATATCAACGAAGCACCTGAAGAGAATAATTTCAACTTTTCTGTACTTCTAAACACTCCAAATATACAACAAAATGCATTTAAGGGCTAAAAAAGTGGATTTAGCATGATATGTCCCCTTTAAAGAAAAAATCAACGAGTGAAAAACAAAACAAAAAATGAATGCAAGGCCAAATAAGAGGATTCTCAGAAGAGAATGTAAATTAACAAATGAATAGAGAAACAAATTAAATGATTGAATGTATATATATTGTGGCACTGCTGGTTACTCAATATTATTTGCGGTTGGGGTCAAATCAATGTTTCCTCCGATTACCCACTATAAAAAAACAGTTATTTCACACACATTGAACCTTTTTCATTGCACAAAAGGTTGTGGAAAAATTTTCTTTCGATTATTAAAATGTTCTTAACACTAAAACAAGTAATAAAAACTCGGTGAGTGTTTTAGCGCAATTTTTTGACGTCATGGGATCACAACACTAAGAGATAGTAAATCTTTTCCTGGATTTTTTTTGTGCGTTCCCGAGATTAGACCTTCCTTAACATAATGCCGAAAACACGAAGTCTCTAGGTGGTCTGGTTGAGGAGTAGATAGAAGTGCAAGATTGGTGCGCACAGACAGAACAGAAATCATGAGTTAACAATCGCAATTTTGTCCGGTGGAAAATTGCGCTAAAAATATGTTCTGTGTGTTTATTGCTGTTGTTGAGCTGTGTTGTCCCAGCTTGCTGACCACGATTATTATTGTTGCACCTGCTTTAAATTATGTTACTTGCTTCTCTGAAGTCCTTGTTATCAGGTGCAAAATTACTGATATTAAAATATGTTATTAAAATGAATGGACCAATATCTGCAATCCTGGCAGTTTTTCTGTTTGAAGGAAAATTGATCTCTGTGCAGTTCCTGAGAATATTGGTTGAAGCTCCACTAATTTGCTGGTGATGGAGAAGCGAATGAAACCAAGAGAGGCATCATCTTTCTGTGCTAATTCAATAATGGTGCTAATTCGACTTTCTGTTGATGGACCCATAGCATACCCCAGTCCTGCAGAAGAGCAAGACGAAGCCCAGAGGAACACCGACAGGTTCTGAGTGCGTTTCCTGTGTTTGACTATAAATAAATTGCGGGTGTGAGCTGTAAACAAACTGGGTGTTGTAGCATGTCGGAGCAGCGAGCTAAGACCACTTTAATGATTCGGATGGGGCCTCGGGGGTCCAGAGTCCAAATGATGATTTTCACACCCTGTAATAACCTCAGCTTTATCATTTCCCTTTCACAGATCCCTGCAGCTTCCAAGGAGAGGCATAATCCAGTCAGGATTTGGATGGATTTACTAGTTATTCAGCAAATAAACATCAAGCCATCCAAGGGAAGAACAACAGATGGATGACTGGATATATCTGCCGGAACAGGCCAGAATCATCAGGGAAAATACAGAGAATTGTGGTATAATGTTTAATACACCTATAGCACATATTTCATAATATTGATTTAAATGGAAAACAGGGATAAGAACCATTACACTACTGTAATACATTACTGTTCAAACATTTTGGGTAAGTAAGTTTTTTTGAAGGAAGTCTCTAACACTCACCAAGAATGCATTTATTTGATAAATATTGTGAAATTTTATTACAATATAAAATACCTGTTTTCTATTTAAGATGTATTCATGTGATGTCAAAGCTGAATTTTCAGCAATATTACTCCAAACACTGTCACACGATCCTTAAGAAATCATTCTTATATGCTGATTTGGTGCTCAAGAAACATATATATCAATGTCAATATCTTTGTAGCGTCACTTTTGATCAGTTTAATGTATCTTTGCTGAATAAAAGTATTACTTAAAAATGTATATATCACAATGCAATGTCACGATACTGCATAAGCAATCAATGTGAGGCCTGGTCAAATCAGTCGGCACAGATTTCTAAAATGAGAGAGGAGTCACAAATTCGAGTACAGTTTGCAAACCGAATGGATAGTTTTTCAATATGTGGGTATGAATTGCAAATCTGAGAAAACCGATTGGGAACTCGGAGATACAATTTGTTAAATTTAGGGAATAATTTAAAAATCTGTGAGAGTGGTTTATAAACTGACGGGACAAGTTGCAAAACCGTGGCCATGTGTCTGTAGGAAACAGCTACTGGTGAGAAAGCAAAAACTACCGAAGCAATTGTAGCCAAACAACCCCAGAACAAAGATCTGGAGCTGCAAATAGAGATAGAATTACAGCAGCTCTTTTCTGCCTCTCTCTTGATTTATCTTGTTTGCTTCCTGTTTTATCAGCATGTCTCTATGTTTCTAATTTATTACTGTGCAGAGATTGTCCCATTCAACTTCTGAACACAAATTGCAGCAAATTGAATTTAGACTTCCAAGTCTGAAAAGACCATAGACTAACATGAAGACGAGGGCTATAGTTAGAATAGATGTCATGTTTCATTTTTCGTTAAATGAAAACAAATTTGTTACTGTCTCTTCCTTGCATAGGTTTTTTACTGTTGTGTATATTTCTCGCATTCAATTGTGCATTTATATTTCAGAATTATCACGTCATATCTATTAATTGTGACTTGTCACTGGTTTAAATTATTCTTTATGATTAAATTCTAATTATTTAGTTATTGTTAATTGTAATTTCTCTTTTTATACCATGAGTTTGATTGAATGATATTTGATATTCAAAATTGTATTTAAAAATTTTAATAGTAAAAGTATTTACAAACTTGGAAACAAGCATTTATTTTTCAGATCTTACTCTCTAGATTTTGAGTTCAAGGAAAGGAGAGGAAGAGTTTGAGATACAGAACAGTACTTATAAACATTCTTCACAGGTCATGGGAACGGAACAAATCTCTAAGAAAGGTCTGATCCCATAATGCATGTTTTAAAGTGCTGATTTCCTGAATGATGGATTAAACATTAGGGAAAATAATAGCATTAGACCTCCAAACAAACAAAGACTCCACCAAGAATCTATTGTAAGAGTTACAATAAAAGTTTGCTACATGTTTACTGCCTGTTCTCAGGTCAGAGAGAGATGTGTGTGCATCTAATGAGTAGTTATGAGCTTCATCACAATTCACACTGGCTGCTATCCATCCTAAACAGGATTATCTCAGATTAGAGAATTAGTGTGTCCTCAATCGTGGACTACAGTAAGCTGTGTACTTGCCATAAGTAAGATGTATTTTAATTTTTTTTTTTTTTTTTTTTAAGGCTGCATTAAATTGATCAAAGGTGACAGTAAAGACATTTAGGCTACGTTCACACTGTCAGTCCAAATCCGATTATTTTTTTATCCGATTGGAATCTAATCTAAAAGTATTGGCAGTCCACTATTCTATCTCTATTAATAATAATTACAATATTACTGTTTTTACTGTACTTTTGATACAAATAAATGCAACCTTGGTGAGACGTCTTTTAAAAGCTTTTAAAAATCTTACCGACCCCATACTTTTGAATTGTATATATATTTCAGTTATGACAACTCTCGGAATAGGTTTAGCATGTTATTAAATATGGCAATGTTATTGTGTTTGGTCTTGATGGATTAGCTGTGAGCATGTAATATGCTGCTCCTGCTGCATAAATAGACATACATAAATCCTGTAGCAGAACTAGGCAGGTGGACGTGGAGGATTTCAGAGGAACTGTGATAGCATGTTGCAGGGCTAGCTTACAGCAATGAACCAGACTATTTAAATGTTGAGCAAGCAATCTCATTGGCTGCAGGATCAGCAGAGGCCAATCAGATTGTGCCATGTGGAAACGATGTGATTGCATGTAAAAGACCTATCAGCCTGCACCCTGTAGAGTTTCATAACTTAACATATCATATATAATAAACCAATTTTTTCTATACATGGTAATGTTATTCTGCTTTTCGTCTGCTCTTTTGCCAATTTATATTTATTTTTTAGTTGTTTTTCTGTTGTCTGACTGTTTCAGCCATCCTTGGCTCTAGTGGGCACTCTACAACCCATTTTAGAATCAGGTTTGTGAAGAGGCTTAATTTTAAGAGAGTTTGCATTTGCATTCTTTGAATTCGACTGTTTGTATTGAAATACTTTAGTAAAGAGATATGCAGTTTCAATATGTAGAATTTATTTATTTTTAAACCTCTTGAGGCTCTTAAATAAAAAAATAAAAAATAAAAAAACACAAAATGCCAACTTATCTCTGAAACACTCAAACAAATGTCTTACATCTTTCATGTGCAAATGCAAACCATGATGTTTACGCGGCACATGGCCAAAACAATTAGACTGACGCCAGCATTCAAATAGCGCTTCAACCAGTATTAATTAGTACACCAAACGCAAACAGGAATTAATTGGATATTTCTTCTTTAGAAACTGCCCCAGATGAGTGAAAAAAAAAGAAAAAAGAAAGAATAAAGAAAGGCAACAGTAGTTCCCTTTGCGCCGGAGCACAGACATCCGCTGCCCTTTATACCATGGCTGCTCATGCAGAAACAACGAAAGAAAACAACAGCTGGGCTCACTCCACGTTCCTCCCCGGTTTGTAGTATTTCCAAAACCGTATTACTATTAATAATGTTAAATGAACATCCATTCTGCTGTGGATTAGCATGCACATTCAGTGATCATATCAACTAGCGAGAGCATAAATAATGACGTTTGTATGGCTTCAGTAAGAATGAATAGAATAATTCACTTGGTCCACTTTCCTTAGCTCAGCCAGGACAGAGAGAAAAGACCCCCATTAAAGGTCTATATAACATCGCATGTTGTTTATATGTGTTACAATAGTTGAGCTGTGTAATCACATAATACTTTGTTGCCTGCATTGTTCTTTCTATTTCTTATACTTCGTGTTGTTTGTTTTTTGTCTTATACTTCACAAGCAACTTCTTACAAGCTAACTTTATCATAACCACATTTTTTCCATATGTATATGACATGAAGTCTTAAACATACCTGTTTGGACAATTCCTGTAAGTGTGTGCTCTTCACCATCACCTGTCACATATTCACAAGCTCCAACATCACCTGTAAAACAGTAAAAGACTCTAGTTATCATTCGGTTTTCATTGTCATCTGACAATCTAGTTTGCTTTCCTGCCTGTCCCGTTTCTGTCACACTCCAATAATAAACCTGTATTATACTTACATTTTGCTGTTATCATCTCTGGTATTTCCTGACACTCTGCACCTCAGCAAAACAAAGCATAACACTGGCATGTTTTGTAATCAAAGACACATCATGTGCCCTATCACACACCCGGCGCAATACAGCAGACACAAGTGTTTTTTGCTAGTTTCAGCCCGACGCAGTTATCATTTTCACATCCTGCGCCACATTATTTAAATAGCAAATGCATTTGCGCCTATTTATGCACCCATGGGCATGCTGGTCTGAAAACAAGGTGTGTTCAGGCGCATTGTTGGCGTGTTGCTATTTTGAAGCAACTGAAATAGACTGCGGCATTGACCAAAAACATTATTTTTTTGTTATTTAAAGAGCGTATTAGTAATGTGCGCCTATAAGCGGGTCCCCACACTCTGCTTATTACACACACTGGGACACGCAGCAGCACACAAAAGTGTGAGCCCAATATTAAAAATAAAAGGATTATAATGTAAAAGATTAATATTGTGTACATAAGATATGGTGGAATCCGGCTTGTCCCGTAGATGGTCTGCATGCACGCTTTAACCTCGCACACAAGCAGATCCATTTGCGCTCTGGAGACCCATTCAGTCTATCCGCTTGTAAATTCTGTCATGTAAATAGCAATCCGCCAAGGCGTGAGCAACTGGCTTTTAACGGGAATGGGAGATGAGACTTGGTTGGTTTATTTCATGTTACGTCTCAAAACACACCCATTACTCATTAGAGAATAGGGACAACCCTTTTAGACCATGTGCTGTGCACGCCGACCATTTTTCCCGTCATTAAACTAGCAAAAGTGGATTTGGACACGCTCTAAGTGCAATTGCGCCCTGCGCTTTAGACCATGTGCTTAGATCCTTAAAAAATATTTATTCATGCTAAACCCCCTCATTTTCACTAACATTCAAAAGTTTGGGGTATGAATTGAGAATTTCCATAATTGTATACATGTATAAAAGATAGCAAGTTGGATGACGGGACTGTCAACATTTCGAGAGGAGAAGATAAAAACCAATACAATACAAATGATGTACAGGTAATGTTGTTATTCCTTTTTATTCTTTTTTATTCTTTTTTCATGCTATTTAGTTATTTAATAATAATAATTAATCTAAGAAGCTTGTTACATGCACTCTAAAAAGTATCTTCCTTCAACTGTTAGGTAGCTATTTCCACTCACCTAACTCTGCCATTTTTGGTGTGACAGCTTGTCTACATTAGTACCCATTAATGAAAACGTTACATCATTAAGCACATTTAGGTTGCCACTGTTTCATTGAGGGAATAGACAGCATGCAATACATTTTCTCAATGCCATTTGATTAAAGATCATCTTGGTAGATAATCTTCACAGCTTCACATAGTAAAAACACATTTTTTTTAACCACTTACCTGGGAGCTTGTTCTGTTCTTGTGTCGGTGGGCCACAAATCTGTGAGTTCAGTTTGCAAAACGTTGGAATGTGTGGGCACGGTTTATGAATTTCTGGGTACGGATTAGCAAATCTGAGAGTTTGCATTGGGTACTCATGTATACGATTTAACAATTTAATCAATTTGAAATCGTCAAGAAACTGAAGTCTTTTCTTCCGTATTGTGATGTACAGTATATCTGAGTGAAACGGCTTTTCGAACAAGAAAAAATGAAGGGTGGGACTATTTCTGTGATGAGTGACAGGTTGTCCTTCCTTCGTGCCAGTAAACACACTTGATTAAAGGTTATGAGGACACATATATAAAAAAATATGTGCATGAATCATTATAATAAATACTGCAATATTCCATAAAAAAGCAAGAATTGTCCATTTTGCTTTCATCGACTTTAAGAATCTGAGCACAATTTCTAAAGTGAAGAAAACTGCAATTTTCCTAAAGAAGTCTCCTAAAGGTGACTTCCTGGGCTCTGTAATTTCCATTTTAAAATACTCCTTTTCCCCTTTCATATGTTTCAGAATAATTGTGGTGAGAGCTCATATTTGTGAGAGAATAGAAGGATATTACTTTATATCAAGGAAAAGCCACGTGTCTTTTTCGAAGTTCAACAGTGTGAAGTACTAAAACCATTTGTGAAAATTGTCCATTTCTCTCAGTGGGAGCCATTTTGGCACTCTTGTCCAAACTATGACTCACTTTTGTATGGAAACAGATAAAAGATAGGGTGCCTGCAGCAGCTGTGCAGGATTTTAGATATTTGAGGGGTTTCTTGTAGACCCAGAAAAGTACGCTGAAACACCCTCCTCTGTGAGGCAGAAGGTCACACACAGGAGGAGGCAGAATTGTGTGAAATGCACACGTCGTCTCTGCCTTTCTCTCCGCCGGTGCTAACGCCTCTAACGGCACAGCCAATTAACAGAGGAGAAGGGTGTGAGGACTGCTGTGTTGACAAAGCGTTCTCATTCCCCTATGAGTTGTGTGGCTCCCAGGTTGCCGCCGTACTGTTTTCTCACATCGGCCTATGAGGCAGTGCCTCGCTTTCTCGCCCGGCTGCACAGACTCCCTTTATTTGTAGTTAGCACTGCAGTCATTACAGTCAAGGTGACCCAGCATTTGCATACATAGTGGTGCAGTACATGCATGTAAAGGGACGACAAGTCTGTTTTATGCTGAACACCATTTTATTAACTATGCAGAGGATTTAGAGAACAAAAAATGTACAAACATGACAATATCAATGATGATTCCATATTCAAAACCTGGATATAGAAAACACATAATATGGATTTTTTTTCTGTTACTCTTTCTGCAGGTTACATTGTTTGCCAGGCATTGTTTTTTTTTTTTTTTTATTCAATCTTACTGCCAATTCGTTCAAAAACATTTATTCTGCAATGAAACAAGTGACTGTCTTTATGGGTGAATTAATGAATCATTCCCTCAACCGATTCATTCAAAACACTGATTCATTCAGCAACGTGTATTGCTGAATCATTCACTCTGCCGATTCATTCAGAGCACTGAATAGTCTTTATTAGTTAGTAATTCAATCAATAAATCAACTTATTTGTTGATATAGTCCGTAATGAAACAAGTGAGCGTCTTTAGGAGTCATTTAATCCTTCACTCAAACGTTTCTGTAACGGTCACCAGCTGGAGTGCCCTTGAGAGCCACCAGAGGGCACTCCACACCAGACTATCATGTTTCACTCACAAACTACATCTCCCATCATTCTCTGCCTGGACTCATCAGCACTCATTGCATTCACCTGTGTCTCATTATCTTGTTAGTTTCAGCGTATTTATTCCATGTTCACTCATTTACTCTCTGTGAAGTCTTGTTGTCACACTGCATTTCTGAGCATTCTCTTGGTTTTCATGTCTCTTGGTTTTGGATTTCTTGCCCTGTTCCCTGGATTACTCTTTTGCCTCTGACCCCTGCCTGTTTTGTGTGTTTGTTTGTACGGACTGCCTGCCTGTGTTTGACCTTGCCTGTTCTTTGGATTTCCCCTTAATAAAATCTGCATTTGGATCCTCCACCTTCGTGTCTTGGAGCAGTTTGTGACAGTTTCGTTCAAAAGCCCTGATTCATTCAGGAATGAAAGTGAAGTGGCCGTCTTTATGGCCCTGTTTACACCTGGTATTGAAGGGTTAGTTCACCCAAAAATGAAATTTCTGTTAGTAATTACTCACCCTCATGTTGTTCCAACCCCGTAAGACTTTCGTTCATCTTCGGAACACAATTTTTTTTGATGAAATCTGAGAGCTGGATCACTCCTCCTGCAGGCTCTCTGGACCTCGAGTTTTTTTTACGTAGTGTTTAAGCGTAGCGCGTCTGTGTTGCACGTCACCACGTAGGCTCACTATTGGGCGACTCTGGTCATGTGTGATACGTGGTGACGTGCAACACAGAAGCGCTACACTTAAACACTACGTAAAAAAACTCGAGGTCCAGAGAGAAGGAAATGAAAAGTGTAATAAAGTCGTTATTTTTGTTTGTTTTTGCGCAGAAAAAGTATTTTCGTCGCTTTATTAACTTAAGATTGAGCCACTGGAGTCACTTAGAGTCACTTGGACTATATTAACAATGTCTTTAATACATTTTCTGGGCCAGCAAGTTAAGGTGTCCATAAGCCTGCAGGAGGAGCGCTCAGATTTCATCAAAAATATCTTAATTTGTGTTCCGAAGATGAACGAAAGTCTTACGGGGTTGGAACAACATGAGGGTGAGTAATTACTGACAGAATTTTCATTTTTGGGGGAACTAACCCTTTAAGATGCGTTTTGGTCATTTGGATCACAAGTGGGCAATGCTAAATAAATACAGGTGTAAACAGGTGTCTTGCGGCTATCAGAGCAGAAATGAAAGTTGCTGCTCTCCGTATATATTTCCGCTGTCTCTGGTCCCATTCATATATAAATTGTGTGTTCTTATTTCGTCCATTAGATTGAAAGATCTGAAAAAGCCCATAAATTTACCCGCCATATAGACCCTCCCCCCCAAGAACTCAGGACAGAAGTGATTGAAAGTGGACAAAAAAGATGGATTAAAACACCAGGCGTAGACGGGAATCCTTATCTCCTTCGTCTACTTGTGATCAACGGATTCAAAAACACTAATTAATTTGAACAAAACAGTAATGTGTGTTCCTCGGAAATGGTTGATACTGCTTTGGCTTTGTTTTGAACTTTTTTTGTTGGTGTCTAAAATGTAAAAAGTTACTCAATATAGAGTGCTGCAGTGGTGACGTATTTTTGTAGGTCAATCCGGAAGTTGGCATCACACTGGTTCCCTCGACAAAAACCCAATATAATTTTTACATAGGCTTTTGAATTATCGCAAAAAAAAAAAAAAGTGAGCTCTGTGATCAACAAAAGGTATGATACTTATAGGCCTGCACATTTTGTCCATCCAGATAAATTTCACAAATTAACACAACTTCTATGAATTTTGAAGCCTAAATACAATCACCAGAAATAAAAAGCTAACCTTAGGCTATTTAACGAGTTTGTTTGCCCATATAATCTTTAAGCTAAGAGGGTTATGAGCATTTGGCTTGCTGTCTGCAGTGGAGGGGCTTGAGGAAGCAGATTCAACTCGAGCTTAGATATACAGGGACTAATGCTTGGATGATGAGTATGGTAGCAAGATGAGGCTTTTAACCAAAATCCCATTCAAACAACTCATCTGCATTGTGCTTCGGACATGAATGAAACCTTAAATCGTGGTTTGCTCAGGAGAGCTGTGCTATTAAATTGATTTATTTGACATATGATTTTGGACTGGTGGGTGATAAAATACCATTGACACTTATGGAAAATCCCAAGCCATATCTATTGAGACGAATGTGAGGTGTAGGCTCTATTTACTATCAGTCTTCTCAGCTGAATTCGTCGTGTACTGCTTGTCACCTATACTTGTTTTGTCTGTGTGTATGACTTTTGTTTTGCTTCTCAGATCTGCATGAAGAATAAGGGAGCTAAATCGCTGATTAAGAGACATAATAAAGGCAAGCATCTATTTTCTGAACAATGCCAGGAGAGGAAAGGGAATTGCACTTGTATAAATGCTGTCCTTTATTTTACTCTGTAAGCTCACTGTGCCAAAATGAAGCGTGATTTATCTTGTGTCGTGAAACACTGGGGTTTCTGAGGAGCTCACTCTTTCCAGGAGTAAACAATTGGATGCCCTTAATGAGCATAAATTGCACTGTTGTTTGTTCAAGGTCAGACATTTACAGGAGAAATTGGTCAGGGAACATAGTTATTTCATTCCCATTGCTTAGTGTGTGATAAATTATCTCTCCCCCATGCATAACCTCTACCAGTTTGATAATGGATTTTTTTTTTCTTCTGAGGGTTATTATGTAAGCACACAGAAATCTTGCTAAGATGAACAGTCTTATAACCTCTATCCCACTCCAAGGCAAATCTGTAAAGGAAAACTCTGTTTGCTCAAAGTTCTAATGTGTCAGATATGACAGTAATTATTTTTTTATAAATATGGATTGATAGTGGCATATACTACACAGTCTCCATTTCACTCTTAACTCCCATCCCACTTGCTGTATTTAATTATAATTTACATTTGAGCACTATTAAGCAAATTACCCAAACCTTAAAAAACATTTAATCGCAGATCATTACACAAGTCTTTGCTTAAACTTCTTAATTCTTCACCTGAGGCTGGTGAGAATTTGAACATATTACACAAAATGAGATATAAAAATACGATTGTTTTTGAAGTATCACACAATATAAACTCAGATCGATTTTTGGAGATCTTTTATGCATGCATTGTTCCCTGCAGAGAGATAAAAAATCAATGCTTTGCATTTCACTCGTGCATATCCATCAATCCGCTCTTAAATGAGAGAATGATTGCATATACTTAAGCATGTTTATCTGTTGAAGACTGTTGGCTGCTCCCCAGTGTGTAGTTCTGCTTTAGTTTGAAAACACTCTCTCACACTTGGCTTGCATTTCCTCATTAAGTTCCAAGACGAACCTGTGGTCGTAACCAAAGAACAAAACAGAATATGAAAATAATAATAACCAGACTGAAGGAGTCGATGACCACTGAGCACAGGATGAGAAAATGCCGCCTTTGCATTCCAACTCAAAACATATGCTTTAAAAAACAATCTAGCTGAACTTTAGATTGTTGCTGGATCACAGTTATGTCTTCAAGTACCTTTTATCTCTTGGTTTAAAGGGAGAACTTGAGAAATGGTGAAGAGTAACCACATAATTTATCACTGAATGGCATTTCATAAGATGATTCTTATGTTTGCTGTTTGTTTGTTTGTTTTCTTTTAGTTTTAAAGTAGAACACTGAGTTATGCTGTCATAAAGACAGAAATTTCCATTTCTTTAAATGGTTGGGAAACCATGTATCCCAAACCTTCTTAATGTGATTGTCTTCAGGGTGCAATTCAAAGTAGGCCTGTGATGTTTTTTCAGGTTCAAATCCATTTTCAAAATCAGCCCTTGATCAAAAAGACTAATGTGCTAATTTGATTAGCTAATTTGCAAGTTACTCCAGTAAACCATTTGACCTTTTTTCTTACTAGTGACACGCTAGGAGATTTAGCTGATGTTTTAAACATCTTAGTTTTAAAAAAAATAAGAAGACTTTGGCTTGATGGCATGCTTGAATATACACAATTCTTTTGGGATTGTGTTAATTTTTAAGTAAAATTTAATTTAAGTAAGTAATGATCTTTTAAAACATATTGAATGTTTTATCACAAGTCTCTTAAAGGGATACTTCACCTCTGGAAAGATGAATGTGTATTTAAAATAGGTCATTTATGTAGAAGAAATGTGAAGAATTTTTTTAATTTGGAGCTTTCTAGACTGAGAAAAGCCAGAAAATGTATTTTTGGCTTATGTGGATGAAAGACAACAACTCCCAGAATGCACTTGCTTCGCTGCCCTAGGAGGCCACGCCTACCGGTTAGAGAGCGCAGTTGAAAACAACAAGGTTAGGCCACCAGTGAGTCTCCGTGACGAGTCTGCCTGGGATTTCGAGATCGCCCAAAATGTCCGGGATTCGGCTTTTGCGTTCTACAGTCACCATTCATCATGTTTACTGTGGCGAGCAGGACGAGGCTGACGGCCGCGGGAGAACGGCGTAAGGCCGGTGGCGTCATTACTGAGACGCGCCGGTCTCGTATCTCTCACGGTGGAGCGGGAATTTTCTTAGCAATGTTAAAACACACATCAACCGATCACTTGTTTAGCGTTCATGTAAACACTACATTCAGATTCACCAATCGGAATGAATTCAGTTAGATTGAAACAAGAGGTGTGCATGTAAACAATGAATGGCGACCGCAGAAAGCAAAAGCTGAATCCCGGACATTTTGAACGATCTCGCCCGCCGGACAAGTCCGGGAAAAGGAGGATGGTAACCCCTACTACTCAGCTTTCTTCTACTACTCAGTTTTCTCCACAGAACAAGAGCCTGTTAACTTAGCTTCCAAAGAAAGACGGCTGACTGTGTGTACATTATGTGAGTGAGATCCCACCCTCTATGGGCGGGTTGAACACATGCGGGACAGCCCCTACTGATGGCTGTAGTCTTTAGCCTCTGGCCAGAAAATCCTCCGATGACGCAAAATGACGATTTTTGCGTCATCGGAGGATTTTTTCCAGACAAAAAATACATAAATCTCTCCTCTCAGGGGGATATGAGGGTGGAAAGCATGGTAATTCGAAAATACTACAGGTTTTCTATTAATACAAAGCTTAATGCTAAATCCTGAAGTATCCCTTTAATTACATATAATCCTCTGTTAGAAATGATGTACTACGTTTGGCCTAACCGAATATTTGACTTGATTTGTATTTCTTACATCAGCAACTCTCAACCCGGCTGCCATTCCTCTTGAATACTGTCCATTCAGAATGTCATGTTACATGACAGATGATTGACAGTCATGGGTATGCTTTGACTTCATGGCAGACAGATACAGGTTTGTTTATTATAGTAGAGTAATGTTGAATCTGACATGAGAGCATTGAAGGAGACGCAATAGAAACAGTGTGTGTGTGGGGGTGAGGGGAACCAGTGGGTCAACCGGGTACTTTTTGATGATTACTGTGAATTCGGACATACTTCTTTTGTCACATACTGTTTTTTGCCTATTTTATTGTAGGGAAGTATGCCGTTTCAGATGCAGCCCAGTCCAGGTATGCTTTGAGCATTCTGTCATTTTTAGGGTCGCATCTTGAGACGTCATGTTCTGTTGTTGTTGTTTTGTTTAAATATCTTTGTTTGTTGAATTGCATTCATATTTCAGTCGAACCGCACCAGAGTTCATTTGGAAGTGTACCGAGATTCCCTGAACAGGGGGGTCTCGGTCCGCTTGTTTGGTGTACACCATGGTTCAGATGGCAGCGTTCAAACTTATTCAAATGAACCGCACTAACAGAGCAATCGCACCAGAGTTCGTTTTAATCAAAGCAAACCTGCCAAGTGTGAACACACCCTGAATTTGAGGCAACATTGTGTATCTTTATACATCAAAATTAAACGCAACAAACCCAGATTTTTTATAATTTCACACAATATTTGTGTGTTTGATGTTTTTGTTCTTCGTAGAGAACTGGATCTTTAATTTAGCAACTTGGCTAACTGTGAGTGTGATTTTGAGCATAAATATATATTTTGATTTTGCTGATTTTGGTGTGCAACATGTATAAAAATGTGCTCATGGACAGTACAGTGTGTGAATCAGGCTTTCAACAGTGGACAGCTCCCTAGATGTCTTTATCTCAGAAATAGTTGCCCTACCACAATGCTTTAACAAACTACAAGACAATATTTGATCTTTAGTTACAGGAGCAATGCATTAGCCTATTTATTTTTCCATTGGGGCTGTTGTGAGTTGTGAGTAGCTGTCGTTGCAGGCAGTGACTGACTGACATCTCCGGAGCTGTCGCACACAGCTTCTGTCACGTCTCTGAAGTTTCTTGTGTCTCTTCTCACCAAGAGTGAGTGTCAGTCAGTCACGCCACTGTCGTTTCTTAGCATGATGTCAGACATCAGACAGCCTGCATGCGCCTCCAGATTTAAGCAGTTTATTCGTGCATAAATTACATTAGACGGTTCTGCAGTCGGTGTTCATGGAATGCTGACCGACTGTTAACCTGGAAATAGTGGTGGTGTGGCTTTGGTTAATATTGGTTAAAGATTTGGGTTGATGACCTAATGGTTTTGGGTTTGAACCCCACACTTAACCCTGGGTTTGTTCCAGGGGGACTGCTCTTATAATAAGTGGACTGTCACTTTGGTTAAAAGCATCTGCTTTGAATTGGTTTAACTCATGTCTAGTGTTGTGTGGTATGTATTTCTTTGCCAGTCCTGCTGGAAAATTTGTGTGGTCAGAGTTCAGATGTTAATGTCTAGTTCAGTGGGTAATTCCAACGCCATTTGCAGGCATGTGGGTGGTTAAATAGTTCAGGACAAAAATAAAATAAAAAAAAATAGGGTAAAAGATGTTTCTGTGAAGGTTGAAAAGCAGTGACAATTTTCATTAGATGCATATTGGTGAAGTCAAGTCTGATCTGTGATACAAAAACCCTTTCCTTCTGGTTTTTTTTTTTTTTTTTTAGTCTGTGAGTATACAATATTGTTTCATATTTTAATTTTTTGTTGTTTTTTTTATTTTATTTTTTTTATTCATCAATTCTCCAAACCTTGGATGATGATATATATATATATATATATATATATATATATATATATATATATATATATATATATATATATATATTTTTTTTTTTTTTTTTTTTTTTTTTTGCACACTTCATGAACAGATACTTACTTATAGATGTTTGTCCTATTTTAAGACTCCATGTGTCGGCTAACTTAACTGTAAATTAATTTATATAACCGTGCATTTTATATGAAGGACTGAACTAGAAAGCACAGTTATATAAATTATTTTAGAGTAAGATTTATGTTCAGCCCAAGGACATTCTGCAGTGATTCTTCAACCCTCAGCTGGCCTTTCTGGACTGACCGTGTGATTGTAATCAATCGAAGGAATCCCACTTTGATGCTCTGCTTCTTCCCCACTGTGATTATATCAGTGCTATTCTCTGAGGATGAAAGAAGTCCTCGCTCTTCTTATGAACTCCTCATCTTTCATAAAATCAGTGTCCCTATTGGCCAAGAGTTCTTGTGAGTCACGCCATTCAGAGGTCATATTTCTCCATGCTGAATAATTTATTTTTCCTGTCTTATGCTCTGCATCGGGGTCAGTTTCAAAGGTGATACAGCGCATATCTGCACATGAGCCGTTTAGCCATAAGCGTAGAGAATAAGATAAAGAAAACTGAAGTCTTTATTTTATCATGTTGTCTGTAGACGGTTAGATGATTGGCAGTGTTTCCAATGAATTGTTTTCACCATAATGGATTTTGCGAGCATGTAAATGAGTTGTTTAACCTTGTTCCTTTCAGTATTTTCACCTGTGTGTTATTTAAATGAAGGACTGTCGTAGGATTCACAATTTAAATGAACCTTAATCCCTCTCCCTCTTTCTCCTTCAGGGTCCTTGTGGCTGTCAAATGACATTCCACAGCTGGTAATTAAGCCAGTTTATGCTTCACAAGTCAAACCTGAAGCTCTTATATTGCAACTATATGTCTTTCTCAAGGACACAGCCTCCAACTACCCTATTGACAGGGCCGTGACCCCTCCTAAGTTTGTAGAGGCACTAATTAGGGCAACCTCCCTCGTGTCCGCACTGGAGGAATCAAGTTGCAGTGAGTGTGTTATAGCAGTGGCCAAACTACTGCTGTGAAAGCCAAAGGCATTTTAATGCTGTGAATGGCATTTCTCTGGCCTTTGCAAATATATCAGTATGGCACACAACTCAAACGTGACTGTGCTGCTAATTTGTTGATAAAAACACTGAATATCATGATAGACAAAAATGTCATATCATGGAAAATCACATTTTTAAAAGTTAAAAAAGTTTGATATCCTGTGTACATTACATTCATATATCATATATATCTTCAGTGTTAAGCAACTCTGAACCCATCCAGTTTCTATCTATCTATCTATCTATCTATCTATCTATCTATCTATCTATCTATCTATCTATCTATCTATCTATCTATCTATCTATCTATCTGTCTATCTGTCTATCTGTCTATCTGTCTGTCTGTCTGTCTGTCTGTCTCAAGCCTTTTTAAAGGGGGGGGGGGGTGAAATGCTCATTTTCACTCAATCTCCTGTTAATCTTGAGTACCTATAGAGTAGTATTGCATCCTTCATATCTCCAAAAAGTCTTTTTATAAGTTTTATTATATTTATAAAAGAAAGATAGGCTGTACCGAGTCTTTCCGGGAAAAAAACGAGCGGCTGGAGGCGGGCCGCGTGGGCGAAGCTAAAGCTGTGCTAACGCGCCGAGCTAACAACACACAGAGACATTTGAAGCAGTTTTACTCACCGCCCGGTTCCAACGCAAGACCGCGAACCTTTATCATTGTGACTGCTCGATCCCTAAGCATTAGACGATCTGCAAATCCGTCGATCTGGGCTTTGTTTATAAAACAATCATCGTCGAAATGCAGGGAACAAACAGTCTTACACAACTCTGTTGATGATGCTCTGAAAAAACAAACTCTATCCACTGGTCCCTTAACGCCGGGTTCTTTGGGAATCTGTGCAGGGTTGTCTTGCCCTGGCAATCAAAAACCCACTTCTTTGGTGACATTGACTTCCCTAAAGCCGAGCAGAGCGCTTGGATGAGGTACTGCTTTCGCTCTCTTGCTCTGGTCTACGGATGCGCGCGCGCCCACGGCTTTCCGGCACAAGTGCACTTAGGACCCATATAAGGAAATTCCGCCCCAGCTGACGTCACGCAGACCCATACTCGAAAAAAACTTTCCGAAACTTGTGACAAACCGGAAGGACAATTTTTGGCACAGAAATACTCCTTCAAACGTACAATTTAATTTTTGAAACTTTGTCCATGTTTAGCATGGGAATCCAACTCTTTAACAGTGTAAAAAACTCAGTATGCATGAAATAGCATTTCACCCCCCCCCCCCCTTTAACAAATAAACTAAAGCTTTAAACTCTTGTTTCAGAGGCTTTAGTCTCTGTATCTGAATCATCGAGATTGATTACAAGAGAGTTTCAAGCATTAAACTTTATATAAAGAGAAAGTTGAAGTTAAATATAGGACCTCAAGAACATGTACGAGTGCATTATCCCAGAGTGTGTGGAAAGGTGAACACCCAGTTTGTCCCAGTTTGGTCAGCTCGCCTCTGGGCATTTCTGGCTGGGCTGGGGTGTACAGTAGGACTTCAGAAGACTGTGTATGACTCTCTCCACCCACTCGCTAACTCCTGCCCGTGCACCCAGGCTGATTAATCTCCATTTCCACTGCAGAGCATGGAGGAGTGTAGAGGGGATATCACATGCTCTCACTTATTCCCTGCATTAATACAGTGGGCGTGGGTCACCTCGCTGAGGAGTCTGTAGACGCTTTCTTTATCTCTCTATTCTCAGCCCACGTTCTGAATCAGCTTTCAGGGCTACAGAGGTTCCTCTCTTCCAGCAACTTTTGTTTCGGCTGAATATTATAAATAAACCTCAAACACACCTCTCGATAGGATGGGAGATTTAGTGTGATTTGTACAGGTTTATCTGCTCCATATAATTCCCTTGTCTTGCATGTCACTGAATGAATGTAGTTGCTCTTTAATGGCCTCTCAAATTTTGCCATTTTTCTTCCAGGCATTTAAGTTTCCAGCTGGACTTTCCGACTTTTCCTCAGGGAAGGATGCGTGTTTTGTGTCATAATATTTATTTTTTATAAAGTTGTCTGTAGGGAAGAAAATTTAAAAATAGATATTTTGAATGTCCCTGTTTCTATTAGACAGCAATGAGATAAATTGAGAGCACTGCATTATAGCACTGTACTCTCTCTGTATGTCAGCAAATGTATAATTTGGTTCTATTTTATTCTTGAAGCATCTGAGATAAAGTCAGTACTTTTGATTTTGCCGTTTTAAATGATGTAGGCATCGCAATGGAACAAATGGATCAAATTATGTCTCGCATTTATGTAGCGCATCTCATGACAAGAAAACCACAATATGTCAGCCTGTAATGTGCACATATGTTCAATACTGCCGTTTGTTGACACAATCAAGTATTTATATCCAATAGCGCATTTTAGTGCAAATAGAGGCAAGAGGCAAGAAACTGCTGCTATTTGCTGAAAAATGTCTGTTTATTTGAAAAGAAAAAGACTAAATACTAAGCTTTAAATTGTCTTAAGCACAAATTATTAGTCAGGAAATTAGCTAAATTTAAGCAAATGCACTACTTAAAAAGCCATTGCAGGCTCAGAAAAACATCAAAGACAGAATTAAGTTTTTGGGAGAATATGGGAAGTTGTGTGTGGAGTGATGAATCATAAGGAAACATGAGTTGCATGGTGATGCTCCAGAGCAGTGTCTTCGAAAATCTGTCGAGAAATATAATAATAAATGCATCTCCCACAGTAAAGCATGGAGGAAGAGGTGTCGTTGTGGGGAGCCTTTTCAGCTGCTGGTATTGGTGAGCTACTTCACTGTGATTTACTAGTGATTTACTTAAATGATCATATGCTTTGCTTCCCACAAATGAAAAGTTGTTATCTAAAGAGTTATGATCAGATGTTATTTTTTAATGAGACAATGCTCCTGCCCAAATTCCAAAGAGAACCAAGAAGTGGCTTGAGAAGTTCATCACGCACATGTTATGGCCTGGTCAGAGTCCAGATGAGTGAATATTTGGTCTCATTAAACTCAATCTAACTGGGAGACATGTTTTCATGAACTGTTTGAAGCCAACACTGAGTGGAACAACACTCTTCTGTAAAAAGCTGTCTGCAAGTTGGGGAAGGCTATTCCGTGCTGTTACTTTATCTACAGCATCTGTGCAATTCTTGCTAATTTCCTGACCAGTAATTTGTGATAAAAATGGTTAACACCATTAAATAAACACCATAACTAAATATTTAGCCATTTTTGGCTTGTCCCATCAGTTTTACTGGCTGCTGTTCATTACAAATGTGTGATTAGCATTTTGTTTTAGTAAACAATCTCCGACCATATTTTTCATGTTTAATCATGTATTTATTTGCATTTTATATGGTTGCATGTTGAAAAATCTGAAAAATCTGACTAGATTAGAATAAATTTCATTGGTGAGAATCAAACTGTCATCTCAGTGACAGTAAAATTAATGGCTTAGGTAACAGTAGCACTATTATAACTCCCATAGATTACCAACAACAATTATTTATAGCCCTTATGATCCCCTCTGGACAGGCCTACTTAATTCTTATTTTATTTAAAAAAAAATTTAACTGACTGTTATTAATTTACACAATCTTGAGCAAAAACAAAACCCCCAGATAATTATTGTTCACTAAAATGAAAAACATCTCAAATTATTTGATAGCTTTTTACAAATTCATTCATTTTTGCAGTTCTTTTTGCCTTTCTCTGTATATATTGTGCTCTGTAGCGTCTGAGGTTATAAATAAGCCCAGCTATATTTTCTGAAGCCCACGGTAATAATTTAACACTAAAATGAAGCTGTTGTAATTGCATTCCACTCAAATAATACCCTTCATTTCTTAATCAGAATAACTGCACATTATCCAGCACAGCGTTTACATTTCTTTTGTACCTTTACACACTCTTTCTTCTTACATTCTCATTACTCTCCCTTGCGGTTTCTTCTTACAATACAACAGAAATGTAGCTTTAGCCCTTTTGACATAATCAGCACAATAAAATCTGCCTTGTTAAAGATGATGAAATAGAGTTTTCAGCCCAGACGGGGAGAGAATAGCAGTGATTTCTGTAAAAGCATATAGCATGGCACTGCAGCACAGTATGATGAACTGAACTCCAGTAATGTTGCATAACAGCATCCTACAGTAGCCTACCGCATATCATTCTCCCCCATGTAACAAATTCCCTTAGTGTTGCTTCGATCTACTCCTCTCTATTCTTCTTTATGGATTTATGTGGGTTTTACTGTGTTCTCAGGATGCAGATTGCAGCTCTTAAAGATATAGTTCACCCAAAAATGAAAATTTTGTCATAATTTACTCATGTCGGTAATCAGACAGTTGTCACGATCACCTGTCACCTCAGCACTTCATTTCCCATAATCCACCCGCATCTGCACTCATCACTTATATGTTAACTCTTTTGTGTCAACAGGTTCCACATAACTGGGTTACGTTAGACAAACATAATTTGTTCATGTAACTTCAACATCATGGAATGAAGTCACTTTAAAGGGGTCATGACATGGTTTTTTTCTTTTCTTTTATTGTGTTCCCTTAGGTGCAATTATAGTATTACTATAGTTTTTTTGGACAAAAAACGTTTAAAATTTAGTGATTTATGACCTTTTCCCACCCTGTTTCTCATGCTCTGATTCAAACAGTCTGTTTTGGGGGTGTTTCCCCTTTAAGAGTTCAGTGTTAACACCCACTGTTATGATTGGATAACGTCAGTGCCTATGCATCAATTGTTAACGCCCCCTTTTCAAAACGTGCGGATTTTGCAGAGCTGTGTTTACCGTTACCATAGTAACGGGTGATGCGTGCGAGGCAATGGCGATTGCAATGATGTTTGAGTCGGAATCAGAGGAAATGAACCATCAACACAACTAAGAATGCATCAGCCCGTCCATATAGAAAGTGTGAAACTATTTTGTCAGTTTAACAGCCTACATCTTTTAATAGCCTATGGGGCATGAACATAACTGTTATAAAACAATAAGTTGGCTAAAAAACACGGTGATTATTCATAATGAATTAAACTGCAATTAACGTTTTAAAAAAGTTTTAAGTTTTAAATAGCCTACATTACTTACAGTTTGCGTCGTGTTGTGTAGCCCAGAATAGTCCACACGGCCTTATCTTGTACAAAAGTTTTCTGGCAAAGCCAGCATCAAACTGCGATTGTTCTCAACTGTCACTCATCCTTGAAATGTGGAGAACACACGCTTAAATTAACACTGCCGTGACTGGGACGTCCGCGAAAAATAAACTGCATCCATCTTCCCCTTCCCCTTATCCAGAGATTCATGTTTATATATTCATTCATCCATTAAGATTTCATTTATTTTAGTGACACACAATTGAATTAATAAACTATAGCTAGCCATTTGCTGGCAAAATCACATATTAGCATCTTAAATGCCAAGATTGATATGCTCAGTAGTAACCCACTGTAATTTAAATGATTCTAATAATTCCAATATAATTGAACTTTAAACACAATTACACACTATCAAGTCTTCACCTTTTCTCATTTTCTCAAAAAAACATAAAATAACACTTAATGTTAGCATTTATTCTCTCTTAATTCAAGCATATGCAAAGCATGCTGGGAACTAACAAGCACCGCCCAGTTTCAGTTAATGCAACACAAATCATTCATGTAATCCAACACAAACGGATTAAGTAAACCTAAATTTTACATATATTTAAGCAGACTGAACACAATCAAATTAAGTTAGGACAAAATGTATAGCAATTTGAACAAGCAGCAAAAATATATATTTTTTCTGTGTGCCCTCTATTTCCATCATCAGCTCCACACCATAGAAGCCTGCACCACACTCTTCTTGTGGCTCTGGTCTTTGACTAGGACTACCAGTGATTCTGATTATGTTCTTTCTTGAGATACTGATCCCCTGTGTGCTTCCCGTCTCCAATCCCATCTGATTTATTCTGCTGTCTCCCAATCTCCAAGTCAGTTCTTCAGCTTTCAGTAAGAGAAAGATATCATTTACCCAAGTTATCAGTGAATCTAGTGTGTGTGTGTGTGTGTGTGTGTGTGTGTGTGTGTGTGTGTGTGTGTGTGTGTGTGTGTGTGTGTGTGTGTGTGTGTGTGTGGTGCAACATACCTTCGTTGGACTGATCCATCTTCGTCTCCATCCTCCTAGTCTTCATTTACCTGCGAATACTCACCTTTACGTTCTCCTGTTTATAAATAAACTTAATTGTTGTTATTCTCTATTCCTGTGAGTCTGTGTTTCCTGACAACAGTTGACGGTAGCCATTGACTTCCATAGTATTTATTTTTCCTAGGGAAATCAATGGGTCCCAAAATAGTTTTTGCGTTCAAAAGAACAACTTGATGGTGAGTAAATTATGACAGAATTTTCATTTTGGGGTGAATTATCCCTTTAACTAACACTGTTTATTTAAACATTCCAACCAGCCCGATGCAGCACTAATGGTTCAACCAATTAGCTTGAGTTTAGGGAGAATGTTCTGAATCTGCAGTTCTGTTGTAGATATTTATCCTAAAAATTCCTTTGTGCAAGTAAAATGGAAACAAATTAGACATTTGCTGACATACAGTACAGCGAGAGTACACAGTTAGAATATTAATAAAGTCTACATAGACCAGATCATTTTGTCCTGGAATAATTTGATTGGAAATTTGCATTTTATAATAATCTCATTATACTTTTGAATATTTGGTCTCTTGGTAAATGTAAGCACAGTTTGAGACATTGACTTTTTTTCTGAAGCTCTAAAGGAGATGCATGTGACATTTTTCTCAGGAAAATAATCTCAGAAGCAGGAAGCTAAAAGTCTGCTCTCCATTTCCATTATATTTATCCTATATATATATATGTGTGTATTTGTGCATATGTGTGTGTATATGAAGAGTTCAGATGCAAAAGCCTCTAAGTGCCATCTGAAATTTTCTTCTAGTATGATCATTTTTATCAAGTTTGTTCATTTAAGTTAAATAATTTCACTTAAATGGCAATGCATATTATCTATTAATTGTCATTTAGGTGAAATTACTTAACTTAAATATACAAGGTTTATAAAAATGATCATTCTAGAAGAAAATTTCTCTTCATATGTACATAAGGAGCAAAAAAACATTTCCATTCTTAAAGTACATTTTGGACATTAGCTACTGTATATTGAACATATTATGTTGAAAATGTATGAGACTAAAATATGTGTTTTTTCCTACTGGCAATATAAAGCAAAAATGATATTATGACAGAAACTTAAAGGGGTGGTTCGGGATTTTTGACATCGTACCTCATTTTTAAGTCAGCCTGGTTGTTATTCATCAGTGGAGACATTTTTTAAAAAAAATTATCCAGTCCTTATATTTGGATAGTTAGCCGATGCTAGGCTAGCGCGAGTCAATAGGTATATGTTAGCCAGCCATTAAAAACCGTTTTACCCACTCCACAGTGCACCAAACGCAAATCAATTATAACACTAGACTATCGATGCAAATGTCCGTTGAGAGAATAATGTTAGAAATCAAACTTACCTTTCATCACATTGCATTAGTTATAATTTGTTCCCTGTAATCATAAGCCTTGTCTACAGCAGCAGCGGAGTGATATTGATTACCTAGGCAACCGAGTGAGCCGGTACACACATGTACTGCACACACTGTAGTGCGCTTCTTTTCTGTGTTTACTTTTTGCCGCATTACTAACTGGAGCAAAGTAAAATTCCGCAGCTGCTGAGAAACTAGTTCCTTTGGGATCATTGAGATGAAAGGTAAGTTTGATTTCTAACATTATTCTCTCAACGGACATTTGCATCGATAGTCTAGTGTTATAATTGATTTGCGTTTGGTGCACTGTGGAGTGGGTAAAACGGTTTTTAATGGCTGGCTAACATCTACCCTTGACTCGCGCTAGCCTAGCATCGGCTAACTATCCAAATATAAGGACTGGATAATTTTTTTTTTAAAATGTCTCCACTGATGAATAACAACCAGGCTGACTTAAAAATGAGGTCCGATGTCAAAAATCCCGAACCACCCCTTTAAGCCCAGAGAATGTTTGCAGTCCATTTGGTGTGATTCTAATGGAACAGAAATGAAGCTCTTCACCTTCACAAATTCACAAATTCAAGGCATGTTGCTAAAGATTCCAATTCATCCTTTTATGTGATCTATTTCCCCTCTAGAATGCTCGCTGTGACGATTACTGTAGAGAAATCGCAGACCAAGAGAACAGATGGAAAGGAGTGATGAGAACGAACTGTAGAATCTTACCCATCAATCCTGTGTGAACGCTCTCCAAGGACTCACATGTGGTCGACTTCCGTCTGCCGTGTTTCCAAGTATAGGCACTAAGAACACACACGCTCTTGCACATACCCTCACCCCTGACTCATGGGTGGGCTACAGATGTGCACCGCCAGATGAGCATCACTGGCCTACTTAATTCCTCTTCCTCTTTCGTCTTTTACATCACTCCATCCCCCTCTCTGTCCCTTCTATTACCTCTCTCTATCTCTCTTTTTCTTTCTCAGCAGCTCTGGTCTGTACACTATTCTTACATCGTAATCAGGAAACACTTCACTGCGGCCCCTTGAATGTAACATTTAATTAACCCTGCAATTATTGCATCTGGAGCTTATTAACATATCAAATGAGCAACCGCTGGGACGCAAAAGGAACTGGGGCTCTCGGGAGGCATTGATTACCTTTTCAATGCACAGCTTGCTTCGGTATGACTCATTGTGTTTAAAGCAGCCTGTTCATTTTCCCCTGTGCTCATTTTGTAAAATGTAAATGTGTTTTAGCACATTTTCTCAGCTCATTAGTTTGAGGTTCACGTCAGCAGCGTGCAGAGATGCTGCGGCTGAAGGAGTTGGCGGAGGTGATGCAAATCTTTCTGCAGGTTTGCTGTGTAGGGAGAATATATGAATAATTTCTTGTTTGTTTGTTTGTTTGTTTGTTTGTTGATTATGTGAGGGCTGATGGGGACGTTTCTGTCTTTAACCTGTCACGCAGACTCTGGGATCTGTTTGATCTGGGCTGTCAAGTGCTTGTCATTTCAGAGACTTCCATACTGTATCACTTGCAAAGAAGAGTGGCTCTCCAAACAAAGATTTGACATCTGAGAGAGAGCAGCTCTGTAATTATTGGCTGCATGTTGGAATTTCGCTTATATATTTGTGTGGTTGGTGAGGGAGCATCACTTCTACTTAGGGTTGGGGGATTGCTCAAATATAACACTACATCAAGGTGTTACTGCATGGTGATGGACCACAAAATTGATCACAGAGAAGAAAACCATGCACCGATTATCCAAAATATAGCTGGATTTTAATCTAACAATAGGCGTTTATTATTTAAGTGGAGTATCTGTATTAAACCACTGAATTTGATTGTTTTACCTTTAAAATTGTATTGTTTTACAAAGAGTAAAAGGTTAACTCATGAAAAGAATATTTTTATTGTCATTTCAAGCTATCTGTACACTACGGTTCAAAAGTTTTTTTAAAGTAATTAACACTTTTATTCAGTAAAGGTACATTAAATTGGTTAAAAGTGACACTAAAGACATTTATAATTAAAAAAAAAGCATGAACTATGTGACACTGTAGACTAATGGCTGCTGAAAATTCAGCTTTGCCATCATAAGAATAAATTATACTTTTAAAATATGTATTTTTTCATTTTTTCAATATATCAAATACATGCAGCCTTGGTGAGCATAAGAAACTTCTTTCAAAATATTAAATCTTATTGAACCCAAGCTTTTAAATGATTGTATTTCTGTGTATTTCTTTGCTGCAACAGGGCACTAAATTTCAAATGATCTATTCTTTTTGAATTACAGCATGTTTGTCTTTGACCTCCAATGTTGTTCTTTGGATCCATGGCTTGGCACAGATGGCTTTAATTGTGATTTTGCAGGCATGATGAGTTCTGCCCTCAGAAAGACAATAAGCACTTTGGCACACAATTCTATGTGTTTGTGGGTAGCGGAGCATATGGAGAGACTTGCAGTAGTGAAGAGGGGTACCAGGTGCTAGGGTTTTGTGATGAAGTCTTTTGTTAACCAATGGACAGCCATTGGGAGTACCTTCATGAGCAGTTTTTTCACAAGATTGCCTTGTCCTTGAGACAAAAAGAGAGGGAGAGAGATTAAGGGGTTAATAATGCAATTATTTCTGAAAGACAGCACCTTTGGAGTCTGGTGAACATATGTGCGATCTCACATATGGAGAGAGGTCTGATTGGCCATGAGCTGATCGGATGAGAAAACCTGCACAGGTGTGTATCTACCAATCTCACAGTCCTCAGGGGGTCAAAGACAAACTACACTGTGTCGTTCACGAGACACCCTTCACCATCTTTCCGCATGTTACACAAATAGAATTTGGCTAGGAGCAACAAAAATAAGTTTTCACAAAGTTGCAACATTTACAGTCCTCTCTCTGTGTTATGTCAGTTATTTTTCATAAAGCCATTTGGAAATATGTCAAGGGCTTATACAGTAGTGTTCCCAGGGGTCAATATTATTGTTTTTTTGTGCCACTTTCTGCACCAAGTGAAATTCCAACTAAGTTCAGAATTGAATACTATCATACTACTTTTAATATTTATTCACTATATGTGTACACTGTGATTTGTGTCTTTATCTGTCTGTCTATCTCGATTCAATTGTTTGTATTCTGTCTGTAAGGCTTGTAAACCTTCAAGCTTAAACTCTGTTACATGTTTTTGTTCACATAATGCCATTCTGCATCCTGTTTGCTACTGTATCTCAATTTCAAAAAAAAAAAAAAAAAAAAAAAAAAAATTGGATCTTGAAAGGTTTTCTAATTCAATTCTGAAGGGTGCACAACCCTGGTGTGCAGTTTACTTATGTCCATCCGCCCTTGTGTTTCATAGCAAACCGATAATCCTGTCCCAAGATCACCCCATTGGTTGAGCCAAAAACTCATTGGGCCAGTAAAGTTTGAAAGCATCACTGCACAAGTACTTGAACTTTTAGAGAAGTCTGCCTATATGGCTTGGTTATAGTTGTGTATGCACATTAAACTGGAATAAGAGAAAGTATTTTAATATCAAAATTGCACTAAAAAAAGAAAAATTTGAGCACTTTCCGTCAAGACTTCTATAAACATTTTTGTCATTTCTAGTCTCCTTTTGTGTCAGTATTTGTAGGTGCATGTTATTTCATTATCTCTGAAAGTTGGCTGTTTGATGCTGTGATGGAAGGAATGAATTTAACAACACTTTGCATTCACGGATGCTCAACAAGCCACCTTGTCTCTGAGAGGTGTGTGGCTTTGTCTAATCTAATTTTGCTTTGCAGCTGCCTTGGTCTCTGACGTCAGCCCTTTGTGCTTCATAGGCTAACCCACAGAAAGTGTGTGACAGGGAAATATGGAAGGAGTTATTCTGCTACAAAGAATCTGTGGCCCCAAGCAAATTCATAATTTTCACACTGATACGCTGGAGCCAGTGTCTTTGCACTTAGTGCCTTTTATAGCTTTTTGAAATGTTCCGGCGCTCAGGCACTCCGAGTCAGAGGAGACATTTATTCTCATTTGTCACATTAAATGACCAAACTATTCACGCTGGGGAACATCATGGAACATTTGTAACCCTGAAAGTCTCTCCTAAGACCCCGATATACTCACAGCAAAGGGTTTTATTTATTTTTTTTGTCCTTCGCTTAGGGGTAAAAAGAAGTTTGAAATATGTGGCCAGAGTTATACTTTTAGCGAACATCTCAATCTTTAGATAAATATGTAAATGTGTGCTGTGCGCTTTTCTCTCAATAACAAAATAAACAACTAAAATGTCAGCAATTCGGCACTTCAGTCAAGTCACAGTTATTCATATTAGCACTTTATATGGTGTATATACGTTATATATGCATATTTTTTTTAATGAAGCAGTTTTACAGTATTAAACATGAAAGAAAAAAACAGTGTCTGTGTCTCTTTCAATTAAAATTACAACTTCATTTTCTACTATAAAGCGGCTCTCCAGTGTGTTTATGTTTTAACTCTCGGATGTACGACCTCGACGGACTGAACAGAAGAAATGAAGGGGAGAATATTTCCACTTCAAAGAAGGCGGAGCCTCAGTATACACCTACTATTATGTATCGCCATTTACCAGTTGTATTTCGAAGGTGTTTACAAGCCAGAGTGAACTTTTCTGGTTTCAAACTCCTGATATGAACTCCAGACGAACTTCGTTTTTGCCTGATTTTGTTCAAATTTACGCCACACAATTTCACTTGAAATATATCGGGCCTTTAAAGATCCCGTTATATGCCCCTTTTCACAAGATGCAAAATAAGTCTCTGATGTCCCCAGAGTGTGTATGTGAAGTTTGAGCTCAAAATACCCAACAGATAATTTTTTACAGCATGTTTAAATTTACATTTTTTGGGGCTCAGAAAAACGAGCTGTTTCAGTATGTGCCCTTTAAATGCAAATGAGCTGCTGCTGGACGGCACAGGGGGCGGAGCTTCATGAGCTCGCGCTCACTCAGTCTGTTAGGACAATTTCATCTCAAGGAATGATGATAATATCAGAAACTCTCAGTAACGTGTTCATTTCGAGTCGGACAATAATGCCTACAGAGTCAGAGTGCTGTATAGAGATGAAACAGGTATGGTTTAGCAGTTTAATTACGGTTATTATAACGTATTTGTCATCTGCTTGTATGTATCCATTATTTATTAACAGCCTACAAGTCTGCTGTTTCGGACCAGGTCCGAATGATGATCAAACATATACTGATGAGTTTAATAAAGTTTATTGTACATCACACAAAAGATGAAGCGTCAGTTTTACTTCAGAAAATCACCGTAAGAGCTGAGTAAACACAGTAGCCTAAGTTATAAGAAGTGTGCAAGTAGCCAGTAGAGTTGAGGGAGCATTCCTGTGGGCGGAGGTTAGTCAAAACACGGTTCTGGTGATGTCACTAAAGAAGGAAGTAGAGGGGTGTAGTCCAAACGAGCCGTTTTATGTAGTCAACTTCTGTTAAATAAAATATCTCGCTTGGCATTGAACTTTGAGCTTTATAATTTTACAGATATTATTTATACTCTAACAACAACATTACACACTAACTAAAGTTTGAAACATGGGATCACGTAGAACGGGACCTTTAAAGGGACTGTGTGTAGGAATTTCATCTAGTGGTGAAATTGTATTTTGCATTCAAACGGATAATGCTCTCCAGCGCCTCACTTTTTCAAATGCGCGTTGCATCTACGGTAGCCGTTATGTACCAAAAAGCTATGACAGGCTGTCTTATAATAGCACTTCGAGTTTTTCTTCGGGTGAACAGGTTTGTTATTTAAAACAAACTGAAACTTGAAACAACGAAAAAAAAAAATGTTACAGTTATCAATTACTGACTGTGAAAAACATTAACTATGGTAGTTAGTAGTAATGCCTTCTTTACTCGTTATATTTTTTGAAGTACGTGCATTGTTAGATATCATCATCAGAGCCTTCTGTAACGTTACATTACTCAATAGCTGCTATTCATCAAAGAGCCTGTTTAACTTTTAACTATAAATGTTCTACTGTCTATATAATAAAGTACACAACCAAGCAATGAAAAAAAAGCTTGTAATTAAGACCGTAACATTGACTTACCTGTCGAGAAGAAAGCAGGCAACTTCAGGGTCTCTTTTGAAAGCTTTCTCCTACATTAGCTATCCCGACATTAACCCTTGTTTTTGTCATCTCCGATCACGTTTGCTTTACGGCCTATTTTGGACTTTTTCGACGACGAGGACTCCTTATCCTGTGACTCAGCATATGTATGAATGAACGGTGTATAAATAGTGCAGTGTGCATCCTTTTAAACTTGCCGGGGCAGTGACAAGCGCCTCTCACTGCTCTGCGCCTCCGCTTCTGCTGGCTTCAGTCACGTGACGCTGGTTCTGAACGAAAATGCGTTGTGGAAACGTGTTGGCCTAGTACTTTTTGTCCCTCTCTGCTATTATAGTTTTTCAAGATGGCGGAACTATGGAAGCCTCCGTGGACCTACCCGTCCCATGTATATAAAGATAATAAATTCTTCGTTTACGAGGATTAGTCTGATCATTGGCATAGGTATTTGTACACCATTGAGGGCATATTTATGAATAAAAATATTGATTTTAGATAATAAAATACCTAAAAAGCTACACATAGTCCCTTTAAAGTGCTCTAGTCAGATTTGCTGGGTTGGTTGCAAACAAGGTGAACGTCTTAATGTCTCTACCTCAAAAACATGGTTCAAATTCCACAAGCACAGATATGGGTAATTTAATGTCTCTGGTTAATTAGCAAACATGTGTAACCATTGATTGACCATAACATGAGATGATTGCTGTCTTTCTCTGAGGATAACTTATTCAACTTGACTGAATGAAGTCTAACTTAGAATCAACTTCAATAGTCATTCAAATGCAGTATATAATGTCCTAGATTATCTGGGTGAGCTTTAACTTGTGGACATGAGCCCATGAAATTACATCACACTTTTATTTGAAATTTTAATACATTAAAATAAATATATTAAAGTGTGATTTTTTTTAACTAATAAATAGAAATAATTATTAATTAACAGAACCATTTTGTAATAATGTACTCCCTTTTGTGTTTTGGAACAAAGCAAATGGATACCAGCTCTGAAAAACATTACATGGTCTGTTTGTGACCTCTCTAAGCAGGACAAGTTAACCACATTTCTGAATATCTGCACATCACAAAGTCAGTACAAGGTTGCAGAATGTAGCGGTACAGGAAGTGTTTCCTGTTCTGTGAATCAGTAGATGTTTAGTGTTCAGTGGAATTCAAGAGCAATGTGCACTTTATTGAGATCTGCTCCTGTTTAAAATGAGCTGTCTGATGTGTGAAGGTGTCCTGATATGATGAATATGATCGTCTACTGTTTTAATAAACAACACTGACTGATGAAACAAAACTCTTATTCTTCTGTATTGAATTTAGTAAAGGTTTCTCTTATAAAGCTGATATTATTAGCACATCTGCATTATTAAAAGTCATAAAGGACAACATGGCTTTTTATTTTATGAGTGAAGAAAGGCTTATCATCACTAGTGGCAAATTCTCATCCAAAAATCAAATAATGAGCAATGAGTTTAATGAGTTTTAAAAATAATGCAAACCATCTGCATTACAAAGGGACGTATTGATTACAAAATAGTACAAAAGTGACACCAGACATATTGCATGACAGTCTTTTTCCATTTAAAATGCTGTTTGCCTGGATTTTCCATAATGATCATCTCTGCTTTGGGTTGGACTTTAAGATCACTGGTCAATAAGGAGAATAATTAAAGGCAATTCAACTTGGGGTTCGGTTACATGTGTCCTTGCTCATTATAGGAACTTGAACCACTTTCTTGCTTCAATGCTTTCAACCCCTAAAGGCAAATAACTGCAGTTAAAGTCAGAGACATTCAGACAATGTTCTGTGCAAGGCCAAGTCAGATGTGATGAATTGCACCAACAACGGCAATTGTCAATCTCAGGTCCTTCTTACAAAAACATTTAATTAAATGAGTTCTTAGCTCTCATGCACAGATTATCACTGGGTTTCAATGAATTAAAAGACTTACCTGTAGAATAGACATTCCTGAAAAACAGTAATAACTTCCTCAGGTAGCACTGTGAAATTTTTGTATTGAAAAGGGCAGCAAAAAGGAAATATAATCTTCACTTTGCAGGAGTCCAGATGAGCTCAAGTCACTAGACTCAGCCGTCTATAATGGAAACTCAATTAACCTGACTGGAGATTGAAGATGGATGTAGTTTGCACAATCAATATCAGTCATTATCTTGCAATATACAGGCCGTATTCACAAATTAGGTTACTGTGTGCAATGACTTCCTATAGGTCATATGATCAAAGTAAGTTTCATCCATCCTCCAAACTGCTTGTCTTTTGTAGAATTGAGGGGATGATGGAAAATGTATGTAAAAATGGTGCTTTATCCCTGTCAAAAAGGAGTAAAGGTATACCCAAAAAAATTGAAAATACTTTCACCTATCGCAGCTTGAGAATCTCTATTCGTTCCATTGAAATCACAAAACAAAATGCACCCAAACGTGTCCCTGCTCTTGATATACAATCAATGATGAACATCTTTGGTTTTAATGAGAAAAAATAAGAATCAACTATACGAGGGGGGTTTAGAACTCAGAACCTCTGGCATGCTTAACCGCGAGACCATTAGAACTCACAAATATCAGTAGCTGATCTATCTACTGTATGTATTCACTAACATGAAGAATCTCAGGACTAACAACCTTGTATTATATAGTAGATGTAAGGATGAAACCATCACATTAAACTTGAGTTCTATCCATATTTATAACTTTATAAACTATAATCACTGGCTTCTGGAGTTCCGGCCGAGGAGTGAACTCTGACCAAACGCATGATGTATTGATGAGCGCTGAAGTGCAGGAATAGAGCAAAACAAAACACTGGTCATGAATTAGAAATCTAAAACAAGAGATTTTTAAAGAGAAATGTTGGAGGAGCTTGAGTTTGTTGCTAGCCCTATAGGGTCAGAGTTCACTCCTCGGCAGGAACTCGACTTGCGGACGGCAGTCCGTAACCGGAAGCTAGTGATTAAGAATTTAAAAATATGGATATTTTTCTGACAAAAACGCATCGCTTCGCTTCAGAAGGCCTTTATTAACCTCCTGGAGCCATATGGATTTATTTTATGATGGATGGATGTGCTTTTTTCGGCTTCAAAATCCAAGTTTCCATTCACTCCCATTATAAAGCTTGGAAGAGCCAGGATATTTTTTTTATATAATATAATATAATTGGCTGAAAGAAGAAAGTCATACACACCTAGGATGGCTTGAGGGTGAGTAAATTATGGGATAATTTTCATTTTTGGGTGAACTAACCTTTAACTGAAACATTTAGTGATAATATTTCAAAGGGATTTCTGTCATTTTGACAGATTTACCTGCTTTAGAAACATTACAGTAAACACTGCTACAGTAATAGGGATTAGAAGTGAAAAAGGGAGACAATTAAATTTTAAAGAATCTGTGTGAAAACAAACCTGTAAAGAGACGTGAGGATTTAGGAATAAAACGAGATCTTTATGCATTCCAGTGAATTATTTTCGGGATATATCATAAATTAAATCAGGAGAGCAGACCACAATTGCGCAGTAGCCTATATGTTGTATTTTTTCACGCTGTTACAGCGGAATACAAAGGGAAAAAGAAAAAAAAATCAGGGGGAAAGGTATGCAGCGACTGAAAAGAGCTCTTGAAATTGATACTCTTGTTATGTCACATTAAAATACCAAGCATTGTTATTCTCATCTGAACATAAAGGACATTTTTACAGTTCATTCAGTCAAATGGACGTATAAGGTTTATTTGTAGCGCAACCTTATGATTTGAAATGATTTGTTTCAGTCTTTTTGAGTGGAACTTCCCCAAACTGGTAGTGCCTCCCATAATCTAAAAGTGGATAGAACAATAATTCCGAATCGACCAATGACGTGAGGGGGTGTGGCAATCTGTTCTTTCAATTAGTGTTATCGCAGTTTAATAAAACTAAAACCATAAAAACAGTGTTAGGCCTACACTGTAAAAATAAAAGGTGCCTGGAGGAACCTTTTGGGGTTCTTCACTTCGCCACACCGGCGGAACCGTCTGTAGATCCTCTAGGCACCCTTTTAAAAGGGCCGGTTCTCTGAAGAACCACACAAGTTTCCTGAGGAACTCTTATATTTGGCACTGTGTGGAACCACTTTGGGTGCCTCCAGGAACCACATTTCAGTTTATTTTTTATTTTTTATTTCATGTTGTTACTATGGTTACCTTTGACTTCTATTATAATAAACAAATTGAACCAAATACAAAATAAGAATTGTTTATTACATATTTGATATTCATTTTTATACATACACTTCCATGCACATGGGAAAAAAAGCTAACTATAGATTAATATCAATGAATACACAAACAAATAGTATAATACATAAGCAACATGAATAATCAACCATGTATATACAATAGATAAACAAGAAAAGACATCTCAACAAAATGCATGGAAACATATGTTCCACGAAATAAATCAATGTAAAAAAATTACATTTTGACTAATTAAAAATGTCCATCTTTACTTAACTTTAAAAAGATTTGTGTTTCAGTCCGATGGTAAGTCCAAAACTCTATCAGATGCCAAAAACAAACAACAAACAGTGCTAATATGCACTCATTGTGTTGTAATATTCCTGAAAATTATGATCCTAACCTTTATCTCTATACCGAAATCTCTGATGGTTTGTTATTCAGTTATTCAGCTATTTTGAATCATAAAATGTTTAAGTCTGGGATGCCGTTAGACTGGAGACTGTAATGTACACTATGGCTTTTGAAAAGCTTAAATGTGTGACTTGAATCAACAGTGTTCATAAATGGTTGTTGAGTATTCTCACTAGAAACATGATAGAGGAAGTAGAAGTAGAGGCTTCGACCCGGAAACAGTATTAAGGTGCAGTAAAATTATCTGTTGTTCTGTGAATGTTCACTGGTGAATTCCAGTCATTTCAATAAGAATCCACACGATCAGCAATTTCGTTTGTGGTCAAAATGTCACTATGGGACCAAGTTGGTGTGAGGTACTTAACGAGTAAGAAAAGTGAAAAGGTACAGCAGATTCGTTTTCCGTTTGGTTTCCCTCTTTTCTGGTGGATGGTCCAGGCACTTCAATGATTTTCAGGTCTACAGGAGGATTTTTATTCTTGTTCAAACTTGTATTTCAGCTTACCGAGATCCCTGCAAAGTACAAAACTTACTGTTAGTAATGTTATTAAAGTGATAGTTGTGAAATTTAAATAATTTCCTCAGCCTTGTGACGTTCCAAACCTGTTTGACTTTCTGTCTGTGGAAGCCAAAAGCAGATCTCAGGCATAATGCAACCCCAGTCACCGTTCAATTTCACTGCATGAAACACAAGCAGAAAAAATTGTGTAAATCATTCATGAAACCATTCTTATGTACACTTGTCTAGTTCAATTCAATGCAACAATTTATGTAAAAATGGTTAAGCTCCAAAAATGTACCAGAAAAGATCCTAAAAATAATCAACGAGTTCACAACTCATGTGTTATGGGTTGTGTTGCAAGTCTTCTGAAGCCATATAATATCCTAGCTATTTCCTTTTTTTTTTTTTTTTTTGAAAAATACTAAACTTGAAGTTATAATTCAGAGTTAAAATGTCTTATATTCAAATGCAAATGATAAAGATATAAGACAAAATGCATAGCATTATTTGTGAACCAAACCTGTGATATTATTTTTTCTGAGTAACATGAATGAGATTTGAGAGCATGAGGGAAGATTTTCAGAGAATAACTGATTAAAAAACACAAGTACACACACAGTCAAACAATACGATTTCACACAGAGAAAGTTCATAGTAATAAAGTAACGTTACTTGCATGTGGTGCAGGTAACTTACTGTAATTCAATGTTGCCACTGAAATGTTCAGATTATTTTAGAAATGTAACGTTACTGGTTGTTCTGGGGAAACAAAAGAACAAAGCTGATTATTCACAACATAATATTTATTGACCAGTAAGTTAAATGGCTTTAAAATGGTATTTGAGAGAATGAGGGCACCTGTAGCAGTAACGTTAAGTAAATTTAGGCTAAACAAAAACAGACCAAACTATATTAACCTGCTTTTGTTATTCATAACAAACGCCAATGACGAAATGAATTAGTTAGGCTATATCAGTAATTTGAATTTGACACAGTTGTACAGAATATGTTGAATTGAATGACTAAATCAATAATTTCCATTTGTTCATTAGATCAACGTAAGTTAGTTAGCATCGCGGCTAAAACCTTCATACCAGATACTGTGCAATAAACAAATGGTAAACACTGTAAAAACGTAGTAATGTATAATAAATTTAGTTTATATATGTGTGTGTTTGAATATATAGTGAGTAGACTCTGTATTTATATTTATTTGGCGAGTTTACAAACCTTGTAACGGAGAGCCGAACAAATAGCGGAAGCTTTGATGAGAGGAGCCGTTACTTCAAACCCGATGACGTCGATCAGCTGAGCTTTGTTGCGCGCGAGCAGCGCGAGCATCACTGAAGTGACGACAGCAGTTTCGTGACAGAATAAAACTTCTCTCCTCCTGGTTCTTCTTCTTCATATTATTAATATTATTATTATTTAGTGTTGTTGTTTAAGGTTTAAATTACTTAATAAAATAGGCCTATACTAAATAAATGTAAGCTACCCAAGTGAAAACGACGTAGGCTACTGTTAAATATATTAAAATGCATTAAAGTATATTTGTATTGTAGGTCTACTAAAAACACTCAAGTACATTTTTAATGCATTTAATAGTACGTCTTTTTCACCTGGGTATGTATACTGAATCAAACTTAAGTAGCCTATAATAATAATAATAATAATAAATAATAGGATAATAATAATCTTATTCGGGCCTCACTGAACCATTGGGTTCCTCCAGATGCTGGCTTTAACATAAGAGATCTTCCAGGAACCACTTAAATGTTAAAAGATATTCCAGTAACCCTTTTATCGCATTCAAGTTCCTCTATTTTCCCCCAAAGCACTTTGAGGTCTCATGGTAATGAAAAGGTGACTCCAGAACCTCTGAACTAAATACAAAGTGCTTAAAGGATCCCATAAGTTCCAGCAAGAACCTCAAAGATTGTCAATGCTCCTCCAGTAACCCTACTATAGGAGAAAGAGCTCTGAGGCACCTAAATTACATTTTGAAGTTCCTTGAGTATCCGACAGGATATTTGAGGCTCCTTTAGTTTTTACAGTGTACTTGAAATAAGATTTCGTTACATGAAAAAAAAGATATATATAAAAACAAACTGATTTTATTTTAACTATAGCTGCTAAAGCAACATTTCTCATTTTCATTTAGTTTAAAGGTGGTATCAGTGATTTCAGGCCCAAAAATATTTTATTACATTCATCTACTCTTTCCTAACGATCCGCTAGCTGCCCGCCCCATAAGCATGTCGTCAAAAAAACGCGTCTCTGTAGGCAGCCTAGGCTCTGAGATCTGCACACAAAAACAAATGGTTTAGCCAAACACTCAAAACCAAAACAAATAGTGTTCCAACCAATCACCGACAGGGGGAGGGTGTTGTGAGGTTTTGTGCTCGTGCACGGCTGCACGCGAAGTCAGAGCTGAAGAAGAAGCTGGCTCAAAACCTCACAACACCCTCCCCCTGTCGGTGATTGGTTGGAACACTATTTGTTTTGGTTTTGAGTGTTTGGTTAAACCATTTGTTTTTGTGTGCAGATCTCAGAACCTAGGCTGCCTACAGAGACGCGTTTTTTTGACGGCATGCTTATGGGGCGGGCAGCTAGCGGATCGTTAGGAAAGATTAGATGAATGTGATAAAATATTTTTGGGCCTGAAATCACTGATACCACCTTTAAAGCACTGTAACTTCTGGCCCTCTAGCGGTTAAAAACAAAACTCAATGCGCTTTGTGAAAGAACATTGTTTTGGTTGTACTTCGGCTCTGTGTGACTGTGCGGATTAATATGGTTCGCAAACAAAAAAAAAGTGACAGTGTACCTTTAACTAAAAATAACTAAAATAAAAACTATAGACAGAAGAAGCTATAACTAACATTAATTAATGACAAAAACACACAACAAAATTATAAACTCTAAAAATAAAACAAAACAAAATTATAAACTAATTCAAAATATTAAAACAGTTTCTTAATGATACTGAAAGCATAACATTGCTTTCAATCAATTTTTGCAGTTATATGGTAAAAATGCTATAGTCTAAACATTAATGAACTTACAGTATATGCCTGCCGATAGTAGATGGTGAAATGTTTTATTTTTCATATTGCATGATTTAGCAAAATAAAACGCTGTGATGGCTCCGTTGTAATTTCATTTATTTGCTAATGGACTCTCTCGCATAGAAAAACATTGCTGATTGCTTCACTGAAGTGATGATAGAGAGAGTTCACCTTTGTATTATCAACAAATACGCCTGGGATCAAGCGATCCATTTCAGCTGAGCTGACATAAATGCAGAATTTTCCATGGATATGTAGTCAGGTGAACTGTACTGTGAGGCTGACACTAAAGGTGTGCTTAAAGCTCATATAATCATGGGTTTTTGAGCTAAAAGGGGTTAAGGTCAGGCTTCCTACTGAAAATTTAGACTGACAAATGGAGTAAATGACTATAGGGAAAATTGAAGGCAAAGCAGATTTTAATGGAACATCATTCAAAAGCTGAACAGGGTCTATGTGGGTTCGTTCACAGTCACGACAGCCACATTTAGCATAATGTAGGCTTACTTCTAAGCCTTATTGTCTCTGATAGTGTGTACTGAAATGGAACATTAAAGACCTAAATATATTGCTTTACTTGCACTTAGACTTAAATTCAAAAGCCTTAGAGGTTCAAAAGCCTTCCTGTGTCACAAATCAACAATGTCCATCAATCTCTGTCTCTGCTTTGTTAAAGAAGGATTTGTTAAAGCTTAAATGCCAGAACTATAAGATATAAGAACATGTTAGAGGTTTTTAAAGAAGGGAACCATTTGTATATGTTATCAAAATATCATATATAGACAGTTTTATATATATTAATGCATCATACATATTTAATATAGTGTAGGATGGGGGAAGATCCCCCCCCTTTAAGAACAATGGGGATTTACTTTTAAATGTTTAGCATGTGTAGGATGATGATGCATCAGCTAATGTGTTAGGAAATAAATAGAAACATTTGCTAATTTAGTTGGTAGCATAAAATATTAAAAGAGGGGTAAGATGGCCCCTATGGGGTAATTGGCCCCCCTACCAATTAGAAACCCCCCCACTGGATAAACTTGTACAGAATGTATAAATGACTTTTGATATAATTCTAATCAATATTTTTATATATTTTTAAATTGTCATTAATGTGAAATACTAAATAAACTGTTGTATTTAAAATTGTATTTTTGACAATTTAGTTGAATAATTGAATAACTGATGACAGGCAAAGCAGAATCCCAGTAAAAGAGATTCGTCTGAAAGGTAAAGTTATTCTATGAATATTTCATACAAGCATATGAATGCTTCTATTTAATTATTATAATTACCTATTTAATTGCTCATTTTAATTGAAGATATTATAATTATTAACAATAATTAACAATAATTATTTAATACCTAACAGTAGGTATTCAGGGGCGTTTGGCGGGTCATTTTGTCCCAGGGGGCATTTTATCCCAACCTACCGGGGTATTCATATGTATAGAGGAAATTTACAATATTCCATTGTCAGCCGTCGTACTCCTCTGTGTCGCCCCCTATCGGTTCTGTGTGGATCAGCGGTGCTAACTAAATCTCCTCAATTACTACAGGATTGATGTTTTGGTTCTCGTACGGAATTTATTTGTGCTCCATGCACTAGCATGAGGCGAATTGCTTATTTTCAGTTAGCTTGTGTGCACCATAAAACATGAAATAGTTTATTATTAGAGTCGACTTATTAATGGAAAATATTAATAATCTTATTTCTTATTTTTTTATTTTAACCAAGTGGCTACTTAGGGGTTCTGTAGATATTTTCAAAGAAAAAGGTTTAAAAGGTATCATTATATTTCGCGATATCTGGCATTAGTAAATGCAACATAAATGTAACAGAGTAATAATAATGAAATAGCCTAGTCAACATTATTATTAAATTCGTTTTTTTTTTTTTTTTTTTTTGCTTTTCAAAAAATAAACTGCAAACGGGAACTCCAAACGAAGCATTAAAGCCATTTCCTCACAGTTACTAGTGAGAGCTTGATGTGTGTGGGGGAAAGTGGGTGTCGCTGTTTAGAATAATTATACGAGACAAGGGAGGTATTTTCTGACTAGTCGCTTCACAGAGGACTCAACAACTCGAGGTCTGAGGATTGCTGTGCCTTCATCTGCAGCACGGGTCCCGTGAACGGATTTGATCTGGATTTTTGACAGGTATAGGACCGGTCGAAATGTGGATGTAATGTATCCAAGCACACGTTGTCTCGAGATCCCGAACTCTTAAGTGGACCTATGATGATCTGTCTACGAAGAGACGCGAAGGGTGCAAGCCACCACAGAAGCCCCGCGGACTGTTGTTGTCTGAGAAATGATAACAAATGAACGACACGGAAAGGAACATGGTTGAAAGGACCAGTAAATTTCTGTTGATCGTCGTCGGATCGGTCTTCTTCATGCTGATTTTGTACCAGTACGTGGCTCCCGGGGTGATAAACTTCGGCTCCCCGCACGGGTACCTTCTCGGCGAAGAGGACATGACCATTTTCCCCACTCCGGATCCGCACTATGTGAAAAAGTACTACTTCCCCATTAAAGATCTAGAGCGCAATATCGATTTCGAAATCAAGGGAGAAGACGTGATTGTGTTTCTCCACATCCAAAAGACCGGCGGGACCACCTTCGGGAGACACCTGGTCCAAAATGTTCGACTGGAGCTTCCGTGTGATTGTAGACCGGGGCAGAAGAAGTGTACTTGCTACCGTCCGAACCGAAAGGAGACCTGGTTGTTTTCTCGGTTCTCCACCGGCTGGAGTTGCGGTTTACACGCGGACTGGACCGAGCTCACCAACTGCGTCCCGGGAGTTCTCAACAAAAAAGAGAGCAAGTCGAAAAAAATGAGGTGAGTTTGTTTGTTTGACCCTGCTGAAAATCTCAAGGTTTTCAAAACATTCAGTGTCGCGAAGAGTTAACGTACTCTGAGAGCGTAAGTCAAATTTTGGGTTTATCGTTGCCTGTATAGATAACATTAAGGTTTGAAACTGTTTTTCTGTGTAAAATCGCCTCAGTAAATCTCCAGTCGTGTGTAAACAACAGAATTTCTGTAGCCTGTTAGTTCTCGCTTAGGAAACGTTCAAGTCGCCGTTTACCCAGTCAAGCTTAAAGTATCAGATCCACGAAGGAAAAACGTGCTGGAACCCGTTACATTTGTTCCGAATGAGTTTCGTTTGGGCAGTATCGCTTCATTTTTTTTGTTTCATTTACTGCTTCGGTGCGGGATGGTGTGGGATGGTGTTTCCTCATTTGTTTTACCGAAGTTATGCTGTAAGAATTGAAAGCGACATTCCACGGCTTTTCCATTTTTGAAAAGTGGTTTTGACATATTTTGTTTTTTAAAAACATTTAATCAGACAAAAAATATGATTTAGATAAATAATTTTCATCTGTAGTAATCTCTGGGACCTATATATAGCCTAATAATATATTGCCATATTGAGATTGCTGTGTCTTTGAAAAGGCTGATGGGAAATAGTTGACAGCTTTTAGTTAATTTAGCCATTGGTCATGTGTTCAAGCCAAGGTAGTGGCACGACAAGTCGTATGTTAGAAAGATTTAATGCTCACGTTTGATATGTCCATATTTTTAATAATCAGTTGTTTACTCTATGTATCATGGTTACAGGACTGACTGTTTAAGACCTACTGACAACTCATTTGACACTTGTCCTTAAAGCATTTACATCCTGAAGAGATGATGATGATGTCATTATGACATAAAAAAAAAGATATATTAATGGCCTAATGACCTAAAGAAAAATGTATTACTCAGTGGCACAGTAGTAATAGTTAGTTTATTGCTCCATCCCTTTGAGTTTAAACTTGTTCTTAATTTCTATGAAAATGTCCCATAGTTTCTGCAAAATTGTATTTGGAACTATCAGAACTTTTTCTTATTTAGTTTATATTTTTGATTAAAGTGGTATCACAAGTCCTTTGGGTGAAGGTCTCTGCGTGTTACTGTCTTTCTGCGTGGCAAAATAATTTAATTCCATTTAAGATTTGATCTGACTCCATTTAATCACAACCTCGATTTAAGTTAGATTGCCAATTGGTTATTGGTTAATTATATAATAGTTAAGCAATACATTGGATTGTTCTATTTAACTCTTTACTTATATTTTAACCGTGCATATTAGGAAGCTATGTCGCTCAGAGGTCCTCACGCCTTGTTTAACGTGGGTCTCAAAATCACAATCTCGCCAGCTTCGGTCACTAAACAGAGGTAATTGCTATATACCTGAGATTGGTCGCATTCACGCTTACACAATCAAAGATACTTTGGTATAGCCCCCATGATTGCGTACACTTGAGATTAAAGTAACATTTACTTCAGTAGAGGTATGGCCACTACTACAGATAGTCAAATTACTTTACTTGTCTTATAATAGCTTTAGATTGGCCATGCCGTGGTTTCCCACATACACCTAACTAAAGTAACATTAAATTAAAACAGAGGTAAGACACACCTAGATTTAGGTTGGTCAAGCATCACTTTTGCTGCCCTAAACGGAAATTCCCTTTTTGTCTTTGCAAAACACGTACACTTGAATTAGTGCCAAATATTAGTCATCACTAATCTGACGCAAAACTTGCTGTAACATATGAATCCGTTTAATCTACTTGGGAAAACAATTTCAGAGTCAGTCGGAATAAAATCAAATGTAACAATTTATTATGTCAGGTAAATGTATCATGTCAATTTCATAATCAGTTCAAAGATAATAAATACAAAACATCAAATGCTCTGGAATAAAGAGAAAAGATGCAAACCTTACCTTAGAAAATACATGATGCTGAGAGTCTTGGCCACTCTCAGCATCACAGGCTAATTTGAGCTACAAATCGCCCTGAGCATCTTGTTGTATTTCTTAATATAAACGGAAACTTCTTTCACATGGAAACATTTGCTAACAATGGGAATTTGCATTCAGAGTTTACACCTTTTGGGAGCAGGATGCCATTTGCCTGGAAGACACACCCTCCTCCGTGTGCGAGTTATCTCTAAACTCTTAAAGACCTTAATACCTTTTGGTTTACTTCTTTGGGAATGAGACCTTTGTACCAGTCGCACTGAGACATTTCAAATGATACCAAACATGTGTAATACTGTATGATAATTATTCACATTAAACCATATAGATTCTTGGGTGAATTTTGGTGATCTCAGCATGAGAGAGATGGAATGGGGGAAGAGGGAAAGAGATGTAGATTAGGATGATTCTGAGGTGAGACTTCCGTCTCGAATGGTGCACAAGAGTTCAAATGTTAATTTCCTTTGTTCTCTCAGAGAGTTGCCCTCTTTTCCAGTTGTTTCCAGTCCTACATAAATATGGTATTTTGGTGGAAACTGTGGTTCCACCACCCCATGCAGGGCTTGAACCTATACAGGGTTTCATTTTATAGTTTTAACCAGTAAGCTATATCAACCCTATTTCTGTCCTGCATGTCAATTTTTTAAGCTGATCACAAAATGAAGTGGCTCAGTTGTGTTTATTGTCACAATGACTAGAAAACACCAAAGCAGTTTCAGTTTATACACAAGGAAGCTCTCCAGCTGTGTAACCAGTTAACTCAGACGCACAATGGGGTGTGTTTTAGCAGGCCTGCAGTGAGAGCTGAAATAACATGCTGATATCTTGCTATTCCGGACAGCTTAAAAAGACATCTTTCATGACTTCTTTGTGCGTTTAAAAATCACTGTGACTAAATGTGATAATGGATACTGTGACTCATGTTTCAGAGTTACTAAGTGCAAGGAAAAGTCATCCTAGAACTTGCCTTTCCTTTCACTTTCCCAGGTGGTTTTCTAAAGGAATTTTTTTTTTTACTCTGCCGGGGAACTTTGTGGAATGACTGAGCATTCCAGTGTACGTTTAGCAAATGGCCAGTTAACCTCTTGAACCTCTAATTGACATGATGTTTGGATAAATCTGCACTTTTCAGTCAAGACCTACTAGATCTACAGGTTTCTCAACCAATGAATGGCCACATTTTGTCAGCTGTAGGCTAGGCTGATGAAAATTGGAAATTTCATGGATGGTTATGTCCAATAACTGAAAGAGAGGGTTTAAAAGCTGGCCCAACTAGCCTAATAGGTATCCCGCTGGCTGAGTGCATCACATATGCCTTGATGCACAGGCCTAAGTGACTCGCACTACCAAGTGAGCCATCAGTTGTTACTGGCTGGTCTCAACGGCCCCACACCATCAGCCACAGTTACACTTAAACAAGTAGAGCGCCGTTCACACTCCCCTGCTGTTGACATGTTTTCAAGATGGAATCGCCATGTGTTCAGTGACTACAAAGTGCTTTATAGTACACAATTCACTGGGTTTTAATACAGAGATAATGTGACCCCGTAGGAAGGTTAAGTTCAAATCTCTAGGAAAGTTTTAAGAGGTAAATAAATGCATATTAAAGAAATGTTCACATGCTAATGAAATTGATGGTATACACAATATAGCAGTACTATATCAGTTATTAGACTATTATAATATATATTTTTTTATTTTTTCATTTAGATTATGTTTGCCATCATCTAATTCTCACTTGAAGTTAATCTACTTTTTTATAAAAACACTATACTACAATGTATACTGCATTCTACTAGAAGTTGAACCTCCTTCTCTAATGTGTTTTATGGTGGGGGCAGTTGCTTGTTAAGATTATCCTAAAATTCAGAGTAAAGGCTCATTATCTGTCCTTCCCCTGGGTAACGTCTTAATGACACACGTGTGTGTGTGTGTCTGTGTGTGTGTGTACGCTGATGAGAGAAGGAGAGCAATTTGAGACTCAACCAGAAATAGAATAAGGTTAGTTGCACTTGAGGAAAATGTTGTAACTGATAGTATGGGGTCTACCGTCTGTGCACTACTGTATTAAAGGTGAACTAAGTAACTTTTTTACCTTAACTGAACAGCTTCGGAGTCATTGGAATGGTTATATTACTTATTTCGGGTTGAATGGTGGTCGTTTCGCACCCCCCTGGTGCCCGTGAGCGGAAAATTCGCACTTGCAACTTTGGGGCGGCGGGCCGCCGCGGCAGGAAGTATCGCGTGATATCAGGTCTCGCGATGTAAACAATTGCTTTACGGCCAAAAGAAATCTGCTCAAATACTGTCATTATTGCGCTCCCTCACGCTGTTCGAACCCGAATGAAGAAGACGTTTTAAAGAATGTCCCATCTGCTTTGATGTCGTTGATCTACTAGCCTCTGGTGTCTGAGAATCACCAAAGAGTTTTTACAACAGTGTTGTCAAATATCTATTCCGAAGCTGTGGGGGGAGCTCTAGAGAGAAACCTGCGAGCAAAAAGCGATAATACAGCGAAGAAATCCCGAAGCTACTGAGTGCTGCTTTAACATCGCATGCAGTTGCATGGAGAGGTGTTGTGTAAATGACTCATTTGTGATTTGTGACTGTCTATGAATACTTTGTGTATCTTGTGTTCGTAATAGGCCTTTATCACACTACCGTGTTCAGGTTCAAGCTTCAAGCCTCAAATAGAAGTGTAAAAAACTTCCGCTGTAGCCTGTATCAATGGCTGTGCCCATAGCACAGGGTTGTTGTGATGTCAAATTCAGCAGAGATAGGCCTACTTCTTCTAAAGACACCAATCTCATTTTACAATCATTAATTGAGTATTGTGAAACAAGAAAAAACATAGAGGAATAGGCTAATATTCAGTTTTTCCCACAGGATTTTGTGAGACCTCCTTTAAAGGGGAGCGCTTAAGCCATACTGTATGTGTATGCGCAATGCTTCAGTCTGACCACCTTATTTTATTAGAGAACTGCAAGATTACAATACTTATTGTATTCAACTTATTGTATTAAACAATAATGTTCGCATTTTTTGAAGCACTTACTTCACAATGCAATCATCAATAATTAGATCAAATTGAAGTTGTTTAAATAAAGGGGTGTTTCCAGCCCATGCACAATTCACGAAATTAACTGGTTTGGTTTGAGCTATATCATCCGTGTTTGAGTGTAATGATTTGATAGCATTATACTGTAGTGTAGACAAACATTGGTGGTAATATAATGCAAAATTAAAGAAAATAGCTTTAAAAACAAAATTAAATCAGTCAGATAATTCCTCTGGCAGTAACTTGAGCTGCGTGCTGCCCGTTAACCTCATGACTAGTTGACAATCGCGTATCAGATAATGTGACACAATAAAATAAAAGATGACATACATAGGGTCTATATAAACAGTTTTATGTAACAAAGTGCGGGAGGAGCATGTTCAGGTAATCATCCAATCAGCACAAGAAGAAGCCAGTATAAATAAAGCCTTCCCTTACCTCCTGTCTCATGACAAATTTCTCAGCATCCCGCCACCACCCCATCACCTCACATTCAGATGGGTCTGCTCATAGATTCCCATGATCTATAGCCTCCATTCATAGGGGGGAGTACTCTGGGGTCGGGCCGAATTCCGAGCTCGGAGCCCTCCCCCCGGACAGCAAGCCAAATATGCATTATAATATTACATCAGATTTCATTAACATGTGAACTCGTGAAATATTGATGTTTGATTAAATTAATTTATTTTAATTTTCTTCTCAAAACTGGCGTCCGTCCATTGACAATAATGCAGGTGGAAATTCGCTTACGCTACTAATCGGAGCCAGTTGTGAAGACGCTGACTGTGATGAAGGCCTATACAGGAAATGCAAGTACAAGTTAGTATAAGCAGAACAGCTTCAAACAACCTTTAAAATATTTGAGCAAACTCAGCAGATTTCACAGTAAATTGTAATTTCAAAATAGTATTCAACAAGTCAAATTATTGGGGTATTAATCGTGCCAATAGCACAAACTTTGGACATTGCTAAAGTTGAATATTTAGCGCTTTGAAGAACGCCACATTCTGCCCTGTGCTTAATCCATCACCCACACACACCATGTTAGTTTTCACCTAAGCAAGCAGCTATTGACAGCTTTAAGTCCAATCTGTCTGTAGCCCTTGGCAACAGACTGTTTACATCGTCTGCATGTCATGAGAGTTGCTTATCTTAACGATTATATAGGAAACTGCTGTTTAAATGCAGGGCTGGCGTCCATATAAACCTTACCGTTATCGGATAATAAGATTATGTTGCAATAATGTTTTTTATTAATCTGTATGTAATTTAAGTTGCACCACACCTCTCTACTTTCTGGGTTGATGATGTGCAGTTCAAAGTGGAGATGTGATGAAACGCTGGCTGTCATAGATCTGGATCAGGCGGGATGGTGACATAGATTTAGACAGAGCTGCTTTTGTGCTAAATTTGGGTCTCGGGCTCCACTGGGAACTGTTCAGGGATATTATGTCTAGGTAAGGTCTCTTTGTAGCTTGAATGATTATAAGAGGATTTGTTCTGGACATAAATGCTGATAATAATCAGTACAGCAAATCTTCAGCCTCATTTTTCCACCACAGCTATTATGAAACTAATGTGCAGCATAGGTTTATTATGAATTGCTTTGCAGTATTCATGGTGCTTGTGACGTTTTGTGATGAATACTTAGCCCACTAGAGTCAAATGGCTATTTCTGGAAGACTATATTGATATCTGCATCATTATCAACATATAAATAGCATCTGAAATGTAGTATTTCATATGAACAACTTTAGAGATGTAAAAATGTTAATGGATAGTTTTAGGTTTGTAGGATATTTAATTAATTGAGTTGATTTTATTGTATTTAATCAACACGAATAATTTAATCTGTTCAATTCCATCAAATTTTGTTTAATATATTTAATTTATTTAACTAATTTAAAAGGACTTCATCACTTTAGTTTAGCCTAAAAATAATAAACTTTAAAATGGGAAAATTATTAATTCTGTAATTTAATCTTACGTAATCATACATTTTTTGTAATGGTTTATACTTTTTTGGCTTAGTGTAGGATTGAGGTGTGGTTTATTTATTTGCTTTTTTGAGGGCTTATTTATTTATTGGGGGGTTTGGAGTCTAAGATTAAAAAAATTACTGTTTTCTATGTTAACGGATTTTAAAATGTAATTTATTCCTGTAATGGTAAAGCTGAATTTTCAGCAGCCATTACTCCAGTCTTCAGTGTCACATGGTCCTATACAAATATATTTGATATAAATATAATATAAAGGATTCATAAAGATTTTTCTGCCATTTTTAGCAAATTTTTTAGCCTTTTGGGCACTGGTAAAAAATTATATAATAATAAAAAAAAATTGTAGTTTATAATATGTTGCTTGCAAAAAAAAAATTATAATTACGTAGTTTTGGCATATACCGGTAGGGCCTAACGGCTGAACATAAGCTGAAAAATTAATACAATGATCAATGAGACCGAGGGGTCACAAAGGTTATAAATGGACTCTGACGGGGTGAATCCTCTTTGCCGCACTGGTGTAATCTTGAAGAAGGTGTGTGGACTGGTAATAGTAGTGGTGCTGGCTGCAGGATGTGATTTACTGTGAGCCAGAGAGACAGGACAGCAGCCTGTGAGGGAACAGGCCAGCGGTAAGCCACTAACTACCTGTCCGCTAAGACAAATTAGGGCCAAATTCTCTCAGACTTTCCCCTGCTCTTATTTTTTTGTTGTGCTCATTACCTCCCTCGCTGTATCTACTGCTCTTTCTTACCACTTCATAGCTTTTCTCTGCGAGCATGACTGAAATGTCTCCTTTAATGTAAAACTGCACAATTATGACCATCTTCTTTTGTGTTGCTTGCGTAGTAAAATGATGCTGGAAAAGTATATAAATTGTGGTTACCTGGCATGCGAGTTTAATGCAGAAGTCTGGGCATGGATTTCCTGTAGCAGGCATGAAACTGGATGAGCTCTGGATGAGCGGTGGTCTGTAGCGGCGATGAGAAGCAGGAGGTTCGTCGCTAAATTGAATCAGATACTGTCAGGCTGTGATGGCTCACGGTTCAGTGAGAGCCACTCAGACACACTTTGGAGGTAATTGGAGGACTTTTCTGTTCAACCTCACTCGTTCTTACGTTGATTTATCTTAAGAGATACCATACCGGTGTAGAGCTGATATTATTCAGATTTTTCACTGATATCACTCATTCAGCCCCTTTTCTGGGCCTCATGGTCTATCAGTCTCATGTTGAATTTTGAAGTTCGCATTGGAGCTTATTCATTCCAACAACCAAACTGTTTGATTTTTTTACGATACATTTGAGGTAAATTGGACATAATTCTTCGAGTAATGTGGAATATAATCGTTTTTTTTCTTCTCTTAAACTCAAATCCGTTTCATTTTTTGTAGTCTGAACTCTGAACAGATATTGAAATTAGATTCAAAACAGATTTTGTTAATGCATCTCAGTCTGAACAACCTTTGTCGTTTTTACGATGCATTTGGATTTGGTTAACTGACCACATGAAAAACATAATCAATGGCGGTCCATCAATTGCACATTTCTTGGCCGTTGCACATTGAATTGGATGTGGTGTTTGCAAAGTTCAAAGCCTTTGATGATTGTGGTAAAGCTCAGTATTAAGGTTAGCTGGTCAGAGGATACACCTGAACTTTGGGACATTAGCTGTGTCAGTGACTGTACATTGCATGATAGCGTAGCGCACAGCCACGTCCATATGAGCTGGGACAGCCTTAGTGTGTTAATCCAATCAGATCAGCGAGGGATTAGAGGCCGTTGTCTCCGAAGAAAACCATGGAGTTATGCTAATCTCTTTAGCGATGTGTGCTGGGCCATTGCGTCTCTCTCTCTCTCTCTCTCATGAGATGGAGACAGACAGTTGGTTCCTGTGTTGACATGGGGTAATTTCATACAAAAAAAAAAAAACATCCACGATGATGCATTTTTTTTGGACCACAATGGTTGGGAACATAGAAACGTCTTAATGCCAATTCACACTGAACTGACAGATGCCGACCAACGGCAACAGGTTTTGTCGGATCAGTGTGTTACCCCTGTCGTTGGTCAGAGTGCGTTTTCACCATTTGAACGTGTTGAATCAGTTTTTTAGGGTCGTGGAATGTCTTGTATAAAAAAAAATTGTAATGAATCAGAAACATGCAGCACAACCATGGCTGCATTTCCCAAAAGCCGTAAGCCTAAGTGGATCGTAGAGAGCATTGGTGGCAATTGTTCTACGATTAACTTAGGCTTGCGTTGCTTTTGGGAAACACCGCCCAGTATAGTTTGATTCCTAAATTAATTAATATAATGAGTCAGTTCTTTTTAGTGAATCAGAAACATACTGTGCAACCAGTTTCTTGAATGTATGAATCTTATGAGTCGGCTCATTTTAGTGAATCAAAAAATAAAAACAGTTATCGGAAACACTTTATTTTAGGGTCCAATTCTCACTATTAACTAGTTGCTGATTAGCATGCCTATTACTGGTTTATTAGTACTTATAAAGTACATTTTGCCTTATTCTGCTTGACCATATTCTACATCCTTTAATCCTACCCATTGCCAATACCTAAATGTAACAACTACCTTACTAACTATTAATAAGTAGTAATTAGGAGTTTGAGGCAAAAGTTGTAGTTAATAGTTAGTGAGAATTGGTCCCTAAACTAAAGTGTGACCAAATTATCATATTATTTGGGAATGCAATTGCATTTTCTCCCCAATGTTTATTTCCGACAATCACTAAGAAACCAAGAATCTTTACTGGAAATTCTTTACAATTTTGATCCCTACAGTGTTACGGAAAAGGCTTAGTCAGGCCTCGGTTTTAACAAACTTGAAAGTTTTTTCTTAAATATGAAACTCTTGTCTGTACCAAACCGAGAAACACTTTAATGTCTTATTCAGCATGAAAGTTGAAATTGATGCTCACAAATGCGTCACACTTTTAATGGCAAAAAGTCCTGCTCGAATACGCCCTGCGCTTGCCTCAGTGACTAGATGACTGATGTTCACATCATTTGCCGGGACTCAGTGCTGTATGAAATTGAATTCAGGGAAAGCGAAGCCCGCAAGATGGGGATTTAGTAGCTGATCATTGTATTCTACTAGGGAGAGAAATGTTATCAGTTACTCCCTTCGGGAAAAGCAGGCTTAAACCGAAGCAAACATACAGACTTCACCACACAGGAAGTACACGAAAACTGGTCGATCTGTCAAATAAAAGAGTTTCTCATGATCTGTGTTCCTGTCGTTCATCTAGCATCAAGGACATTAGGGGGATGAGGAATTTATGATGGCAATAATGACAGTTGTGCTTTTTCATTTTTAATTTAAACATTTTGCCATGAACTTTGATTTCCTTGCCCTCCTTTGTCTCGGTGTGTGAGATGTCTGCAGTTGAATGACATCTCACTTAGCACGTCTTCAGATCTATACCGGTGCGCTCAGGAAATGGGCCGTCCTGCCGTCTTGCACTAGATTGATGCTCTACAAGGGCAAATTACAAGGTAATGAGTGGTTAGCAGGAGACACTCTTTAATTATGGCCTGATGGTCTCGAGTGAGACTGAAGGACAACTATGGATTATTGTGTGCCTGTTTCTGTGTCTGGATGTTTCAAGAAGCTACTGGTCACCGTCTCACACTTTCCCCTGTATTTTTAGTCGATTCCGAATCTGGAGGCCCATTTCAAGGCGGACTAATAATAGCCCTGGGGCCTATTATGACAATGACGTGCAATCTGTCTCTTTCTACTGAATGGTCGGCAGGACGCAGGCCGACTGCAGAGATTCAGCTCGTGCTAGCTGAGATACCCTCATTAAAAGTGGTCTTAATGAAACATGTGAAAATGGGTGATGAAGGAGGGCAGTTTGTGCGGGAACGATGACAGAATCAAAGCTGTGACCAAATGGTGGTTCCCAGTGGGATTTCATTATCGAATTGTCAAGCACATGTCAACATATTTGCACATGTACACTTAGTGGTTTATGTAGGAGGAGTTTTTTTTTCTTTTTCTTTTTTTTTCTTTTTTTTTGGCTACATGTGGACGTCATTGGTGACATTGGGCAACTCAAGCTGTGTTACACATAATTGTGCCTGCACAGAATCTGCACACTTTTCCCCCACATTTTCCACACTGATTGTGGAGAAAAATCAGCTGTATTTATTTAAATATGATTTCTTTTTTGTTTGTTTTTTTGCCTTTTTGCTTCTTCAGTGAGAATTTTGCATCGATTTTGTAATGTGCACATCCGCGATAGTATAGGGTATAGGGATCGTAGTGATTCGTATAGAACAGGCCCCACAGTTCGAAACGCACATGATTTGTGGATTAATTACAGTTTAACCATCATAGAGTGAAAGTTTATCAATTGCATGTGTTTTAGGTCCTGTCAGTTTAAACTTTCAAGCAAGCACAAGACATGAAAAATTTGTGCGCTGTTTTCTGTGCAGACAGCATCCATTCTCTTTCACGTCTATTTGGGCTTGAACGGACATATATATGCAAAATTTTGTCAAAGTGCCAGACTCTGCGAGTATCCTCGCAAACAGTCGCTTAGCCTATGGCTTAAGTGAACGTAAACAACTAAAACAGATGTGTACCAGGATCCATGCATTAGGCCTTAAAGTGACAGCAGCCTAATAAACCTGCTGCTGTCTGTGTCATTAATGTTAATCAAACAATAAAATACTAGAGCTATTCAAGTCATCTGGTGTTTGTTTTATAAATTGTTTTTATATCCCAATATATATCACAGAAAAACTAAACATCACTATGTCTGTTTTTTCCAATATCGTGCAGCCCTACCAGTGAGTATGTTTAAGGTGCGGGCTCTGCAGTGAGGAACAGCCGGGTAATGTGCTGTAGTGGAGAAGAACAAAGTTCCCGTGTAGTTGTTATAGAGCAGCACGGTTGGTTCTGATTCATTGGATTCACTCTTTTGCAGACGTTCACCTCCCACTGCCTCTAATATGCTCAGCCCGTCAACACGCGTATAGTAATTCCAGGCTCCCTCTGGCTGCTTTCTGGCTTTACAGTAAGTCCTGGACACAGATCCTGCAACACTGCACCAGATTGATTCCTTTTGCATGCCGTAAATCTTCCCACACCCCTGCTAATGCCCTGAGAACTGAGCTGGGAGAGATGCCTCTTCATTACCCCAACAGCGGGGCATCCGAACCAACCTGTGACACAGCCGATTCTCAGCACAAACCGCATCTGTTATCCCAGAAGATGTTAAATAAAGAAAAGGAAAGGCTGAGCGTGTGGAAAATGATAATTTGGCTTGAATCTGAAGGGTTTGGTTTTTTTTGTTTACCCTTGTTGTTGCTGAGCAGATGTCTTCAGCCAGTGCGAATTGGATTCCGTGAAATCAGGGCTGGCATTGTGTTATTAGACATCTGGATGCTGTTGTCTGATATTTGGCTGTGCAGCAGTTGAGGGCTTTAAACCAGCAAATCTTTCGATTATGTGCCTCTTGCGCCCACAGTTGAAAAAGTATAAACATCTAAACGCTAGAAGGAACATGAGAGATCGATGGAGATGGAGCATATGCTGGGAAAACAAAAGTTTAAACTCATATTTTGAAGCTTCCCACCTCCCTGATTTTGAAACATAAACCTAGCGGGATTGGGAGGGAGGGAAAACCAATGCACACATCACTGGAGATATTATTACCCATTTACGGTACTATTTATACCCCCACTGGGTCTGCAGAACACTGAGGGGAAGTGAGGTCATATATGTTGAGATTGCTGGAGGCTGATTTACATTCTCCTGAACATGTTTTATTTATTAATACTATGATGGAGGTCAGTAACAGGCGCTTTTCTGCACATATCCAGCATGGTGTTGGAGGCGGCGAGAGCACCGGCTCGCCTGCAGCGAGTTGAGGGATGTGGGTGGGTTTTGGTTTATGCTCTTACCTGGACATGGATCAGAAAGGCAACAGGCCGTTCAGGCTTTCAGTGGTTTGAGATGTGAGAGCATGCCCATGGGTTGTTGTTGGTGTTGAAATTGAAGGAGGGCGAGAGAGGTGAGTGATAAATAGATAAATCTAACCACATTGATGAAAAGATTTACATTGACCTCCAAAACTGTCTGTGAAGAGTAATTGTGGGAAAAGATGAATGGTCTGTTACCTCCCTTCAAAATCACAAAAAGGGATTGGGTGCAAGACCATCTATTTATCTATCTCTCTATCTGTCTGTCAATGGCAGACAGATAGAGAGACAATATATATATATATATATATATAGGCCTATCTATCCTGTTGACTTTTCTGCCATCTCCCCCTTGGCAGGGATTGAAAAAAGTATCAAGTCAGAGTTTTGCTTCTAGTGTCACAAACATAAATAAATAAAAAAAAAAACATCTGAAGGCCAGTAAATTACAAGACTGCGCACTGTACATCATACCCGAAGGATGATGGAATATCATGTCTACTACTTCATCTTCTGCTGTTTTGCATTATTCAGCCGTTTTTAATTAGGTAACAAAGTTTTTTATGTAACTAAACATAGCACAGGGCCACTGGTCTCCAAAGTAGCTAAAGGATTCAGGTTTTGCTTTATAATCTCTGTTCTTCAAATAACTATAGAGGAGATTATGAGCGAGTTTTACCTTAGAATGCTGATGTTAAAGGGATTGGGACTAAGAAATAAAAATCTGTCATTATTTACTCGCCCTCATGTCATTTCAAAGCTGCATGACTGACTTTCCTCTGTAAAACACAAAAGGTTTTGTGGAGAATATTTTGGGCTCTCGTTTGTGTAACAAAAATGAATCAGGACTGTCAAGCTCCAAAATGACCAAAAATGTACCAGAGAAGTGGCACATCTCATGCACTATATTCCAAGATAGCTTTGTGTGAGAAACAGACTGAAATATAAGTTATTGACTTATAATCGTGTGTTAACCTATGCGACTGGATCTCAAGAAGTGCTCGTCAGTCCCATTACCTTGAAGTGTGGCCTGGCTTTTTGTATAAAAAGGAAGTCATACAAGTTTTGAATGATATGAACGAAGTTGAGTAAATGATGACATAAGGTTCATTTTTGATGAACTATCCCTTTAAGGAGCTTGAGGAAGACACTCTCAGAGTTGTTTGTTGGTAGTGTGTGTTTGTTTAAATTTCTTGGTGTGGCCCTGAGTGTGGGTTTTTAATATGTCTAGATTTTTATTGCCATTGGGAAAAGGCTGGAGCTTTTGTGAACTACAGCCTAAACTGACAAGTAGATTAAATTTGTGCAAATGGATGATGAAATGCTATTGAAATATTCATTTTTCCGTTGTGCTACAGATGGGTTGGGGCTCCCACCCACATGTCCCGGTACTGCTTCACTTGAGAAAAAACTGTCACAGATTCGTCACCTCACAGCTGTTCCCCGGAGGAAGAGAGTTCCCATAAACGGACACATTTCTCTTCATGATCAAACCACTATTAAAGTTGTTCCTCAGAACGAAATGTAAAGAAACCGAGGGAACAAGCATTCTTAATACAAGAACATCCAGTCTTCTGTTATTAAAGGGGGGGTGAAATGCTATTTCATGCATACTGAGTTTTTTACACTGTTAAAGAGTTGGATTCCCATGCTAAACATGGACAAAGTTTCAAAAATTAAGTTGTACGTTTGAAGGAGTATTTTTGTTCCAAAAATAATCCTTCCGGTTTGTCACAAGTTTCGGAAAGTTTTTTTCGAGTATGGGCATGTGTGACGTCAGATGTGGCGGAATTTCCTTATATGGGTCCTAAGGGCACTTCTCACGGAAGAGCGCGCGCGCACACGTAGACCAGAGCAGAGACATTGACTGACCAGAGCGAAATGTCACCAAAGTGTGTTTTTGGTTGCCAGGGCAAGACAACCCTGCACAGATTAAGGGACCAGTGGATGGAGTTTATTTTTACAGAGCATCAACGGAGTTGTGCAAGTGTTTTTGTTTGTTTCCTGCATTTCGAAGATGCTTGTTTTATAAACAAAGCCCAGATCGACGGATTTGCAGATCGTCTAATGCTTAAGGATCGAGCAGTCACAATGATAAAGGTTCGCGGTCGTGCGTTGGAACCGGGCGGTGAGTAAAACTGCTTCAAATGTCTCTGTGTTTTGTTAGCTCGGCGCGTTAGCACAGCTTTAGCTTCGCCCACACGGCCCGCCTCCAGCCGCTCGGTTTTTTTCGGAAAGACTCGGTACAGCCTATCTTTCTTTTATAAATATAATAAAACTAAAGACTTTTTGGAGATATGAAGGATGCAATACTACTCTAAAGGTACTCAAGATTAACAGGAGATTGAGTGAAAATGAGCATTTCACCCCCCCTTTAAATGTTCTGAGGTATTGTCCTGCGTTGCTATAACTTTTTAAAAGGGGAAACTCGGGATCTAATATACCGTATTTTCCGGACTATAAGTCGCACTTTTTTTCATAGTTTGGCTGGTCCTGCGACTTATAGTCAGGTGCGACTTATATATCAAAATTAATTCAGACTGAGATGAACCAAGAGAAAACATTACCGTCTACAGCCGCGAGAGGGCACTCTAGTTGGCGGAGTTGTTCAGAAGCGACACCATGGATGAAGAAAATTCAGTGGATTCAGTGATGTGGAATGAGATCGCGGGGGCTTGGTGAACTTGTTTACTGGTAACTTGCTTGTTGGACTCACTGGCTTATGTTAATTTAGCCTATTCAGCCTCCCAGGTATATGTTCTTTATGCTACTGTGTAGCTGAATAACTGTTAATGTGTTGCGTTAACATACCGGACACCTACTCAGCCTGTTGTTCTGTGTGTTACTGTGTAGTTGAATAACTTGCCTTTCCAGATTAAATGTCTGTTCTTGGTCTTGGATTTTGTGAAATAAATTTCTAAATAAATGCGACTTATAGTCCAGTGCGACTTATATATGTTTTTTTCCTCTTCATGACGCATTTTTTGACTGATACTCCGGAGCGACTTATAGTCCGGAAAATACGGTATTAAAGGCAGTGCAGGAATCTTGCAGTATGGAGGACGGTATGTGAACTGGTCTGTTCGATGAGCATGATAATTGAATTGTTGGAAATGCAAATCCATTTCAATGGCATCTGCAGACAATGACCACTGCAAGAAAAAGAAGACCCACCTGTGAAAGCTATGAGTATGTGCAGGGAATTGTGGGTAACCATTGCTTTGCAAGCAGACAAAGACCCTTTGAATCTCTGCAAGCTTTTCAGTCTTTTCTCTCTGGACTAAAAGTAGTTAAGACCTATCATGTCTGTCAATCTTTTCTCTCCTTTCTCTCAGTCTCTCATTCACTCTTTCATTTTCAATAGATTTAGTCAGTGTAGAAGTTTTTATTTTTTTTTGTAGGAATACATTGATATTGAAATTGAAAAGTCGACATAGAATTTTAATACTGGCCATTTAAGGGTTCTCAGTCTTAACATGAAAACACTAAGCAATTTCATAATTAATAATATAAATTAATAATAAAATACTAAAAACCAAAATAAACTGTTTTCAGTGCTACAATTGAATTTAGGCATCACAACATTATAATGTACAGTATGAAAAATGGACATTCATTTTGAGATTTGCAAAAGATTGCATTTAATAGTGTTATTAGTGTTTTTAAATATTAGCTTTAAGTGGGTAAATCTATCGCTATTCGGGCTATCCCTTTAAGTTAGCGCTTTGTATGTTTCACTTGTAAGACTTGTTTGTATTTGTTTGAGCGAGGTTCTAGTTGGGTGAACACAAGTAAATCCAACCATCCATCATTCTCATCAGCCGAGCATTTCTTTACCTCAGCAAGCCGCCCGTTCCCCCTAAACTCCTGAGTAGGTGCTTTGGAAAGTTTGTTCATTGAGAAGAAAAAAAAAGAAAAAAAAAGTGCTGAAGGGGATTTTCCTTTTGAAGCGCAGCGGCCACGGCTACGTACAGGCCTTTGCTGTATGAATGCGTGATTGAAAGCTAAACATGCAGGCTTTCTAGAAGATCAAATGATACGAGTTGCTTATTCCTCCAGTGCACAGTGTTTTCCTTGGATTAGCGCTGATTTGCAGGGGTTTGAATATGTTAGTAGGTGCAGTACACGTTGCTTGCAGGCCTTACACTTCAAAGACATCTCACACACTACTTCTGACTGTTTTAATGGCCACTGGTGGAGGAAACTGGATGTGATTTATAGGTTGTGAGTGAAACCACTTGATTTACTTTGCTGCGTCTTACGTCATTTCGAAGGAACTCTGCTCCATCATCATTTTTTGGCAGCCCTGTTGAAGCCACGGGGGGACTGTGACCAGGGGATTTTTTTTTTGTCATAGAGTGTTTGGGATTTTTTCCAAAGAATTATAAGCTAATTGATGACGCAGCTCATAAGAATAAAAAGTGCTGGTGTCTGCCAGTAAAACTGGATTGCGACAGAGAAAACTAAAGAATCATGTCTTTCTTGCGTAGCTGGGTTGACTTCATTTTTTTATGTTCTACTGTACGATATGTGAAGCTCAGTCCGGTTTTGTTTCTTTTTCCGCTGCATTTAAAGCATCCGTCCATCCCCAACATGGCAGAGTACTTTCCCTTTTAGTTTAATGCTAATCTCAAAGTGTTTACTCGCTGCTTAAAGATGTAATTGCCTTTGGTAACAAAATATTAAACCTAGGTATGCACAATATATCAGTAACAAAGCTATTAAACAGGTTTTTCATTCTCATTTCTTCTATTCACATTTAGATTACATTTGCCGTCTTTTAATGCTCAAAGTTCATCTTTAAAACATTAATTAAAAACACTGTTAATTGTTCTCTTTAGAAATTAAAAGTGTTGTGATTGCTAAATTAATTTTAAATTATTGATTTTAGCCTGAGATTGGTCGATTGAATGATATTTTGCTCATTACACCTGTGCACTAAAAATGGCTGGGTTAAAAACAACCCATTTGGCAACCCAGCACTGGATAAATATTGGACAGAAGACATGCTGGGTTAAAGGAAGTGTGGGTTGCACACTTTAACCAAACTTTTGCTCATGTTGACTAAAAGCTGGGCTAATTTTGGTTATTGCAACACTCAATTAAAAGGAGATACTTCAAAATGGCCATGTCGTGTCTCTCACTCTGTCTGCAATGCAAGCGAACAGCAGATGTGAAATAATGTTGGTTACTCTATCTGCAGGACACTTGTGTGCATGACCTCATACATGCACTAAAAATGATGTGTGTGTGCTCTTGCGTTGTTCGGTTGCGTATATGGAGTTCAGTGTAGTATGCAGTGGTCTGGGTCCCTCTGTGCTAGTGAAACACGAGGTGATCTGTGATTTATTGTGTCATTTATCACCTTCTATGTCCCAAGTAGCTGTTGCCCAGATGGTCTTGTCGTTAAGAGGTGTAAATTTCACATTTAAATGGAATCATTCCAGAACTATGTATGTGCATACATGCCTTTTAAAATGAGTTCTTTATCATGCTATTGTGCACATTTTAAACAAAATAATTCAAAAATAATTTATTTACTTTTTTTTCACAGTATATCTCATTGCTAATGTAATACTCTGCAACCATCTCCAAATATAGTTTGTCAAAGCTTTTATTTGCCATTTTGTGGCATGTCACCAGGCATTTTGCTTATTTTGGTCCTGTTATTGAGGATTTTGTGTGTGTGTGCTTGTGTGTACACACATATATGTGTGTTTGTGCTGATCCTAATGCTGGCAGCTGCATCCTGTTATCATTTACTAGGGTCAGCAAACCCATTGAGTCTTTGAATGATGGCTTTAGCCTCCTTTAGCAGGTGTTTAATGGAAGAATGAGCCAAAGCCTCCTTCCCTTTACCTTCAGTTTCATTAAACCTTCAGACTGGAGCTTTTAACAGCAGCTGAGGATGGACCGAATAAAGCCGAAATCATATTTAAGCATCTTTCAGGGAAGAAATGGCCTTTTAAAGCATTGAGAAGGAAAACGGCTCATCTGGGATTCTTCCTAAAGGTTTTGGGTCAAATAGGATTTACAGAGGGTTCCTCTCAGGACTGCTTTGAGCTTCATTTAAGAACATAAGATGTTTCTATTTGCCTGTTTTTTTGGCAAACTTGCGTTGATATATGATTGTATAATATTATTTCAATGTTAATGCGGCGATGTTGATGTGTGAAATTTGCTTGTCGTCTATCATGTTGCTGAAATAGACCATTTGGCCACCTGAGAGAAGAGGTTCGAACAAACCAATGTCCCCATTCACATGCTAACAACTATTCAGTTTCACGCAGTATTCCATACAAATGGATAGGGTATCGATTATAGCTGTCATGTTAAGAAACATCAAGGGACAGGGTTATTTTTTTAAACAATTTAAATTCAATAATGGCTGAAGGGTCTTCCCCCTCGTTGATGTCAATAATCAAACACTGTTTGGAAATTGACCTGTGAAAGACAGAAAGTCAATGAAAAGCACTTAACCGTCATGTGGTCAATTAGTAGACACATGCTGAGTGATTTTTCCATTGGTCAAGGAATGCTGAAAACCTTTAATGGTTTGTTTACATTTGCCCTTTAAGTTTAACAGGATTGAAGGCATAAAACAGCATTCACAATACTGTTAACTTGTGACATTTCTAAGTGAAACATTTACATTTTGGCAGATGCTTTTCATCAAAAGTAATTTCCAAGTGCTTTCTTGGAATTATTGAAACATCCTTAAAGGAACACTCCACCCATTTGCATTAAGCTTTGCAATGTTAGAAACCCAGTCATACTATTGAATGGTTGTGCAACATTTTCTCATTTTCCCCTGAGAGGAGAGAAATCTGTATTTACCTCTTTACACTTCCTCCTACAATGACGCAAAAATCTTCATTTTGCGTCATTGTAGGAGGAAGTGTAAGGGGGGGGATTTCTGTTAAGACTACAAGCACTTGTTCCCACCCTTTCAAACCCGCCCATAGGGGGTTGGACCTAATGCGCTAACAGACCTATCACAGATCAGTGCCAGTGCGTTTGATTTCACCATTCATTGTTTACATGCTCACCTTTTGTTTCAATCTAACTGAATTCATTCCGATTGGTGAATTTGAATGTAGTGTTTACATGAACGCTAAACAAGTGATCGGTTGATGTGTGTTTTACCCTTGCTAAGAAAATACCCGCTCCTCCGTGAGAGATAGCCCACGAAACCGGTGCATGTGCATCTCACAGGCGCTCATCAGTAATCACGCCACTGGCTTTTGCGTTCTACAGTCGCCATTCATCACGTTTACTGTGGCGAGCAGGATGAGGCTAGGGCCGCGGGAGAACGACGCGAGGCCGGTGGCGTGATCGGTTGATGTGCGTTTTTTACCCTTGCTAAGAAAATACCCGCTCCTCCGTGAGAGATACAAGACCAGTGCGTCTCACAGGTGTTGGTCATCAGTAATCACGCCACCGGCCTCGCCTCGTTCTCCCGCGGCCCTAGTCTTGTCCTGTGCGTGACTGTAGAACGCAAAAGCCGAATCCCGGACATTTTGTGCGATCTCAAAAACCCGTGCAGACTCACAGAGACTAACGTTAGTACTAGCTTAGCTTTGTTGTTTACAACTGCTCTCTAACCGGTAGGCGTGGCTTGGGAGTGGCCTAGTAGAGCAGCGAAGCAAGTGCATTCTGGGAGTTGTTGTCTTTCATCCACGTGTGCCAAAAATAAATTTTCTGGCTTTTCTCAGTCTAGAAGGCTCCAAATTCAAAAATAATTTCACATTTCTACTACATAAATGACCGAATTTAAATACACATTCATCTTTCCAGAGGTGGAGTTTCCCTTTAAAGCAATATAAATGTATTTCAGATTCAGAAGCGAAACTGTGATAAAGACCTTCTTTTTTTTTTCAGAGAATATGTTTGAAATTAAGTTAAAATCATTGTGTGTATATATGTGTGTCAGGGCTCCAGACTAACTTTTTTTATTAGGAGCGCTGTAGCCCCTGACTTAAAATTTTAGGAGCACAAGCAGAAAATTTAGGGGCACACCTTCACATTTTCCCCCTAAATAACTATTACAGACAAATGCTTTGATAATAAATAGATTAAGGGTACAGAAATTATGGTGCAGTTTTATTTTAAGTTCACAGGGCTCCAGACTAACATCTGAGGGCCGCGGCTCTAAGTTCTACAGAAAGTATTTGGTAGCACTGTGGGATGACAAAGCACTGAGCTTAATTTGAGGTGTATAGATAAAGTTAAATTTAATTATTATCCTTCATAATGTCTTAATATTATTTCAAAAGCAAAATGAGTGACAAAATAGATATTAGGGAGTGAAAATAGCCAATAAGCACCCTCAGCAGCTGTTTACAATGGTAATTTAGTCTTCTTTTAAAAAAAAAATAAGTGTGAGTTTTCCTACTTCTTGAAACTTTCAGTTTTATAAATAGAGACAATCTTTAAAGGATGAACAAAAATGTTTTGGTCGTCACATTAAAAAAAAAAACATTTTAATAGGATATAGTTTTGAAGTGCTGTAAAAAGATGTGTAGGCTACTTTCATAACCACAGTATACCATAGTTATAGTTATGCCTGGTTCAGAATACGCAATTTTTTTGTCTGTTACTATAGTCAATGTATCAGATTACACGATTTCCACTCCTAGAAATCTTGTCATGTCCTGGACAAGAAACATTGTCAGACTACACACTGCTTTACGACCAGTCATCTCGAGCCGTCTCACACACATTCACTCGCACATGTACACACGCACTCACTCACTCACATACAGGCACATAGACTAACGCACGCACGTACGCACACACACACTCACTCACTCACTCGCGCACACACTCTCTCACTCTCTCTCGCTCGCTCGCTCACTCACTCACTCACTTGTGCGCGGGCGCACACACACACACACACACTCATTCACTCGCGCGCACACACACACTCATTCACTCGGAACCCTTCATGGAGGACCGTTAAAAAATTAAACATGCTAGTCTTCTTGTCGTGATGTCGTAAACAAGCATCGCAGACGCGACGTCGGTTGTCGCCCACTATGAACGAGATGAAATTTACTGGTCGCACATGTGCAACTGGATGTAAAATTTAGTCGCACACTCTCAAATTTTGGTCGCAAAATGCGACCATTTGGTCGCAGTCTGGAGCCCTGTGTGTGTATATGTATATGTGTGTGTGTGTGTGTGTGTGTGTGTGTGTGTGTGTGTGTATATATATATATATATATATATATATATATATATATATATATATATATATATATATATATATATATATATATATATATATATATATATATATATATATATATATATATATATATATATATATATATATATATATATATTAGGGCTGTAACGATTCCTCGATTAAAGTCGAGTACTCGATTTTTAAAAATCTTCGATTGCAATTTACCCGTGTCGAGTAACCGGCAAAATACCGGAAATGGCGCGTTCCACAGACGAGAATCCATGAACTGCATTATTACACCGTTTTCTAAGGCTACGCGGTATATTTACAATCATAATATTGTGAAATCAGTTAAATAAATCAGTTTTAACTGGCTTTGATTCAGTTAAAAAAAATATATGCGCTGTTTTTTTTTCTCCCACAGAGAAGCACGACGTTTACATGCGTGCAGATCGTGTTAAAGTACCTCAGCTCCGTTCACAGTAAATGCTGCTCCACACACACTCAGTCTCTGCATGTGCTGTTTGTTTAGGTTTTTTCCTATAATGTGCATTTGGGAACGCAAAACAACGGACGCGTGTTTCATAGTTGCAATGTCATAATTTATGCGTGGAGAATCTCGGGTTTCTCAAACTCCATCTCTGCGTGCTGTGAGTTTGTGTGGCTTATATCGTTCATCTGCACGCAGTGTGCGCCGTTTCACAAGATTCGAAACGCAGCTCATTTATAAATCTACGTCAAAACAGGAGACCACATAAGTATGTTTCTGAATATATTCAGAAATACATTCGCATATATTCTCATATGCGAATTGTTGTTCATCGCAATTTCAAAATAAAAGTTTAACCCTTGCACTGAGCTTGCATGTTTTGACGTGCACATGTTCTAAGTTAAAAAATTACAGCGACTGTTGCATTTCTATCGTCCAAAAGTGACCAAATATGAAAGATTAAGTTGACATTTGAATTAAATGTAATGTTTATTAGTTATCATATATTTTACATGCTGTATTTTTAGTGTTGTTCAATAAAACCCATATGATTATTTTGATACTTTATTTGAACCAATAATTATTGCTTGTTATTATATATTTGGTTAACACTTTACAATAAGGCTCATTAGTTAATGTATTAACCAAAGGTCCCGTTGCATGCGATTCCATGTTTCAAACTTTAGTTAGTGTGTAATGGTGCTGTTAGAGCATAAATAATATCTGTAAAATTATAAAGCTCAAAGTTCAATGCCAAGCGAGATATTTTATTTAACAGAAGTTGACTACAAAAAACGGCTCGATTGGACTACACCCCTCTACATCCTGCATTAGTGACATCACCAGAACCGTTTCTTGACTAACCTCCGCCCACAGGAATGCTCCCTCAACTCTACTGGCTACTTGCGCACTTCTTATAACTTAGCCTACTGTGTTTACTCAGCTCTTACGTGATTTTCTGAAGTAAAACTGACGCTTCATCTTTTGTGTGATGTACAATAAACTTTATTAAACTCATCAGTACATGTTTGATCATCATTCAGACAGCAGACTTGTAGGCTATTAATAAATAATGGATACATAGCCTACAAGCAGATGACAAATACGTTATAATAATCGTAATTAAACTACTAAACCATACCTGTTTCATCTCTATACAGCAATCTGACTCTGTAGGCATTATTGTCCGACTCGAAATGAACGCCGTTACTGAGAGTTTCTGATATTATCATCATTCCGTGAGATGAATTTTTCCTGACAGACTGAGCGCGAGCTCATGAAGCTCCGCCCCCTGTGTCGTCCAGCAGCACCTCATTTGCATTTAAAGGGCACACACTGAAACTGCTCGTTTTTCTGAGCCCCAAAAAATGTCAATTTAAACATGCTGTAAAAAATGATCTGTTGGGTATTTTGAGCTTAAACTTCACATACACACTCTGGGGACATCAGAGACTTATTTTACATCTTGTGACAAGGGGCATAGAACGGGACCTTTAACCAAAATGAACTAACAATGAACAATAGCTACATTTCCAACTGTAACATTTGTTCATACAAATACAGCTGTTCATTGCTTGTTCATGTTAGTTCACTACATTAATGTTAACAAATACAACCTTTAATTTTAATAATGTATTAGTAAATGCTGAAATTAACATGAACTAAGATTAATAAATGCTGTAGAATTATTTTTCATTCTTAGTAGGCCTATGTTAACTAAGGTAGTTAACTAATGTTAACTAATGAACCATATTGTAAAGTGTTACCTATTTGTGTTTAAGTCATTTTAAAGGCTGTTGTTCACTTGGATCTATTTTTATTACCACAATTTTTTATCCGATTACTCGATTAATCAATGGAATAATCAGTAGAATACTCGATTACTAAAATAATCGATAGCTACAGCCCTAATATATATATATATATATATATATATATATATATATATATATATATATATATATATATATATATATATATATATATAATTTTACTTGCATAAACATAATTTCCATGGTTTTGGGCTTAGCACAAGCATAAAAAAATAAAAAATTCATGAAAATAAATTGAATTCTGTATATTATCTTAAACTTTTTTTATTACTATGATTATTTAACTGGAAAATAAGACAAAATTACTGATGAAGAAAATTTGTTGTAGTCTATTCAGCATGAAATATTGTAGGGCAGAACTTCGACTTGGCTCATTCAAGCTATAAAATGTTTGACTAATGTTATATTTCATTTTAGTGGATGAGAAAATTACATTTAGATGAAATATTTTAAAAACAAACTTTTTGCTCTTTAGAATAAAGTGCAGCGAAGAATCGTGCAACAAGACCAGAAACATTTATTTAGAAAGTCAATGTCGATTTGTTTTCTTGTTGTCCTGAAAAGCGTTTTTCTTTCTTCTTTCTTTCTTCTTTTTTGTAGCAAGGCCTGGCTTGGTTTAGCCTTGTCTTATTCTTGGTTTCTCTTAATTACATGCTCGTCATACGCCCCTAACTGTAAGGCTGTAATTAACTGGAAAGCGTTTCGGCGAGCAGCTGTTTGTGGTCTGTGGTGTGGGTTGAGTACGGAGCATGACAGCCGAGACTCTGGATTAACAAATCACTGTGTCATGATCTGTTGCTGAACGTTATGATAACGGTGGTCATGATGACATGATATACAGACACAGAGTTTTCTAAAGTCAGGCAGGGCTGACAGTGGCAGGTGGCACCATGGCCCAGAGAGACTCTTTTGTCCATTATTACATTATTCCACTGGTTCTCTATGTGAGTTCCTACATTAGTTGTTTCAGAGCCATCTGGATCCACTCACTCTTGTCTTAAAGCTCTTTTTCTTCCGTTTAAAGGTCAGTGGCCAGCAGGAATCTGAGCCTGCATGTGGGCTAGAGTGGTCACCACCATTAACATCAGGCGTAGAGGTCAAAGGGTTAGTCCCTGTGGACTTATTTCATGGCATGCCGTCTCCTTGTCAGAATGATCCCATTGCTTTTTCCAGATCGGACATCAAGCCCGATTGGTCGAGAATTGTCTTGCTCACCACAAATCGTTTAGGTACAATATAATGGATTTGATTTCAGTTCAGTGATACTTGACACAATTCCAAAGTGACTCTTGATGCATCTCAATTTTTCAGCTACATTTGTATGTAAATCTTTGTCGAATTAAGACAAATTCTTAATTCAAAAGCAAAACTATTTTTATATTGTTAAGATATAATTTATAATTTTTTTAATAATTATAATATATAATAATAGAAATTATATTAATAATTATAAAAAAAAAATTCTGTTTATTTAATTACAAATGAATTCAAAAATCTGATTGAAACAACATTTCTGGATAAAACCAGCTTGATGCATTTGTAAAGTGTGTGAATCACTGGTGGGTTATAAAATGGATCGACTTAGTTTCTGCAAAGCAAAAATGTTTAGTTATTTGCTGAAGGTCTTTGTGGAGATGGCGTGTTTTTTTTTTTTGTTTTTTTTTTTTAAGATGAGCTTTGCCATTTAAAGCCCATTAGGTTGATTGATTGTGTCTGTGTTATGGTAAATGGCAGCGTTGGGTTGATGCCCCTTTTCATAAACTCTGTTTTTAATCTTGCAGAAAGGTTCACGCATCTGTTCATTTTTCATCCTGGCGGCTGGCTGAGGTTCATCGTGGCTGGGGGCACCATATGGTTGAATTATCCAAAAGCCACTGGTTCATCACCTGTTTTTTCCCTAATATAAAAAACAACACTGATTGAGAGTGCTTGAGTGGGCAGAGAGGGCAGAAACACAGACTTGTGAAAAACAACATACACTTTGAATGCCTTCTCTGTCTGACTGAATGTCATGCGGTTCACGAGGAATTCTAGGTGTGTTTAACTAATCCAAAAATGTGTCTGTCACTTTTTTTATGCTAATAACGGTGAACCCTGTCTGTTAAGTTAGCATATGTTACATATAAAATGCAAGTTTCAACTTTAGATGGCATCCTTATTGACTGTTAGCGAACCATATGATGATGGGTTATATTCATATTGCACTGATATTAAAATTATTGTTCACATATCCATAAACCAGCAATTATTTTAATTTTATGGCTGATAACCGATGAATGGCAGGTATTCAAATTATGTATTATTTTATCTAAATAAATTAACATCTAAAATCTAACTAATGTTAGATTTTATTATTTTCTTTTGTTATTTTTTCCTTTTATATCTTTTTTCTTCGTTTTTAAATGTAAAATAAATCAATGTACATAGTTATTATTATTCTTATTATTCAATTCATGTTTATTGTTTTATTACACATTTTGCATATTTACAACAGAAGACAGGGAACATACCAACTTGGAAAGCACACTTATTAACATGCTAAAAAAAGAGCCAGATTTGAAATGGAATGGACTCAATTTAACAAAGATGTAAATCAGGACAGTATTAAAATAGTAAATATTTTGCCATGGAGGAGCATAAGATTTCAACAAGCATATAATTTCAAAAAATAATTAGAAAGAAATGCATGTTGCTATAAAAAATAAAATCATTGTATTAAATGTTATTATTGAATAATTGATTATAATAATAAAAAAATAAAATAGTAATTATTTTATTTTAGTACCTTTAAAGGTAGCTTCCTTTTTAAAATGATGATTATTGCTGTTGTTGTCACTTTATGGCACGTAAAGGGGAAGGTAAACCTCTGATCAGATCGTCCTGTCTAAATTGGTTGGTTTTTAGACAGAATAACCTGCATTGTGAACCAAGTGGACAAAGTCTGCTGATGCGAGACTAATAGGACTTTGATAAACTGGTGATGATGACAGTTAACTCCATAGTGCTGGTAATCCGGAGTTCATAGGTCTGTGCGTTTGATGTCCCTCGGTTCTCAGATTATCCCTGTGGATCCCTCACTTCTCAGATTATCCCTGTGGATCCTGTTAGTGTGATGTTCACACTGCTAATCTGAGCCAGAAACATGCAGCACACATCTCATATTCACATCCACACATGGACGCCTGCTCATGAGATCACAGCTGCGATAGAGAGGACAGGAAAAAGATTTCATTTGACCTCATCAGATGTTATTATTTTTCTGCAGCGAGCGTTGATCTCTCGTGTTTTCTCCTTTTGTCTGCTTCTCACTGTTTTTTATCTCCCAGATCGGAGAAGAAAAGATCTGAAATGAACCTGTCACTGTTTGCAACGTTCGCTTGTAAAAGGCAGACTTCACAAATTAGAAACTGTACTGATCTTGCTCTACTGTTGTCTCTTTTTATCTCTTTGGAAAAGACTATCTTGCATTCCATTTATGTGCTGCTTTAGTGCTGGTCTACCTGGATTTATTCAAATCATTTACCTTTTAAAGGGGCAGTTCACCCAAAAATGAAAATTGTCATAATTTACTCACCCTCAAGTTATTTTCCAAACCTGTATAAATTTCTTTCTTCTGTTGAACACAAAAGAAGGTATTTCGAAGAATTTCGGTAGTTTTGAAGAATAATTATTTTAATTATAGCCATTGAACATTAGTGGAATTGAAAGCTATCAATTTTAAAATGTATTAGGCTTCAAAAAATATAACTACTTTGAATTTAAGTGATCTTAAAACAATCCTCACATAATAAAAGTATTTACCTGTGCCCTTCCTATCTCTCTTAAAGGTAGGAAATAGACAGAAATTGAATGGTTATCAAACAGTCTGCACTGCTTAAATAAAAAATTCAATATAGAATAGATGAATCCTTATTAAAAGCTACAAAAGTTCTTTAGTCAAGAGCAATGAGTAATTTTCTCTGTTCCCTTTGTTCTTTGATTTGCTTGAATAGTTTAAAAGCATTTGCATAAATAAGAGCGTGATGATCATATAATGTAACGGTGGCCAAAGGATGCCGGGAAAAACAGATGCTGTGTTAATTGCGCTAAATATTTTTAACGCGTTAAACTGAAGAAAAAAAAAATGTGTACAACGTTAACGTTGACCGTGCTAATTTTTATATATACACATTTAGACCACTTAACTTAGTAATTGCTATCAGGATGCAAAGAGACTTTCAACTAGCATAACAAAAATGTTTCTGGAACAAATCACTTTTTTTTTGCCTTTAATTATGAACAATAGTAAAAGATTTTTAAAACTAATTTCTTTCTATTTTTCTCTCTTTTTGTTGCCATATACTGACCATCTCTACTCATCTCTACTGTTTTTCTCAGTTTCATTCCCTTTTATAGTGTGGTATCTCTCAGTGCGAGGTATTTCAGGTATCTCTGATCGTGTTGCCAATAATGACGCCTCATGGGATCTAGGGCCCTTCTGTGTCAGTGGTCCTGCCTTGAGACCATCTGGGTCTTTCTCTTTTGTCTGTCATCAAAGACTTAGATTGCGGATGAACATGCACAGGGTTATACAAGCTCTGTTTTTTGGTATTTTCCGTTTCCTTTTTTGCTTACTTTACCGTTTAAAAGTTTGGTGTTTAAAGAGAAAAACATTACATTGTACGCTTGCTGTAGGTTTTTACATAGCCTCAGCCACAGTGAAATATAATTTCTCAGAAATTGTATGACTGCATAACCGTTTATCAAATAATGCTGATTGGTTGTGATTTTGTTACTCAGTGAGGACCAAAAAAAAATTAGGCTTGAAACTTTAACTGGTGGTGAATTTAAGCTGTTCAAAGACTGCTTAGTTCAGATTATTTGCTATTATTTACTGCTTACTATTATTAGAGCAGATGATTTCACTGCATATGATGGTTGATCCAAGGGTATATCTGTCATGGGTGATCTCCACCCAATGCTTTAAACTCATCTGTTTGCATGCCAGCTTGCCCTTCCCTTTACAGTCAGCAAATGGTGGGGGATTGTGGAGGGGTTTCTGTTGCCATGCAAATGCGTATTTGGTTCATGCAAAACAAGCCATAAATAAACCAAAAAACTGTGGCCTGAGAGTTTGAGTAGCATCCAGGGAAGTGCATAGGCTCCTGTCAGAAGCTGCTCTCCTCATTGGACAGTGCCGTTGTCCATCATTTTGGGCAGCCAGTCGGTGTGAATGAGTGAAATGATGTCTATTTGCTGTTTTCTGATTTCTTAAAACAGTTTATGCTAGTAAAAGTTCTGCGAGCGAGGAGGCGATCCTCTTGGAAGTGGAGTTTATTCTTTTACACACCCTTTTCCTGAAAATCGGTAAAGTTACCATAGAGTTACAACACCGTGTCTCTACCAAGATACAGTCCTTTTACTGAGGGATCAAAACGCCAGCACTTTTGTCTCAAGCTTACAGAGGCTAAAAATGAGACCGTAAGATAGAAAGCGAGCGTTTGAGGAAGGTATTCAGAGGTTCCTCTTTGCTGTTGCTCAGTTTTCATCTGCTTTTAACTGACTCCCCATCCGTGTGTCTCTCATACTGTCACTTTCTTTGATTTGCTGCCTCTCTCTTCACATGGAGATATGAAATCTGGTAATTGCAAAGTGTGAGGCTCTGTGCCAGCTGTAAATTTTCACAAAATGAAAATTCTGTCATTGTTTACTCACCCTCATGTTGTTCCAAACTCATATTAGTTTCTTTCTAGTAAAGAACACAAAATAAGACAATTTGAAGTTTACATTACGGTTTTCATTATTTTTCCATGAAATTACAATGAACTGAAGCTTTAATGCTTCCAAAAGGATTCAAACGAATCATTCTGATTGGTTTTGTGAACCAGAGATATTTATTCATTGTTAAGATTTTGGTTTAAGATTAATTTACAAATCTGACATTTATTTTACTGGAGAGTTAAAGCAACTTAAAAGATTTTCAATGTGAAATGCTTAAGTTTTACCCACACAAAACTCATTATTAGTCATATTAGTCATATGGACAACCTTTATGATACTTTCACAGTTATTTTGGAGCTCGACAGCACCAGTCCTCATTCACGTTCATTATATCAAAAAGAATGACCGGGTATTCTTTAAAACGTCTTCTATGTAAGAAAAAGTCATATGGGTTTAGAACAACATAAGGGTGAGTAAATTATGACAGAATATTCATTGTTTAGGCACCGGCTGCAGTGTCTATCATTTTTAAGCATTAAAGGTTTACTTGTTTCATACATTTCAGTCAGTTGACCGTCCCAGGAAGATGTTTACTTCGAGTGTTCGCCCCTGGTGAAATAGCGTCTCTTTGAACAGATTGTTCTCCTAACTACCATGTCCTTCTCTGAGGACTTGCCCTGTTTGTGTGGATTCTTTTCTCTCTGGTGACTTACCTTATACTGTCAAGTTTTTTGAGTAGCCTAAAGAGAACTGTCAATCTAGTTGATTGACATTGAGACTACATTCGCACCTTGCCTTTGGGTTGGGAGTTTTCCTTCTGTCCATTCATGTGTGCCATTATCCGTCCCTGCAGCCCATGGCACTAAGTCTGTCACGACGGCCTGTGAAAAGTCACGTTCAGTTGTGTGTATATGTGTGTGTGACCCGGGGGAATGTGGCACCTCATTCTTCAAACGAGACAACAGAAGCGCCGATCTTTGAAGCCTGCGGTTGTGCCGGAATTGAACCCTGTGTGACTCCGTGACCCCAGTATGGGAGGAAGCTTGTACACTGACAATCCCACACAACTCAAGTAGAGGAACTTCCATCTCCCTCATGTGCTAACTGCTCATTAATGTTTAACATGCAGCATATGCCAAACACGCACACAATACTGTCACCCTGCCAAGTAGTAGTGAATGTATTTGATTAGTTAGGTTATTCTATTTCAAATAAATGTTTATAACTAAATAAATAAAACTTTCTATTCATCAGAGTCCTGAAAAAAATATCAAGATTTCCATAAAAATATTTTCAATATTGATAATAAGACATGTATCTTGAGCACTAAATCAGCATATTATAATCATTTCGGAAATATCATGTGACCGTGAAGATTGGAGTAAAATTCAGATTTTGGATGACCAAACGAGTGTCCAAACTTTATCGAACAGGACGTGTGGTGGACTTTGATATGTGGAATATGTGAATGATTTTTGAAAGTTAAACATAAACATTCTTTTAAAACCACCTTTTGTGTTTAATTGAAGAAAGAATGTATATAGTATATAATGACAGTTTTAATTTGTGGGTGAACGATTTCTTTAATTAGTTTTGGCAACGATAAGCTCTTCCGTTTGGCAACAATCACTTGTGTTGCACAGCAGTGCAGAGCTCAGGTGCATGAGTGTGTCTGCACATCTGTCCCAGCCATTGTCTCTGTTTTTTTCTCTCCAACAGTCATCTTCGTGTTTTCTCATTCTCTCTCTCAAGGCCTGTTCACACCAATAAACAGTCAAAAAAATATCACAAAATAAAGTGATTTTCCTCACCTAAACTATTCCTGTTGGAATTCTAGTCCTGTGGGAGTCTTCGAGAGTATTTGCATGCAGTTCAGCTCGTTTTGTTTTACTTTGATTGTTTGTAGCTTTTAAAACCCCACAAAACTGTGAACTGTGAACAGACCTCAACTCTTTATCTCGCTAGCAAAAGTGTATGTTTGAGGAGGAGGGTGTTCCCGCCAGCACAATAATTTGCTGACGTGCCTCATGGGACCTGAAGAAGGTTGAGCTTGTGTGTGTGTGTGTCAGCCCCAGGCCTGATTGGTGAGCTGTGTTAGTGGAGGTGAAGGGCTGACATGAGGTGAGGGGTCTTAACTGTGGCAGGATCTCCACCCCAGAGCTGCTCTGTGGCCCCAGCAAATGTTTCTCATTCTCAGCTGTCATCCACTCCTCACAGACAGACTGGTGCGCAGGGATCTCCCCCGCCCAGAGCCCTGGAACGCGACATGCCGTAATGCTCCACCCCCAGTGCCGCCCGTCCGGGTCTTTAGAGACAGAAACGGAACACAAGCTCCTGAGAAATTTACAAAATATGCTTGTGAGCCGCCACATAGACGCTGCACTCTTTTTAAAGGAACACTCCACCGTTTTTGAAATAGGGCTTATTCACCGTCTCCCCTACATTTAGATAGGTGGGCAAACGCATTTTTGTCTCAGTGCATGCATTGTTTTAGTTTGGAAGCGCCACCGCTAGCTTAGCTTAGCTTAGCATAATGAATGGAATCCTTTGTTGCCAGCTAGCATGTCATGAGTAAAAGTGATAAAAAAATAAATAAAAAAAAAAAAAAACGAATTACTTCTTGTGGCCTGCGTATTCACAACGAGTACAAATAGCAGTGCAGATTAAGACTAGGCGATTTCCTAGGCAGATATTTACTTGGGACTATATTGGGGTGAAGCACAGGCGAAGCACTGCTACTTGGGCGCAGAGCATCTAAATGTAGGAAAGACGGTGAATAAGCCCTATTTCAAAAAACGGTGGAGTGTTCCTTTTAACTGAATAAAGGAGTAAGACCACCCCTTTCTTTCTCTCCCCCCACTCTAATGGAGTTGCCGGTTCAGTCCCAGAATACAGCTCAAGAGGATTTGGGAGACGTATAGATTTAGAGATGAGTGCTGCATAATGACCTGTTCATTTATTAATTATCTGATAAAGGAGAACTACTCTCCCAATGTGAACACTTCCTGATAAAATGGGTAGCTAATCAGGGACTGTTAACTTCTATTGTTTTTAAATTTAATTATTTTTTTATTTTTTTCATTTTCACAACATTTTCATGGCCCACAGATGTCTGAACATGCAATATATCATAAGAAAGAACAGAGCCTCTTCTTAAAAAATAAAAAAATATTCTAGCTTGATGCATTTTTTTTCAACACCTGAATTTGGGTACTTTTCATAAAAAAAAGCAACATTTTGAACAGAAAGCTGAGAAAAAAAATAAAAATTCAAAGCCTACATCTGGATCCTATTCAGAAGGATGATAAAAACATAAATGGAGTAGATAGTGCATCAACACCCCCAAAGCATGCACAGTCCTATAGCTCGTCCTGGGTTGACATTCAGTAACTTTAGGCAGTTTTGATTTATATGCTGTTTAATGTTTATGTTGTTTTTTTTACATGTACATAAGCAATGCTTTTATAATCGTTTTGATCCGGAGATTCTGTTCTCTTTTGGAAGATGCGTAATAGCGCCCCCTACCATATCACCATGTCCTAACCAGACGCGATGAGATTCCAGTGACACATTATTTGTCTTTCCACACCAGATGCAACTCAATAAAAATCACAGCCAATCAGAAGAGATCAGAGTCTGAGGCTGAGACTAACAATGAGTTGACAGTTTGAATGTTCTTTTTCACTTTTATTTATTTTGGAGATCTGAGGTGAATTGTTGCTTTCAATATGGCTATAAAAGGAATGCAAAATGATATTCAAACGCACACAGACGCTTTTAACATTAAATAAAGCACATAAACAGTACCTGAGATTATCATACTTTCTGTTGTTGTCCCAACCGCGATGTCGCAGAGATAGAAACCATTTATAAAATAGAATCATCACGTGTCGCCGTCGCGGCTGGTTAGGACAAAACCTCTGATTAACATGGAAAAGATCACTTTTATCGCATGTCGCGGCATCGAGTTGCGTCTGGTTAGGACATGGTGTATAACTGTGAAAAATAAGGATTGCCAGAAATTTCCATCAATGGCGGGGAAGCGTTAAGCTAATTATAATTTCTACAGACTAAAACTAACCTAATTTAACTTTTAAAAAAGTTAGCTTGATTGATTTGCTTGCTAAATTTTAATTAGATTTATATTAAGATTTTTTTAAAACACTTTTCAAACCTCTTGGTCATTACCAAGAAAGGTTTTGTCAGATCTAGCTATAGATCTGGGGATATCGGTCAGTATAAATAAATAAAAAAATTCAAGATATCGGTTATTTATTTTTATTTTTAGCGATATCTACCACTATTGGATATTTAATTGTTCTTATTTATTTTTTATACATTTGTGTGTGTTTTTTCTCCGTATTATTTGTATTTCTGTTTTTATTTTAATAGATTTGTCAGGTGTTTTTCAGACTCGCCATTTGTTTTCTCTTGTCCCATGGAGAGAAATTCAAGAGATTCAAGTTTGCAAAACTTCTCCAGATGTGCACAGGGCTTTTTTCTCTTGTCCCTTTCTCTTCCTCTTCCTACACAAACCCATAAATCAAAAAACAGACAGTCTGAGAATAATTGGGTTGTTAAAGTCCAAGGCTATCTTTTTAGAGAATTTCTATTGAACCATTTTCTGAAAGTAGTCCTACAAATGAACGCAGGCGACTGTCAGATCGATAGAAATCATGTGGTTAGTCAGACCATCTCTCACATGTGCCAGAGGGAGAATAGTCTCTTCTACACAAACTTGTGAAAAAAAAATGTAAAAAAAAAAAAAATTATAATAATTATTATTTTAAAGTATGGCTATTACACATTGCTTTGTGGTGCTCACATGGGGGATGTGAATTCGATTCTGACCCACAATGTTTCCTGATCCCATTGCATCTATGTACTTTTGCCACAAATAACATAGGCTAACTAACTAGTTTAAAAACACTCTTAATGTAAAAACGGCAAAAATGGCAAAATAATAATAAAAAAAAGTTTCTTTTTTGACTAGTTTTCTCTTTTCACTATAGTTTCTGGTCATGTCTACTTCTGCTATGAATAAATTAGCTTGAAAGGCTAAAACCATGCTTTTTTAAATAGTAAAGTAACATTTATTAAAGCGCAGAAACCACAATCTTCATTAATGTCCTCCACTTGCTCTGTCTCTCACACACACAGGCGAGTCGAACGTTAGCGAAGGGAGGTAATTGTGTCAGAGCCTTAGAGGGAGGTAAAATGGAATAATGAGACTCATTATCATACTAAAGAAGGAGAGACAGAGAGAGATGGAAGGACGAGGAGGTGCTTCCATCAGTTTGCGAGCGAGAACGTCTGTGCTCTTGTTAACAGAGTTTAGCTGAGGAGCAGTGTCAGTCTGGCTTTACCGAATATTCTTTCTTACGCCACCGAAATGAAACCACTTTTCCCTCTGCTCAGTTTCTTTGATCAGCCCGCTCCAGTCTTCTTCCACAATGGATGAATGGCTGGGAAATAAGACTAGTGGAGCGCGTTAGTGCCGTGCAAATGACAGGTGAAGGGCAGTTTCCTCTCGCTCACTGGCAGGGCTGATCAGTGACAGACTTTGAAGTTTAGAGGAATCTCCTCTTCATGTTGAATCGGGGTGGATAAAGCACTTCAGACTCTGAGATGTTTTTGTCTCCGCTCTGAAGTGGGTGAGATTACAGCGTTTTGAGTTTTTTTAATCCTAACCGAGCGTGAGATTAGAAACACCAGCACAATGAAGCAGGAAGTAGAGGAGGAGAGTTGTTCAAGGACAGGAGAAGTTTGTGTCTTTGAGGCAAATATGACAGGCAGAGACCACGTTTTGCTGCATGTTGCTTTAATATCAGAAGCCTAGTAATATCTCTCACATTAAGAGAGGGTGAAGGGGAGAGAGAGATAAAAGAAAGCGAGCGGTGTTGTTTGATATGATGCACAATGGTGCAATATTTTGTGAAGGAGACTCTTTTTTTCTTTCTGTAGTCCCCAGACTTTTGATTATTTTAACTATACAAAAATAAGAATACTATTAAAATTGTGCTACATGTTGCTTTGCTGGCTGTAAATGCAGTGAATCCATGATGAATGCAGTCAAACTAAAACTCAGTTATAACTAAATGCATTCGGTGGCGCTGTGGAGCGAGTAAACAATTGTATTTGTATGTGAACGTGAACAAACATTGTTGGGTGAAACTGAGTTATCATTATATCACCACCACAATGAGAAATCACATGATGTCCAAACACCGAACCATAGTTATTGACCAGCCGAATGAGGAAAGACGGCTGTCCATCAGCCGAGAAGATAACTTATCTGATAGCAAAATGATTGTGAGACATGCTTCCGTTAAGTTTAGTACAGGGAGATGGGTTTAAAAACAGAAAAGCGCTGCAAAAAACTTCGCTTAGCACACCGTTATCTTTGTGTCCCTGCAACGCCTGTGTCGGCGGAGAGAGCGTTTTCTCTGCAGCCGGCCTTATTGTTATCAGACCGAGGAGCCGAATTTCACCCGAGCATTGGGATATTCATGAGCATGTGAAACAATATAAGCACGATAACCATATGCCGACTCAAGTGTATACTGCACGATATTTGGCGCAGTCTGCTTTATTAGTGTTTTTTTTTTTTTGAGCTCATATGCTTTTGTACTGTATATTTTTAATGTTCAACTAAAAGAAAACCTCAATATATAATGTAAGCTTTTATCATGAATTAACATGAATGAACAATAGTTTATGTATAAATTAACATTAATGTAAATAAAAAATGCTGAAAATATGGTCATTGCACTGCAGTGCTGGTTGGAAATACCAAAATTGGGTCAATTCAGCCATTGAGAATGACACTACAGTTTTTCAGCCAGCACTTGCCATTTTTGTGTGCAGTGTGCTAAGAGAGTCATTAAACGGATTATGGATGGTCTGTGGGTGTGCTATCTAAGGCTAAGATTTTTTTTTTTTTATGTTGTTTAAAGGTAATTGCGTTATGATATGTATATTTGGAGCAAGGCACAGATTCACAGATTCACAGATGTTAGCACTCAAACCTGTGATCACCATGAATCATCACTGTATACATTTATATGTCTAGCACTAGGATTTTTATGACCTTTGCCAAGAGCAAAAATAGATAGAACTCAAAAAGCATGAAGTTTTTAGCCATCTGATCGCTATTTAGTAGATTTGCTGGTAACTTTTTCCTTTTATGTTTTGAAAGAAGTGTCTTAAAGGGATAGTTCAACCAAAAATGAAAATTGTCATCGGATACTCACCCTCAAGTTGTTCCGAACCTGTATGAGTTTCTTTCTTCTGTTGAACAGAAAATAAAATATTTGTAAGCACATTAAAAATATTTAAATAAAAAATAATTAATGTAAAAATATTAATACATTTTGAATTTGGCATAATCGCTATTAATATATGCTGCAGAAGTATTGTTCATTGTTAGTTCATGTTAACTCATGGTAAAAAATGAAACCTAATTGTAAAGTCTTATTGATTTTTCTAACTATTTTTGTATTATTATTCTAGAAACATGTGGCACTAACACTAGGGCTTGTTTAATAGTCATAAAAGGTGAGAAACTCTCACATTTCTGTTTATTATTTAAAGAGATGCTGTTTGTGCTCTTGTGGTGTGCTCATCTCTACCGCTGAGCCAATGAAAATATAATTTGATTACCTTTTATTGTGTGATGCCAAGAGCTCTTGCTGAAATTATGACTCCGTTTTAATAGCATCATTACTCTTTTATTTTATGTAAATGAGTCATTAGCTGTGCGATATATCTACCATCTTTGGCTTCGCTATGTTTTGGCTTTTGTTGTTTATCTGTAATCGTTCATATGAGATATTACTCTTTGAGTATACCAGTAAATGTGGTTTATATTTAGTATTTTCCACCAAACCTTTGATTACAGGGTGGGTGGCATGACCTAAATCTTCTATCACGCTATGATGTTTTATATATTGCATAACGGCAAAGCTGTCTATGTGAGAAATGACTATACTGTTAATTTTTTTTTTTTAAATCGAGCCATGGATGTATACAGTACAGCCAT